>NW_026020193.1:271555-972577 GCF_900185275.1 Solanum verrucosum
TGCATCTAGTCTTTCACATTTCACTTTTGAAGAAGTGTGTGGGTGATCCAGCATCCGTAGTGCCATTAGAGACTGTGGCTATAAAAGATAGTCTTTCTTTGAGGATATACCAGTTGAGATTCTTGATCGTCAAGTTAGAAGGTTGAGAAACAAAGAAGTCGCTTCAGTCAAGATTTGGTGAAGGAGTCCGTCCGTAGAGGGAGCCACTTGAGAAGTAGAAGCGGCCATGAAAGCCCATCCTCACCTCTTTCCTTCTGATTTCACTCCAACTTGAGGTAATAGTTCCTTTTCAGTTTTGCAGTCATTCATGCGTAAATTCAGTCTTAAATCATGTTCCTTCAGTTTCTACTTGCTTTTCAGCGTATTTGCATGTTCTTGAACTCAGTTCAGTCAGAAATTCAGTTCCATGTTTAGTAGTAGGGAATTGCAGCCTTTCCCTCTATTTCATCTAGTTTAGTCTTCATTCGAGGATGAATGTTCTAAAGGGAGAGATAATGTAACACCCCGTATCCTAGAAATACCAAAATGAGATTTTGAGAAGTTGCAGGTGCAAGCCACAGTTGGCATCCACGGACGAAGGTCAGACCACGGCCCGTCCTGGAGGTCTGTGGTTCACAACTGCAACCACTCCCCAAACCCAGCTCAGAAAATCGCCTAGTCTCGGCTCACGGACAATCCACGATCCGTAGGTCAGATCACGGTTCGTGGTCTATTGTCTGGATCGAGGCCCTTTACATAGCCTCTGATGCAAATGACGGTCGACTAGCATAGACTGTCATTCGATGTACGGTCCATAGGTCTGACGTAGGTAAGGGTCAGCAGCCAGTTCGATGAAATTGTGATTGGGTCAACTTCAAATGGTGATAACTCCTAGAAGAAAATGAATTATGTGTCCCATGACCTATGATATGATAGATAATTGAATCCTCTTTCCAACCGCCGCGAAATTTGCTAAAATCTGACCTTCGAGTAAAAAGTCATGCTCGTTTTAGTGAAGCCCTGTCGGGCACACTCGACCTACGACCTCAATCTACCGGTACCTACGGCCCGTAGGTCCCGGTCGGTCCGATCACTCGATAGCAGTTAAGTCAGGGTTTTTTGGTCTTTTCCTATTTCGTTGGACCCCTAAGCTACGTTATTTAGACCCTTAAATTATGAGGTTTTAGTCAGTTTAAGCTAGAAACATAACTAGAACTTACCTAAGTCAAATCATTAATCAAAACTTAGAAAATTAGAGCGTAAAGAGTAGAATAGAATTCAAGATCCGCTTCACTTTATTTGATAGATAATTTCAATTTTGTACAATTTATGAGTAGATAATAAGTGGATATTATAATATCATCCATCATTCAACCCATTTTTATTCACATAAAATACCGACGAGTCGAATATTTTATCCATTCGCATCCAAACCCATTGTCAACTCATTCATATGCGATTGAATTCCTTTGTTAGCCAGCACAAGTCACGCCACATGGATAACACCATAGTTACTCATGGAGAAGTTGAAAATGTTGGTTTAGAAAGTTTTGGATTTTTTGTCTTTATCACACTTGGAATCTCAGGATTTGAAACAACTGGTAATTCAGGCTTTGTAAAAGTTGGGATCTCAGGCTTTGGGGTAGTTGGTAGCTCACGCTTTGGAACACTTGGTATTTCAGGCATAGAGACACTAAAAGTCTCGTGTTCTAGGGTTGTTGTAATCTTAGGCTTTGAGGAATTAGATGTCTCTGGTTTTGAGAAACTAATAGTCTCAAAATTTGGAGAACTTGGGATCTCAGACTTAGACGAACTTGGTGTCTCAGACTTTGGGGAATTCGGTGTCTCGGGCTATTTGGGAACTAGGAGTTTCAGGTTTTGGAAAACTCAGGGTCTCAAAACTTAGGGTCTTGGGCTTTGAGAACTTAGGGTATCATGCTTTGGGAAAGTAGGTGTATTGGGGTTTGGGGAACTTGGGGTCTCAGGCCTTGGGAAATTTGGAGTTTCGATCTTTGGGGTTCTAGGTCTTTGGAGAACTTGGAGTCTCAGGCTTAGGGGACTAGGAGTCTTGAAATTTTTGCGAACTTGGTGTCTCAGGATTTGAAAAGCTAGGAATCTCAGGCTTAAAAGAGCTAGGGGTCTCGAGCTTTGAGAAACTTGGAGTCTCGGATTTTGAGGAACTTGGGATCTCGGGCTTTGAGAAAGTAGGAGTCTCGGGCGTTGAGAAACTTGGAGTATGGGGATTTGGAGAACTTAGGGTCTCAGGTTTTAAAAAAGTAGGAGCCTCGAGCTTTAGAGAACTTGGAGTCTCAGGTTATAAGAAATTAGGAGTCTCAGGCTTAGAGGAATTTGGCGTCTCAGGTTTTGAGAAACTAGGAGTTTCAGGCTTTGAAAAACTAGGGGTCTCGGACTTTGGAGAACTTGGAGTCTTAGGATTTGGAGAACTTGGGGTCTCAGGTTTTGAAAAACTAAGGGTCTCAGGTTTTGGGGAACTTGGAGTCTCAGGTTTTGAGAAACTAGGAGTCTCGGGCTTTGAGAAACTAGGGGTCTCGGGCTTTGCGAAACTTAGGGTCTTGGGCTTTGGAGAACTTAGAGTCTCAGGCTTTGAGAAACTAGGAGTCTTGGGTTTTGAGAAACTTGGTGTCTCGGGCGTTGCAGAAATTGGAGCCTCGGGCTTCGAGGAACTTGGGGTCTCAGGCTTTGAGAAACTTGGAGTCTCGGGCCTTGAGAAACTTGGGGTCTCAGGCTTTGAAAAGCTAGCAGTCTCGGGCTTTGAGAAGCTAGGAGTTTTGGGTTTTGAAAAGCTAAAGGTCACTGGCTTTGGGAAACTTGGGGCTTCAGGATTTGGAGAATTTTGGATTTCAGGCTTTGAGAAAGTAGGGGTCTCAGACTTTGGGGAATTCGGAGTCTCAGGCATTGAAAATGTTAGAGTCTCATGTTTTGAAAAACTTGGAGTCTCAGGTTTTAGGGAACTTGGCATCTTAGGCTTTGAAGAACTAGGAGTTTCAGACTTGGAGAAGCTAGGGATCTCACGCTTTGAGAAACTAGGGGTCTCAGGCTTTGAAGAACTTGGGGTCTCGAGCTTTGGAGAACTTGGGATTTTAGGCTTTTGGAAAGTTGAGGTCTCAGACTTTGGGGAACACGGAGTTTCAGGATTTGAGAAAGTTGGTGTCTCAGGGTGTAGAGAAACTAGGGGTTTCAGGCTTTGAAAAACTAGGGGCCTCGATCTTTGGAGAATTAGGAGTCTCGGGTTTTGAGAATGTTGGAGTCTTAGATTTTGAGAAACTAGGGGTCTTTGGCTTTGAAAAACTTGGGATCTCAGGCTTTGAGAAAGTAGGAATTTCAAGTTTTGAGAAAGTAGGGGTTTCGGGGTTTGGAGAAGTAGGAGTCTCAAGCTTTGAGAAACTAGGGGTCTCCGATTTTGAGAAAGTAGGCGTCTCGGTCTTTGAAAAAGTAGGAGTTTCAAGCTTTTGGGAACTAGGGGTCTCGGGCTTTGAGAAACTAGGGGTTTCGGGCATTGAGAAACTAAGGGTTTCGGGCTTTGAGAAAGTAGGAGTCTCAGGCACTGAGAAAGTAGGGCTCTTCGATTTTGAGAAAGTAGGGGACTCGGGCTTTGAGAAAGTAGGGGTCTCAGGATTTTGGGAACTAGGGGTCTCGGGCTTTAAGAACCTACGAGTTTCAAGCTTTGAAAAAGTAGAAGTCTCAGGATTTGAGAAAGTAGGAATTTTGAGCCTTGGGGAATTAGGGGTCTCGGGCTTTGAGAAACAAGGAGTCTCAGGTTTTGAGAAACTAGGGGTCACGGGCTTTGAAAAATAGGGGTCTCAGGTTTTGAGAAACTAGGAATTTTGGGTTTTGAGAAACTAGGAGTTTCAGGTTTCGAGAAACTAGGAGTTTCAGGTTTCGAGAAACTAGGAGTTTCGGGCTTTGAGAAACTAGGTGTCTCAGGCTTTGAGAAACTAGGAGTTTCGGGTTTGGAGAAACTAGGAGTTTCGGTCTTTGAGAAACTAGGGTCTCAGGTTTCGAGAAACTAGAGTCTTGGGCTTTGAGAAACTAGAGGTCTCAGATTTTGAGAAACTAGGAGTTTCGGGCTTTGAAAGACTGTGGGAATTGGAGAAACTTGGGGTAGCGGGCTTTGAAAGACCGGGGAATTGGAGAAACTGGGGGGTAGTGGGCATTGAGAAACTAGGGGTAGTGGGCATTGAGAAACTAGAGTTTGTAGAATGTGACATGCTGTTATAGTTGTAATCATGCGGTCATGTATAAAGTAGATAAATGCTGCAATAAGAGGGAGGACAATTTGGAATGCTGAGCCATTTTTCTGCAGATGCAAGAAGCTTAGAGTAACATGTGTTAAGAGCAAATGAAGTTTTGATATTCCAATAGTTTTTCATTTAGCTATATATAGATTTTTACAAGCATATAAAAAGGAGGATTTCAATATTTGATACGTTAGTTGACCTATTTATCTGCAAATATTATAGTATCTAGAATTTGTCTTGTAATAGCAATATCATAGTATCTTGAATATCCCTAAAATAAAGGAATACTCAGATTTACTAGCTTATATGAGATTATTAAGGAATCAAACTTTTGATAAATATTTACTAATCACCTTTAAATTGTTAATTACAATGTATTTTATGTCCTTTCTTTATTTGTTGTTTGTCTCTTTAAATCAAATCAAAATAAAAAGTGGATATAAGAGAGACATCTGCAAATATTATAGTATCTAGAATTTGTCTTGTAATAACAATATCATAGTATCTTGAGTGTCCCTAAAATAAAGGAATACTAGATTTACTAGCTTATATGAGATTATTAAGGAATCAAACTTTTGTTAAATATTTACTAATCACCTTTAAATTGTTAATTACAATGTATTTTATGTCCTTTCTTTATTTGTTGTTTGTCTCTTTAAATCAAATCAAAATAAAAAGTTGATATAAGAGAGACACAATATATCTTAATCAAGTATAGTTTAACTTGACACGCATACCACTCTATCACGATTGATGACAATGTTGGTTCTTCCTCGTACAAAAAAAATCATTACACTTTTGTTAAATGTTTTTAAAAATCAAAATATAAACTTCATCAGTCTTATTTTATAAGGCATTGGTTTGACTGAATATTGCATTTTTAATGTTCACTTGATATAAGTACTTATATTACTAGATTCATTGCATAATTCGAATAAAGGTGAGGTCTAGGGAAATTCGGGGAAGGATTGGGGTAAAAATATATAAGTGTTGGTTAGTCGTTCTATTAGCTATGACGTTTTAAGGAACTTGTAGGCTTTTCATAAATGAATTGGGGTGAGTAGAACTCGACGTTATCAAACTTGGCATGAATAGGTTGGTCTTGGATGTCAATTTTTGAAGGTGTGTTGAAAAATGGAGACTTTTTAGAGTATTTTTTGCGTTTTTGTCCCATGCAAGCTTCCATAGTGGGTGACACACTACTTTTGTGATGTAATTAATTCCCGTTACAGCAAGAGGTCTCACTATAGCACTTCCACTATAGTGGGATTGAGCCATTTTAGCCGGATTGGTTGCAATTAATGGAGAAAATTCCCCAAAGTCGCTAATTATTTGGAAAGTACGTTTTGGGGAAGCACAGGGCACTTAATTAGGGCGAATTTCAGCCATTTTTCATCAGAGCCTTTGTAAATGTAGGTAATCCAATCTTCAACTTCATAGTTTGATTCCCTAGGCCATTGAGGTGCTATTAGGGACTCTAGGGAACACTTTGGTTTTGTTCCTATGTTGGGAAAATCTGAGTTACTAAGGATTTTGGGTTGTATAGACTTGGGTTAATTGTTAAATGTTTTTCTTGATTAATCTATTGTTATTCACTCATGTAGCTATGGAATTGGTAGTTTTCGGTGAATAATGGTGGAAAAGCCTTGGATTGGGTGAGAAGATCATAAGTTTGGCTTGGGGTTGAGATTAAGTTGTAATATGAATATAATTAGGCCATTGGAGATTGAATCTTGTACCTGTATTATTAATTGTAGACCAATAACAAGCTAGCTAGGATTTGTAACAAGGAAATACACAGGTCCAATGGAGATTTCAAGGCTTGATTCAAGAAAGGTGATAGTTTATTGTTTCCAAGTTATGTAATGTATGCATGATAATTGTTTTTATTGTATTGTTTCTGCAATGCATGGTTAGGAAGATCAAATAAATGTAAGATGATGAAGGCGTTTAATTTACTTGTGTTTACAAGTGTTACCATAGTTCATTATGATTCTAATTTTGTGTTTTGTGACAATTGGTTGGCTTTGGGTACCTCGCCAGCTACATATATTAAGTTGGCTGAGGTACCACGCCTAGTACATGTTACTACATGGTTGGATCAGGTACCAAACCTAGTTTGCCTTGGTACCACGCCTAGTACATGTTTGATTGTGCTCCTGTATGTTATTTACTTGAATTAACTACATATTGTTTTACTAATTATTTGTTAAATGAAAATATACATTTTACTCGAATGCTATCACTTCTATTTATAGTAATTGAGTTAAATTCAAATCATTGTGTTCTCCATATCTAAGTGTATCCGATCCTTTCAAATTAATATCTATCTATATAAATCAGAGAAGAAAAAAGAAGAAAAGTCTGACACTCTTATTTGTAGGAAAAACATTAATTATATTTTGTAAGTTTTAAAAATTGTTTGAATTAGAAAATTCTTAGTTGTTAGCACTAACTAATTAGGAATGAAACTAAATAAGGGTGAATTATTTACTAAATTAGATATTATCACTTTGAAATATATGTAGTTTATGGACCCGACCTCAGAATGTCAATTTTTAGTCAAAATATTTCTTATTAGGAAACTAATTTATTGTGATTTAAAAGTTAATCGTATCCACGAAAAGATGTGATAAAAATAATAAAAATGTGTTTTCATACACAAAATATTATTATAAATACCCAAAGGCTAAGAACATTAGATGAATATTACCATTACAATTTAAACATTCTACCTCTCCTACTCAAACTCTGTGATTATCATTCCTCTCCTCATTAACTCACATGGCTTCAAAAAGTGACAACCTTAAGCAATTGATCCTAATTCCATCTACCGGCTCTGAAGACCATCAACCATCCATCAATGGCGTCAATGATGCCAACAAAGTGTCGAGGCTCCCTCGTTGGACCAAACAAGAAATTCTCGTTCTCATACAGGGAAAAAAGTGGTTGAAGACCGGATCCATCAAGCCCGAACCGGAGGTATGGAATTGGGCTCAACACAGGTTGAAGCTAAGTGGGATTCAGTTTCATCCTACTGCAAAAGACAAGGGGTGAATCGTGGACCGATTCAATGCCAGAAGAGATGGAGTAATCTGGCTAGGGATTTTTAAAAAGATTAAAGAGTGTGGGAGTCTCAGATTAAAGAAGAAAAAGAGTCATTTTGGATGTGAGGAATGATTTTAAGAGAGAAAAAAAATTACCTGGATTTTTTAATAGACAAGTGTTTAATATTCTTGATCATGGAAATGGCAATGAAGAAGGGTTAGATTTGGCTTCCGCGTCAGAAGTTTTGTTTGATAGTGGCAGAAGTGTTGTTGTAGGGGATGATGGGTTGTTTTCATATGTACCACAAATGAATGAGGATGTTATTCCTACTTTAACTTCAGAGGAGCCACATCAGCCACTCTCTCAAGTTTCTCCTACACAAGCAGGTGTAAGACAAACTACCACTCCAGGAGTTGATAAATGGAGAGGTCAAGAAGGAAGGAAACGAAAGCGAAACAACTCAAATGATGAAAAAACAAGGAATGTCCAACATCATTTAGTAAAAGTGCTGGAAAGGAATGGCAAATGGTGAGCTCCCAACTTGAAGCTCAGAATATGCATTCTGAACAAGATAGGCAGCAAAGAAAGGACCATGTTGATAACTTAGTAGTTGTGCTAAAACAAGCTTGCAGGTGCTTTAGGAAGAATTGCAGATAAGTTATAGTGCCTAGTTCATTTAATTACAATGCAAAATATGTTTTTTTAAGCTTTCAAAGGCTTAGTCTTGGCAAAAAATCAACACATCACGACTATAAAACAAATAGATGTTTTTTTCTTAATTCTTTTTATACTCAAGTCTCTCTACGTTTTGTCACAATTTCTAGTCAGCCAGGCTCCTATGTATATCTCACCACTTGGGCTTGCTTGCTCGGTTTGCAGAAACATTGTATACAAATCATAATATCTCGCTTCTAATTATGATTTGTATTAGCATGAATTCCTTTAACCTATGGCATCCAATATCAAAAGTTTTGTTGAAATGTGTTTTCTCACTCATTTAGGTCATCAAGAAATTTTAAAAATTGAATATTTTAATTGTGGAAGAAATCATATTCAGTATAATTTTATGTTGTTTTTAAATATATTAAAAACTAAATCTTGCTTAAATTTGGCTTTGTTGATGTGCATTACTCACCAACATGTTACTTGACTCACATTGAATATTTTTCTAAACTAATTTTTAGGGCAAAAACTGAGATAATTTCAAAAAACACTAATGAGAATGATTCGTTTAAACATAGTGGGAAAGGGAAGCCATATCCTACCTTTAGGTAGAACACACACACAATCCAAATCATGACTTAGGAGCAATTCCATTCTGAACAACCTCTGAACACTACCACACTATTAAGAATGGAATCACAACATTAACATAGTTGTTTAGACACTAAAGTTACATATAATAGATACATACCTAAATTGGAGTAAGAATGTGAAATATGGGACCCGCACCAAATATTCAAAAACTGACTCTGTCAAAAGGTCCTAATTACCTCCCTAAACCTTTGTCCCAAAATGGAACACATTTTGGGGTTTGAAACGTAGCAAACAATAACATGCAACATAAAACATCATTAAAGCTAAAGACAAGAGCTAGGCATCCCTTTTAGAGTTGAAAATACCTCGAACGGATTCTCTCATATGCTCCCCAAGTACTCTAATGCATAGCCCCACATTCCCCAATCACACCCAGCCTTGAATCACCAATTCAGAGTCCCACAACTCTCATAATCAAATTACAAACTTTATGTGAGAGCTGATCGTGTCAAGTCTTAATACTATTGCAGGTGCAGCAAAAGCATCCACAATTTCGCGAAAGCACCTGGGGAAAGACAGAAGGACCGTGCTAAAGCAAACCTTGGCCACTAAAGTGAAAGTCTCTTAAGCAATAGGGCCTAAGATGGCCAGGCTTGCTAAACTGAAGCCTTGGCAGCTAAAGTGATGCCCGCTTAAGCGAGCAAAGTCTGCTAAAGCGGATGCCACCTGGATGTCCTAGCCTGCTAAAGTGGAACCCTGGCTACTAATGCCATAGCAGGGCTACAAAAGTGGGGGCACCAACATCTGCCACAAAATTTTTAGCTAAGCCCCTAGGGCTTCACTTGGGTGCTCGGGATTGGTTCAAAATCTCATGCATGCAAACAAGATATGCAACCCCATAAAATTCAACTGAGAAGTTAAAGCTTCAAACTAAGCTCGTCTTGACAAAAAATGGCTCCCATACCCAAGCTCTATTTTAAGCCAAAACTCATAAGGGGGCTCACAATTAGCCCTGAAGCCTCCGGATCCACACGAAAGATCATTTTAGACCAAACTTGATGTTTCAGAGCTAACGGAACCCTCATAGTTGCATTTTGAGGTCGCCTTTCTGAACTTTTGACCGAAGTCAGCTGGTTAAGCTTCAAAATCTTCAAAGCACATAAACTTGCACAAAAACAAAATGAACGACCAGTTGATTGAACTGTTAGTCTCAACATGTCATAAATCACTTGGGTTCGTTATAGGAATGCTCTAAATGATGAAAATAAGATATTTACACCGAAGTGGCATGGAGGATCATTACAGTTAATCAAGTTTCACTATCAATAACAAAAAAGTCTATGTTTTTTAAAGTTATGTTTGTCCATTCACAATAGTCATGTCCATTATTGTACAGTCTTCCTCTTATAAACGCTATAAAATGATAAATTAGTATAAGGAAGTATGGAAAAATGAACAACAACCACCCACACACATATATATATGTTTGTGTTCTCTTATGTTCAATGTTTCTTCCTTAAACGTATCTTATTATCCTCTTGCTCAGTCCTTAAGCTCCCTAGGCCCGTTTTAGTTGATTTGAGGATGAGGGTTGACTTACCTACTTGTGGATTTTAGTAGGTGTCATCATGACTTTATTTTCTGTCATGACATGAAAAAACAGAAGCTGAAAGTTTATTCATTTTATGAAAAACATTCAAGAAGATCATGAATTAACTACATATTGTTTTACTAATTATTTATTAAATGAAAACATATATTTTACTGTGATGCTATCATTTCCATTTATAGTAATTGTATTAAATTCAAATCATTTTGTGCTCCATATCTAAGTATATCCTATCCTTTCAAATAAATATCTATCATTATAAATCAAAGAAGAAAAGTCCGACACTCTTATTTGTAGGGAAAAAAAAATATTTTGTAAATTTTTGAATAGTTTGAATTAGAAAATTATTACTTGTTAGCAGTAAGTACTTAGGAATGAAACTAAATAAGGGTGAAATATTTACTAAATTAGATGTTATCACTTTGAAATATATGTAGTTTATGGATCCGACCTCATAATGCCAATTTTTTTGTGAAAATATTTCTTATTAGGAAAATAATTTTAGTGTGATTTAAAAGTTAACTAGGTAATTTGCCCGCGCTTCGCGCAGTCATAAATAATAAGTGCATTGAACTTGCAAATAATCCTTTACTAATATTCATACATTAAAAATAATTTTTAAAAATAGGAACTTAAAAAAATATTAACAATATTCCAACATGAATTTGATTATTTGTCATTATCACATAACTCAAGAACCTCTAATGGATGAATTATTCAAGAAATAATGAATCGTTGGTTCTTTAATCAATATAAAAAGGAAAGTAACGAAGAAAATAAAAATATATATACAAAGACATTTCGTAAGAAAAGAACACATTAAAGTTGCATAGATTATACAATTGTGATATATGTTTGAGGAAAAAATTCAAAAATTTGTGAACAGATTCAAAAAAGAAATTACGCCTGAACATGAAAGCAATTATAACTTTTGGACTATCATAATGAATTTCTTCAATTGATAAGTGAAGAAACTTCATATCTATGTTTAAATAGATAATATGTAAGCTTATATGTAGTACTTTTAAATCATAGAATATCAAAACATGAATTCTTGGAATAGAGTACAATAGTTATTTTCTGCACAATGAATATACCTACTATATGTGTATATGTTCAATATAACTAGAGACAATAACTTTGCAGAAACATAAACAACAAAGTTTAAAACATGTACTCAAAAACAACAATTAACATCATAAGCATAAATTAATAACTGTAAAAAAATACCAGGATATGTAAAATTAGAATGAAATAGAAAGGAAAAAATCAAGTCCACTAAGTCCACAGTTTCCCCTTAAGAAAATTATTCCCCTCTAATACAGGAGGTTTAAAGAATTAGATCCTCTTAGGATAGAACGATTTTATTCACCAACGTATTGATACAAAAACAATGGTGTCAGTAAGCCACTCAACAAGAGCAAAGTACATGAATATTTAATTGTGCAGAAGAAGAAGAAGATAAAGTTCAAAATTTTCATTGTTTTAAAATGAGAGGAAATCCCTCTATTTATAGACAACAAAGGGTAGTGTGAACAAATACTTATTGTGCCTTATCGAAAACGTCACAACTCTTTGGAAATGTCACAACCCTTCGGAAAGGTCACAACCTTTCATAAACGTTACAACCTTACATAAAAGTCACAACTCTTCATAAAAGTTGCAACTTTTCATAAAATTCACAATTTTTCATAAAAGTCACAACTTTTCATGAAATGTGAAGGCTAGTTTTGGAAATAAATAAATTAAAAGGAAATTCTGGTTTGTGGTGGCGCCACGTAGGTGGGCCTAAGGTTCTCTGTTATATATATGATATATACTAGGTAAATTACCCGTGCTTCGCACGGGATTGTATTATTTTATTAAGCTTACATATGATCATTCTGTAATATTCATATTTTCAATACATTTATGAGTCATAGAGAGATTTTAAGTATAAAAAAGAAGTCTAAGAAAATCTCCATAGAAATAGTTGATCAGAAGTAATGAAATTTGCTAAATTCCAAAAAGTTATAACGAACAACATCAGACATTATAGAAGAGACTACCAAAAAGCCTCGAACAACAACACTCCCAAGTAAAGTGGAACATCACGTCCATACAAGAACATATTTAGCTAAACTCAAATGGAAGACCTTCAGCTCCTTTCTTATGAACCTCCATTAATCTGTTTTTATTGTAGTATGACACATCATGTATATTTTTAAAATGGCCCTAAAATTGTTAGTATCCTAAATGTTTTTTCTCATTGTATCAGAATAGTCATTACTATTGCTCAGGTTTCATATCATCGGCCCCAACTAATTTGGAATTGAACCATAGTTATTGTTATGGTTATAGTATGCAATTACAAAGAATTAATGCAATTATCAACCAAGCAGTAGGTGGCATCTGAATGGAACTATTCACCTAGATATTCTAAACCAAAATTTTGACATATAACATATTAAAATCTCGCAGCATGATTTTGTGAGCACTTCAACTCACAAATATCCACAAATAATAATAAAGACAACCTTATTTCCCTAGCAATCAAGAAGAAAAATACATATTGCTTAACATATTTTTCAAAAAGATAGTTTATTGGGCTGTATCCAAGTTTACAGTTCACAAATTTAATTGAAATAATCCAAAAGAAAGAGTTGTTACTTCATATTTTAAAAAAAACAAAAAAAATTATCAAAATAAAGAGTTATCACTACAGTAAAAATGATCTTTAACGACAATTAATAGCTTAATTATCGCTAAATATGTATTTTCAGAGGTAATTGGTCCTCTCTATAAATGTCCCTAAAGTTTATTGCAACATTGAATCTAATGACAATTAATTAATGTCGGTAAAGGCAGTAGCACTCTTCGTTAATGTGCATATTTATTGTCGATAATTTATTTTTTTTGTTATAGTGCATTTTGGACATTTGTTAGTTTCAAGAAGACGTGATCTCTTATTATGCCCAAAAAGAAGAGACGAAGAAATATGACAAATTACTTAACTTAAGACAAAAGAAGTGGACTATTTGTGTCTATACTAATATTCTAGGAAGAGTGCAATGACATACAAATTGTTTGTACCTAAGAAAAAATAATCAAAATAAAATACTAACTGTGGAAAGCAAGAGAGGAATCCGTTTTGTTCTTTTAACAAACTTCATCATTAGTTCCGTATTAGTTATCACATATTTGTTGTTGTCTGCTATCAAATATAGCACAACCCACAAGCAATTTTCCCAAAAAGTATATGAAAAACCTGTAGAAAGGGACAAAAGAGAAGATAAATTTTCAATCATCCTCACTGGAATTTTTAACAGAGTTAAAAAAAAAGTCATCAAAATAGCAAATAGAAATTGCAATAGATACATGAATCACTATGACTTACGGTAAAAGATAAAGCTTCATGAAATATGAGGAATGAAACACACTTCATAAGAAGTTTAATTAATGTATTTGAATTCGACTCCCCTATAGCAAAAAAATACCTACAAATAATAGTGGCAGAAATAAAAGATTTGTTTACTAAAGAACTAATGTAATGAATTCAACCATTTCAACACCGTTATGAGTTGTGGAATGAGAGGTGCAAGAATAGTAATGTCGCCTTCAATTCAAAATCAATTTTCTTTGCTTATACGAAGAAACATGTTGAAAGGGACAAAAGAGAAGACCAATTTGCAATCATCTTTACTGAAACTTTTAACAGAGTTAAAAAAAAGTCACCAAAATAGCAAAAATAATTGTCATAATTACATGAATCACTATGACTTATAGTAAAGATTAAGCTCCATGAAATAGGAGGAAGAAAACTTTGACGAATGAAACAAACTTCATAAGAAACTTAATTAATGTATTTGAATTCCACTACCCTACAATGGAAAAAAACCTACAAAAAATAGTGGCAAGAAATCCCTCTATTTATAGACAACAAAGGGTAGTGTGAATAAATGCTTATTGTACCTAATCGGAAAGGTCACAACTCTTTGGAAAAGGTACAACCCTTCGAAAAGGTCACAACCTTTCATAAAATTTACAATTTTTCATAAAAATCGCAACTCTTCATAAAAGTCACAACTTTTCAGAAAAGTTACAACTTTTGATAGAGAAGTCTCAACTCTTCATCAAAGTCAAAACTTTTCATAAAAGTTACAACTTCTCATAAAAGTCACAACTTTTCATGAAAAGGGAAGGCTAGTTTTGGAAATAAATAAATTAAAAGGGAATTCTTGTTTGTGGTGGCGCCACGTAGGCGGACCTAGGGTTCTCTTTTATATATATATATATATATATATATATATATGATATATAATATATGATGATTATTAAGAACATTAAAATAATTGTTGATAATTTAATTTGATGGAGAAAACATTACATTATATGAATACTTAAAAGTTGTGATCAATAATCTACAAAATAATACGTAATATTTTTAGTAAAATACGATAACATTTGACACGTCATAGTTAAAGAAATAAAAAGTCTAATATAACTTCAAACATATAAACTATACTTATATCGATTGTAGACAAAATTAGGCTTTTTATGGAACAATAGTGACAGAAAGAGTAGCTACTACTAAGATATCATCAATCGTTGTGGTAGAGATGTGCAAAGAATAAATATTTATTAATCCTTAATTAGACGTCTTAACTTTGAGCTTCGGGAATGGAGTCACCTTTGGTGACACGAATCATGAGTTTCCGGGTGACAAAGCAAGAAGGGGAAAATGCAGCACGAAAAACTAGATTCATATGAACCTAGTAATTTTGGAGCGGAGTTTATGTGTAAAAGTATCACAAAAAGCAAAATAAATAATACGCTAGAATCCATACTTTTAATTTACAAATAGAATAATTTAAATGTTAAAAATTTTAAAAATTGAACCGATAAAACATAAATTCTTCATAGGCACTTCCAATTTCCTTTACATGATGAAACCAAATAGAGCCTTTTCCGAAATGTGATGGAAAAAATGGTTCAGTCGACAAACAAGGATTGAGCAGAAATAGAGATCATGGCCGGTCAATGATATATTGGAACTAAGCCAGAGTAAAACACTCACTCATATAGTATAAAAGAACTACAATTTCTACTCCTAGCAGAAAGTATCCAATAAGTTTTGCCAAACTCATAGCTCATCTCGTAAACTTGATAGATGTACTGAGATGGAAATCTTTAAACATCGGTTGAGTACTTACTAATAGAGTGAGTAGCATATAATTTGCTCAAGCAGTAGAATGGTGGAGAAAGTGAAGGAAAAGTTGGTTCAGGCTTTGGAATCTTTGGAACTTTTGGCTTTGGTAGTTGTGGGATTTCTAGATTTTTCAAGGGAGGAAGCTCGGGTATTTTGGCATTGCTGGAATCTCAAACTTTGGCATATAGCAGGAAGCTCTGGTTTTGGGACAGTTGGGATCTCAAGCTTTGGCAAAGTTGGTAATACAGGTTTGGACCGGATATAGTAGCTTATATTTCATTTTCTTGAGAAGAGAGAAGTCCTGGATTCACAATATACCACAAATGTCAATACAATTCTCCAAGAAATGAAAAAGAAGAAGTCAATACTGAAAGAATAGTATGTCAGATTCATATAAAAGGACTGTTGCATTGCATACAGGGGCGGATTTAGGTAGGATGAAGGGCATCCAAAATTTTATTAAATACATATATGTAAAATAAAATATTTCAATTATAAAAAAAAAAAACAAATGAAGTCACTTCCCATAGCCTGTTGGTTCACTGGCAAAGCACCTAACTTTGCTAGCAAAGTTAGCACGGTTACTCGGTAACTGCCATCTTTCATTTTAAAAATTTAGAGTTTTATTGTTTGATAAAAAAAAGTGATGCCTGGTAGAATCGATATGACTTTCTACCTTTTGTAAGGAAAAATTATACTAAATCAATTAGCCACAACAACTTTTGGTGTACAAAGGGACACTAAATAACAGTAAACGCTACTCGAAGTCAAATATTTGATCAGCACATGTAAAACCCAAGCTTTGGAAATCATTGGCTGCAATTACTTGGGACTTGGCTATTGCGTTCTCGGCTATGAAGTTGATTAAGATCAATTTGTGAAATTGAATTAATGATGAGTTTTTGGGTGGTTGATTATTGTTTTTTACCTAAAAAAATAATGTTACATTTAAGCATGAAGCATTGGTTATTCTCATCTTTCTTTTAGAGCAGGCGAAATAGAGGTAACTGAATCCATTTAATATGCATTAGGATAAACGAAACAAAAAGTAAAAATAGCTAAATCATCAATTTAGTTCTACACTTAAATATGCCAATTCATTCTTTGTTCCATATATCTACACTTCTAGCTTTGGATGTTCAGGGACTTTTGGCTTTGGTAGTTCTGGAATTTCAGATTTTGGAACAGTTGAGACTTTTAGCTTTGGAAGCTCGGGGACTTTTGGCTTTGGTAGTTCTAGGATTTCTATCTTTGGCATAGTTGGTAATTCTGGCTTTGGAAGTTCCTGGACTTTTGGCTTTGGTAGTTCTGGGATTTCAGGCTTTCGCATAGTTGGGACTTTTAGCTTTGGAAGCTCTGGGGCTTTTGGCTTTGGTAGTTCTGGGACTTCAAGCTTTGACATAGTTGGTACTTCTGGTTGTGGAAGTTTTGGGACTTTTGGCTTTGGTAGTTCTGGGATTTCAGGCTTTGGCATAGTTGGGACTTTTAGCTTTGGAAGCTTTGGGGCTTTTGTCTTTGGTAGTTCTGGGACTTCAAGCTTTGACATAGTTGGTACTTCTTCTTTGGAAGTTCAGGGACTTTTGACTTTGGCTGTTCTAGGATTTCAGGTTTGGCATAGTTGATACTTCTGCTTTAGTAGTTCTGGGATTTCAAGCCTTGGTGTAGTTGGTATTTCGAGCGGTTTCAAATCAATTTGCAACAAAATTGATGATAATGAAGATTTTGTCCAACTACCTGTGGAGAAGAAGTTTAAACAATATTTTCAACATTCTTGTTGCTGCAGTTTTTTTTTTTTTTAAAAAATTAAAATCATTACTGCAATCTTTGACAGTTACTCAGTATTGCTATCTTTCATTTTAAATTTTTTGAGTTTTACTGCTTGAAGACATCAACTTTTGTGTATGAAAAGAACAATAAATAACTATAAACACTACTGGGAATTCAATGATTTCAGTACATATAAAATCCTAATTTTGAAAACTACTCGCTCCAATTACTTGAGACTTGGCGTATTGCTTTTTCGGTGATGAAGTTGATTAAGATTGATCTGTGAAATCAAATGAATAAAGAGTTCTTAAGTGGTTGTTTGGTGTTTTTACCTTATACGACTATTTCTAACGAGATTATTATGACTAAAAAATATGTATACTGTTATGAATACATTTTAAAAAATGAGAACTCGCTGACGAAACTTATAGTAATAAACTAATATTTTTAAATGTCGCTATAGTATTTGTTCCTTCAAATATGGATACACTTACAAATTTTTTTGCTTACGCCACGGATACATATAGCATTGGAACGCTGAAATCTTAGGTTTGGTACAGTTAATACTTAAGGTATTGGTATTTCAGGCTTTGGTAAGGCTGGAATATTCGGGGATTCTGGTGTAGGGATCTCAGGGAATGACGTCTATAGAAAGCGGCTCGTGTAGTTGCACCAGCTAACTGATCATGCATGAAGCATAAATTGTCCTTATCATTCTTTTGGAGAAGGTGAAGCAGAGGAAATTAAATCCATTTAATGTGCATTAGGATGAATGAAACAAAAAACACATTAGTTAAATCACCAGTTTGGTTCTACACTAAAAATGTTAGCTCCACCCCGTTTTTGTGCCACTTAAATATACTAATTCATCCTTTATTCCATACTCTTGAAATGTAATGGAAGAAATTGGCTACTATAAATTAGGAAGGAAAAATTGTGAGGGAAAGAATGGACAAACAGAGACGGTCAAGGATAGGAACTAAACCAAAAGTTACATATATCAAAGCTTTATTATACTGTCTATATAGAAATACATAAAATACTCATATATCATAATAACACGACAAACTCGGTACATCCAATTCAAAAACTACTTAAAAGAATTAAAATTTCTACTCCTAGCAGAAAGTATCCAATGCTATCTCCATGACACAACTTAAGTGGAAAATTTCATAGACTGAGATGGAAATCTCAAAACATCAGTTGGCTACTTTCTTATAGAGTGAAAGTAGCATATAATATACTTAAGGAGTAGCGGATTTGTATGGTGGAGAAAGTGAAGGAAGAGTTGGTTTAGGCAGTTCTGGGATTTCAGGCTTTGGCATTGTTGGAACTTTTAGCTTTGGAAGTTCTGGGACTTTTGGCTTTGGTAGTTCTGGAATTTCAGGCTTTGGGATAGTTGGTACTTCTAGCTTCGGAAGTTCTGGGACTTTTGGCTTTGGTAGTTCTGAGATTTCAGGCTTTGGGATAGTTGGTACTTCTGGCTTCGAAAGTTCTGGGACTTTTGGCCTTGGTAATTCTGGGATTTCTGGCTTTGGCATAGTTGTTACTTCAGGCTTTGGCATTGTTGGGACTTTTATCTTTGGAAGCTCTGGGACTTTTGGCTTTGGTAGATCTGGGATTTCAGGCTTCAGCATAGTTGGTTTTTCAGGCTTTGGCATTGTTGGGACTTTTAGCTTTGGAAGCTCGGGGGCATTTGGCTTTGGTACTTCTGGAATTTCTGGCTTTGGCACACTCGGTAGCTCGGGCTTTGGTAAAGTTGGAACATCAGGCTTTTTCATAGCCGGAGGAACCTCAGTCTTTGGAACTGCTGGGATTTCTGACTTTTTCAAGGGAGGAAACTCTAGTTTTGGCATTGTGGGAATCTCAGGCATATTAGGCTTTGGCAAAGTTGGTAACTGGGGCTTCGGGAAAGTTGGTAGCTCAGGCTTTGGAACAGCGGGGATCTCAGGCTTTGATATGGTTGGAAGCTCAGCAGGTTTTGGCATAGTTGGGATTTCAGGCTTTGGCAACGCTGGCACTTTGGGGAGTTCTGGTTTAGGTATCTCAGGGAGGGGCGTCTCTAGAAGGTGTCGTGCAGTTGCTCCAGTTATGTTGCAATAAATGAAGAATAAATTGAGAAATGCAAGTAGTAAAAGAGAAGATAAGTAATAACGCTGAGCCATTTATCTGCAATCTTAGAAGATTAAAGAATAATGTGTATATATAAGAGTGGATGTGGGATTGGGTTTATATAGGTTTTTAAGAATGCATGCAACAAGGACTTGTAGGATTTTGTTTGTTAGACAGGGACCTGAGTAGTTGAATTACTCATTAAACTAATTAGCTTATTGTCTGGTAGGATACTTCAAAAGTCAAATGTAGATGACCTAAATTACATTGTAGTTTGAACCTGTCACAAGCAAATAGGTTATGCTGGCAATCTCATAAGAATTAACTGATTTTATTTATTTGAAGAGAGAATAAGTATTCACTTTTTAGTTTTTACCAAATCTTCATTTTGGTGTCTACGTAATAACTCGGTAACACCAACTAAATCTTCCAAATGTCAAAATAGAAGGTGATTACTTTAGAGTTTCTTTCAAGCTTTAGAATTAATAAATCATATTTATGTATGCTATGTTGAAATTTGCGATAAGAGTATTATGTTAATTTTTTTATTTTAAATTTATAAGTTATGTTATATTGTCAGTTCCATTTGTTTTAGTAATATACATTGTAAGTCATTTTTTAATTAGACTTGATAAATTATCATTTTGTCTAATATTTTAATAATTTAAGACATTTTATTTATATATTTATCGTTTTTTATCAAACATGCATTTCACAATGTTCGTAGAATCTTCATACTTTTAATTTTTATGATCAATTCAATTGAAATATATTAATTTGAAAAAATTGTAAATCAATTATTTTTTCATCATATTAGTTAACAACATATGTATATTAATTAATATGAATCCTACAATAAAACTAAATTAAAAAAGAGTCATTATCTTTTACCCGACCAATATCTTATATATTAGAGAAAAATACTTCTTTTTTTAAATTAAAAAAAAACACGTAAAACTATTTCTAGTGATTGAAATATTTTGGGAGGTAAAATATGGTGGATATAAGTAGGTACACCGTAGGCAGCTTATAATTGATGCGTCCAACTAAGTTCAATATTTTTGACACACATCACATATTGAATGTAGTAATCTTACTATATATAATGTATGGATTCATAGAAACTACTAGCCTAGGTGTCGTATATGTATTAAGAAATACATAAATAACTATATATATGTTACTGTAAATACATTTATCATTGTATATTAATTTCATACAATATAAAAATTCATAACTCAGCCTGATCGTGGTTCCATGATAAGTAGCATTTTCGTACTTCTAGTTTTCACTAGTTACGCTAATTTCTTTCATTGTTCTAATTAATTAAAAAAAATTGTTAGCTTATTAATTGTTTACCTTTCTAAAACTCTAAAGTAACATTTGATTGTTCCTGATCAATACACGAAGTTATATGAATTTGAACAAAACCTCTTAAAATATGGTGGTAACTTGTTAAAATATTGCAAAGTGGGATACACAAAGGAGTTGAGACTGATGAAAAAACATGTCATGGAGAAGTCCAACACCTACTTATGGCACAGAAAGCAAAAGTGGCAAAAGAGAGAACAACCAGATTCGAGTTCAACAACAGAACGTCTTTTAGGTTATGACTCATAACTTATGAGCTATATCTATTCCAGATAAACCTTTCAAGGTGTTTTAAAGGCAAAAAGATAATCAGAAATACGAAGTATGACTTTGAGCAGTGTCAAAGTGCAAATTAAACAAGCCTACATAACTAAGTGGAAAAACTCTAGAGAAATGATCTTCAATAGAAAAAAGGTCAAATAATCAGTTTGATGGCTTGAACACCAAAGAATTTCAATATTATTTAGTAGGGCCTAGAGGCCCTGACATATTGCGGCCCGAATAAAATTCAGCCCGCTAAACTACAGGGACAAACAGAGCTAGCATATCTATTCCAGGGATTGCTACATAGATTAACCTTCTTACGAGTATCAGTTTACCTTGATAATAATAACAATTCTTTTTTTCTAAAACAATAATTTTGAACTAGCTTGCTCCCAGTTGACTATTCCAGGGATATCTGCTACCTCCCGCTTACATAGGCACCGGATAACTTAGCACACCAAGGCATAGGAAGATTGGAAGAGATCACCTAGCTTTTTCCACCTTGGAATTTGACCCTTGGTCTCCAAGGTATCTACCCACTTCATTAACCATTAGGCCACACCCTTTGGTTAAATAACACTATCGGTCAATGTAAATACATAAATTGTATCCTTCTTTATACCAATAGAGGAGCTCCAAATCTTCTTTGTGTTGGTCAGCATTTTAATAATAATATTTTTGTATATTAATTTGTTTAAAACTTTGGAGTCAAGGTGTTGTCTTTGCTGTAAGTTGTCGGTTGGTGATAATTCTTTTGTCTTAACCGTTGGACATTTATTTGGAGCATTACACCATTTGGAGTAAGTGCTGATGTAATGACCCTTTTCTTGCAGCATCGGTAGTGGCATGTTGGTCATTACTTCTCCATATTATTTCTCCATTATCTCATCCTTTATTCCTCCATTATACCTTGTAACATATGTAATTCCTAGGCAGGGGCGGAGCCACCTTGTACTAAGGGGATTCGTCGAACCCCATCCGGTAGAAAATTATATTATTTAATTTTATATGGTTGAAATAATTTTTTATGTATATATAGTAGATGTCAAACCCCTTTTGGCTATTTCGTGTGTCTATTTCTACAAATTTTGAACCCCCTTATTGAAAATTCTGGCTCCGCCACTGCTCCTAGGCCATTTATCTTCACTATTTACTACCCCATTATCTTCCTATTCATTGCTAGGAAGACTTTATCAACTATAAATAGTGGTGTTTTCATTTGGTTTGATGCATACAAGAAAATATAGATTGGATAAAAGTTAGTCAAAAGAGAGAGTTCTTATTACACTACTAAAAAATTATCAAAAAGCGACGGACTGCGTCACTTTTTTGGTCAAAATCGATGAAAAAGTGACGTAGTCACCTCCATTGCTTTTTAACCCGACGCTTTTCAAAAAGCGGCGGACTGCGTCACTAAAAAGCGATGGACAACGTCGCTTTGTTACTTTTTTTTTTTTTAACAAAAGCTACGGACTCCATCGCTTTATTTTAATTTTAATTTTTCTTTATTTCTAAAAGGCGACGCAGTCCGTCCCTTTTCTGGAATTTTTTTTAAAAAAATCCCTGAAAAGTGACGGACTAAACCACGCTATCCGTCACTTTTCTGGGTTTTAAAAAAAAATTAAAACCCAAAAAAGTGACAGACAAAACCACGCTATCCGTCGTTTTTCTGGGATTTAAAAAAAATAAAAACCCAGAAAAGCGACGGACTAAACCACGCTGTCCGTCACTTTTTTGCAATATTTTTGATAGCAACAGCTGGCAGTTTCTGCTGCCCACCTGCAAATGCAATTGGATTCAATTCTATACTATTCAGCCCAATCAAACACTCACAATTATAAACAATCTAAACAGAACATAAAATAATAAACATTAAATAACATTCAAAAGTATCTAAATTAAAGACTTATAAAGTCTTTCAAATTTCGTTTCAAAATTTAAAAAAATTCATAAATGTCCAGAGATCTAAACCAGGGAGTGAGATCTACATAATCATCCTTATCACTCTCGTCGTTGGTGTCATCGGGAGTCGAAGTAGTAGGTCGACGAGCGAGGTTCATCACTTGTTCTTTGATTTACTGAACGGTCTCACTCATGCTTTCTTGTTTAGCTACTTTTCTCCGCTCCGACTATGCTAGTGTCACTGTAAGTTTAGCTATTTGATCCGACATAGCAGCAATCTGAACACCGTCAAGTGCCTCGGCTTGACGTGATGATCCAATACCTTCTAAGCCTAACTGGAGTCGTCTAACATCATTTCGAGAGCCTAGAACATAGCATCTACCCTTGTGTGTCCCCCGTACCACTTTTTCTTTCCAAATCTGGGTGGACAGTTCAGGTGTCAATTGGACCGAACTATCTAGATTCTCAACGACATACTGATGAAAGTCATTCTGCATATTAAATATAAAAATTGACATCAATATATATACATATCATAAATATATTCAGTATTAATATATATTATTCATATTAAATAACTTACAAAATTTCGTTCGACCTTTTCGTCCACCCACACATCTGGATCCGACTCATTTTCTTTCTTCCTGACACAAGTCTTCTTGAAAACCTCTGGTTCAATGGGAGTGCGTCCCAATTCTTTTTCCTATAAATAAAAACTGAAATTTATAATGATATATATGAATCACCTAATTATTTACTTAAAACTTTGCATTAGAACGTACCATCTTTTGTGCAATTGTTCAAACATCTTTTGCACCTCCGGTGTGCAACGAGCCACCTTTAAGACTGCCTCTAGCCTTTTTGGCTTGACCTGATATTGCCTTACACTTGTCTGTGATCCAATACTTACCCAATTCATCAAAAACATGAGGCAACATCCAACCAAGACGTTTACCATTATCCTGAACTTTCTTTAACCAGCTAGACAGTCTGGCAGATGCCTTCCTCTCAAATGTGGTCCCAATGACCAAATTGTACCTCGACTCCTAAGTACACATAGTCTGAATAAAAGATTGAATAACGTTAATTAGATCGATAGTAAAAAAAAGTAAAGATACTAAACTTAACTAAAAAATATATACCTTAAAGTTATTAAACATCTCCTGGCGTATACTGTTTGGAATCTCGCTCCAAGAGTGATAAGTCGGTTTATACAGTCTTCTAACACAGTCTTTTAAAGCCTGGGCAACATCCTTTACAGGATGCCACCTGCAAAACACATAATAAATATGTTAGTTCATGAATAATATATTAAAGTATAAGAAATAAATAAAATAAACTAACAAATAGAAAGCAAAACAAACTTACGATGATCCATCTGGCTCAATCATGACTCTACCAAGTCTATCCTTCTGGCCAGGAGCTAGAGCAGACCTCGTATCATGTGGTATAGCACTAAGTGTAGCTGTAGACGAGGGTGATACATCAGGATGCACAAAACGCTGAGTCAATGGAGGCGTACCAGCCATAACATCTAACTGCTCGCTACTAGAATCTCCAAGCCTCATGGCTGATAACTGAGGAGATGTACCTGCGGGAGATGGAGTACCTGCCGATAAGGGTTGTGCTCGATGAATAGCCTGTAAAGGTAGGTTCTCGTAGCATCGTGAAGGCAATGCCTGTGAAGTAGATGAAGCACTGACTAGTCGACGGTAATTAGGATAATATTGCCGAGGATCCGCCATACCAAACGGAACAACAAATAAATGAGTATCATGGCTGATGCGCTCTGGCGCAGAAGAAATAGATCCTGCAATATCCTCAGGATCTATCGGTCTCCTAGACTTCTTCTTCTTAGCCTGTTTAGTCTTGCTAACTCCAAGATGCTCGCGATGTCTATCACCGTCACCGCCTGATGACATCTATATGCAAATTTACATGTATAATATATATAAAAATCATAAATTAAATAAAATTAGCAAAATACACTTACATATATACTAGCTAGCTTTCATTCTACACTATTCTTCCTCGTTTGTTTCAATTCCATCATTCTCCCATTCTTCTTTCTCAGTTGTTTCATTTTCATTATCGTACCATTCTACGTCATCAAATGATTCATTTTCCTCATTCTCGAATATTTCTTCCTTAACATTCAGTATCTCATCATCAGATACTTCTTGTAATATGTGTTGAGGATGTTGTAGTGTGGTTTCCAATTCAACATCAACTTGTTGTTGAACAATTGCAACATCATTTTGATATGCCACATCTAAGACATTGTCAATTTCAATTATTTCATAGGCTTACTTTTTATAACAACCCACCAATCAGATTTGTCTCTACGCAATGGATATGAAGCGTAATACACTTGTTTAGCATTTTGTGCAATAATAAAAGGATCATAACTTCTGTATTTTCTGGTGTGCTTAACTTCAATTATATTATGTTGATGGTCCACCTTTGTGCCACTATGTGATGGGTCAAACCACTCACACCGAAACAATACATTCTTCTTCTTAGGCCAACCTGAATACCTCACTTCAATAATCTCTTGAATGACACCATAATATTCAATAGTTTGACCAGTACCATCAACATAACCTTTTATGTAGACACCTCTATTATTTGTTTTCTTGTTCCTAGAAACTTCTTCAGTTCGAAACTTAAAACCATTGACACAATAGTTATTCATTGTTAGTACTTGAGATTCAGGTCCAAGTGCTACTTCTTTCACTAATTGCAAATGTTGGACACTTGAGTATTCATCGTCAACCTATGTGATTGTTATATCAAGTAATATAATTTAGTATAACATGAATATTTTATTATGTACTTAGTAATTGCACACTTACATAGTTCCTCATCCATTTGGAAAATTCTGTATAGATGGCTTCATTACCCCATGTGTTTACGAACAAGCTGATCATTTTACATTCAAGTAATATGTTAGTTAATGATCACTTATTAGTATGTAATTTAATAACATATTTTTAACACTTACTTGACATATGATTGAATCTCTAGACAATTAAGCAAAATATGTGTCACAACTGATTGCATTTCCATATCAGTGAAGCCTCGCTTTCCACGCTTTTTAGATCCTCGACCATTTTGATTAAAAATTGATATCGGTGGAAATAAAGAATCAATACCACCTTCATCATTGCGATTGGGCCTGTTTCTGCTACATGATACATCATTACCAAAGTAATAAGAATAAAAATCACCAGTTTCTCTCCCAATATGACCTTGAACAAATGATCCTTCGATGCTTCTTCTTTGCTTAATCGTTTGCTTCAAACTACCATTTTTTATGCATGTATATATGTATATATATAAAAGAATTGGCGAATATATTATAACTTAGTGAATATTTCAAATGGATACATCCATCTTGTTTGAACCGAACATCAGAGGCGGGCCTCTTGTACAAGGTGAATTGGAAGATGTTCCATCATATCAAAGAAACCACATGGAAATATCTTCTCCAACTTAGTAGTAGTAACAAGAGTATTTTCCTCCATCCTGTCTAAGCTACTCTCTAACAACTTTCCAGAACACAAATCTTTTTTAAAAAAGACTTATCTCTGTGATTGGTTTCCATATCCTAAAAGCGATAGGAATTAAAGTTTCCATGAACACATGACAATCATGATTTTTCATACCTATCAATTTTCCTTCATTCATATCTACCCGCGTTCTAAATTCAAAGCATAGCCCTCCGGCATCCTCAAATTTTTAAACCACTCAATAATTTCATGTTTCTCATCCAATGTGAATGAAAAGTTGGCTTTGGGCTTAACTATTTTACCATTCTGTAATTCCTGCAGCCATAACTCTTTTCTCCTACAATATTCCTATATGTCCATTCTAGCTTTTAGATTGTCTTTTGTCTTACCCTTAACATCCATCACTGTGTTAAACAAATTGCCAAAGTAATTTTTTTTCAATGTGCATCACATCTAGATTATGTCGTAGCAGATTGTCCTTCCAATACGGCAACTCCCAAAATATGCTTTGTTTGGTCCAATTATGTTCAACACCATATCCAGGAAGTCTAGGAGGTGAAGCTTCTATAACTTTAGGTAATTGAGAAACTCTCTCCCAAATTTGATGCCCTGTGAGTAATGGAGTTGGGGGGTCACTTTCAACCTTATTTTTCCTAAATGCATTTTTCATCTTTCTAAACTCATGGTCCATTGGCAAGAACTGGCAATGACAATCAAACCATGTATTTTTTCTGCCATTCTTTAAAGTGAATGCCTTACTATTTTCCATACAATATGGACATGCTAGCTTTCCAACTGTCATCCAACCAGACAACATCCCGTATGCAGGAAAATCATTAATAGTCCACATTAAAGAAGCATGCATAACGAAATTCTGCTTAGTTGATATATCATAAGTCAAAACGCCTTCAAACCACAATTGTTTGAGCTCATCTATCAATGGTTGTAGATAGACATCAATCAAACTCTTTGGATTACGGGGACCTGAAATAACACAACTTAGAAAGATGTAGGGACTGGTCATGCACATTTAGCACATTTAGGAGGAAGATTATATGGAGTAAGAAATACCGGCCAGCATGAATAAGGCGAAGCATTATTAGAGAATGGTGTGCAGCCATCTGAACACAACCCCAATCTAACATTTCTTGGTTCACTAGCAAAATCAGGATATACATTATCAAAATGCTTCCATGTTTCACCATCAAATGGATGAGACAAGACACCCGACGGCCTTCTATATTCACGATGCCATCTCATATGTGGGGCATAACTCATCGATGCATACAACCTCTTTAACCTAGGAATGAGAGGTAGATAATGCATCGCCTTAACTGGGACCATCTTTCCAGTTGGAGTCCTCTTATAACGAGCATGTCCACAAAACTTACAATTTTCTAATTCACTATTAGTCTTGTAAAACAACATGCAGCCATTAACACAACAATGAATTCTATCATACGTCAATCCTAACTTGGACACCAAACGCTTTGCCTAATAGAAGTTCTTTGATATGTTAAACTCCGGATTAACTAGTTCACCCAAAAGATCAACCATTGCGTCCATAGCAGCATTAGGAACATTCCAATCTCATTAAATATTCATTAATCTAACCGCAACTGACAAGGCAGAATGCGGACTCCCTTCACATAGTGGACGACTAGACTCTTCTAATTGATCATAAAAGTGTCTTTCTTCTTCATTAGGAGTTTCATCAAAATATTGTTCCGGTTCCATCCCACCTTGAACCCCGAAAGCATCATTGATCATTTCATGAACCCTATCATGTTCAACCCTAATTTGGCCATGTAGTGCAACCATATTATTTACATCCACAGGTATAGAATTATAAAACCTACCATCCAATCCATCACTTTCTCCATGATCAATCCATTCAAAATATCGAGGCTTAAATCCATTACGGTACATATGAACCATAACTCTATCTGGTTTAAAAAATTTTAAGCACTTACATGCACTATAAGGACACCTAACCAATCCATTATTCTTGAAAATGTCAAGTGTCATTGTATGTTCAATAAAATTTCTAACACCGTCAAAAAACTCAGATTCAAACCAGCACCAGTTTCATAATGCATATTATACATCCACAAACAATGATCCATCTACAAAAATATAGATATTCAATTATAGTATAAATAAAATTTAATAATAATTTTACTAATAGTAGTCCTAAAACTAGTTTAGTATTGAGTTAACCACACTATTTATTTTAACTTATTAAAACAACTTAACAACTTTAACTAGTTTAGTTTCGACTTAATACAACAACTAAATCCACCAACTAAACCACATTATTTAGTTTAAATTATTTAAACAAGTTAACAAATTTTTAACTTGAACTAGTTTAGTTTTGACTTAATTCCAACAACTAAATCCATCAACAAAACCACATTATTTAATTTAACTTATTTAAACAACTTAACAACTTTATAACTTTAACTAGTTTAGTATTGACTTAATTCAAACAACTAAATCCACCAATTAACTAAATCACATTATTTATTTAACTTATTTAAACAACATAACAACTTTAACTAAATCCACCAATTAATTAAATCAATAGGATCAACTAGTGTTGGTACTTATGCTTAACAAATATATTATTTCTAAATTTAAAGCTAAGTGTCAACACTAGATAGACACAAATCGGTCTTGCAAGAAAATCATTTTTGTCATCAATAGGATCAACTAGTGCCTCATAAAAAGTCTAAATTGACACCTTTTGAATTATGAAAATGTCACAAGCTAAGTTTGGGATACCTAAGAATTTGTGATTGTCTAGCCTGTGAGACTAGTGGATCCCAAGATTACAAAGTTGGTTAAGAAAGTTACTGCTTGTGCTTTTCTTGGTTATGCTTCAAATAGTACAACCTATAAATTTTTTAATCTTAAAGATAATATTATAATTGAATCAGGTGATGCTATTTTTCATGAACATAAATTTCCATTTGATTATAAAAATAGTGGGGATCAAAGGATTGGACAAAATTTTTTTTGTCACTACCTAGTTCTTCTACTTCTACTTTAAAAAGTAAAAAAAAATGAGAATGCTGACTGAGAAAGGGAAAATGTGGGACTTTTTCTGTGTGGATCATGGCAAGTTTCCATAAGATGATGAGATTGGAGAATTTTATGGATTTGTGATCACCGGAAGTTGCAATGATGAGCATGACAATGTTAACTTTTATAGATCTTCCAAAAATACATAAATCAAAGACTATCTTTACTAAAATAAATCTGTTAACAATCTTAGCAATTTTACTCAAACCATCCTTTAAGGCCTAAACAATACTTCCTATGTCTTATCCCTAAATTTAAGAATAATAACAATCTTATCAATTTTACACTTATTTGACCTATGTAATGCTATTGATAAAGTTATTATCAAAATCATTTCAATTGTATTAAGCCCTTACCAGACTAGTTTATTGAAAGGTCGTTGTGTTTGTAAAATTGTTATTCTTGTTCAAGAAGTTTATTAGATCAATGTTTCCAAAAGGAAGAAGGGGAAGCTGATGCTTAAAATGGATTGACCAAAACCTTTTAATCAAATTGAATAGGCCTTTGTTAATTATACTTTTCGATTCTTTAAATTTTCTCCAAAAAATATTAATTATATAACTAACACTAACATAGCTATCCATATTAATGGTACCCAAACAAATTATTTTGCAACATTAAGGGTCATTCACCAAGGATTACTGGTTTAACTTACCTCTTGCTTGATTCAAATTTCTTCATTTCATTGATGCTTTGTGTTTCTTTTTGCATTGGCACAGAGCTCTGTATCTGTGGTGCATAGTTAAGTAGAAGTTGTTTTCGAGAATGAAAAACTTGTACACGCTTGGTGGCCACATTCATATTCATCAACGACGGTGCCTAAATCTTGGCTAATCCCCATAAACATATACATTCTACATAAACCAATTTATTTATTTTTGTAGACTTCTTGAGTTTAATTTTCTCTCGCTAATAGGAGTAAAGGAAAATATTTTTATATTCTAATTCTTTATAAATCTACTCATTAATTACATTTTAAAATAGTTTGAATAACTTCAAATCCTTTAATATTGTTAGAATAAGTTCATTTACTTGTACCTTACAACAAGTAGTGTTGTACACTCTCCTGATACACATTAGTGATTATAGGCAATATGTTCATGAGTATCTAATGAAGCAGAGTACACATGAGAAAGGTTTTTTTGTATTCTTTCAATGATATAATGTGTTGTTTAAATACAAAAAGAATTATGAGGTAAAGGATCTCGCAATATCAATAAAACTAAGGAATCCTAACAAGTTATTAAAGATGCATAATTAGAGAATATGGAATAATGAAATCAACAATATTTGACATGCTTAGATTAGTTGAGTCTTACACTACTAGCAAGTCTATGATACTATCTTGGGAGGCACATGATTTTTTCTTCGTGAGAGAAAGCAAATTCTTTGTATATGCGATTCCTTCAAATATATTTGAGTTTTGTTTGAGTGTGTGGATTGATTCCTTTTCTTGTTTGATCGTTAACGGCACATGATTCAAAAAATATTTCTGAGGTATCTAGTTCTTACATTGATGTTTTAATGACCCTCTCGGTCATTTTCTTTGTTTTCTGATCTTTTCAGCGTTAAGAGATTTCTTGTAGCGTGCCCAAGTCATTTATGACTTGCTGGGATTGACAGTTTGGTCGGTCATTTAGATTTTGTTCAAGTTTTCATATTTTGGGGTGTTTGAAACTTGAATGGTTGACTTTAATAACGGCTAGCATCTAAGACTCTTGTTACCTGTAGGACTCTTCTTACTTGTATGACTCTTTTTATTTTGCTTATCAGCCTTTCTATCTTTAGAAGTGTAAGTACATAGGTTTCTCTAAGTTGTTATTTTATTCTCAGCCTTGTATGTAATACACTGGCTATATAAAGGACATCATAGTAATCAATACATAGAAGTTAATCTGCGTCCAGTTCTTCTATTTCTCTTTATGGTATTCAGATATCTATTGCTTTAACAAGCTTTATCCTTTTTTTCCCCTCCATGCCCACACACCTCCAGCCTAAAATTGCCCCAAAAACAAGTGTTCAGTTCAATCCAGTTACTCAACTCCCCATCAAACTTGCTGGTAGCCATAACTTTTCGTTGTGGAAGGCCCAGGTGTCCATGCTTATGCGTGGACATAACCTCTTTGGTCATCTTGATAGATAGATCACAATTCCTTCCAAAACTATCTTTGAAAACAACCTCGAAATAACCAATCCTGCCTATGTTTCCCGGTTTCAACAACATTAGCTTATACAAAATGCTATCCTGGCAACTGTGGATGCGACCATTGGAAGTACAGTCGCTTCTACTCCAAATGCCCAAGTTTCTTGGGATGCCTTGCATACTGCTTATGCAAATAAATCTCAAACTCATATCTTTATTGTTAGAAACCGTCTAGCCCATCTCTCCAATGACTCTCGTCCTGTTGCAGACTATCTCCATCAAGGTCACTCTCTTTGTGATGAACTCGCCACTGTTGTCTCCCCCGTCTCCAATGAAGAATTAGTTGTCAAGATTCTTACTGGTCTTGGGTTTGAATTTCAAAAAAAATCAGCTACTATCCGTGCTCGAGATTCGGTGATACCCTACAGAGAACTATATGAAAAGCTTCTTTACCTTCAGCATGAGGATGCCAAAAAGATACCTTATGTTCCTATTACTGCCAACTTTGCTCAAGGGACTACTTCTATTCCTACCCGTCAGGGCTCCAACAATAACCAGAACAGTAATCGATGATCCAGTGCACAAAATCATCAAAATCATAATTAATATTGGCATAACAATCAGCAACCTTGGCGCAACAACCAACAACAACCTCTATTGCCAACTCTGTAATAGTAGAGTTCATACTGCTCGTGTTTGCCAAACACGCTCTCACAATCATATTCAAGTGCGTGCTAATTATGCTGCACACCTCTAGACCAGCTACCTCCATGGATTGTTGATAGTGGTGCCACTCACCATATTGCCTCAGACACACAAAGTTTAACTACTACGCAAAACTACCACAGTTCAGAGGAGATCATCATGGATCTCTCATACTGGTAATGTGAACTTTAATGCATCAAATCACCAATTCCAGCTTCAACATGACCTTTGCTCTCCAGCTATTACAACTATTCTAATATCTGTCTCTAAATTTTGTCAAGATAATAACTCCTCTATGGAATTTTTTCCTTTTTCTTACCTTGTGAAGAATTTGACTACGGGGGTGCATTGGCCCGTGGATGGAGTAAAAACAGGTTGTATGAGTGACCACCGAGGATGTTGATGGTGCGCCACAATGCAACGTTGTTGTTCCTTACCACATGTGGTATCAACGATTAGGCCACCCTAATCGTCAAGTTCAAAATAAGTTTTTGCATGATTTTTCTATTCCAGTAGTTGATTAAAAAAGTAGTGTTTACCATTCATGTTATTCTAATAAAAGCCAAAGGATGCCTTTTTCTAAAAGTTCTTTGCATAGTGCCAATACATTAAATTTACTTTACAGTGATGTGTGGGGGTCGTCACTGGTTTTATCGATTGAGAAAAAATGATACTATGTTTTATTTGTTGATCAATATTTAAGATATTTGTGGTTGTTCACACTAAAAGCTAAGACTGAAGTTCTAGAAATTTTTTAAACTTTACATCCCATGCTTGAAAAACATTTTAGCACAAATTTTTTATCCTTTTACACCGATGGTGGTGGTGAGTTTCAAAAATTAGATTCCTATTTAAAAACACATGGCATTGAATACTTAGTGTCCCCCCATACACGCCACAAAGAGTAGCCTTCGTTGAACGCTGACATCGGCATGTCATCGAGACAACCGGCACCTTATAACTACACCAAGCATCCTTAAGTTTTGGAGTTATGCATGTCATCAAGCTGTTTATTTGATCAATAGGATGACTACTCCCAATCTACAAAATAAATCACCTTTTGAAATCCTATTTCAGGTTGTGCCTAAATATTATTCCATCAAAGTTTTCGGCTGCTTATCCTATCCATGGCTCAAACCGTATTCCAAAATAAATTAGAACCTCAATCTGCCCCATCTGTTTATTTAGGATTTTCTAACAAATATTATAGCCATCAACGTTTTGATCCAGTTAACTCCAAATTATATTTATCCAGGGATGTAATTGTTTTTGGAAGACAATTTTCCTTTTCAAAATATTTTTTTCAGGTTCCGTAATAAAGTTAATGTTTCTTAGGATAACATTTCTGGTGAACAACAATCCAAAGAGGAAACTAATTCAATTTTGCGTTCCTCTAATCAACTTCCCCCACCAGTAACTACGTTGCCCACGGTCACTCAATGCCTGCAAGATATATATGGCTTCCTACCCGCCTCAACCAGCAACAACTCTTAGTCAACCTGACCCACCAATCCAAACCAGGCCAAACCAGCCAGCCACCAAAGTACACCCAATGACTACTAAATCACAAGCTCATAGCCTTAAACCTCGCCAATTTCTCACAACCACTACATTGTCTCCAAAAATCCCCATAACTCATAAGCAAGCCAAGCTAATTCCCCAATGGAATTCAGCAATGCAAGCCGAATTTGATGCTCTTGTTTGCAACCATACTTGAGATTTGGTTCCATGCGACTCTTCCAAAAATGTGTTGGATTGCAAGTGGTTATTCCGAGTCAAACATAAACCTTATGGTTATGTTGATAGGTACAAGGCTCGTGTGGTTTCCAAGGATTTACACAGCTCCCCGAACTTGATTATCATTCCACTTTTAGTCCAGTAGTCAAGCTTGCTATTGTCCGTCTCGTCCTAACTATCGCCAGTCAACTTGAATGTCATGTCCATCAGCTGGATGTTAACAATGCCTTCTTGCAGGGTCGTCTTACTAAAGAAGTTTACATGCAACAACAACTGGGATTTGAAAACTCTGGGAATCCTACCCATGTATGTCGTCTTTAGAAAGTAATTTTTGGCCTCAAACAGGCTCCTCGTGCTTGGTACACCGAACTCAAAAATTATCTCTTTACTTTGGTTTTTGTTAAGTCGCATTCTGATTCCTCACTCTTCATTATGCATAAAGCTGGGTTCACTGTGTATATTTTATTTTATGTGGATGATATCTTAGGGACTGGTAATCAATCACCAACGAGGTGTTCATCATATCACTGAAGCTCTTTCTCAACATTTTTCACTGAAGGGCTTAGGACCTATTCATTACTTTCTTGGTATTGAGGTGATTCGTTCTTTTGCTGGTCTTCTGCTCTCTCAAGAGAAGTACACTATGGATCTCCTACATGAGGTAGCTATGGATAACTGCAAAGGTGTTTCCACACCTATGACATCTACTATAGTTTGTGATCCATCGCCTGATGATCATTTAGTTGATGGTTCCTTATATCGACACATTATTGGTAAAGTTCCTAACCTTTCATTCACGCATCCGGACATAGCTTTTGTTGTCAACAAGTTTTCCCAAGCTATGCATCAACCATTTATGTCTCATTGGGTTGCTCTTAAATGATTTCTCCGCTATCTCTGTTCAACTACCTCTTTTGGTGTGCTCATTGCCAATGAAACTGATCGTAGGTTACTCACGTACTCTAACTCATAATGGGCAGGGGATCCCCATGATCGCACATCGACCACTGGTTATGTTATCTATCTTGGTAGTTCCCCTATTTCATGGTCTTCAAAGAGGCACTGTTCAGTTTTGTGTTCATCTACAGAGGCATAATATCGAACAGTTGCTGCTATTGTTTCTGAAACTAACTGGCTCACCCATCTTCTTCAAGAGCTTCAGTTTCCTCTTACTGTTGTTCCAAGAGTTCTATGTTACAATATCAACACCACTTATATTTTTGTGAATCCTGTTTCCATAGACGCATGAAGCATGTGGCCATCGACTTCCATTTTGTCCGAGAGCAGGTTGAGCGCAAACGACATAAAGTTGCCCATTACATGCTGCTGATCAAGTTGTAGATCTTCTTACAAAGACTCTTCCACGTGCACTTTTTGGTAACCATTTGTCCAAGTTGGGCATAGTAAACCTCAACGCAAACTTGCGGGGGCGTAATAACGGCAAGCATCTAAGACCCTTGTTACCTGTAGGACTCTTCTTACTTGTAGGACTCTTTTTATTTTGCTTATCAGCTTTTTTATCTTTAGAAGTGTAATTATGTGGATTTCTCTAAGTTGTTATTTTACTCTCAACCTTAAATGCTATATAAAGGCCAACATAGTAATCAATACATAGAAGTTAATCTGTGTCCAATTCTTCTAATTCTCTTTAGACTTCAGTCAAAAGTTTGGGGAAACAGCCTCAGATGCAATTCTAACAGTTTCATCATCTTTGGAAGGTCCATTTTAGGCTAGGGGCATGGTTGGTTCGGGCCTGAGACTTATGGTGTGAATTTGTGATGTTAGGTATTTTAACTTTGAAGATTAAGCGAAGGGTTGAATTTGGTCAACATTCTTGGTAAATATGCTCAGATGAGAATTCTGTCAGCGTGGTTAGCTCCAGAATTTTGAATTTTGTCTAGAACGATATTTTGTGCAGTTCCCTAAGTTTCCGGCCTCATTATGAGCCTTTTTGTCATTTTTAGCTTAAATAGAACTTAGGTGTGGGAGACCATCTTTCATCAAAATAACCTCGGAAGAAAGTTTCAATTATTTCATTGAGTCTAGAATGCCAAATTCGATGGGGTACCATATATCATTTTTGTGCACAAGGTTCCGAATGAACTCTGGGCACCCCGTGAGAGAATTCAGAGTTTGAGCAAACCAGCTGAAGTGCTGATATCTGGTGCAGACTTTTAGCGATTAGATATCTGACTTTTAGCGACCGATTTTAGGTATTTATATCCAGGAATTTCAGCTTTCAGCCTTCATTTTCAAAAGGCGATTTCTCCCTTATCTGATCTCTGATTTGAGTGATTTGAAGTTCTATGTGATCGTTGTGAGTGTGGATACTTGAGTTTGTGATTAGAAGTTGGGAGGAACCTTCATTTGAGGTGAATTTGAGCTCGAAGTTGTTGCCTTTGCTTGGTTTTATTGTTAGTATTGCATTTTGTTGTTTTGGTTGTTTTCATGCCTCAGATCGTACTCAATTTTGGAACACAAGTTTGAGGGGTAGCTTAGGACATTTTGATGGAGTCAATTTTGGATTCCTGGTGCGGGTCCCACATTCCCATTTTGACTCAATTTTGGGTCTATTTACAATTGTTACGATTTTAGTGTCAAAACATCTGTACTGACATTATATTATCAATAATTTGAAAGTTTGGCGGTGTTGTGAGGCATTTCTTATGCGGATAACTCATATGTGGTGGATTTAGAGTGCTCGTGTTCTACTTTGTGGGTAGGCTTCAGTCAACTTTCTTAATTGATTTTCTTAGATAATGCCTAGTATAGATTTTATGTCGGATGCTATTTGCCGGACATTTAGCTTTCCTATTCTTTCTTGATTTTGTAGGAGCCTTGGACTTATTGTGGGTGTTAGGATCCTTATTATAGATTGTGGCTTCACTCATGAAGTAAATGATCTTGCTTTTCCTTGTTTGGAACTATTTGTGGTTACCTTAGACTAGGCTAGACATTAGACGCTTTAGATTGTGTTTTATCGCCTCGTTGTTATAGTTTAATTCCTTTAGGGCTTGTTTTGGGTTGTTCTCCTTGCATTGATTTTTGTGACCTTGGTGTCTCGTCATAGCTGTGGATTGGTCCTAGATGTGCCTAGTGTGGGACTAGAGTGGTGTGATTGGGGTAGGGCGTCGTCCATGGAGTTTGCTCCCTCTTCTATTGATTGGAAATCTCATCTCAATCCCTTTGCTTGTTGATTAGCGGTGGGCATGTTCTATCCTTATTGAGCATATGATTATATTGTTGGGCCTGAGGATGTGTGTGAGGACCAGTGAGATCCTAGGTTAGTACTCTCTACTTTGGTAGTGTGGTTTCATTGGTTGTATAATTATTTGATTTTGAATGCCTTGTTTGAATGATAGTGATGACATGCATGCATTGCATTGTTTGCTAATTCTCACAGATTTTATGGTATGATCCCAACCCATGCATTTGCATATTCATCGTTCATGATGAGATACTATTTTTCTCAGTTTTTATTATAAACTGGTTTTAATGGGAGTGGTACCACCTGTTTCACTTGACTTACTAATTTTTGAGATTACGTGGTATTAGGGATGTGCTTCTTTCCTACTTGAGATATTAGAGGCATCTGGGATGTGCTCAGTTTTCACTTGACTACTTGGTGCGTCAATGCCCTTTACTTGTTTGCTTTTGGTTTTACTTACACCCCTAGGTCACTCTTTCTAGCTGGGCGACTTATCTCCTTCAGAGTGGACTAGCTGGCTGGGCAGCCTTGATACCGGAGATCCTCTTCAGAGTCGACACGCTCTCGGGTCACCCTTACTAGCAAGGCGACTTACGTCCCTAGGAGTGAACTGACTGGTTGGGTGGCCTGGATTGATTTGTCTCTTTTGCTAGATGGGCTGGGAGTTGACTTGTAACACCTCAGATTTGAGAAAGGCTAGAAAGGGGTCCAACAGGCAACTCACATGCCCATAAGTGGACCATGGAACCCTTCATGGAGTCCCTAATAAGTCGTGAAGGGGACCACGGTCCATTAATTGGCTCGCAGTAGGTTCCCAGAACTTGCCTGAGCAAGCTTCACCTTGACGGACGCCTAAACGGCCTGTGGTGAGGTTGACGGGCCATCAAAGGGGTCGTCAAGTGGGTCACACAAAAGGGGCTTCACCCCTAGCTACTAGTCAAGGACTACTGATGGCTAAACGGCCCGTGATACCCTAGACAAACTGTGAAGTTATCTATGAAGGGGTATAGTGAAGAGTGTCATACAAAGCTCCTTCACGACCCGCTACATAGGCCATGGTAGCCTAGACGGGCCATGAAGGCCTCCGTGAACCCAGTCCGTCAGCTTTTATGTCAGGGGTTTTGGGTCTTTTCCCAGTTGTTTTAACTTAAGACTACGTTGTTTTACGTTCTACCCAAAGCCCAATATAAAGGTTTTTTACCCCTAAAATTACCCAATTCAATTCATTCTCTCAATATCCTGCCAAAAAAGAACAAGTTCATCCTCCCTAAATATTTCTCTCTCTAAGGAAGAAAAAGAAGTCAAGTTAGGGTTTCAAGATCAAGTCTCCAATCCTCCATCGCTTGTGGGATTTGAATTCCAAGGTATGACAATCTTCACATATGGAGCTCTTTCGTCCATAGAGTTCCTTAATTCTCCAATTTACTAAGCTAGAAATCCCCAATTCAAGTTAGGGTTTTCTTCTATGTCATGGGTTCTTTCAATGTTGATTCAATTGATTGTTTTATGAACTATTATGTAGGAATTGACATAATTTTATGATTTTAAGATGAATCCCCATGAACCCATGCATACCCCACATTTTTCTATGCTAAGATGATATAATGTGGGTTTTGAACTATGAAAGATGAGTTAATGAAGATATGTATGTTCTTTATGAAAGGGATGAAAATGAATTTAAGATTGCTTTGAGAGTGAAGCATAAATGTTGTTGTTGTTGTGAAAGGATTTATCACATACTACTCAATACATGCATGTGAAAGGGTTTTCTCACAAAAGGATTCTTAGAGTTGAAAGGTTTTCTCAACCAACTTAGAATCAAGTTTTTAGACCTATTATAAAGTAACCTAGCTTGGATTGGCTATTTGAGGTGCCTTTCATGAAAGATAAGTCAAGTAAAGAATTATGACTATTACATGGGATTTATGCTTAGCACCGATAGAATATTGAGATGAAATCTCTCATGTAGCTAGAGTCCGGGTTTCTAGTAGTAATCTCCTTATCCCATAACTATGTGCCATTATAGTATGATTGTCTTAGATAGACAATGATTGTATTAGATAGACAATGATTGTATTAGATAGACATTAGGTAGTGGATCCACGTAACCTAGAGGTTAGGGTTCTTGCCTTGGCAAGTAAGGACTCCCCTTTTCGGTGTGGGGTAGACACTGGATTCCATGTTATAGCTCACATGGTCTCTATGTCGGTTAAGGATAATTCCCACACTTATGATGAACTAAGGTTACTTCACGAAGTATCTTACAAGTGTTCAAAGATGAGTTTTAGTTGCATTTGACCATGATTACTATGATGTTTTCTAACCTCTTTCTTATGGTTTTAACTTGGTCTTTCCATGACATGAAAGGTCCTTTTTAGCATGATTTTTATAACTCTATGCATTGCTACCTTACTTGGTAGATTACTATACTAACACATACTCTTGCCTGCATTCTTTCTCAAATGTAGGGTCTAAAGGTCTTATTCTGCATTCTCGAGGCTAGAAGTCACTTTGGTTATATTGAGTATTGGTGAGTCATCATGTTCTGAGGACTGAACCTTTTATTGCTTTCAGTCTTTATTTTCAAATGTTGTATATGATACCAGGGTTACGCCCAAATCACTCTTGATGTAATAGATGTCTTTTTAGTCTATGTAGAGTTCTACTTCATTTTTACAAACTCTTTATGATATGAATTGTCTTTTAAAATCTCTTGATTTTCTATTATCTTGTTTATGCATTCTAAGTGGCTTGTTTAGGGCCTCTTTGGGTCCTATATGTTACGCCTAGGGTATACTTTGGGTCGTGACATGACTAGAGTCTTATGGTTATGGTTTCAGATGGTCACAGATGGTCCTGCTGCTCACCTTGCATTCATATGCATTACCTATCACCAATATACTTGTTTTTTGTTAGTTACCTTCGGTTTATAGGGACCGGCTGGGTTATGTTTGTTGTTTGTACCTTCCGGACTTATGGGGTCCGGTTACGTTATTGTTTGACTATGTTCTATTATCTTCTATTGTTTTATTGTTACCTAGAAGGTTTTGACTTTAGAATTGTAGTTGTGGGTCCTCCTGACACTGGGTAGTTGACTTATTATCTTAGTTGTTTGCGATTAGGTTGTTGTCCTGCGATCCAGGTACGTTCTTGACTCGGCTTCTTACACCTTGTTTCCTGTTTCTATTCTTTTATTTCCTATCTACTTTAGTATATCCTATTTAGTTACTTTTGATATGGTTTCCTTATTAAGTTCTTACATTCTTTCTTTTATTTGTTCATTATTATTTTTTTCTCTATTATTAAATAATATTATGAGTAGTGAGTTTGATGAGCCCTTTTGTAGAATTAATGAATTTGTTTCATGATTTTCTATAATTGAATCGTTCTAATTATCTTTTTATGTTTAACTACACATTGATTGTAGTTAATTAATTGAAGGGCTCCTGATTAACAATGTCGTTCTATTTTGTTGTTCATGAGGAGACTATTAGGTTTTAGTTGAGAAACTCACTTCAAGCGTTAAGATATTAATGAATGAAATTTTAAAGTGAGGATTAAAGATATCAAAGCTTTGGCGCAATCTAAGTGAATAGATTGATTGGTTAGCTAATAAGGTTCATTCAACTAAAAACATTGGAAAATTACTATACTTGGTCGAAAGATATTCGTGGTAATAAAAGATCCGTGTTTGAGAGATTATTTTGAAAATATTATTGATTTACCCTTTTTGTTCCTACTGATCAAATTAAATTAAATCAATTCAAAATTTATCATCTAGATCCTGACTTCTACTCATCAAACTAAATACTTGAGAAAGGTAAGTATCACTAAAACTAAAATTCAAATTTTACCCTCTTGACTCCTACTCATCAAATAATATTAAATAAAATTCCAGATTTACTCTCCTAGTTCCTACTCATCAAATTAAATGCTTAGAAAATTCAAGAACTAAAATTCAAAAATTTTCCTCTAAGCTCCTATTCATCAAAGTAAATTAAATAAAATTCAGATTTTACTCTCTTAGCTCCTACTCATTAAATGCTTTAAAAATATCACAAAGACTAAAATTTAAAATTTATCCTTTTTGACTCCTATTCATCTAATTAAATCAAATAAAATGTTGTGAAGAATGAGAGAAATTACTAATCCTCCCGGACCCTATTCATCAAGACTAATGTATTACCAAAATCTTAAGAATTCTCATATACATACAAATTTCTTCACTCTCCCTTTTTCTCCAATCCTCTTTCATTTCCATTCTCAAACAAACAAGTTATCAACTTCATTGTAAGTTTATTCATCAAATCTCTGTTTTTTTGTAAAGAAATAAAAGTCAAGTTCTTATTTGTTTCCATCAATCTAAGAGTGATCTTTTTATTTTTTGTTTGATTGTGGGGTTCTTTTATCTGATGGTTTGAAGTTTGATTTATGTATAAAGTTTTGATCTTTATGGTGAATGATACATCATTTTTTATTCTAGACTAGTCATGGACTGTAATAAACAAGTGACCATCATTGTTGAAGAGATGATGGGAATTAGAAAGAAAACATCAATAGAATCTATTGAAAATTGTGAAGTAAGTGCTTATTTAGGCAGAATATTCAGTGGCTCAATGAGAAAAACCAGCCAAGATCTACGCGGTATAGACAACATGTAAATTATCTAAGTGATGAAGAAGAAGATACGTCTTAGCGATTTAAGGGTGTTGGATACCTCTCTCCTACTACGGAGTCTGAGGTGCAACATTTGTCCTCTGAAGAGAGCTTGCAGAACAGAGAACATGAAGCTGAGACTGCAAAAGGAAGTGTTGATCTTCCTTCAAATATATGGCTTTCTACTATGACTGAGTCGAAAACATTTGAATACGCAGATCTAGATTTTAACAATTTTGATAAGGACAAGGACGAGTCTTGTTTTAAGGTTGGGCAAGTATGGATTGTTTATGATACCCTGGGTACCATGCCTAGATTCTATGTAGTCCTCAGGAATCTTGTCCTGGCATACCCTGTCATCCAGAGTATCATAGGCATCCCATACTTGTCCTACCTTAAAGCAGGACTCATCCTTTTCCTTGTCAAAATTGCTAAAATCTAGATCTGCATATTCAAATGTTTTTGACTCAGTCAAAGCAGAAGGCCCTACATCTAAAGGAACGTCAACACTTACTTTTGCAGTCTCAGCCTCATGCTCTGTGTTCTGCAAGCTCTCTTCAGAGGACAAATGCTGCACATCAGACTCCTTAGTAGGAGAGTAATATCCAAACCCCTTCAATCGCTTAGAAACATCTTCTTCTTCATCACTTAGATAATTGACACGCTGTCTACGCTGTTGGTTTTCCTCAATGAGACACTGGAAATTCTACCCAAGCAGATCAGTACTTGTTTCACAATTTTCATTAGATTTTATTGATGTTTTCTTTCTGTTTCCCGTCATCTCTTCAGCAATGATGACCTCTTCTTTGTTGTAGTCCATGACTAGTCTAGAATGAAAAATGATGTATTATTCACCACAAAAATCAAAACATTACAGAGAAATCAAACCCCAAACCATCAGATAAAAGAACCGCACAAAAAAACAAAAACATAATAGATCACTCTTTGATTGATGGAAACAAATAAGAACTTGACATTTTTTTGTTTAAAAAAAATAGAGAATTGATGAAGAAACCTACAGTGAAGTTGATAAGTTGTCTATTTGAGAATGCAAATGAAAGAGGATTGGAAGCAAAGGGAGAGTGAAAAATTTGTATTTATAAGAAAGGTCTCAAGATTATTTCTTAATGAGTAGGATCCAGGAGGATTAGTAGTTTCTTACAATTCTTTACAACATTCTATTTGATTTAATTTGATGAGTAAGAGTCACGGGGATAAATTTTAAACTTTATTTGATTTAATTTGAAGAGTAGGTGTTAGAAGGATAAATTTGAAATTTCAGTTCTTATGATATTTTCTTAAGCATTTAAGTTGATAAGCTAATATAGTAAAATTAGAACTTATTTAATTTAATTTAACGAGTAGGATCCAAGAGAGTAGGTTTTGAATTATAGTTTTAGTGATATTTTCTCAAGTATTTAATTTGATGAGTAAGAGTTGTTTACATCCCTACTTTATTCAAATAAGACGAAACATCATGGTAACTCAAAAAATAATATAAGTCATTCAATTCAATTAAAATTTAAAAGAATATTAAGAATAAAAGAGTTTTAAAAAAGTCGCAACCTAATTTTCGGAAAAAACTAGGTAGCCAATTAATTAATTACAAAAGAAAATATCTATGAAACCAACAGATTCTAGATAAGGGTTAAAGTAATTTCATAGGGTTACCGAAGTGTTGCTTTTTCGAGCAGATCTTAAACTGAGAGGCTTGTAGGAGTTGCTGGTTATTCTTTTGGATCTGGTGGAGTGCTCCAATAGTCGGAGTTGTGGGTCCTATTCGCCATTAGTGGATTTGTTGTGCGAGCTCAGAGGTCGCTGCTTGCCGGAGCTAAAGGCTCACTGGTTCACTGGAAAAAATAGAAAAATGAAGGGAGGGTTTTGGGTTGTTTGGTGACTAAAAATGGCACCAAGTTTGGGGTTTGTTTGTTTGGGTGGTTGATTGGTTGAGTGGTGGTTGTTTGGTGATGGAGAAGATGGGTTGTTTGGTTGTTTTTTGGTTGATTCAATGGCGTGAGGGAGGTGGTTTAGGGACTGTTGATGGTGGTTTTGGCTGGTTGTCACCGAAAAAAAATGGGGGCTTTGGATGGCGACTGTAGAAAGATAGAAAAATATTTTAGGGTTTTTCTCCTCTTAATTGAAAATGACCCACCACCCATTTTATTTTTTAACCTAATAAAAACTTAAATAGACAATTGTTATACAATGGGCTCAAATCGTGGGCTCAAGACTGTGGCCCAAATTGTTGGTTAATAAAATATATGTGTATACCATTCTTATTCGTATTTAAAGGTATTTCTAGACTGTGCTAAAAAACACCAAAATGAATATTAATAAAAGTAACAAATAAAATGAATATTAACTAGTGTAATGAATGAAATGAATGACATGTAAGAAATGCAATTTAACAAAAAATAATGATTTAATCAAACTAAAAAAACATATGAACATATCAAGGCGACTGTGAAAAAAAAAAATGTAATCAAAATTAACTGATAAAAATTCTAAAATTTTGAGAAATAAGGATAAGTATCGATAAACTTATTTAAATTATATAAAAAAATGTAGTTTGAACTATTGAATGAATAAAACTTTAAAGTTATGAATTTTGAAACTGTTAGGCCAAAATTGGATGTCAACAACTATCTCTTTCGTTGGTTATGATTGATGAAAGAAATCATGGACAAAGAAAATTGAAAATTCAATTTTGGCCGAACACATGACCTTTCATATAAAAGTGTGGTTTGAATGTGATGGAAGCCGCTCAATCTTCTTTCTAAAGGTTCCACGTTGTGCTGCATCTTTGTTCATGTAGTCCACACATGTGGCGTAATTGAGATGCATCCTTTTCGATGTTCTCAAAAAAACAAATATAAAATTCATTAGTAGAGCAGAAATTAAAGGAAATGGTAGCATCCCTTTCGATACTTTCTACCATCTTCTTTGCATGTTTTTGTGGATACGCTATTATCTTTGTGATTCGAAGTCGTTCTTGCTTCAAAATCCATGCATGTTCACAACCTTCATTTGATTGTTGAAGTGTGGTGTGAGTTTATTAAAAAGGCAAACATATCCATTGACATGATATGAGTGTGGTGACAAAATGATTGTCAGTCCATTTGATAAGAAAAATGTGAATTCATTAATAGGATATTTGGCAAAATGAAAAGATGTTCGTCAATAAGACGCATGAGAATCCATCAGTAGGATATTTTTCGATATAACTCTCTGTCCATTATATTGGTATGACATATGAGAAGGATCTATTAGTAGGATATATCAGGCAGAATAAATGCATGTCCATCAGTGATATATTTGAGATTCCTTCAATAGAATATATGTTGATCCATAATGTTATGACCCAAACCGCCGTGATTGGCACCCACACTAACCCTCCAATTGGAGAACCATTACTACAACCCAACTAAACAATACAAACCAAAAGACAGACATTTAAAGATGAGAAAAAGGTTTAAATAATTAATTTAAAAGCTCAGTTCCCATAAACTCATTAAGTTATCAAAAACAAACAAAACAAGCGGAAACTCAACCCCTAGAACCAAAAAGTCATTGTACAAAAACTTCTAACTAAACGGTCTAAGGGGATGCAATTCCTAAAGAAACTAAACATAAAGTAAAGAGTCTGAAAGATCTAAGTCCGAAGGAAATGGAATAAGATCCTAGATGAATCCATGGTAGCCTGAAGGATCTGGTTCACCCTTGAACATGACAAGTCAATGATCACCTAGCTGAGGTCTCTCAACAGCCGCCTGAAGATGCCCTATAATCAACAAAGAAAGAGCAAGTGCAGTATCATTACACAAAACAATGGTGTATTGGTAGGATCACATGGCTATTTCAGTAAGTGAGACATACACAAGTAACTACAACATAGTAAACTACACATATACAGAAAGAATAACAATCTACCCGTTCATGCTCAATATATCAGTTTCACAATATCAATCTCAAATGCAACAATCAGTGATGGTTCTCTCATGGAACTCACACTCAAACTGTTAGTGTGTTAGAACGTGACACCTCATCAAAATAATTTGTCAGAATGTGACACCCGATTCAATATGTGTCGGAATGTGACACCCGATCTAATTTGTGTCGGAGCGTGACACCCAATCCAATCAGCCACAACCACAACCACAATCAGCACCACAATGAATGATTTAAACACTTGTATTGTACGATCGGGTAACATGTTTATTGCATGCAACGGAATTCCAAATAGTCATTTCATTAGATTCATTTCATCTTTACCTATTCACCTACATGCATGAATACAATGGAGAAATTAGCAGGAATATATAACACAAAAGGGAAATCAAATAATCACATACCTAGAAACCAAGCCTGAACACTCTTAAGGAACTTGAGCTTTCCCTTTTTGGAGTCTCCTTGCTTGTTCTTGGTCTAAAACAAGTAATTAATGGCAAGGATCAATAGTAGTGGCCTAGTTTACCCGGATTATATCCAAATACTAACCCTTGGAAAAATCCATGATACTAACACCCAACTAGGGCCTTTTCCACCATTAAATTCAAGCCAAAACCCTCCACCAAGGATAAATAACAAGGATTCTAAATTCTAAGAATCAATTTACAAATTAGGGGAGTAATTGACTTACCTTTAGAGCGAGAATTAGTGAACAATGAGAAGAAATAACCCTAGTTCACTTTTTTTTCTCTCCAAGAATGAAGTGTGTAGAAAAATAACGTTTTTGGAACTTTTTCCATTTTTACTCGCGACTAGCCCATCATAGCGGGAATAATCCCGTCGTGGCGAGTTGCACTAAGATAAAGACTCAGAATTTGTGTTCCAAGTCTCCATTTCACAACACACCCTTAAACCTTGATGTTCTAAAACCACTCTTTCACGGTAAGATCAATTACGAGAGTTCTACCCTCCCAAATTCAATTCTGTAAAGTCGTACATGAACCTTATCATGTTGGCTATCCATTCAAATTATCAAATTCATAATCAAAGGATCATAGTGGATTCTTAGAAAATTGAGGCAGTACAACACTAGCCACAACTCACCTCTTCAATAGATATCAGATGTTTCTTGGGTTTGGCTGGTTATTACAGAAGATTTATTGAAGGATTTTCATCCATAGATTCCCCATTGACCAAATTGCCCCAGAAGAAGGTCAAATTTCAGTGGTCAGATGAGTGTGAGAAAATCTTCTCAAAATAGAAGACTAGGTTGACTATAACTCTTATCTTGACTCTACCAGATGGTTCATATGGTTATGTGATTTATTGTGATGCATCCAGGGTCGGCCTAGTTTTGTGGTGATGCAACAAGGTAAGGTTATAGCCTACGCTTCTAGACATCTTATGGTCTATGAGTTGAACTACCCGACTCATGACCTTGAGCTTGCAGCCGTAGTAATTTCCCTAAAGATTTGGAGACACACTTGTACGGTGTTCATGTTGATGTGTTCACAGATCATAAGAGCCTCTAGTATGTGTTCACCCAAAAAGAGTTGAATCTTCGTTAGAGGATATGGCCTGAATTCCTCAAAGACTATGATATGAATGTGCTTTACTATACGGGTAAGGCCAATGTAGTGGTTGATGCTCTCAGCAGGCTGTCTATGGGTAGTGTAGCACATGTTGAGGAAGAAAAGAAAGAGCTAGCCAAAGATGTTCACCGCTTGCTCGCTTAGGAGTTTGCCTTACGGATACATTAGATGGTAGTGTGATTGTTTAGAATGGATCAGAATCTTCATTGGTAGCAGAGGTCAAGGAAAAATAGGATAGTGATCCTATATTACTTCAGTTTAAAGGTGTTTCATTAGCAAAAAGTTGAGGTTTTCTCCTAAGGGGGATATGGTGGGCTTCGTTACCAGGGTCACTTATGTGTTCCTAATGTGGGTGAGTTGAGGCAGCATATCCTTACCGAAGCTCATAACTCTAGGTATTCCATTCATCCATGTCCCACTAATATGTACTGTGATCTACAGGAAGTCTTTTGGTGGAAAGGCATGAATAGGGACGTAGCAGACTTTGTGTCTAAGTGTCCTAACTGTCAATAGGTTAATGTAGAACATCAAAAATCAAAAGGCATGACTCATTAGATTAACATTCCTACATGGAAGTGGGAAGTGATAAACATGGACTTCGTTATGGGTTTACCTCATACTCGCAGACAACATGACTCCATTTGGGTGATATGGACAAAGTCACTAAGTTCGCTCACTTATTGGCTTTCAAGACTACAAATTCAATGGAGGACTACACCAAACTCTACATCAATGAGATATTCATTTTGTAGATGGTTCGCTTGTCTATCATCTCACATAGAGGTCCTCAATTTACCTCTTATTTCTGGAAATCATTTCAGAAAGGTCTTGTTACTCAAGTAAATCTCAGTACAACATTTCATCCACAAAGGGATGGTCTGGCAGAACGTGCCATTTAGACCTTAGAGGACCTATTGGGAGCTCGCGTGATCGATTTCAAGGGTAGTTGAGATGATCACCTACCTCTCATAGAGTTCGCCTATAATTGTCACTCCCCGAGCCTACATCCTGGGCGGGACTAACACTCGAGAAAAAATGTTAGCTCCAAGAGAACCGTTGGCCTGGCTTACTACTCAGCATAAGACTTTACTCAACAAAGATAAATTCATGAAATAAACTAGAATGGTGTAAATGGAAACATTCAACTGGCCAATAAGGCAACTCAAGTCATATAAATCAAACAACTAAAATGAACAAGACTAATAAACTAACAATGTCTAACTATTTATGAAGCTTCTAATACTATGAGGGATGTTGGGACAAGACCCCCTATCATCCTAACAACTGAAATGACAAAACATGTTAAAAGGGATCCTCCGGAAAGCAATGAGGCTCACCAAATGTCTCTGAAGCTCAACTGGATCAACGAAGCGCTGGATGCTGATCCTAGTTACCTGTATCTGCATCATAAAAAGATGCAGGACAAATGATGTCTGGAATGTACGAGCATGTGAGGGTAATTCTAAAACATGACTTAAGCTTGAATTGGGAGATAAAGAAATACTTACCTCGTCTCAACTCAACTCAATAATACACAACTCATTTTAAATCAGTCAACAATTAACTCAATGTATTAGAAAATACAATGTAACCCAATTTGCATATAAAAATACAAGTAACTTTGTGGGAGATTCTCTAACCGACAATCATCACTATGAGCCATGTGATGATACATCGTCTAACCCACGCTGTCAGAGCTGTCATATACTTTGCCGGGGTATAGAAACTACTACTAAGTGGATCCACTAGTCTATGCTAAAAAGCATTAAGGAACCATCTAAAAAGTATGACCCTTTCTACCCACGTTGGCTACATGGTTTATGGAGACTTGAGTTATCTGAACTCCTCTCCATATCGGTTATCGATACTACTCCCAAAATGTAACTAGCTCATATGTTTAAAAATATAACTTTTCTGTGGTTTGAGATTATTACTCAAAAGATCTTTTTCTTAAAAGAGATGGTACTAAAACTGCTCATGAAAACTTTTTTTCTGGGAAATTGACATTTCCTCTCATATTAAATGTGAAAATATTTACTCTCTGGGAATACTTGGTTCCCATATAACATTTTAAAGAAATGAACTTGGCTCTACTCTTTCTCAATCTCAAGTCTTAAGTCTTTAAAATAAGTTTAAAACGATTGCAAAAGACTTTTGAAATGACTTGAAGAACTCTCAATACTTGACTCTTAACTCTATCATGAATTTGAATTTATGGATTCAAAATTTTGATTTGGAATGTAGGACCTCTCGATGATTTGGGAAGGTTATGATAGTTGTTCATAATAATGGGCGAAGATCCAAGCTAAGGCACACTGGCGCGACGCGGATATAGAATATAATTTTTAGTCGCATAAATATTTTTGAGGCAGAGTACTCCGTATCGTCTCCGCGACGTGGCTATGGAATTAAATTTTTGGTCGCGCAAATATTTTTGAGGCAGAGGACTCCGTATCCTCTCTGCGACGCGGAGATGGGATAATTATCTGGGGACTGAAATTCTAAGCGTCTTCGCGACGCGGACCTAGACACAATTATTTGCCTGATCTTTTCCTCTCCTCCCTAACTCGATTCAACTCGCACCCAAAACAGTTTTATTGACTAAATATTCAAAAATTGACAAACCCAGAACGAATCCAATGAAACCACAGGAAAATCTATCAAGGAACTCAAAGTCTTTATGATACTCACACCTCAAGAACTCAAAAACTTCCAATTATGGCTATAACTTAAGAACGTCAAATTCTTTAACTTGAGAACCAATTTTTACGCTGAAATTAACATGATTGACGCGTGGGTGAACGAACGCAACACTATGTGAACTCACAAACCTCTTTAGGGATTAACCCTTGGCAAAACGACCTTCGATTCCGCAAGAAATCTCCAATAACACCTTGAATATTCTCCTTTTCTCCTCTTCTTGAACTATTCTCAAAACCTAGGCATTAATTTAGATTGCATAAACTGAACCAATTCAGTTTAGACCCCTAATTAATTACTAAAAACGAAATAACTTGATTGGGTAAGGAAAAGACCAAAATACCCCTCTTAAATCTGGGTAACTTTCCTTAACTTGACAGCCCGACTTCTAACGGCCATATCTCCATCATACGAGCTCAAAATTTAGCAAAGTCGGTGGTGTTGGAAAGAGGATTCCAAGACCTTTCATTTGACATCTTATGACACACCTAAATCATCTTGAGTTATAGTCGTTTGAAGTTGACCCAAAACTCATACTTAGCATAACTTGCTTAAATTTCTAAATTTAATCTTTTCAAAAATAGTTTCTTTATAATTCTAGTTCTTTCAAATAGTGAGGTGTTATAATAATAATAGCTTCCATTCCTGTATTCAGATGGCCCCGTATGAGGCACTATATGGGGATAGATGCAGGTCCCCAATTGGTTGGTTTGAAGTAGGTGAAGCAGCCTTGATTGGGCCAGATTCAGTTCATGAGACTATGGAGAAAGTTCAGCTCATCCGAGATAAACTAAAGATAGCTCAGAGTCACCAGAAGTCCTATGCAGATGTGAGGAAAAGGGATTAGAGTTTGAAATTGATGATTGGGTTTTCCTAAAGGTGTCACCGATGAAGGGGGAGATGAGATTTGGCAAGAAAAGGGAAGCTCAATCTTAGATATGTAGTTTCTTACAGAATCCTGAAAAGGGTTGGTAATGTGGCTTATGAGTTAGAGTTGCGAGCAGAACTAGCAGCGGTTCATACAGTCTTTCACATTTCCTTGTTGAAGAAGTGTGTGGGTGATCCGACATCGATAGTACCAATAGAGAGGGTGGCTGTAAATGATAGTCTCACTTATGAAGAGGTCCCAGTTGAGATTCCTGACCGTCAGGTTTGTAGGTTGAAAAATAAGGAAGTCGCTTCAGTAAAGATTTTGTGGAAAAGTCAGTCAGTAGAGGGAGCTACTTGGGAAGAAGAAACAGTCATGATGGCCAAGTACCCTAATCTCTTTCCATTCGATTTCGTTTCAGGTTGAGGTAATAGTTCCTCTCCAGTCTCTCAGTTTACTCTTGTGTAATTCAGTCTTAGTATCTTGTTTCCTCAGTTATCCTTGTATTTTAGTCTCTTTGCATGTTCATGGAACTCAACTCAATCAGATATCAATTTCAAGTTCTTTTAACATTTTGGGTCAACTTCAAACAACCATAACTTTTAGCACATGATGAGTTAGGAGACCCATAAGATATCAAATTAAAGGTCTTAGAATCCTCTTTCCAACGTCGCCAAGTTTGTTAATTTTTGAACTCGTATGAGGGAGATATACTCGTTTGAAGTTGGGCTGTCCAAATAAGGAAAGTTACCCAAAAATATGAGGGGTATTTTGGTATTTTCCTTACCCAATCAGATTTAAGCATTTTTGGTAAGGTTTTAGGAGCCTAAACTGATTGGAATCAGTTTTAGTTATTCCTAAAATGCACTTAGGGTTTTTAGAGGAGTTCAAGAAGAGAAAAGAGGAGAAAAAGTTCAAAGTTCCAAGCATTCGTTCAAGAAATTCAAGATTTCACCAAGAACCTAGTTCTTTGAGGTATGTAAGCTTCCATAGTGTTGGGTTCATTAACCGACACGCCATAGTGTTGGGTTCATCCACTAGGTCCCTAGAATTCAGTTAGTTCTTTGATTCCACATAACTTGTTTAGACCTAGGGTTTGTAAAATCTTGGGAATTTGTTGTGATTTCAGCTGCTATAGAATCCATAGTCTCCATAATATATTTTCTTGGAAACATTTCTTAATTCCTTGTATAAAACTCAAAACCCTAGTTTTTTGTAAATTCTCTTAGTTCATGAATTATACTTGCTAGGTCAGTTAAACAAAAAATCATGCTCCAGATTTCGAATGTCACATTCTTAGTATACAAATGTTGCATTCTCAGTTGGCATGTCAGTATTTTGATATATTCAGTATTTAGTGTATTTTAGCTTCATATGTATTCAGTTAGAAGTAGACTTAGCATCGAGTTGGACGAGGGTTCAGTGTACCCTCATAGTCCAGGAACTGCGTGTCCACATAGTATTATAAGTCCCTTCTGTTGGGCATCTGTATTAGTGATCACGCCACAGTCATGCCTTTATACCCCTGGCAAGGTATGTTGGGTGCTCTTGATGGGGCATATACATCAGACTCCATGTTTAGCTCACGTGGTTTATGTCGGTTAATAGTAGCTCCCACAATCAAACTCTTATTGCATTGACCAAGTTTTCAGCATTTATATCAGTATGCAGTTCAACATGTTATCTTCATGATTAGTACTTGGTCACTACATTCAGTTTAGTCTTTTTCAGTTCTATCTCAGTATCTATATCTCTGCTCAAATTACGTCATGCCCCGAGGCTACCCCCTTGACGTAACACGGGACCTAGGATCACAAGTGACCCCAAGCTAACCCTACTCCTAACATATCATAAGCCTACTAAAACAATTGAATAAAGAGATATTATGCGGAAGCAAAACATTAGTTAACTGATAGATGGGGAATACCCAATACTGATCTGAATATAATTTTTAAGAGTTTAGTGATACTGAACAATCACTTAAAAGCTAAGGCTAAATCTAACACTATGTCTGAAAAAGCCTCTAACTGACTAGAGTTGCTGGGATATGCCCCCAGATAACCCTAGCAGAACTAAAAACTTAAATGAAAGACTGAATCTGACAGAAATGTCTATTGTCCTCGAAGTATGAGGACTCACCACTGAAGCGGCTGAATACAGATCGAGAACCGATCTATGCGTGATCGAGATGCTGAGTACATGAACCTACATCATGAAAGGATGTAGCGCAGAGTATGCGTCAGTTCTTGGAATGTACTGAGCATACAGGATATGGAATAAAGATGAACAAATATAACTAAGTAATAACATAATTTGAACAGATAAATAATACTGAAATATACTGAAAACAGAGCTAAATTCAATGACCAAGCACTAATCATAAATTTAACATGCTGAGACTGAATACTAACTGAAAACCTGGTCAAATACACTAGAGTCTGACTGTGGGAGCTACTATTAACCGACATAAAACCACGTGAGCTAAATGTGGAGTCCGATGTATACGCTCCATCGAGAGGACCCAATATACATTGTAAGGGGTATAGAGGCATGACTGGCGTGCTCACAAAATCTGATGCCAACAGAGGGAACTTATAACCTATGGGGGCATGTAGTCTGGGACTATGAGGGTACGCTGAACCCTAGTCCAACTCGGTTCTAAGCCTACTCCCAACTGGAAATGTGTATGACACAACTTAACTAACATATTGGATTAGCTCAATATTCTGACATGCTATTTGAGAATGCAACATTTTAGTACTGACAATGAATCATTCAAAATCTGAGGCATGTATATTTGTTTATCTGACCAAACTAGTGTAATTCATGAACTGAACGAATCAAGACAATTAGGGTTCTGAGTTTCATACAAGGAGATAAGCAACGATTTCACGAAACATGATAATCCGATCAAGAATGCTATAACAACTAAATCACAACAAATATCTAAGGTTTTAGAAACCCTAGGTCTAAGCATGATATAGTGAATCAAGAATCTGACTGAATTCTAGAGACCTAGTGGATGAAAGGAACCCACTAGTGAAATCCCACATACCTGGTGACGAAATCTATGGAGAAATCTTTCGATTTCATGGCTGGAACTGAAGAAACCTCCTACTTGTTCATGATGGAAAACTGGTGCCTCTTACTTTTCTCTTCATTCTATTTTTTGGTGATTTAGGAGAATAAAGGTGTATGGTAGTTTTTGACTAGAATATTAGGCTAACTCTGTCTATTATCACCCAAATGGAGTCATGTTGTCTACGAGTACGAGCTAAACCCGTAATGAAGTCAATGTTTATCACTTCCCACTTCCATGTAGGAATGTTAATCTCTTGAGTCATACCTCTTGGTTTGTGGTGTTCTACCTTAACCTGTTAGCAATACACTTAGCCACAAAATCTACTAAATCCCTCTTAATGTCATTCCACTAAAAGACTTCCCGTAGGTCACGATACATCTTAGTGGCACCTGGATAAATCCAATACCTGGATTTTGAGCCTCTATAAGGATCTGCAACCTCAGTTCACCCATATTAGGAACACATAAGCGACCCTAGTAACGAAGCGCACCATCTCCCCCATGGGAGAAAACCTCTACTTTCTACTGATGAACTGCACCTTTCAACTATAGCAATATAAGATCACTATCTTGTTTTTCCTTAACCTCTGCTGCTAATGAAGATTCTGATCTATTATGAACTATCACACCACCATTTGACATGTCTGTAAGGCCAACTCCTAAGCGAGCAAGTCGGTGAACATCTTTTGCTAATTCCTTCCTTTCTTTTTCAACATGTGTACACTACCCATAGACAATCTGCTAAAAGCATCAGCTACTACATTGTCCTTACTAGGATGGTAAAACACATTCATGTCATAGTCCTTGAGGAATTCAAGCCATCTCCTCTGAAAAAGATTCAACTCTTTCTGGGTGAACATATGTTGGAGGCTCTTATGATCTGTGAATACATCAACATGAGCACCATACAACTAGTGTCTCCAAATCCTAAGGGTAAATACTACGGCTGCAAGCTCGAGTTCATGAGTCAGGTAGTTCTTCTCATGAACCTTAAGTTTTCTAGAAGCATAAGCTATGAACTTACCTCGCTGCATCAATACACAATCTAGGTTAACCTTGGATGCCTCACAATAGATTACATAACCGTCTGAACCATCTGGTAGAGTCAATCCCAGAGCGGTAGTCAACCTAGTCTTCAGTTTAGAGAAGCTTTTATCACACTCATTTGACCACTGAAATTTGACCTTCTTCTGAGCCAAATTGATCAATAGGGAATCTATGGATGAAAATCCTTCAACAAATCTCCTATAATAACCGGCCAAACCCAAGAAACTCCTAATATATGTTGGAGAGGTGGGTCTGGGCCAGTGTTTCAATGCCTCAATTTTCTGAGAATCCACTTGGATCCCTTCGCTAGATGCCACAAGACCAAGGAAAGTGACAGACTGCAACCATAATTCACACTTGCTAAACTTAGCGAATAACTTGAGATATTTGAGAGTATGAAGAACAACTCTCAGATGAGTCGCATGCTCTTCCTCATTCCTAGAGTAAATAAGGATATCATCGATAAAGACAATAACGAACAAGTCAAAATATTGTTTGAACACCCTGTTCATTAAGTCCATGAAAGTTGCAGGAGCATTTGTTAGTCCAAAAGACATAAATACGAATTCATAATGACCATACCGGGTTCTGAAGGCTGTCTCCGGAATGTCACTATCCCTGACTCTGAGCTGATGATAGACGGATCTGAGGTCTATCTTAGAAAAGCAACTAGCACACTGAAGTTGGTCGAACAAGTAATCAATCCTAGGGATGGGATAATTATTCTTGATTGTGACTTTGTTTAATTGCTGATAGTCAATGCACATTCTGATAGAACCATCTTTCTTTTTCACGAACAATACTGGAGCACCCCATGGAGAGATACTAGGTCTGATGAACCCCTTATCTAGAAGGTCTTTCAACTACTCTTTCAATTTCTTAAGCTCAGTTGGAGCCATTTTGTAAGGAGGAATCGAAATAGGCTGGGTATCTAGAAGGAGATCTATTCCGGAGTCGATTTTCCTTTTGGGAGGAACTCCGGGAAGATCTTCTGGAAACTCATTTACTACTGGGACTGAATCAAGAGTTGGTTTTTGGAGCTTGAATCTTTAATCCGAACTAGATGATACATATACCCTTTAAAGATCATCTTTCTAGCCTTAAGGTAAGAAATGAATCGACCTATAGGCAATGAGCTACTACCCTACCACTATAAGACTGGCTTGTTTGGAAACTAAAATCAAACAATTCCGGTTCTACAATCGACTGGGGCATAATAAGAATGTAACCAATCCATGCCTTGAATGATATTGAAATCTACCATTTCTAACTCTACAATATCTGCTGAGGTGACTTTCTATCTGTCCCATTAGAGTGCTACCGCCCTGGCGGCAACATCCCGCTCTGGCGGGATGGCGGGGTCCAGTATTTTCCGAAGTTTTATTTTCTAATTAATGACGGTTCGGGTCATTACAATAAGCCTCCTATCCTACTCAACTTTGTGCATAATAGCTTTAGCACCATAGTTACACACATAATTATACTGATTGTTGCTATCCAACATGTCAAGTTCTTTCCACAATCGCTTCATCTTAGTGTAGTGAATAGTAACATCCATGGATATTCAGTTATATTACTAATTTCCTTTTGAAGTTGATACATTTTAGCACCGTTAGTTTGATCATACCAGTATTCTAGCTCTTGCCAGAGTTCAACAACATTATTAACGTACTGCAAGCTATCAACAATGTCTCTTGAGAGTTAATGCAGTATCCATGAGGTGACCATGTCATCACAACATCCCCATTGATTGAGAAGAGGATAGTATAGATTTGACTTTTTACACTTGCCATTGATGAATCACATTTTTTTCTTCACGAACAAAGCACGCAACATACCACGCCGCCATGACCTGTAGCCAGCTCCATCAAAGACATTGACACTGATTTTGGAACCAACACTTTCAGAGGGATGCATGCACAAAGGATCAGTCGAATCTATGGTCTCATTGTCTCGTGCCATGTTGTGAACGAAAATGGAGGAAAATATTAAATCAAAGATTCAACAGATGAAGATCAAATTGAAGGTTGCCAGTAAAGGAAAATGTGACTCGGAAGGTGAGATTGAAGTAATACACTGGAAAATTATAGAGAAGTTGAAAGGAAATAGAAATCGGGAAATCACAGAAAAATTGGGAAAAAGTGAAATAGATTCAATTAGAATCTGTTAGATGACAAGCAAGTGAAAGAGTGCGAAGCAAATAAATGGAGGAACCTGAATCTGATACCATATCAAAACCTAAAAACAAAACTCCATTGACAATCTGAATTGAACCTCCATTGAAGCTTAGAGAGAAAAAAAGAGAGAGAAATGGAGAGAGGGAGAAAAAAACTTCTGTGTATTGAAAGTCTTGAGAAACAAATACATGTTTAAATAAATAAAATCAACTAGCTAACTAACTCTGTTAAAACTAACAGCAAAACCTAACAGCTATCTTAACCAACTCTAACTACTTTTCTGTTAATTAGTCTAATCAATCTCAACATATGCCATTTCCATTAGAGAAAAGGCTTATCCATGCCATTATTTGTTAACTAAAAAAGTTTCATTTTGCAAAACCATTTCTTAAATGTGATCAATTATGATTCGATCACGTCATTAATTAAATCATATTTTAAAAAAGGTAAAAGACTCAAATATGTCATCGAACTTTGAGAAAAGACTCAGTTGTGCCATCCGTTAAACAAATGACTCATCTACATGGATGAGCCTTTTCTCAATCAGAAATGACATATATGAGCCAAACTATTAATGAATGAAATAAATGAGTCTTTTTCAAATTCGGTGATATTCTTGAGCCTTTTCCCTATTTTAAATATATTAAAGTCGCAATTTTGAATCTCAAATCATGCATTTTAGAGAATTTGAGATTTGAAATCATAATCTCAAATTGTATATCCAAACACTGATTTAAAATCGTGATTATATATCACATGTCCAAATGCCTACTTAGAATCACATAGAAAAGTTCTGCATAGATTAAGAAATTGGGGCATTGTTGTTAGTTAAACTTGTAGCCTGTGTGGTTGTTGTGACCACTTATTCTTTGAACACAATTTCTCTAAGGAAGTGTGTTAAAAGCTATTGCTTTGGCAGGGAGTCACAAAACACTTGAACAAATTGCAGAATAAATTAATTTAATGTGACAAATAATACTTCTATCATGAACCAATGGCAAAATATTAATACAATTGCTTATATCATGAGGAGAATTCTTTAATTGGTCAGGTACAGGTGTTATATGTTGGTAGAATGAAGGTCAAGTTAAGAAGGAAATTAGATATTTTGAATTATTATTATCAAGGGAACCAAGTTTATGTTGTTGTGATGTGTTATCAGCCTTAGAGTTGTTTGTTGTGTTGTAATGTTCACTTTGATAATAAAATGAAATCAATTATAAAAAAAACTACTCAATAATATCGTTTGGACATATAAAATTTGAAAGCCCTTTTTCATTTTATTTTCAAATATCTTTCTATTTATATAATTTATGTAATTTTTGAAAGATTTTAAAAATCAAATCTTCAAATTCCAAAAATAGCTTCAGCCTTTTTCTTTTACCCAAAGTATAAACGTTTGGGACTATTTTAACATTAGAAAACTTATCTTAAAATATGATTGTTGCAATTATCTTAATATTTCAGAATTTACCCCAATATTTTGTATCTTATATACAGTCTCCATCTTTTTATGATCGTCAACTATTTCACATCTATAATTTTCCCTCTCTTTCTTTCGGTCATATGAGCTGAGGGTTCGCCTAGCTAAGGATCACACTATTAGACCCAAGTCTGCTATATCAGTCTACAGGGAGCTAAGCCGTCTCAAGCAACATCGTAGAATCTCTAAAGCATATTGGCTCCAAAACCCAAGTCTAAGGCAATCACTAGCCTACACCTAGGCTAAGGCCAATAACAACAACAACAACAATACGAAAACTACGAGGCAAGACGAAATCACACAACAATACTAGGCATGCTTGAGCACTCGATAAAATACCTGAAACACGCATAAGGCATGAAGTCTAATAAGTAAACAAGATTCAACTACAAATCTAGCCCAATTCAAGCTATTCAACTTGAATTCACATTTACAAGCTCAATCTAAAGACTGGTAAGTCGTAGCCTACCTCAATGTAAAGCACGTGCACTCTAAATTTACAATTTCTGAGCTTTGCTCTTTCAAACAACCTTGATCGTTGTCATACTACCAAAAACACGATCACAATTTCAATACATACAGACACCAAAATCACAATAATTGGAGACATGCTCAAAATCTAGTCAAAAATGGAATTGTGGGACCCATATCAGAAATCTTGAAGTTGACTTGGTCAATGGGTCCTAATTATATTAATGCACTTGTGCCCCAAAATGCGCACAATTCAAGCTCGGAAATAGAACTTGGAAGGAAACGAAATAAAAATGACATTAAAGAGACTCGGATAGTCCTTAAGGACAAGAAATTACTGTAAGATTAAATATTTTATTACATAATATTAGGATCTTCACCACGATAATCTTACATAGAGATCATTAGGGACACATACCTAATGCGAAAGACTTCATCACAGAGAAAAGTGAAAGCGTTAGTCGTAAATTGGTTTCTACCTCCTTGCCCTAGCCTTACGTTACCACAACCGTCAGTGATGGATTTAATGTAGAAAATATGTGGTAACCCTAATGGGTGAAGGGAGGACCAATTTATAGAGGTTAAGACTTATTCTGATACGTCCATCAAATAGCCAAAGTATGGACGAGATCTATTATTCATTCAATAATATTTATGGTATTACTTGGGTTAGAAGTAAACTTGGGCCATAATTATAAGAATTATTCTTACATTCTCTCACTTGTCCCAATGACCATATAACATTAATATTTCATAAACATTAGTTGCGCATATAATAAATCTCTTCTATAATGTCCATCATACATACCACAATATAATAAACTACATATGTGAGTTATGGCGGTTGTACATAAATTTTATGCTATATACTTCCTTCCATATACTACTAAATTAGAAACTTATCATACTAGGTTCATAAGGTATAAAACATATAACATTACAGTCCACAATAATGTCTCATAGAGACTTATCTTGTAATATCTCAAAACAATAATGTGTACACCATTATGAGAAACAAGATATTCATTAATGTATATCATAAACACATAATTGAGCTCAGAGTGTAAAAACATCATAAATGTATCAATCATAAGTACAACCAAGACCCATTCTTTGAACATGTTCTTTAAATGTCTTTGGTTGTAAGCCTTTTGTTAATGGATCTGCAATCATGAGATTAGTTCTAATATTATCAAGTAACACTCTTTGTTTCTGAACTTCTTCCTTGATAGTAAAGTACTTTAATTCTATATGTTTGGCACATTTGGAGTCCTTATCGTTCTTGGAGAAGAATACTGTTGCAATATTATCACAATAAATTTCAGCGGCTTGGTAATGGTGTCGACAACCCCAAGTCCTGAAATAAATTTTTGCAGCCATAATGCATGAATTGTGACTTATAACATGCCACAAACTTTCTTTGTAGTTTTTCAATGATCAATTCCAGGATTACTTTGATATCTTCCTAGCATTCCGACCGCAAAACTAATATCCGGTCTTGTGCAAGTTTGAACATACATCAAACTTCCAATAATAGAAGAGTAACGAATTGTTTCCATTTCTTTTCGTTCTACACCATTCTTTGGGAAATGCATGAGATTAAACTTGTCCTCTTTTTTTTAATAGGAACTATTCTTGCTGAATAATTGTTCATGTTATATCTCGCTAGAACTCTTTCGATATAGCCCTTTGGAGACAGTCCCAATAATCCTTGTGATCTATCACGGAATATTTTATCCTTATCACATAGGATGTATCACCCATATATTTCATTTCAAATTTCATAGAGAGAAAGTCTTTCATCTCACACAATATGCCTAAATCATTAGCATCAAGTAAAATGTCATCAACATACATGACTAAAAATAAAATCTTACTCCCACTGATCTTTTGGTATATACACCGATCAACGGTAATCTCCTTAACTCCAAAAGATGTTATGGTATCATTAAACTTTATATACCATTGTTGTGAGGCTTGTTTGAGTCAATATATTGACTTATTTAGCTTACACACCATTTGATCTTTTCCTTTAATTTCAAAACCCTCAGGTTGGTCTATATAAACATCCTCCTCGAGGTCTCCATTAAGAAAGGAAGTTTTCACATCCATTTGATGCAACTCTAAATCATAATGAGATACCAAAGCCAAAACAATTCTTAATGAGTCTTTCTTTGGGACCCATGAAAAGGTCTCTTTATAATCAATGTCTCAGTTTTTAGTGTATCCTTTGGCAACAAGTCTGGCTTTATATCATTCAATATTACCATTTAAATCGCCTTTGGTCTTGAAGACCCATCTACACTCGATTCTTTTAGAACTTTCTGGTAATTGAAGGAGATCCTAAATTTTGTTGTATTCCATGGATTTTAACTCTTCATTCATGGCATCAATCCATTTATCAGAATCAGTGCTTTGTATGTCTTGTGAAAATGAAACCGGATCTTTATTGATTCCATTGTCATAATCTGACTCTTGCAAATAATTCACGCAATCATCTGAAATGGCCGATTTTCTTTCTCTTTGAGATTTTCTTAATGGCACTGTTTGTGGTTCATTTGCGTTAGATACTTGTGAATTAGTTCCTTCTTAAGTGTTCCACTCAAATGTTGTTCAACATTGTTAAAGTGTTCTTCAACAAGAGGAAGAATATTTGTTATTGTTGTGGAAGTAGGTATATTAATGGGCAATGAAATATTTACCCTTACCTCATTAATTTTCACACTTTGCCGTTCAACACTCCCACTAACTTCACCATTCTCAATGAATTTTGCATTACCAGTTTCAACAATTATCGAACTATGATTTGGACAGTAAAACCTATACCCTTTAAATTTCTCTGGGTAACCAATAAAGTAACCACTTACCATTTGAGAATCTAATTTCTTTTCATGTGGATTATAAACTCTAGCTTCCTCTTGACAACCCCAAACATGCAGGTGTCTTAAACTAGGCTTCCTTCCAGTCCACAATTCAGAAGGGGTCTTTGGAACAACCTTACTAGGAATCCTATTTAATAAATATACAACGGTTTTAAGAGAATACATCCACAATGATATGGGTATGAGGATTTACTCATCATACTCCTAACCATATCCATAAGTTTCGATTACGTCTTTCTAGAACATTATTTTGTTGAGGTGTTCCTAGCATAGTATATTGTGCACATATGCCATGCTCTTCAAGGAATTTTGCAAATGGACCAGGACATTATCCTGATTCGTTGTACTTTCCATAATATTCACCACCTCTATCTAACCTAATGATTTTCACTTTCCTATCTAATTGTCTTTCAACCTCATTAACATACACTTTGTGTCACGCCCTGAGCCTACACCCTGGGATGGACTGGCACTCGAGAACCATTGTTGGCCCCAAGCGAACCCTTGGCCTGGATTACTTACTCAGTGGAAGACTTTAAGCATTAAGAAAAGAACTCAAATGCAAGATAATCAATTGTCTCAAACTAAACTCATAATGTTTTAGAAATAAATATTTGACTTAGCCAAAGTGGCAACTCAAATCTGAACATAAGCCAATAACAAGGTAAAGACAAATGACTAACTAACTGTCTCCTCTAAAAATTGAGATGGATGTCGGGACAAGACCCCCAACATCCTAATTAACTAAAATGATAAAGTAATGAAAAAGGGGATCCTCCGAAAGCAAGGAGGATCACCAACAACTCTGAAGCTCAACTGGATCAACGATGCGCTGGATGTTGATCCTGATTACCAGAATCTACATCATAATAAGATGCAGGCAAACTAGCATCAGAACATTGAATGTACGAGCATGTGAGGGGAATTAAAAATAAGACATAAGCTTGAAAGGAACAGAAAGAACATACCTGGGCTCAACTCAACTCAACTTAACTCATTTCAATATAAAGAAATAAACTAAATGCAATATAAAGAAAAGCTTTTAAAACATGGATAACAACTCTGTGTATTTAGAAATACAATAGTAACTATGAATGTATGCAAAGATACAATATAAACTCTGAATGTATATAAAAATACACTTAACTCTATGTATATAAGAATACAAAATACTGGTGTGGGAGTTTCTTTAACCGATAGTAATCACTTAATAGCTATTGTGATTATACAACGTTTTGCCTCACACTGCCAGGGCCGCCTATACCTTGCCTAGGGCATAGAACCTGACTACTAAGTGGATCCACTAGTCTATGCTAAAAAGCACTACCGAATCATCTAAAAAGTATGACCCTTTTCTACCCATGATAGTTATATGGTTTATGGGGACTGGGAGATTTATGAACTCTCCCCCATATCGGTGCTCAATACTACTCCCAAAATATAATACTAGCTCTTATGTTTAAAAACATACTTCTTTCTGTGATTTGAGATAATTGCTCAAAACTTAGCTCAAAGGCTATCTTGGATTTCAAAGTTTCCTCTCTTGCTTAATTATGAAAGCATTTACTCTTTACTGAAAAACTAGCTCAAAGGCTCTTTTGAAAATCTCAGTTTCCTTTCTTATTTAAATGTGAAAACATTTTAAACTCTTTGGGAATACATAGTCCCGATAAACTCTTTTGAAGAAATGAACTTCAAATCTTTTACTCTTTACTCAACTCAAAACTCAGGTCTTACAACAAATTTAAAACATTTGTAAAAGACTTTTGGAAGACTCTATGAACTTCTCTTGACTTGGTTCTTAACTTCTCTTCACTTGACTCTTAACTTTTCTTCACTTGACTCTTAACTTCTCTTAACTTGACTCTGAACTTTCCTTGAATTAAATTATGGATTCAAGGATTGTGATTTGTTATAGGAAAGATCTTATGATGTTTAGGAGTGTTTTTAGATAGTTAAACATGAAAAACGATCAAGAAATCACTGCCTGGAAGCAAGTCCGCGATGCGGAGATGCATTTAATTATTTGGTCGCGAAATAAATTGAGGTAGAACGGACCGTGACAACTCCGCGACACGGAGAAAAATTTGGTCAATCTTGAGGACTAGGTCCGCGATGCGAACCTAGTACCCAGATTTTCCCGACTTGTTCCTTCTTCGTTTTCTAACCCCAGTTCAACTAAATTCGATTATTTTTCTCCACTCCTCTTTATATTCAGATACCTAGTATGTGTACACAAGAATCTAATCAAACACAACTCTAAAATCGACCTTAAACTCTCAAGAACTCCTCAATGTCATCCCAAATTCAAGACGAAAGCAATTCAAGAATACAACTCAAGAACATCAAAGTCTCAATCTTTTAGGATGAAAATCATATCGAAATAAACATGTTTGGCATGTGGGTGAATGAACCCAATGCTATGTGAACTCACATACCTCGTAGGATTGAATCCTTTGCGAAATCCACACTCAATTCCTCAAGAAATCGACGAATCCTTGCTTCTTGTCCTCTTTTCTCCTCTTCTTTTCTCTTCTCTCAAAACCCTAACTCTTTTTTATGAAGCGTAAACTGAATCAATTCAGTTTAGATCCCAACTTAATTACCAAAAATGAATTTAGTTAATAGGGTAGTGAAAAGACCAAAGTACCCTTCTAAAATCCGGTTTTGACTTTCCTTATCTAGATAGCCCAACTTCAAATTAGCATATCTCCCTTATACGAACACGAAATCTTGCAAATTTGGCAGCGTTGAAAAGATAATTCAAAGTTCTTTCCTACGGCATCTTGTAGCACACCTAACTCATCCTGAGCTAGGAGTTATGGTCGTTTGAAGTTGACCCAAAACTCATAATTAACTTATTTTTTGTCAAATTTGTAGATTTTCATTCTTTCCAAAAACGACTCTTTCTAATTCTAAGTGTTTCTAGTAGTGGGGTGTTACAATATCTCCCCCTTGGGAACATTCATCCTCGAATGAGACTACTCTTAGTAGGCTAGGGTGTAACATCTAACACCTAGCTCAAACACCCAAATGGAATCCATTAGTCGAATTGCTAATCGTGCAAGTCTATGCACATCTGTCGCTAGCTCTTTCTTCTCTTCCTCAAAATGGGCAGTACTACCCATAGACAATTTGCTCAAGGCATCAGCAACAATATTAGCCTTACTTGGGTGATAAAGAATACGCATGTCATAATCCTTGAGTAGTTCTAACCACCTCCTTTATCTGAGATTAAACTATTTCTGACTAAACACATACTGAAAACTCTTGTGATCGGTGAACACATCTACATGAACACCATAAAGATAGTGATGCTATATTTTCAAAGCAAATACTACGGCAGCCAACTCTAGATCATGGGTTGGGTAATTCTTCTCATGAACTTTCAACTATCTGGAGGCATAAGCTATAACCTTGTCATTCTGAATCAATACACAACCCAAACCAACTCTGGAAGCATCACAATAAACAACAAAGCCTTGTGCGCCTTCTAGTAAGGTCAATATTGGGGCAGTAGGCAACCTCTTTTTCAATTCCTGAAAGTTTTTCTCACAATCTTCAGACCATTGAAACTAACTGTCTTCTCAGTCAACTTGGTCAAAGGAGATGAAATATATGAAAATCCCTCGACGAACCTTCTATAATTTCCAGCCAACCCCAAGAAACTCCTAATATCAATTGGAGATGTGGGTCTAGGACAATTCTGCACTGCCTCTATTTTCTAATATCAACTTTAATTCCATTACCGGAGACAATATGGCCTAAGAAAGCCACAGACTCAACCCAAAACTCACACTTAGAAAACTTGGCATACAACTCTTTATCCTTTAGTGTTTGGAGAACTATTCTGAGATGGCTAGCATGATATTCCTCATTCCTCAAATAGATTAGTATTTCCTCAATGAATATGATAACAAATATATTTAAATAAGGCTTGAAAACTCTATTCATAAGGTCCATGAACGTTGCAGGTGCATTAGTTAAACCGAACGACATGACCAGAACACATAATGAGCACAACGAGTCCTGAATGTTGCCTTAGGAATATCACATTCCCTTACTTTCAACTGCTCTTTCAACTCTTTTAACTTTGTTGGTGTCATCCTATATAGCGGAATAGATATAGGACGATTATCGGGAATAATATCTATACCGAAGTCTATTTCTCTCTCAGGAGGGACTCCGGGAAGATAATCTAGAAAGACTTATGGAAACTATTTTACTACTAGAACTGACTGAATAAAAGGTATCTCAGCACTAGAGTCATTAAATCGGACTAAGTGATAGACACACCCCTTGGAAACTAACTTTCTCGCCTTAAGGTACGAAATAAAATGACCCTTAGGCAATACTGAACTGCTACTCCACTCTATATCTTGCTCATTAGGAATTTGGAACCTAACAACTCGAGTTCTACAATCTATTGATGCATAATAGGCATGAAGTCAGACCATACCTAAAATGACATCAGAATCTACCATATCTAACATAACTAAGTGAGCCATGGTACTCTTCTGATTGACAAAAATTGTACAATCATGATAGAATCTATCAGCTAGAATAGACTCACCAAATGTAGAAATACTGAAGGGATCAAGAAGTTTCTCAGGAAGAACATCGAAATTCATAGCAACATATAGAGTTACAAAAAATAAACTCGCTCCTAGATCTAGCAAAGCGTAAACATCAAAGTTAAAGACTTGGATCATACCACTGACAACATCTTGAGAATCCTCTTTCTCTTGGCGACTAGTAATAGCATAAAGACGGTTTCCTCCTCCGCCTGCCCCTGAAGTAGCTCCTCTAGATGTAGCTTTGTCTGATGGAGCAACTGAAGAAGACTGAGCTCTATTGCCCCCATTACCGTTACCCTGCTTGTTCTTCGAACACTCTTGCATAAAATGACCATTCTAGCCACACTTGAAACAACCAGTGGAGCCATCACGACACATCCCTAAGTGGTTCCTACCACACTTAGCACATGCAGGAGTCTTACTACCCCCTTGTACCATACTACCTTGAGAATAGGCAGTTTTAGCTTTGAAATTCTAACTATTGTACTCATTTTTGTTCCCTTGTGCAGGTGCACTAGCAGATAATGGAGTAGGTCCCTTCTGCTTAGGTTGGAAAGAAGACATGTTCACATTTCTCTTTTGCTGCCCGTACTCGTTCCCTGATGTCTTAGCCCTTTTATTCTTAAAATCTTCTATATCCCTCAGCTTATCCTCCTTAACTTGTTGCACATGGATCATTAGCCTTGCTATGTCCATATCTTCTATCATCATAGCTGCCTTGCTTTCCTTACTTGACAGACGAGACAATCCAGCAACGAATAAACTCATCATGCTTCTCATGTCAGAAATCATCTCCAGAGCATAGAGGGAAAGTTGTGTGAACTTCATACTATACTCATGAACACCCATAGATTCCTACTTAAGGGTAAGGTGTTCTCGTACCTTTGCTTCTCTTAGCTCATGGGGAAAGAAACGCTCCATGAAAGCACTCTCAAAAATAGCCTAACTCACAATCGGTTAGGCACAAGCACGAGTTAGAAAGAAACTATATAGAGATGAACTCTATTGCATGAAATGAGTATGAAAGAAGTGAAAGAATTTCCTAAATGTTGCAGTCTCCTAATTATAGATATGGCGCGCTACACTGATAACTAGGACTCTACAGACACGGCTTCATAGACTCCCTATGACTCTTGAACTCTCTGCTCTGATACCAAGTTTGTCACTCCCCGAGCCTACACCCTAGGCGGGATTGGCACTCGAGAACCATTTCTTGCCCCAAGCGAACCCTTGGTCTGGCTTACTTACTCAGCGGAAGACTTTAAGCATTAAGAAAAGAACTCAAATGCACGATAATCAATTGTCCCAAACTAAACTCATAATGTTTTAGAAATAAATATTTAACTTAGCCAAAATGGCAACTCAAATCTGAACATAAGCCAATAACAAGGTAAAGACAAATGACTAATTGACTGTCTATCTATGAAGCCTCTAAAACTGAGATGGATGTCGGGACAAGACCCCCAACATCCGAATGAACTAAAATGATAAAGTAATGAAAAAGGGATCCTCTGGAAACTAGGAGGCTCACCAACAACTCTGAAGCTCAACTGGACCAACGATGCGCTCGATGTTGATCCTGATTACCTGAATCTGCATCATAATAAGATGCAGACCAACTAGTATTGGTCCATTGAATGTACAAGCATGCGAGGGGAATTCTAAAATAAGACATAAGCTTGAAAGGAACTGAAAAAACATATCTGGGCTCAACTCAACTCACCTTAACTCATTTCAATATAAAGCAATAAAATAAATGCAATATAAAGAAAAGCTTTTAAAACATGGATAACAACTCTTTGTAATTAGAAATACAATAGTAATTCTGAATGTATGGAAAGATACAATATAAACTCTGAATGTATATAAAAATACACTTAACTCTGTGTATATAAGAATACAAAATACTGCTGTGGGAGTTTCTCTAACCGACAACCATCACTTAAGAGTTATTGTGATGATACAGTGTTTTGCCTCACGCTGCCAGGGCCGTGCTATACCGTGCCAAGGGCAGAGAACCTGACTACTAAGTGGATCCACTAGTCTATGTTAAAAAGCACTAAGAAATCATCTAAAAAGTATGACCCTTTTCTACCCATGATGGCTACATGGTTTATGGGGCTGGGAGTTGTCTGAACTCTCCCCATATCGATGTTCAATACTACTCCCAAAATATAATACTAGATCTTATGTTTAAAAACATTCTTCTTTCTGTGCTTTGAGATAATTGCTCAAAACTTAGCTCAAAGGCTATCTTGGAAATTAAAGTTTCCTCTCTTGCTTAATTATGAAAGCATTTACTATTTACTGAAAACTAGTTGAAAGGCTCTTTTGGAAATCTCAGTTTCCTTTCTTATTTAAATGTGAAAACATTTTAAACTCTTTGGGAATACATAGTCCCGATATACTCTTTTGAAGATATGAACTTCAAATCTTTTACTCTTTACTCAACTCAAAACTCAGGTCTTAAAAACAAAGTTGAAACATTTGTAAAAGAATTTTGGAAGACTCTCTTAACTTCTCTTGACTTGACTCTTAACTTTCTTTGAATTGAATTATAGATTCAAGGATTGTGATTTGTGATAGGAAAGATCTCATGATGTTTGGGAGTGTTTTTAGATAGTTAAACATAAGAAATGATCAAGAAATCACTGCCTGGAAGCAAGTCCGCGAAGTGGAGATGCATTTAATTATTTGGTCACAAAATAAATATTGAGGCAGAACGGTCCATGACCACTCCGCGACACAGAGAAAATTTGGTCAATCCTGAGGAACAGGTCCGCGACGCGGACCTGCATACCCAGATTTGCCCGACTTGTTCCTTCTTTGGTTTCTAACCCCATTACGCCTATATTCGATTCTTTTTCTCAACTCCTCTTTAGATTCAAATATCCAGTATATGTACAAAAGAATCTAATCAAACACAACTCTAAAATCAACCTTAAACTCTCAAGAACTCCTCAATCTCATCGCAAATTCAAGAACGACAGCAATTCAAGAACATCAAAGTCTCAATCTTTTAGGACAAAAAACATATTGAAATAAACATGTTTGGTACGTGGGTGAACGAACTCAACGCTATGTGAACTCACATACCTCGTAGGATTGAATCCTTGGTGAAATCCGCACTCAATTCCTCAAGAAATCGACGAATCCTTGCTCCTTCTCCTCTTTTCTCTTCTCTCAAAATCCTAACTCTTTTTTATGAACCGTAAACTGAACCAATTCACTTTAGACCCCAACTTAATTACCAAAAATGAATTTAATTAATAGGGTAGTGAAAAATACCAAAGTACCCTTCTAAAATCCAGTTTTGACTTTCCTTATCTATACATCCCAACTTCAAATGGGCATATCTTCCTCATACGAACTCGAAATTGTACAAATTTAGCGGCGTTGGAAAGATAATTCAATAATATTTTCTACGGTATCTTGTAGCACACACAACTCATCTTGATCTAGGAGTTATGGTCATTTGAAGTTGACCCAAAACTCATACTTAACTTAATTTTTGTCAAATTTCCATATTTTCTTTCTTTCTAAAAACGACTCGTTCTAATTCCAAGTCTTTCTAGTAGCAGGGTGTTACACTTTGAGAGCGTCCGCTACTTGAGATTTTTCTTTCAAAAAATAGATAAATCCATAACATGAAAAATCATCGATAAAGGTGATAAAATATTTTTCTCCACCTAAAGATGGAACATCAAAGGGTCCGCAAATATCAGTGTGTATAATTTCAAGAAACTGAGTGCTCCTTGTGGCACATTTCTTGGTATGTTTGGTTTGCTTTCCTTTAATGCAATCCAAACATATATCAAGGTCAGCAAAATTCAAATTCGAAAGAATTTCATTCTTTACTAATCTTTTTAATCGTTCTTTGGATACATGACCCAAACGTTTATGCCACAAATAAGCAAAACTTTCATTTAGTGAACTACGTTTAATTCCAACATTTTTATGAATAGTAAGGAGGGATTCAGAAAAATTATTATCAAGTTTCAATCTATATATATCATCAATAAGAACACCAGAACCATAAAAAATAGTATTCTTATATAAATTGAAACATCCATGTCCAAACTTATAATCAAATCCAGAAACATCCAGTCATGAAAGAGAAATCAGATTCTTAGAAACTGAAGGAACATAAAGAGTCTGTAATAGATCAAGGTGATGTCCAGTCTCCAAGATCAATCATAAGTCTCTATGCCTTCAATTTGAGCCTTCATGTGATTTCCCATGAACAATAAATCCTTATTTGGATTTGTAGTTTGGATCATAGTGAATCCCTGCAACATAATAGATACATGAGTAGTTGCACCAGAATCAAGCCAACAAGTATTATTAGGAATTTCTACTAAATTTGATTCGAAACATACAAAAGCAATAAATGTACCTTTCTTTTCAAACCAAGCTTTACGTTTCTGGAAATCTTTCTAATGGTGTCCTTCCTTTTTACAGAAACGACACACATCATCCTTGAGTTCCTTATGAGCATCCTGTGGAACTTTAGCAGGTGCTTTCTTTTTTCTTAAACTTGTTGGCCTTCACTTTAAGTCCATTACCAGCTCCTTGACCCATGAGGTTAATGGAATGACCTCCTTGTTTCTTAAGTCTTGACTCCTCTTGAATAAGCATGCTGGAAAATTCACTAACATCCCACTTATCCTTAATAGTGTTATAGTTAATTTGGAATGGTCCATACTCAAGAGGCAACGAGTTTAGAATAAACTGAACCAAGAAGGTGTCATCCACTTTCATCACCAAGGTCTGAAGTCTTACTGTAATGTTAGTCATCTCGATGATATGATTTTTCATACTATGCGACCTATCAAAATTCATGATCGTGAGTTCAGCCATTAGTGTACCAGCGAGAAACTTATCAGCAGAACGAAAACGTTCTTTCACAAACTTCAGGTATTCCCTACCGCTTTCTGTTTGTGGAATAGTACTCTTAATGTTGTTTGCAACAGTCATTCGCATAAACATAAGGCTTAATGTGTTAGAGCGTTCCCATGATTTATGAAAAGACTTCTCATACTCACTGCTCTTATTAGTAATGGCAGTAGGTTTGTCATTCAGCAGAGCCAAGTCAAGATCCATCATACCTAAGTGAAACTAGACTTGTTCATGCCATTGAGAGATATTCAATCCATTGAACACAGTAACAGATGAAGAATGTGAATGAAGAGGAATAACTGCAAAATAGATATACATGCTCACAAATCAGAAAATAATGTGAATTCAGTAAATCGATAAAAAATATACCATAATTCTCCTTTAGGTAGATACTACGACACATTATCATAATTTAAATGCCATTTTTTTTTTTTATCTTTAATAGGTAATTGAATATTTTTAATCAAACACATACGACATCTTTGGATATACAATATATATTTGACTGAAAAAATATTAATTTACCTCATAATTTTCACTATTCATAGAATGATAGATTCACCTTTGGGTAAATTCTTAAGTTCTAGCAATAGTGAAAATCAATTTATCTATTTATTTTTCAATATAGGAATTTAATTAAATCTTCATAGATAAATGACAATTTTATGAATGCATATTTTTCTTAACCATTTTAGTTTGGTCACTTTGGTGACTAACAAGCTATATGAATACAAATACACACATAATATCATAAATTTTTTGTGCATGTAAAATTTTTTATACATTTTAGTTTGGCCACTTTGGTGACTAACAAACTATATAAACATAATATATGCATCAACTGATCATAAAAATTATATGTGTAGACGTTATTTTTTTCTAGTTTGGCCACTTTGGTGACTAACAAACTATAGAAACATAATACCAACATAATATCATAAAAATGTGTGCATGTGAATAATTTCACATTTTAGTTTGGCCACTTTGGTGACTAACAAACTATAGAAACATAATACCAACATAATATCATAAAAATTTGTGCATGTGAATAATTTCACATTTTAGTTTGGCCACATTGGTGACTAACAAACTATAGAAACATAATACATGATTCAACTGATCATAAATATTATATGTGTAAACGTTAATTTTTCTAGTTTGGCCACTTTGGTGACTAACAAACTATTTTGCATTAAGTACACACATATTATTTATTGCTTAGTATAACGACACTTTAATTTATTGCACAATCTAAAACAAAACATAATTATTACATTACAGAAACTTAAACCATAAGAAACTAGGAAGAAGGCTCATCACAGAGTTAGTGCCCACCAATACAAAACAATACTGTAACAAGACATGTACATTGAAGAGGATCTTAAAAAGATTTTTTTTTAATTAACCTCAATGTACACGTCCTTTCAAAGAAGTGAGTTTCTTATGTATTGTTTTTACTTTGTTCTCATTGATGTAACAACAAAATTCGTGCAAGTTTGCAGGTGCTATTATGTTAGTCTCTTACATCATCTTAAATAGATATTATTGGAACATTGATAGTTAGTATTGATGTGGAGCATGCAATAAACAGTACATCATAAATATTGAATGTTTCATATATGAAGATTATCGATTCAAACAATCCAGGCTCGGATGCCACATATAAGATTAAATATTTTAATTCATAATATCAGGATCTTGAACATGATAATCTTACGTAGAGATCATTAGGGGCACATACCTTATGCGGAAGACATCATCACAGATAAAAGTGAAAGCGTTAGTCATAAATTGGTTTCTACCTCCTAGCCCTAGCCTTACGTTATCACAACTGTCAGCGATGGAATTAATGAAGAGAATATGTGGTAACCCTAATGGGTGGAGGGAGGACCAATTTATAGAGGTTAAGACTTAATCTGGTACGTCCATCAAATAACGAATGTACAGACGAGATCTATTATTCATTAATTATTATTTATGGTATTACTTGGGTTACAAGTAAACTTGGGCCATAATTATAAGAATTATTCTTACAATTACATGCAAAATAATCTTTCCATGCATCCCCGACATTCCCGATATTCCGACAACACGCAATGAAAAGAAGCCAAACTAGAGTTCCTTAGGTCACAAAAATCATATTTGAAATATAAACCAAAAGATGAAATAATCAGTGTTATCACGAAGTATGTGGCTGCAATTGAGACCCTCCAGATAAAATGACCACCTCGATTGTGGAGGTCAAACTTTGCAATTTCTCTTACAAAAAATGGTCAACCTTATGAAATGTCCATCACGATCGCAGACAGGAGGCCACGTGACCACGAGGTAAGGTGCAATGCCCACCACAATCGCGGAGGTTTCATCACAATTGTGATGAAGGATTTTACTGACACCATATGTTGATGCATCAGCTACAACTCAAGTTCACAAATTCCCTGATGGGGTGCTCGAGATTCATTCAAAATCTCATGCACACAAATGAACTATTCTACCCCACCAAATTCGACATTTCAAACTCAAAAGAGATGTCAAAACTTCCAACCGAGATCTTATCAATGAAAAGTGGGTCCCACACCCAATTACCTCTGTTTCAAGTCAAATTCCACAAGGTAGTTCAAAATGTGCCCGAAAGCCTCAAGATCTGCTCCGAAGGTTCTTCTAACCAAACTCGATGTTTTGGAGCTAACAGAGCCGTCAAAATTGTGTTTTGAGGTCGTCGACCTGATGTTTTGACCGAAGTCAACTATTCAAGTTTCAAAAGCTCCAAAACATAGAAACTTGCACAAAAACTAAACGAACGACCAGGTGACCAAACTGTCAATCTCAACGCTCTAAACACCGAAAAAATGCAATAAAGAGAAAATAACCTAGAGGGTTACTACATTGTAGTTGATTAAATTTTGGGTCTTGTGTTTGATTGATAATTAATGAGCGACATTGATAAAGGTTCTGCTTATATATCAGATTAAAAAGTATACTTCTTTGATATGATTGAATGTTCTTGGTTGTTATAATAAAAAGTATAAATTAAATCATATTTTATGTTTTCCTAAAAACCATAAAAATGAAACTATAAAAAATATTTCCTCTGTCCCAATTTACGTGGTACTTTTTATTTTTTGAGAGTCAAACAGTTTATGTTTGACCAAAAATTTGCGCGTGAAGAAGGCGACGTGCCGTTATAGTAGTTATCATGTGGTCATTCATAAAGTAGATAAAAGCAAACAATAAGATGGAGGACAAGTTGTAATGCCGGGAAAGAAGCTTAGAGAAAAATGTGGTAAGAGCAAATAAAATTTTGATAGTTCAATTGTTTTCCATTTAGCTATATATAGATTTTTAAAGGCATGTAAAAGGGAGGATTTCAAAATTTGATGCGTTAGTTATCCTATTTATCTGCCAATATTATAGTATCTAGAATTTGTATTGTGATAGCAATATTATAGTATCTTGAATATCGCTAGGATAAAGGAATGCTCAGATTTTCTAGCTTATCTGAGATTATTAAGGAAGCAAACAATTGTTAAACTATTTACTAATCACCTTTAAATTATCAATCACAATGTCTTTTAATTATGTCCTTTCTTTATTTCTAGCTTTTCTCTTTGAATAAAAATAAAATAAAAAGTGGGTATAAGGAGAGACCCGTCAATCTTAATCAAACACTTGACATGCATATCACTCTATCACGATAAGAATGACAATGTTGATTTCTCCTTGTAATAAGTAAAATCATTACACTTTTCACTAAATATCTTTAAAACTCAACATATAAACTTCCTTAGTCTTATTTATAAGGCATTGTTTGATTGACTATTGCGTCTTGATGTTTACTTGATTTAAGTATTTATATTGTTACTAAAAATATAAAAATAATTATTGATAATATAATTTGATGGAGAAAAAATTACATTATATGAATATACTTAAAAGTTATAATCAACTATCAACAAAATAATAATAATATGTTTTGTAAATTATGATAACATTTGGGATGTCCCAGTTAAAAGAAATAAAAAGTTGATTATAACTTGGAACAAATAAACAATATTTATATTGATTGCAAACAAAATTAGGCTTTGTATGGAACAATAGTGACAGAAAGACTAGCTACCAACAAGAAATCGATCATCAATATATCATTGTGGTAGAGACTATTTATTAATCCTTAATGAGATTTCTTAAATTCGAGCTTTGGAAATGGAGTCACCTTTGGTGGCACAAATCATGAGTTGCAGGGTGACAAAGCAAGCAGGAGAAAATGCAACACGAAAAACTAGATTCAACTGAACCTAGTAATTTTGTTGTGGGGTTTATGTGTATAAAGATCACTAAAATCACAATAAATAATAAGTCTAAACTCATACTTATAATTTACAAATCAAATAGGTTCAATATTAAGAATCTTAAAAATTGAACCAACAAAACATAAATCCTAGATCCATCTCTAAAAATAGATATTTGACACCTGATGAGAAAAAAAAAAGACTAGTACAATCTAAAGAAATGGCATAAGAAAAATATAACTACATTGTAAATTCATATAACAAGTACAACACTCTATTGAGGTGTATTTATGGAACAAAATATTTAATTGGCACTTTAAATTATGATAATTGATCCTTTAAATCATACTCTTGAAATGTGATGGAAGAAAGTGGTTACTATTACTATAAATTATTAAAGAAAACTGATGAGGAAAGTAGCCAAATAATGTTGTTTTCGTTATTGCATTAATTTTTAACATAATTAGTTGTTACTTTTAGAATGAATTTGAAATAAATTTACTTGCTAAATTAATTTTTAATAGATCAATATTGAGAAGACATTATATAAAGGAAAAAATGTTACCATCAGAAAACATATGTGCATTAGAAGAGAAAATTGTTCAAAAAGTACGATATTTGCAATCATTCATCATAGCCGTTTGAGATATGTGATAATGTCGAATCTTTGTATTTATGTTCAAAATTATTGCAACGACCTTTAAGTTATTTCTATTATTCGGATATTAGTTGAGAATTAATAATAAAGCTTAATAAAGTCATCATGTGGGTAATTACCTAATATATATGTATATATAACTCAAAATTCCTCTAGTTTTTTTGTTGCCACTATGTGTGTATTATTTTGTTTCAAAGTAATTGAATACCAAATTATAAAAGTATGTATACCGTAACCTTTTCTAGTTTAATTCAAGGGAAAAGGATATGAAAAGTACTCCAACTTTTGCCGAAATTGCTGGTACGATACCAAACTTTATGGAGGACCCTAGGAGTCTCGGGTTTTGAGAAACTTGGTGTCTCGGGCGTTAAAGAACTTGGAGCCTCGGGCTTCAAGGAACTTAGGGTCTCAGGCTTTGAGAAACTTGGAGTCTCGGGCCTTGAAACACTTGGGGTCTCATGTTTTGAAAAGCTAGGAGTCTCGGGCTTTGAGAAGCTAGGAGTTTTGGGTTTTGAAAAGCTAGGGGTCACAGGCTTAGGGGAATTTGGGGTCTCGGGATTTGGAGAATTTGGGATTTCAGGCCTTGAGAAAGTAGGGGTCTCAGACTTTGGGGAACTTGGAGTCTCAGTCTTTGAAAATGTTAGAGTCTCAAGTTTTGAAAAACTAGGAGTCTCAGGTTTTGGGGAACTTGGCATCTCAGGCTTTGAAGAACTAGGAGTTTCGGACTTGGAGAAGCTAGGGGTCCCGGGCTTTGAGAAACTAGGGGTCTCAGGCTTTGAAGAGCTTGGGGTCTTGAGCTTTGGAGAACTTGGGATTTCAGGCTTTTGGAAAGTTGGGGTCTAAGACTTTGGGGAACTCGGAGTCTCAGGATTTGAAAAAGTTGGTGTCTCGGGTTTAGAGAAAGTAGGGGTTTCAGGCTTTGAAAAACTAGGGGCCTCGATCATTGGAGAATTAGGAGTCTCAGCCTTTAGAGAACTAGGAGTCTCGGGTTTTGAGAAAGTTGGATTCTTAGATTTTGAGAAACTAGGGGTCTTTGGCTTTGAAAAACTTGGGATCTCGGGCTTTGAAAATGTCACGCCCCTAGCCTACACCCTGGGCGGGACCGGCACTCGAAGACCATTGCTGGCCCCAAGCGAACCCTTGGCCTGGCTTTCTTAACTCAGCGGAAACCTACTCAACAAAATAACTCAATGCTATGCAGAGACATATACAACTTAAATGATACATATCTGGCCAAAAAGGCTACTCGAGTCTCAAAATAGAATACTTACATATATACATAGATAAGAGACTCAAAACTAACTGACTGACTGTCTATGAAGCCTCTAAAATACTTAGATGGATGTTGGGACAGACCCCGCAACACCCTAATAAACAAAACTAAGAGAACAAAATAACTGAGCCCTCTGGAAGCAAGGAGGCTCACCACTGACTCTAGAGTGCCCAACTGGATCAACGGCGTGCAGAGTGCTGATCCTGGGTACCTGCGTCTGCATCATAAAACGATGCAGGCCAACTGGCATCAGTACATGGAATGTACGAGTATGCGAGCTGGACCGCTAAAAACAACTTAAGCTTGAAAAAGGGATACCAAAGAGAACTTACCTTGGCTCTGTACAACTCAAGAATAACTGAACTTAATATAAAGCAATAAGACACGAGCCATACATATAAAGCTTGTAAAAGAATGTAAACAACTTAGATCGTTAAGGATAAAATGATAACAAACTAAACTTTTCTTTTATAAACATAATACAGCTTTTGTGGGAGGTTCTTTAACCGACAACCACCACTACGAGCCTTAGTGATGATACAACGTTTTACCTCACGTTGCCAAAGGACCATCCTATACCTTGCCATCGATATAGGACCTTACTTTTGCTTAGTGGATCCACTAGCCTAATCTTACGTGATCATCTAAAAAGAATGATACGTCAAGTCCCATGTTGGCGCATGGTTCTTATGGAGAGTCGAGTTAATATGAACTCGTGTCCCCAATTCGGTGCTCAATACTACTCCCAAAAATACTTTGGCTCATGCTTTTAAAATAACTTCTTTCTTTGATTGAGACGATTACTCAAAACTTAGCCCAAAGGCTCTTTTGGAAGACATGGCTCCTTTCTTACTTAAATGTAAAAACATTTAGAACTTCTTTGGGAAGTACATAGTTCCCTAATAACTTTGGAGAAATGGACTCGACTCTTTACTCCTTACTTTACTTAAACTCTTTACTTTTTGACTTGAAACTCTTAACTCAACTTGAAACTTGAAACGACGTTAAGACGTTCAATAACGACTCTTGAAAAGCTTTAAAGACTTGCTTTGACTTGCTTAACTTCTAAGCTTGGTCCTAACTCCACTTGACTTCTAACTTCACTTGACTTCTAACTTCACTTGACTTGATCCTAACTTTCTTGAATTTAATTATGGATTCAAGGACTTGATTGGTATTTGGAAGGACCCCGGGGTGTTTAGGAATGATTTAGGAATGATTTGGGACAGCCAAACTAAAGAAAATCTTCGAACATAAATTCTGAAAACAGTGGAGTCCGCGTCCTGTCCGCGACGCGGAGAAGATTTTTGTTCACAGAGGGAACAAGTCCGCGACGCGGACGTGCTCCTCGCAAGCTGCCCGACTTTCTCCTTCACGTCTCCAACTCTAAATCCTCTAACCTCAAGGGTTCCAGCCCCAATCACTTAGAAACATAATATCCCTCAACATTCAATAGAATACCACTCAAAACACAATCCAATCATGTTCCACAACCCCCAATAATTCCAACAACAACAACAACCAACTTTAACAACATAACCAAACCTTTCTTAATGAATCAAAGGGGTTAGGTGTGTGGGGGAAAGGATCACCCAACACTAAAAGCTCACATACCTTGGTAGGGATCACCCCCGACGAAAATCCACGATGATCTCCTTGCTTGATCTCCTCTTCTTCTCTTCTTCTCTTCTTCTCTTCTTCTTCTCTTCTTCTTCTCTCAAAACCCTCACTCTCACTTCTTTTAAAATGGTAAAACTGATCAAAATGATCAGCCTAACACATTTATAAAACCAAAATAAAAGGCTAGGGAAAAGACCAAAATGCCCTTAATGATTCCCGGACGGATTTCCTTGTCAACTGCCCAACTTTCAAAGGTCATAACTCGCTCATACGGACTCGGAATTGAGCAAACTCGGTGGCGTTGGAAAGATCGTTCCGAGGGCTATGCAACCATAACTGGAAATACTTCTAACTCATCATGAGCTAGAAGTTACGACTGATCAAAGTTGGCCAAAAACTCACCTTTTCCATACTTAGCCAAATTTCCAAAACTTTAAAATTCTTTCCAAAAAAAGAAAAATTCCAATCCTAAGCCTCTTCAAAGCTATTTCAAATTGTCGGATGTTACAGAAAAAGTAGGAATTTTGGGTGTTGAGAAAGTAGGGTTTTCGGGGTTTGGAGAAGTTGGAGTCTCAGGCTTTGAGAAACTAGGAGTCTCCGGTTTTGAGAAAGTAGGAGTCTCGGGCTTTGAAAAAGTAGGAGTCTCAAGCTTTGGGAACTAGGGTTCTCAGGCTTTGAGAAACTAGGGGTTTCAGGCTTTGAGAAACTTGGGGTAGCAGGCTTTGAAAGACCGGGGGAATTGGAGAAACTGGGGTAGTGGGCATTGAGAAACTAGGGGTAGTGGGCATTGAGAAACTAGAAGTTTGTAGAATGTGACATGCTGTTATAGTTGTAATCATGTGGTCATGTATAAAGTAGATAAATGCAAGCAATAAGATGGAGGACAATTTGGAATGCTGAGCCATTTTTCTGCAGATGCAAGAAGCTTAGAGTAACATGTGTTAAGAGCAAATGAAGTTTTGAAATTCCAATAGTTTTTCATTTAGCTATATATAGATTTTTACAAGAATATAAAAAGGAGGATTTTTTCAATATTTGATACGTTAGTTGACCTATTTGTCTGCAAATATTATAGTATCTAGAATTTGTCTTGTAATAGCAATATCATAGTATCTTGAATATCCCTAAAATAAAGGAATACTCAGATTTACTAGCGTATATGAGATTATTAAGGAATCAAACTTTTGATAAATATTTACTAATCATCTTTAAATTGTTAATTACAATGTATTTTATGTCCTTTCTTTATTTGTTGTTTGTGTCTTTAGATCAAATCAAAATAAAAAGTGGATATAAGAGAGCCATCTGCAAATATTATAGTATCTAGAATTTGTCTTGTAATAACAATATCATAGTATCTTGAGTGTCCCTAAAATATAGGAATACTCCGATTTACTAGCTTATATGAGATTATTAAGGAATCAAACTTTTGTTAAATATTTACTAATCACCTTTAAATTGTTAATTACAATGTATTTTATGTCCTTTCTTTATTTGTTGTTTGTCTCTTTAAATCAAATCAAAATAAAAAGTTGATATAAGAGAGACACAATATATCTTAATAAAGTATAGTTTAACTTGACACGCATACCACTCTATCACGATAATGATGACAATGTTGGTTCTTCCTTGTACAAAAAAATCATTACACTTTTGTTAAATGTTTTTAAAATCAAAATATAAACTCCATCAATCTTATTTTATAAGGCATTGGTTTGACTGAATATTGCATCTTATGTTCACTTGATATAAGTATTTATATTACTAGATTCATGCATAATTCGATAAGGTGAGGTCTAGGGAAATTCTCAAAAGGATTGGGTAAAATGTATAAGCTTTGGTTAGTCATTCTTTTAGCTATGACGTTAAGGAATTTGTAGGACTTTTCATAAATGAATTGGGGTGAGTAGAACTCGACGTTATCAAAATTGGCATGAATAGGTTGGTCTGGGATGTCAATTTTTGAAGGTGTGTTGAAAAATGGAAACTTTTTGGAGTATTTTTGCGTTTTTATCCCATGCAAGCTTCCATAGTGGGTGACACACTACTTTTGCGGTGTAATTAACTCCCGCTACAGAGGTCTCACTATAGCACTTCCACTATAGTGGGATTGAGCCGCTTTAGCGGGATTGGTCACAATTAATGGAGAAAATTCCCCAAAGCCACTAATTATTTGGAAAGTACGTTTTGGGGAAGAACAAGGGCGATTTAATTAGGGAGAATTTCAGCTATTTGTCATCAAGAACCTTCGTAAATGTAAGTAATCCAGTCTTCAACTTCATACTTTGATTCCCTAGGCAATTGAGGTGCTATTAGGGACTCTAGGGAACACTTTGGTTTTGTTCCTAAGACGGGAAGATCTGAGTTACTGAGGATTTTGGGTTGTAAAGCCTTGGGTTAATTGTTAAATGTTTTTCTTGATTTATCTATTGTTATTCACTTATGTAGCTATGGAATTGGTAGCTTTCGGTGAATTAATGGTGGAAAAGCCCTGGATTGGGTGAGAAGATCATAAGTTTGGCTTGGGGTTGAGATTAAGTTGTAATATGAGTATAATTAGGCGATTGGAGATTGAATCTTGTACTTGTTTTGTTAATTGTAGACCAATAACAAGCTAGGTAGGATTTGTAACAGACTCAGGTCCAATAGAGCTTTCAAGGCTTGATTCGAGAAAGGTGATAGTTTATTGTTTCCAAGTTATGTAATGTATGCATGATAACTGTTTTTATCATATTGTTTCTCCAATGCATGGTTAGGAAGATCAAATAAATGTAAGGTGATACCTTATACACCATCACATGCAATGAAGGTGTTTAATTTACTTGTGTTTACAAGTGTTATTGTAGTTCATTATGATTATGATTGTGTGTTGTGTGACCATTGGTTGGCTTGGGTACCTCACCAGCTACATATATTAAGTTGGCTCAGGTACCACGCCTAGTACAGGTTACTACATGGTTGGATCAGGTAATAAACCTAGTTTGCCTTGGTACCACGCCTAGTACATGTTTGATTATGCTCATGTACGTTATTTCCTTGAATTAACTACATATTGTTTTTCTAATTATTTATTAAATGAAAATATAAATTTTACTCTAATGCTATCACTTCTATTTATAGTAATTGAGTTAAATTCAAATCATTTTATGCTCCATATCTAAGTGTATCCGATCCTTTCAAATTAATATCTATCTATATAAATCAGAGAAGAAAAAAGAAGTCTGACACTCTTATTTATAGGAAAAACATTAATTATATTTTGTAAGTTTTTAAATTGTTTGAATTAGAAAATTCTTAGTTGTTAGCACTAACTAATTAGGAACGAAACTAAATAAGGGTGAATTATTTACTAAATTAGATATTATCACTTTGAAATATATGTAGTTTATGGATCCAACCTCAGAATGTCAATTTTTAGTCAAAATATTTTTTATTAGGAAAATAATTTAGTGTGATTTAAAAGTAAATTGTATCCACGAAAAGATGTGATAAAATAATAACAAATGTGTTTTCATACACAAAATATTATTATAAATACCCAAAGGCTAATTACATTAGATGAATATTACCATTACAATTTAAACATTCTGCCTCTCGTACTCAAAAATCTGTGATTATAATTCCTCTCCTCCATTAACTCACATGGCTTCAAAAAGTAACAACCTTAAGCAATTGATCCTAATTCCATCTACCGACTCTGACGACTGTCAACAATCCATCAATGGCATCAATGATGCCAACAAAGTGTCGAGGCTCCCTTGTTGGACCAAACAAGAAATTCTCGTTCTCATACAGGGAAAAAAAGTGGTTCAAGACCGGATCCATCGAGCCCGAACCGGAGGTATGGAATTGGGTTCAACACAGGTCGAAGCGAAGTGGGATTCTGTTTCATCCTACTGTAAAAGACAAGGGGTGAATCGTGGACCGATTCAATGCCAAAAGAGATGGAGTAGTCTGGCTGGGGATTTTAAGAAGATTAAAGAGTGGGAGTCTCAGATTAAAGAAGAAAAAGAGTCATTTTGGATGATGAGGAATGATTTTAAGAGAGAAAAAAAATTACCTGGATTTTTTGATAGACAAGTGTTTGATATTCTTGATCATGGAAATGGCAATGAAGAAGGGTTAGATTTGGCTTCCGAGAGAGAAGTTTTGTTTGATAGTGGCAGAAGTGTTGTTGTAGGGGATGATGGGTTGTTTTCAGATGTACCACAAATGAATGAGAATGCTATTCCTATGCTAACTTTAGAGGAGCCACATCAGCCACTCTCTCAAGTTTCTCCTACACAAGCAGGTGTAAGACAAACTACCACTCGAGGAGCTGATAAAGGAAGAGGTCAAGAAGGAAGGAAAAGAAAGCGAAACGACTCAAATGATGAAAAAACAAGGAATGTCCAACATCATTTAGTAAAAGCACTGGAAAGGAATGGAAAAATGGTGAGCTCCCAACTTGAAGCTCAGAATATTCATTCTGAACAGGATAGGGAGCAAAGAAAGGACCATGTTGATAGCTTAGTAGTTATGATAAACAAGCTTGCAGGTGCTTTAGGAAGAATTGCAGATAAGTTATAGTGCCTAGTTCATTTAATTACAATGCAAAATATGATCTTTTAAGCTTTCAAAGACTTAGCCTTGGCTAAAAACAACACATCACGACTACAGAACAAATAGTTACTTTTTCTTAATTCTTTTTATACACAAATATCTCTATGTTTTGTCACAATTTCTAGTCAGCCAGGCTCCTATGTATATCTCACCACTTGGGCTTGCTTGCTCGGTTTGCAGAAACATTGTATACAAATCATAATATCTCGCTTCTAGGTGTCATTGTATTAGCATGAATTCCTTTAACCTATGGCATCCAATATCAAAAGTTTTGTTGAAATGTGTTTCCTCAGTCATTTAGGTCATCAAGAAAGTTTTAAAAATTGAATATTTTAATTGTGGAAGATATCATATTTAGTATAATTACATGTTGTTTTTAAATATATTAAAAACTAAATCTTGCTTAAATTTGTTTTTATTGATGTGCATTACTCAGAAACATGTTACTTGACTCACATTGAATAATTTTCTAAGCTAATTTTTAGGGCAAAAACTGAGATAATTTCAAAAAACACTAATGAGAATGATGCATTTAAACATAGTGGGGAAAGGGAAGTCATATCCTACCTTTAGGAAGAATACACACAATCCAAATCATGACTTGGAGCAGTTCCATTCTAAACAACCTCTGAACACTACCACACTATCAAGAATGGAATCACAATATTAATACAGTTGTTTAGACACTAAAGTTACATATAATAGATACATACCTAAATTGGAGTAAGAATGTGAAATATGGGACCCGCAGCAAAAATTCCAAAATCGACTCTGTCAAAAGGTCTTAATTACCTCCCTAAACCTTTGTCCCAAAATGGAACACAATTTGGGGTTTGGAACGTAGCAAACAATAACATGCAACATAAAACATCATTAAAGCTAAAAACAAGGGATAGGCAGCCCCTTTGGGGTTGAAAATACCTCGAACTGATTCTCCCCTATGCTCCCCAAGTACTCTAACGCATAGCCCCGCGTTCCCCAATCACACCCAACCTTGAATCACCAAATTTAGAGTCCCACAACTCTCATAATCAAATTACAAACTTTATGTGAAAGTTGATCGTGTCAAGTCTTAATACTGTTGCAGGTGCAGCAAAAACATCCAAAAATTCCGTGAAAGCACCTGGGGGTAAGACAGAAGGACCGCGCTAAAGCAAACCTTGGCCACTAAAGTGAAAGTATCTTAAGCAACATGGCCTAAGATGGCCAGACTCGCTAAACTGAAGTCTTGACAGCTAAAGTGTTGCCTGCTTAAGCGAGCCAAGGATGCTAAAGCAGATGCCACCTGGATGTCCTAGCCTGCTAAAGTGGAACCCTGGTCGCTAATGCCATACCAGGGCAACAAAAGTGGGGGCACCAACACCAGGCACAAAATTTTTAGGTAAGCCTCTGGGCTTCACTTAGGTGCTCGGCATTGGTTCGGAATCTCATGCATGCAAACAAGATATGCAACCCCACCAAATTCAACATTCCAAATTCAATTGAGAAGTTAAAGCTTCAAACTAAGGTCGTCTTGACAAAAAATGGGTCCCACACCTAAGCTCCATTTTAAGCCAAAGCTCATAAGGGGGCTCACAATTAGCCTTGAAGCCTCCAGATCCACACGAAAGATCATTCTAGACCAAACTTGATGTTTCGGAGCTAACGGAACCCTCATAGTTGCATTTTGAGGTCGTCTTTATGAATTTTTGACCGAAGTCAGCCGTTCAAGCTTCAAAATATTCAAAGCACATAAACTTGCACAAAAACAAAATGAACGACCAGTTGACTGAACAGTTAGTCTCAACATGTCATAAATCACTTGAGTTCATTATAGGAATGCTCTAAATGATGAAAATAAGATATTTACACCGAAATGGCATGGAGGATCATTACAGTTAATCAAGTTTCACTATCAAGAACAAATAAGTCTAAGTTTTTCAAAGTTATGCTTGTCCATTCACAATAGTCATGTCCATTATTGTACAGTCTTCCTCTTATAAACGCTATAAAATGATAAATTAGTATAAGGAAGTATGGAAAAATGAACAACAACCACCCACACACATATATATATGTTTGTGTTCTCTTATGTTCAATGTTTCTTCCTTAAACGTGTCTAATTATGCTCTTGCTCAGTCCTTAAGCTCCCTAGGCCCGTTATAGTTGATTTGAGGATGAGGGTTGACTTACCTACTCGTGGATTTTAGTAGGTGTCATCATGACTTTAGTTTTAGGTCATGACATGGAAAAACAAAAGTTGAAAGTTTATTCATTTTATGAAAAACATTCAAGAAGATCATGAATTAACTACATATTGTTTTACTAATTATTTATTAAATGAAAACATATATTTTACTGTGATGCTATCATTTCCATTTATAGTAATTGAGTTACATTCAAATCATTTTGTGCTCCATATCTAAGTATATCCGATCCTTTCAAATAAATATCTATCCTTATAAATCAGAGAAGAAAAGTCCGACACTCTTATTTGTAGGAAAAAAATATATTTTGTACATTTTTGAATAGTTTGAATTAGAAAATTATTAGTTGTAGCAGTAACTACTTAGGAATGAAACTAAATAAGGGTGAAATATTTACTAAATTAGTTGTTATCACTTTGAAATATATGTAGTTTATGGATCCGACCTCATAATGTCAATTTTTAGTGAAAATATTTTTTATTAGGAAAATAATCTTGTGTGATTTAAAAGTTTGCGCTTCGCACTTTCATAAATAATAATTGCATTGAACTTGCAAATAATCCTTTACTAATATCCATACATTAAAAAAAAATAGGATCTTAAAAAAAGATTAACAATATTCTAACATGAATTTGATTATTTGTCATTATCACATAACTCAAGAACCTCTAATGGATGAATTATTCAGGAAATAATATATTGTTGGTTCTTTAATCAATATTATTAAAAGGAAAGTAATGAAGAAAATAAGAATATATATACAAAGACATTTCGTAAGAAAAGAACACATTAAAGTTGCATAGATTATACAATTGTGATATGTGTCTCGGGAAAAAATTCAAAAATTTGTGAACAGATTCAAAAAAGTAATTACGCCTGAACATGAAAGCAATTATAACTTTTGAACTATCATAATGAATTTCTTCAATTGATAAGTGAAGAAACTTCATATCTATGTTAAAATAGATAATATGTAAGCTTATATGTAGTACTTTTAAGTCATAGAATATCAAAACATGAATTCTTGGAACTGAGTACAATAATTATTTTCTGCACAATGAATATACATACTATATGTGTATTTGTTCAATATAACTAGAGACAATAACTTTGCAGAAACATAAACAACAGAGTTTAAAACATCTATTCAAAAATAACAATTAACATCTTAAGCATAAATTAATAACTGTAAAAAATACCAGGATATGTAAAATTAGAATGAAATAGAAAGGAAAATATCAAGTCCACTAAGTGCAAAGTTTCCCCTTAAGAAAATTATTCCCCTCTAATACATGAGGTTTAAAGAATTAGATCCTCTTAGGATGGAACGATTTTATTCACCGACGTATTAATACAAAAACAATGGTGTCAGTAAGCCACTCAACAGGAGCAAAGTACATGAATATTTAATTGTGCAGAAGAAGAAGAAGTTCAGAATTTTCATTGTTTTAAAATGAGAGAAAATCCCTCTATTTATAGACAACAATGGGTAGTGTGAACAAATGATTATTGTACCTTATCGGAAAGGTCACAACTCTTTGGAAATGTCACAACCCTTCGTAAAGGTCACAACCTTTCATAAACGTCACAACCTTACATAAAAGTCACAACTCTTCATAAAAGTTGCAACTTTTCTTAAAAGTCACAATTTTTCATAAAATTCACAACTTTTCATGAAATGAGAAGGCTAGTTTTGGAAATAAATAAATTAAAAGGAAATTCTGGTCTATGGTGACGCCACGTAGGCGGGCCTAAGGTTCTCTCTTATATATGATGATATATATGATTATTAAGAATATTAAAATAATTGTAGATAATTTAATTTGATGGAGAAAACATTACATTATATGAATACTTAAAAGTTGTGATCAACGATCTACAAAATAATACGTAATATTTTTAGTAAAATACGATAATATTTGAGACGTCATAGTTAAAGAAATAAAAAGTCTAATATAACTTCAAATATATAAACTATACTTATATCGATTGCAGACAAAATTAGGCTTTTATGGAACAATAGTGACAGAAAGAGTAGGTACTACAAGAATATCATCAATCGTTATGGTAGAGATGTGGAAAGAATAAATATTTATTAATCCTTAATTAGACGTCTTAACTTTGAGCTTCGGGAATGGAGTCACTTTTGGTGACACAAATCATGAGTTTCTGGTGACTAAGCAGGAAGGGGCAAATGCAGCACGAAATACTAGATTCATATGAACCTGGTAATTTTTGCGCGGAGTTTATGTGTAAAAATATCACTAAAATCAAAATAAATAATAGGCCAGAATCCATACTTTTAATTTACAGATAGAATAATTTAAATGTTAAGAATCTTAAAAATTGAACCGATAAAACATAAATTCTTCATAGGCACTTCAAATTTCCTTTACATGATGAAACCAAATAGAGCCTTTTTCAAAATGTGATGGAAAAAATGGTTCAATCGACAAACAAGGATTGAGCAGAAATAGAGATCATGGCCGGCCAATGATATATTGGAACTAAGCTAGAGTAAAACACTCACTCATATAATATAAAAGAATTGCAATTTCTACTCCTAGCAGAAAGTATCCAATATGTTCTACCAAACTCATAGCTCATCTCGTAAACTTGATAGACGTACTGAGATGGAAATCTTTAAACATCGGTTGAGTACTGTTAGATCGAGAAAGATTTTGATAATTGACAAATAGAGGAACAGAGGAAAGGAACCTGTTGCGTCAACATGTTCCTTTCAGACCGAATCCGACCGGGATAAGGAGAACATCAACCAAGCGAATTAGAAGTTATAAAGCGGTGGAAGGGTTCCTTTTTCGACAAGAAACCAGTGCAAAAAGGTGTCCTTTCATAAAGAAATCCTAAGCAAAGTAGGAAGCGTAAACGAAGTAGGAAGCATAAGCAGAGTAGGAAGTATAACGGCGTGAATAACTTTCAAATCCGAAACAGAGTAGGAAGCATGATCAGATATGTAAATCGAGTTCAAGTTGAAAAAGGTTTTGAAGAGTTCAAAGTCTATAAATAGGGCAATATTTTCTTTGGAGAAACTTGCACACTTAAACAAAGAGTTACAAGCAGAATACAATCAAATAGAGGGAGTTCATATTTGAGTGATTTCTGATTACGAAATGTAGCCAACGCAAGGAAACAAGAATTGAAGAACTGATTCATAGGCTTATGTTTTATAGTTCTTAAGTCAACTTTGCGTGTATTGAGTTTTTATCGAGTTGTATCTTTAATTCTTTCTAGACTCAGTGAAGTATAAATTGGAGTAGGAATAGAGTCTTCAAGTTGGGGCGACTTAAAGACTTGGGAACATAAACGTAGGGGGGTTTGTGTTGGAGTTTAGGAATTAGAGTTAGTTCCTGAGTTGTAATCCGAATTCATAGCTTGAAGTGGGGTTGACAATCTAGTTGGTTGTTGGCGTCTAGGAATTAGAGTTTATAATTCCTTAGGTTACATAGGTTTGTAATCTTTTGTTGAGGCTTGGAGTTTAATGAAGTAGAGTTAAATCCTACAGAGGTGTAGGTCGTGGTTTTTTACCCTTTATGAGCCGGGTTTTCTGCGATAAAATATTGTGTCATTAATTTATTTGCTTTACATAATATAACTGTTGTGATCTTCAAAGGAACAAATAGAATATACCAGGTCCTTAGGCAAATCTGGGGTCAGTATTCTAACAAGTACTTACTAATAGATTGAGTAGCATATAATTTGCTCAAGGAGTAGTATGGTGGAGAAAGTGAAGGAAAAGTTGGTTCAGGCATTTTCGGGATTTCAGTCTTTTGAATCTCAGGAACTTTTGGCTTTGGTAGTTGTGGGATTTCTGGGTTTTTCAAGGGAGGAAGCTCGGGTTTTAGCATTGCTGGAATATCAAACATTCTGGTTTTGGGACAGTTGGGAATTCAAGCTTTGGCAAAGTTGGTAATACAGGTTTTGGACCGGATAGAGTAGCTTATTTTTTATTTTCTTGTGAAGAGAGAAGTCCTGGATTCACAATATACCACAAATGTCAATACAATTCTCCAAGAAATGAAAAAGAAGAAGTCAATACTGAAAGAATAGTATATCAAATTCATATAAAAGGACTGTTGCATTGCATACAGGGGCAGATTTAGATAGGATGAAGGGCATCAAAAATTTTAACAAATACATATATGTAAAATAAAATATTTCAATTATAAATAAAAACAAATGAAATCACTTCCTGTAGCCTGTTGGTTCACTGGCAAAGCACCTAACTTTGCTAGCAAACTTAGCACAGTTACTCAATAACTGTCATCTTTCATTTTAAAAATTTAGAGTTTTATTGTTTGATAAAAAAGTGATGCCTGGTAGAATCGAGAATCGATACGACTTTCTACCTTTTGTAAGGAAAAATTATACTAAATCAGTTAGCCACAACAACTTTTGTTGTACAAAGGAACACTTTTAGAGCAGGCGAAATAGAGGTAACTGAATCCATTTAATATGTGTTAGGATAAACGAAACAAAAAGTAAAAATAGCTAAATCATCAATTTAGTTCTACACTTAAATATGCCAATTCATTCTTTGTTCCATATATATACTCTTAAAATGTAATGGGAAAAATTGTTTACTATAAATTAGGAAAGAAAATACCAAGAGGGAAAGAGTGTACGAATAAGGATTGAGAAAAAACAGAACTTGCCAATGATACAAACTAAATCAAAATAACATAGATCATAGCTTATTTATAACGAAGAACATAAAACACTCATATAGCATAATGACACGTCAAATGGTACATCCAATTCAAATACTATAAAAGAATTACAATTCTCTACTCCTAGCAGAAAGTATCCAATACTATCTCCATGCCTCGACTCAGGTCACAAACTTCATTTAATGAGGTGGAAATCACAAAACATAAGTAGGTTACTTTCTAATAGAGTGAAAGTAGTATATAATTTCCTCAAGGAGTATCAGGTTTGTAAGATGGAGAAAGTGAAGGAAGAGTTGGTTTAGGTAGTTCTGGAATTCAAGGCTTTGGCATAGTTGGGACTTTTAGATTTGGAAACCCGGGGACTCTTGGCTTTGGTAGTTCTGAGATTTCAGACTTTGGCATAGTTGGTAATTCTGGCTTTGGTAGTTCTGGGATTTCAGGCTTTGGCATAGTTGGTACTTCTAGCTTTGGATGTTCAGGGACTTTTGGCTTTGGTAGTTTTGGAATTTTAGATTTTGGCATAGTTGGGACTTTTATCTTTGGAAGCTCGGGGACTTTTGGCTTTGGTAGTTCTGGGATTTCAAGCTTTGGCATAGTTGGTAATTCTGGGACTTTTAGCTTTGGTGGTTCTGGGATTTCAGGCTTTGGCGTAGTTGGGACTTTTAGCTTTGGAAGCTCTGGGGTTTTGGCTTTGGTAGTTCTTGGACTTCAGGCTTTGGCATAGTTGTTACTTTTGGCTTTGGAAGCTCTGGGGCTTTTGGCTTTGGCAGTTCTGAGATTTTAGGCTTTGGCATAGTTGGTACTTCTGGCTTTTTCAAAGAAGGAAAATTGAGTTTTGGCATTGTTGGAATCTCAGGCTTTGGCATAGCTGGAAGCATGGGTTTCGGCACAACTGGAATCTCAGGTTTGCAAAGTCGGTAATTCAGGATTTGGCATAGCTGGCATCTTAGGCTTTGGCAAAGTTGGTAACTCAGGCTTAGGGAAAGTTGGTAGCTTGGGCATTGGAACAACGGGGATCTCAGGCTATGGTATGGTTGGAAGCCCAGGCCTCGGCAGAGTTGGGATTTCAAGCTTTGGCAAGGCTGGAACCTTTGGTAGTTCTGGTTTAGGTATCTCAGGGACGGGCGTCTCTAGGAGGTGGCGTGCAACCGCACCAGTTATGTTGCCATAAATGAAGAATAAATTAAGAAATGCAAGTAGTAAGAGGGAGGATACGTTGTAATGCTGACCCATTTTTATGCAGATAGTTGAAGCGAAAAGAAGAATAATTTGTAGGACTCTATGTGATTGGGATGTGGCATTAGCTTTAAGTCTGTTGCTTTATATAGTTTTCAAGTATGCAATTACAAGGACTTTCAGGATTCTGTATTTCTGTTTGTTAGCCACGGACCCGAGTAGTTGAATTTCTCATCAAACTAATCAGCTTCCAGACTGGTACTTGAAAAGTCAATTTAGATGACCTAAATTACTTAATGGGCTAAACCCGTCTCTTGCATATAGGTTATGCTAGCAACCTGATAAGAATTCTTAGCTTAGCTGATTTCATTTCTTTGCAAAGAGAAAAAGTATTCACTTTTTTACTGCAAATCTTCATTCAGGTGTCTACATAATTACTGCAATCTTTGACAATTACTCAGTATCTTTCATTTTATTTTATTTTGAGTTTTACTTCTTGAACACATCAACTTTTGTGTATGAAAAGATCAATAAATAACTATAAACACTACCAGGATTCAATTATTTCAGCACATATAAAAACCTAATTCTGAAAACTACTCGCTCCAATTACTTGAGACTTGGCATATTGCTTTTTCGATGATGAAGTTGATTAAGATTGATTTGTGAAATCAAATGAATAATGAGTTCTTAAGTGGTTGTTTGGTGTTTTTACCTTATACAACTATTTCTAACGAGACTATTATGATTAAAAAATATGTATACTGTTATGAATACATTTTAAAAAATGAGAACTCGCCAACGAAAATTATAGTAATAAACTAATATTTTTAATATAATGTCGCTACAAGATTTGTTCTTTGTTTGCTCCTTTAAATATGGACACACTTACAAAAAATCTTGCTTACGCCCCGGATACATATAGCTTTGGAACACTGAAATTTTAGGTTTGGTATAATTAATACTTCAGGTATTGGTATTTCAGGCTTTGGTAAGGCTGGAATATTTCAGGCTTTGGGGATTCTGGTGTAGGGATCTCAGGGAGGCGTCTATAGAAAGCGGCTCGTGTAGTTGCACCAGCTAACTAATCATGCATGAAGCATAAGTTGCCCTTATCATTCTTTTGGAGAAGGTGAAGTAGAGGAAATTGAATCCATTTAATGTGCATTAGGATGAATGAAACAAAAAGCACATTAGTTAAATCACCAGTTTGGTTCTACACTAAAAATGTTAGGTCCACTCTGTTTTGTGGCACTTATATATACTAAAAGAGAACATACCATTTTGTGGTACAGGTACCTGAAACATTGTCAGAAGAGGTAATAGCGAAAATGAGTGCACCTCCAAAGAGTGATGTGCCTATTATAACACCTCAAGAACTTGCTGAAGCTGATGGTTTCGTTTTTGGATTCCCTACAAGGTTCGGAATAATGTCCGCTCAGTTTAAAGCATTCCTTGATGCAACTGGAGGTCTATGGAGAACACAACAACTAGCTGGCAAGCCTGCAGGCATATTCTATAGTACTGGATCCCAAGGCGGTGGACAAGAAACAACACCGTATGATCTTATTTCACATAAATTCATACGACTAAACATGATAAACTGTCGTTCTCTTCCTTGTTATTGTTTTAACCCGAGGTATATGATAGGTTGACTGCTATAACTCAGCTTGTTCATCATGGAATGATATATGTACCCATCGGATACACATTCGGTGCTGGCATGTTTGAAATGGAAAACGTGAAAGGAGGAAGTCCATATGGAGCTCGAACATTCGTTGATGATGGCTCCAGACAGCCATCTGAGCTTGAATTGCAGTAGGCACATCACCAAGGTAAATACATCGCTGCCATCGCCAAGAAACTCAAGGGTGCACCCTAATTTCTCCTGCAAAGACATTCTTCTAATACATAATTTATCTCTGTGATTGTCAAAGTCTACTTTTTTTTAATTGGGTATGGAATCTGTATGTATCTGATTACTCTGTAATGGAAGAAATTGGTTACTATAAATTAGGAAGGAAAAACTGTGAGGGAAAGAATGGATAAACAGAGACGGTCAAGCATAGGAACTAAACCAAAGTTACATATATCAAAGCTTTATCATAATGTATATATAGAAATGCATAAAACACTCATATATTATAATAACACGACAAAGTCGGTATATCCAAATCAAAAACTACTATAAAAGAATTAAAATTTCTTCTCCTAGCAGAAAGTATCAAATGCTATCTCCATGACACAACTCAGGTGGCAAATTTCATAGACTAAGATGGAAATCTCAAAACATCAGTTGGGTACTTTCTTATAGAGTGAAAGTAGCATATAATTTACTCAAGGAGTAGCGGGTTTGTATGGTGGAGAAAGTGAAGGAAGAGTTGGTTTAGGCAGTTCTGGAATTTCAGGCTTTGGCATTGTTGGAACTTTTAGCCTTGGAAGCTCAGAGACTTTTGGCTTTGGTAGTTCTGGGATTTCAGGCTTTGGGATAGTTGGTACTTCTAGCTTCGGAAGCTCTGGGACTTTTGGCTTTGGTAGTTCTGGGATTTCAGGCTTTGGGATAGTTGGTACTTCTAGTTTCGGAAGTTCTGGGACTTTTGGCTTTGGTAGTTCTGGGATTTTAGGCTTTGGCATAGTTGGTTCTTCTGTCTTTTGCATTGTTGAGACTTTTTGCTTTGGAAGCTCGGGGGCTTTTGGCTTTGGTAATTCTGGGATTTTAGGCTTTGGCATAGTTGGTACTTCTGGCTTTGGAAGTTCTGGGACCTTTGGCTTTGGTAGTTCTGGAATTTCTGGCTTTGGCACAGTCGGTAGCTCGGGCTTTGGTAAAGTTGGAACTTCAGGCTTTTTCATAGCCGGAGGAACCTCAGTCTTTGGCACTGCTGGGATTTCTGACCTTTTGAAAGGAGGAAACTCTAGATTTGGCATTGCGGGAATCTCAGGCATCTTAGGCATTGGCAAAGTTGGTAATTGGGGCTTCGGGAAAGTTGGTATCTCAGGCTTTGGAACAGCAGGGCTCTCAGGCTTTGGTATGGTTGGAAACTCATGTTTCGGCACAGTTGGGATTTCAGGCTTTGGCAACGCTGGCACTTTGGGGAGTTCTGGTTTAGGTATCTCAGGGAGGGGCGTCTCTAGAAGGTGTCGTGCAGTTGCTCCAGTTATGTTGCCATAAATAAAGAATAAATTGAGAAATGTAAGTAGTAAAAGAGAAGATAAGTGGTAATGCTGAGCCATTTATCTGCAAATCTTAGAAGATTAAAGAATAATGTGTATATATAAGAGTGGATGTGGGATTGGGTTTATATAGGTTTTTAAGAATGCATGCAACAAGGACTTGTAGGATTTTGTTTGTTAGACAGGGACCTGAGTAGTTGAATTTCTCATCAAACTAATTAGCTTATACTTCAAAAGTCAGTGTAGATGACCTAAATTACATCGTAGTCTGAACCTGTCACAAGCATATATGTTATGCTGGCAAATCTCATAAGAATTAACTGATTTTATTTAATTGAAGAGAGAATAAGTATTCACTTTTTAGCTTTTACCAAATCTTCATTTTGGTGTGTACGTAATAACTCGGTAACACTCACAAAATCTACCAAATGTCAAAATAGAAGGTGATTACTGTAGAGTTTCTTTCAAGCTTTAGAATTAATGTTTTTCTGGTTAACATCCATTAGGTACTACACCATAGGCAACTAATAATTGATGCGTCCAACTAAGTTCAATATTTTTACACGTATCACATATTGAATGTAGTAATAATGTATGGATTCATAGAAACCAGTAGCCTAGGTTTCGTATATGTATTAAGAAATACATAAATAACGAGTTAATATCTTAAAAGGTCACTCAACTTAGAAAATTTATCTAGTAAAGTCATTAAACTTTATTTTATATCAATAAAATCACTCAATTCATGCATTTGTGTCAATAAAATCACTCAGCATATGTATTTGTATCAATAAAATCAATCAACTAAATTGGACAAAATTGAATATTATTTTTATACCATGAAACATAAATCCCATAAGTAAATAAAATTAAATAAAACTCATTAAGAAATTTTATGGACAAATTTAATTAGTGAAATAAATACTCTTATGGCATTTCAATAAATAAATACACAATAATATCATATGAAATTTCCTGCTCTACAATTATCATTTATAGCAAAAAAAGTTTAAGTACCTATCATTTTCCATGAAATTAAAGTGTTCCACAAATATTTTTATAGAAAAAACATTAAAAACGAAACAAAATAGAAGTTCAATACTCACTTTTTTTTTGGAAAATACTCACCAATGCGATGCATTCTGAAATTCGTTGTAAACAGAGCATAATTTTTTTTTAAACATTCTCACAACTTTCTGAAAATAGAAAAATAAAAACTCGTAGACAGAAGTGGAAAAATAAAGTTAAATTTTGTGACCTTCGAGTTTTCGTCGTGAATTTGTTTTGAGTATCAGTGTATATTTGTTTATTGTAATGTAATATCATAAGAGTATTTGTTTAACTAATTAAGTTTGTCTTTAAATTTTTTTTATTGAGTTTTAAATTTTTTATTTATTGTGGAGTTTATTTTTACATGTTATAAAAAGTAATTTAATGATAAATTTAGTTGAGTGATTTTATTGATATAAATACACAAATTAAGTGATTTTATTGATACAAAACAAAGTTCAATGACTTTACTAGCTAAATTCTCTAAGTTGAGTGACATTTTAAGCTATTAACTCCATAAATAACTATATATATGTGACTGTAAATACATTTATCATTGTATATTAATTTAATACAATATAAAAATTCATAAACTTCTAATTTTAAACTCAGCCTGATCGCGGTTCCATGATAAGTAGCATTCTCTTACTTCTAGTTTTCACTAGTTACACTAAATTCTTTCATTGTTCTAATTAATTAAAAAAATCTGTTAGTTTATCAATTGTTTACCTTTCTAAAACTCTAAAATAACATTTGATTGTTACTGATCAATACACGAAGTTATATGAATTTGAACAAAGTGGAAAAACTCTAGAGAAATGACCAAAAACTTCAATAGAAAAAAGGTCAAATAATCAGTTTGATGGCTTGAACACCATAGAATTTCAATATTATTTAGTAGTGCCTAGAGGCCCTGACATATCGCGGTCTGAATAAAAATTCAGTCCGCTAAACTATAGGGACAAACAGAGCTAGCATATCTATTCCAGGGATACCTGCTACATAGATTAACCTTCTTACCGGTATCAGTTTACCTTGATAAAAATATCAGTTTTTTTTTTTACTAAAACAATAATTTTGAACTAGCTTTCTCCCACTTGACTATTCCAGGGATACCTACTACCTCCCACTCACATAGGCACCGGATAACTCAGCACACCAATGCATAGGCAAATTGGAAGAGATCACCTAGGTTTTTCCATCTTGGAATTTGAACCTTGGTCTCCAAGATATCTACCAACTTCATTAACCATTATGCCACACTCTTTGGTGAAATAACACTATCTGTCAAAGTAAATACATAAAAAAGGAAAACAATTGAATCATAGCCCATTCACTTTTTTTTTTTGAGAATAGTAACTGAAGCTCATTCACTTTAAGAGGTTACCTTATTTAAGTCACAACTACTGACCAGACATCTTTATCCAATTGTATCCTTCTTTATACCAATAGAGGAGCTCCAAATCTTCTTTGTGTTGGTCAGCATTTTAATATTAATATTTGTGTATATTAATTTGCTTAAAACTTTGGAGTCAAAGTGTTGCCTTTGCTGTAAGTTGTCCGTTGGTGATAATTCTTTTGTCTTAACCGTTGGACATTTATTTGGAGCATTACACCATTTGGAGTAAGTGCTGGTGTTATGACTCTTTTCTTGCATCATCAGTAGTGGCATCTTGGCCATTACTTCTCCATAATATTTCTCCATTATCTCATTCTTTATTCCTCCATTATACCTTGTAACATATGTAATTCTTAGGCAGAGGCGAAGCCACCTTATACTAAGGGGGTTCGTCAAACCCCCTTCGGCGGAAAATTATATTATTTATACATGGTTGACATAATTTTTTATGTATATATAGTACATGTCGAACCCCCTTCGGCTACTTCGTGTATCTATTTCTATAGATTTTGAACCCCCTTATTGAAAATCATGGCTCCGCCGCTGCTCCTAGGTCATTTATCTTCACTATTTACTACCCCACTATCTTCCTATTCATTGTTAGGAAGACTTTCTCAACTATAAATAGTGGTGGTCTTCATTTGGTTTGGTGCATACAAGAAAAGATAGAGTGGATAAAAGTTAGTCAAAAGAGAGTTCTTATTAGTTGAAGGGAGGTGTTCTTTTTGTGGAGCTTTGGACTCAACTCTTGTCCAGGGTTTCTTGAGTTACACTTTGTGATTAGATTGTTGTATCCTAGAGGGGACAAGTCAAGAAGGACTACTGCTTGACCGGTGAAAAACATTTATTGTAGTGGACTTGAATCTCCTTAAAGAGAGCGAAATATCCGCACCTCAGCCTGAAGAGTTTTTAATTTCTTCACTTTATTTTCGATTGTAATCCTGTAATTTTGTTATCTTGTAATTTTTCACTAACAATTTTAAGGAGATTCATAATGACTACAATTGAAAAAAACCACGGATGTCAAGATGGGAGATCTCAACAAGCCATTTCGGTTCAATGGTAATCATTTCAAGAGATGGAAGGGTAAAGTACTTTTCTACTTAAGTCCTCTCAATGTCTTATGTGTTAAGTGAAGAATCCTAATAAAGTTGACATCACCTCTATGAATGGTGATGAAACTATTTCTCATCTAGAAAAAGTGGAAAAGTATGATGGTGATTCCTATAAGTGTCGGTATTATATTCTTAATTTTCTATTTGATAATTTTTATGAATATTATGATAGAACTAATTACTCTAGTGCAAAGAAAATTTGGTAGGCATTGCAGAGTAAGTATGATACCAAAGAGGTTGGAACAAAAAAATATGTGACTAGTAGATTTTTTCATCTCCAAATGGTGGACAACAAATCAGTGGTAAACCAAGCCCAAGACTTTATAATGATTTTTGGAGAGCTCAGGTTCGAGGAGGTCAAAATTGGAGATAACTTTATTATTTGTGGCATAGTAGATAAACTTCCACCTTCTTGGAAGGAATTTTAAAAAACTATGAGCCACAACAAAAGGATTGAACAAAAAATTTTGTCACTACCTAGTTCTTCTACTTCTACTTTAAAAAATAAAAACATGAGAATGTTGGCTGAGAAAGAGAAAATGTGGGACTTTTTCTGTGTGGATCATGGCATGTTTCTATAAGATGATGAGATTGGAAAATTTGATGGATTTGTGATCATCGGAAGTTGCAACGATGAGCATGATAATGTTAACTTTTATAGATCTTCCAAAAATACATAAATCAAAGACTATCTTTACTAAAATAAATTTGTTAACAATCTTAGAAATTTTACTCGAACCATCCTTTAAGGCCTAAACAATACTTCCTATGTCTTATCCTTAAATTTTAGAATAATAACAATCTTATCAATTTTACACTTATTTGACCTATGTAATGCTATTGGTAAAGTTATTATCAAAATCATTTCAATTGTATAAAGCCCTTACCAGACTAGTTTAAAGGTCATTGTGTTTGTAACAATGTTATTCTTGTTCAAGAAGTTTATAAGATCAATGTTTCCAAAAGGAAGAAGGGGAAGTTGATGCTTAAAATTGATTGACAAAAACCTTTTGATCGAATTGAATAGTCCTTTGTTTATTATACTTTGCGATTCTTTAAATTTTCCCCAAAAAATATTAATCGTATAACTAACAGTAACATAGCTATCCATGTCAATGGTACCCAGACAAATTATTTTGCAACATTAAGGGTCATTCACCAAGGATTACTGGTTTAGCTTTCCTCTTGCTTGATTCAAATTTCTTCATTTCATTGATGCTTTGTGTTTCTTTTTGCATTGGCGTAGAGCTCTGTTTCTGTGGTGAATAGTTAAGTAGAAGTTGTTTTTGAGAATGAGAAACTTGTACACGCTTGGTGGCCACATTCATCTTCATCAACGACGGTGCTTGGATATTGGCTAATCCCCATAAACATATACATTCTACATAAACCAATTTATTTATTTATGTAGACTTCTTCAGTCTAATTTTCTCTCGCTAATAGGAGTGAAGGAAAATGATTTTTATATACTAATTCTTTGTAAATTTACTCATTAATTACATTTTAAAATAGTTTGAGTAACTTCAAATCCTTTACTGTTGTTAGAATAAGATTATTTACTTGTACCTTACAGCAAGTAGTGTTGTACACTCTCTTGATACACATTAGTGATTATAGGCAATATGTTCATGAGTATCTAATGAAGCAGAGTACACAGGAGAAAGGTTTTTTTGTATTCTTTCATTGATATAATATGTTGTTTAAATACAAAAAGAATTATGAGGTAAAGGATCTCACAATATCAATAAAACTAATGAATCTTAACAAGTTATTAAAGATGCAGAATTAGAGAATATGGAATAATGAAATCAAGAATATATGATGTAGATATGGAAAATATTCTACCATGATTTAGCTTCTTTAGGCCCTGCAAGTTGGGGGGGGGGGGGGGGGGGGGGGGGGGGTGGAATGACCCCTAACTTGTGAAAACACATTGGATTTGTCCTTTGGATAAGGATTTCGTAAGTAGGAAAGTATAATGAGAAACTTAATTGGGGTTATGAGAAGTGTGCTCTTGAATGTAAAATATGTACATAGCATATTAAAGTGCTTAGGAGAGTCGAGTCACTATTTTCCTTAATATATCTTATCCGTCCCTTAATAAGTCTGCATTACAATCTATGAAAGCCATATTTAATCTTATATTTGACATGCGTAGATTAGTGGAGTCTTACATTACTAGCAAGTCTATGATACGATCTTGGGAGGCACATGATTTTTCTTCGTGAGAGATAGCGAATTCTTTGTATATGTGTGTCCTTCAAATATATTTGAGTTTTGTTTGAGTGTGTGGACTGATTCCTTTTCTGGTTTGATCGATGAGGGCACATGATTCACAAAATATATATGAGGTATCTAGTTCTTACATTGATATTTTAATGACCCTCTCAGTCATTTTCTTTGTTTTCGATCTTTTCAGAATTAAAAGATTTCTTTAACCGTGCCCAAGTCATTTATGGCTTGCTGGGACTGACAGTTTGGTCGTTCGTTTAGATTTTGTTCAACTTTTCATATTTTGGAGTATTTGAAACTTGAATTGTTGACTTCAGTCAAAAGTTTGGGAAGACAGCCTCAGATGCAATTCTAACGGTTTCATCATCTTTGGAAGGTCCATTGTAGGCTAGGGCATGGTTGATTCGGGCCCTGAGACATATGATGTGAGTTTGTGACGTTAGGTATTTTACCTTTTAAGATTAAGCCAAGGATTGAATTTGGTCAACATTCTTGGTAAATGTGCTCATATGAGAATTCTGTCAGCGAGGTTAGCTCTAGAATTTTGAGTTTGTTCTATAACGACGTTTCATGCAGTTTCCTAAGCTTCCGGCCTCATTATGAGCCTTCTTGTGGTTTTAGCTTAAAATGGAACTTCGGTGTGAGAGACCCACTTTTCATCGAAACAACCTTGGATGAAAGTTTCGATTATTTCATTGAGTCTGGAATGCCAAATTCGATGGGGTATCATGTATCATTTTGTGCACGAGGTTCCGAATGAACTCCGGGCACCCTGTCAAAGAATTCAGAGTTTGAGCAAACCAACTGAAGTGCTGATATCTGGGACAGGCTTTTAGCGACCAGATATCAGACTTTTAGCGACCAATTTCGGGTATTTATATCCAGGAATTTCAGCTTTCGGCCCTCATTTTCAAAAGGAGATTTCTTCCTTATCCGGTCTCTCATTTGAGTGATTTGAAGTCCTATGTGATCATTATGAGCGTGGATACTTGAGTTTATGATTAGAAGTTGTGAGGAACCTTCATTTGAGGTGAATTTGAGCTCGAGCGGCTGCCTTTGCTTGGTTTTCTTGTTAGTAGTGCATGTTGTTGTTGTGGTTGTTTTCAGGCCTCAGATCATATTCAATTTTGGAACACAAGTTCGAGGGGTAGCTTAGCACATTTTGACGGAGTCAATTTTGGATTCCTGGTGCAGGTCCCACATTTCTATTTTGACTCAATTTTGGGTCCATTTACAATTGTTACGATTTTAGTGTCAAAACATCTGTAGTGACATTATATTACCGATAATTTGAAAGTTTGGCGGTGTTGTGAGGCATTTCAGATGTGGATAGCTCATGTGTGGTGGATTCAAAGTGCTCGTGTTCGGTTTTGAGGGTAGGCTTCAGTCAACTTTCTTGATTAAGCTTCTTAGATAATGCCTAGTATAGATTTTATGTCGGATGCCATTTGCCGAGCATTTGGCTTTCCTATTCTTTCTTGATTCTGTAGGAGCCTTGGACTTATTGTAGGTGTTAAGATCCTTATTATAGATTGTGGTTTCACTCGTGAAGTAGATGATCTTGCTTTTCCTTGTTTGGAATTATTTGTGGTTTCCTTAGACTAGGCTGGACATTAGATGCTTTAGGTTGTGTTTTATCACCTCGTAGTTATAGTTTGACCCTATTAGGGATTGTTTTGGGTTGTTCTCCTTGCATTGATTCTTGTGACCTTGGTGGCTCATCATAGTTGTGGGTTGGTCCTAGATGTGCTCAGTGTGGGACTAGAGCAATGTGATTGGGGTAGGGTGTCGTCTATGGCTTTTGCTCCCTCTTCTATTGATTGGAAATCTCTTCTCGAACCATTTGCTTGTTGATTAGCAGTGGACATGTTGTATCCTTATTGAACTTATGATTATATTGTTGGGCCTGAGGCCGTGTTTGAGACCAGTTAGATCCTAGGTTAGTACTCTCTGCTTTAGTAGTGTGGTTTCATTGGTTGTATGATTATTTGAATTTGAGTGCCTTGTTTGAATGCTGGTGGTGGCATGCATTGCATTGCATTGTTTGCTCATTCTCACATATTTTATGGTATGATCCCAGCCCATGCATTTGCATATTTATCGTTCATGACGAGATAATGTTTTCTCGGTTTTTATTCTAAACAGGTTTTAATGGGAGTGGTACCACTTGTTTCACTTCACTTACTGATTTTTGAGATTATGTGGTGTCAGGGATGTGCTTCTTTCCTACTTGAGATATTAGAGGCATCTGGGATGTGCTCAGATTTCACTTGACTACCTGGCATGTCGATGCCCTTTTCTTGCTTGCTTTTGGTTTTACTTATGCCCCTGGTCACTCTTTCTAGCTGGGCGACTTATGTCCTTCAGAGTGGACTAGCTGGTTGGGCACCCTAGATAAAGGAGATCCTCTTCGGAGTCGACACACTCTCGGGTCACTCTTGCTAGCAGGGCAACTTACGTCTCTAGGAGTGAACTGACTGGTTGGAAGGCCTGGATTGATTTGTCTCTTTTGCTAGATGGGTAGGGAGTTGACTTGTAGCACCTCAGATTCGAGAAAGGCTAGAAAGGGGTCCAACGGGAAACTCACAAGCCCAAAAGTTGACCATGAAACCCTCCATGGAGCCCCAAATGGGCCGTGTAGGCGACCATGGTCCGTTAATGGGCTCTTGGTAGGTTTCCAAAACTTGCCTGGGAAAGCTTCACCTTAACGGATGCCTAGACGACCCGTGGTGAGGTTGATAGGTCGTCAAAGGGGTCGTTAAGTGGGTCACACAGAAGGGGTTTCACCCCTAGATACTGGTTAAGGACCCCAGATGGCTCGTGATACCCTATATGGACCGTGAAGCCATCCGTGAAGGGGTATAGTGAAGAGTGTCATACAGAGCTCCTTCATGACCCGCTAAATGGGTCGTGGTAGCTTAGCTAGACGGGACGTGAAGGCCTCCGTGAACCCAGTTCGTCAGCTTTTAATTCAGGAGCTTTTGGGTATTTTCTCAATTTTTTTAACTCAATACTACATCGTTTTACCTAAAGCCTAATATAAAGGGTTTTTACCCATAAAATCACCCAATTCAATTCATTCTCTCAATTTCCCAAATGAAGAACAAGTTCATCCTCCTAAATATTTCTCTCTCTAAGGAAAAAGAAGAAGTCAAATTAGGGTTTCAAGATCAAGTCTCCAATCCTCCATCGCTTGTGGGATTTGAACTCCAAGGTATGAAAGTCTTCATATATGGAGCTCTTTCCTCCTTAGAGTTCCTAAATTCTCCAATTTACTAAGCTAGAAATCCCTAATTCAAGTTAGGATTTTCTTCTATGTCATGGGTTCCTTTCAATGTTGATTCAATTGATTATTTTATGAACTATTATGCATGAATTGAGATAATTTTATGATTTTAAGATGAATACCCATGAACCTATGCATACCCCATGTTTTTTCTAAGCTAAGATGATATAATGTGGGTTTTGAACTATGAAAGATGAGTTAATGAAGATATGCACGTTCTTTATGAAAGTTTTGAAAATGATTTAAGATTGCTTTGAGAGTGGAGCATAAATGTTATGGTTATTGTTGTTGTTGTTGTTGTTGTTGTTGTTGTCGTTGTTGTTGTTGTGAAAGAATTTATCACATACTACTCAATACATGCATGTGAAAGGATTTTCTCATAAAAGGATTCTTAGAGTTGAAAGGTTTTCTCAACTAACTTAGAATCAAGTTTTAAGAGCTATTCTAAAGAAGCCTAGCGTGGATTGGATATTTGATGTGCCTTTCATGAAGGATAAGTCAAGTAAAGAATTATGACTATTACGTGGGATTTATGCTTAGCACCGAGAGGATATTGAGATGGAAGCTCTCCCGTAGCTAGAGTCCGGGTTTCTAGTAGCAATCTCCTTATCCCATATTTATGTGCCATCATAGAATGATTGTCTTAGATAGACAATGATTGTATTAGATAGGCAATGATTGTTTTACATAGACATTAGTGGATCCATGTAAGCTAGAAGTTAGGGTTCTTTCCTTGTCAAGTAAGGACACATTTTTTCGATGTGGGGTAGACACCAGATTCTATGTTATAGCTCACATGGTCTCTATGTCGGTTAAGGCTAATTCCCACACTAATGATGAACTAAGGTTACTTCAAGAAGTATCTCACAAGTGTTCAAAGATGAGTTTTACTTGCATTTGACCAGGATTACTATGACGTTTTCTAACCTCTTTCTTATGGTTTTAACTTGGTCTTTGCATGACATGAAAGGTCCTTTTTAGCATGATTTTTATAAATATATGCATTGCTACCATACTTGGTACATTATTGTACTAACACATACTCTTGCCTACATTCTTTCTCAAATGTAGGGTCTAAAGGTCTGATTCTGCATTCCCATTGCGAGAAATCACTTAGTTATATTGAGTAGTGGTAAATCATCATGTTTTGAGGATTGAACCTTTTATTGCTTTCAGTCTTTATTTTCAAATGTTGTATGTGATGTCAGGGTACGTCCGGATTACTCTTGATGTAATAGATGGCTTTTGAGTCTATGTAGACTTCTGCTTCATTTTTACAAACTCTTTATGATATGAATTATCTTTTAAAATCTCTTGATTTTCTATTATCTTGTTTATGCATGCTAAGTGGCTTGTTTAGGGCCTCTCGGGGTCCTATATGCCATGTTACGCCTAGGGTATACTGTGGGTCGTGACATGACTGGAGTCTTATGGTTATGGTTTCGAATGGTCACAGATGGGTTTGCTGCTCACTGTGCATTCATATGCATTACCTATCACCAGTATACTTGTTTTTTGTTAGTAACCTTCGGTTTATAGGGACCGGCTGGGTTATGTTTGTTGTTTGTACCTTCCGGGCTTATGGGGTCCGGTTAGGTTATTGTTTGACTATATTCTATTCCCTTCTATTATATTATTGTTACCTAGTAGGTTTTGACTTTAGAATTGTAGTTGTGGGTCCTCCTGACACTGGGTAGTTGACTTGGTATCTTAGTTGCTTGCGATTAGGTTGTTGGCTTGTGATCCAGGTACGTTCTTGACTTGACTTCTTACCCCTTGTTTCCTTTTTCTATTCTTTATTTCCTGTCTACTTTAGTATATCCTATTTAGTTACTTTTGATATGCTTTCCATATTACGTTCTTACGTTCTTACGTTTATTTGTTCATTATGAAATTTTTCTCTATTATCAAATAATATTATGAGTAGTGAGTTTGATGGGCCCTTTTGTAGAATTAATGAATTCGTTTTATGTTTTTCTATAATTGAATCGTTCTTATTATCTTTATATGTTTAATATACCTACACATTGATTGTAGTAAATTAATTAAAGGGCTCCTGATTAACGATGTCGTTCTATTTTGTTGTTCATGAGGAGACTATTAGGTTTAAGTTGAGAACATCACTTCGAGCGTTAAGCTATTAATGACTGAAATTTTAAAGTGAAGATTAAAGATAACAAAGCTTTGACACAATCTAAGTGAATAGATTAATTGGTTAGCTAATAAGGTTCATTCAACTGAAAACTTTGGAAAATTACTATACATGGTCGAAAGATATTTGTGGTAAGAAAAGATCCATGTTCGAGAAAGATTATTTTGAAAAGATTATTGATTTACCCTTTTTGTTCCTACTGATCAAATTAAATTTAATCAATTCAAAATTTACCCTCTAGATCCTGACTTCTACTCATCAAACTAAATACTTGAGAAAGCTAAGTATCACTAAAACTAAAATTCAAATTTTACCCTCTTGACTCCTACTCATCAAATAATATTAAATAAAATTCCAGATTTACTCTCCTAGCTCCTACTCATCAAATTAAATGCTTAGAAAATACAAGAACTAAAATTCAAATGTTTTCCTCTAAGTTCCTACTCATCAAAGTAAATTAAATAAAATTCTAATTCTACTCTCTTAGCTCCTACTCATTAAATGCTTTAAAAATATCACAAGGACTAAAATTTAAAATTTATCTTTTTTGACTCCTATTCATCTAATTAAATCAAATAAAATGTTGTGAAGAATGAGAGAAACTACTGATCCTTCTGGACCCTACTTATCAAGACATAATGTATTATCAAATTCTTGAGAATTCTCATATACATACAAATTTCTTCATTCTCCCTTTTTCTCCGATCCTCTTTCATTTCCATTCTCAAATAAACAAGTTATCAACTTCACTGTAAGTTTATTTATCAAATCTCTATTTTTTTTTGTAAAGAAATAAAAGTCCAAGTTCTTATTTGTTTCGATCAATCTAAGAGTGATCTTTTTATGTTTTTATTTGATTGTGGGGTTCTTTTATCAGATGGTTTGAGGTTTGGTTTATGTATAAAGTTTTGATCTTTTAGATGAATGTTACATCATTTTTCATTCGAGACTAGTCATGGACTGCAATAAAGAAGAGACCATCATTGTTGAAGAGATGATGGGAAATAGAAAGAAGACATCAATAGAATCTAGTGAAAATTGTGAACTAAGTGCTTATCTGGGCAGAATTTTCAATGGCTCAATGAGAAAAACCAGCCAAGATCTACGCGGCATAGACAACATGTAAATTATCTAAGTGATGAAGAAGAAGATGCTTCTTAGCGATTTAAGGGGGTTGGTTGCCTCTCTCCTACTACAGAGTCTGAGGTGCAACATTTGTCCTCGTAAGAGAGCTTGAAGAACACAGAGCATGAAACTGAGATTGCAAAAGGAAGTGTTGATCTTCCTTCAGATATAGGGCTTTCTACTATGAGTGACTCGAAAACTAATCTTAGGAGTGATTAAAAGTTCACTCCAACATATTCAATTGTTTTTTACTCAGTCAAAGCAGAAGGCCCTACATCTGAAGGAAGATAAACACTTTCTTTTGCAGTCTCAGCTTCATGCTCTGTGTTCCGCAAGCTCACTTCAGACGACAAATGTTGCACCTCAGACTCCTTAGTAAAAGAGTGAAATCCAAACCCCTTTAATCTCTTAGAAACATCTTCTTCTTCATCACTTAGATAATTGACACGCTGTCTATGCTGCTAGTTTTCCTCAATGAGACTGAAAATTTTGCCTAGGGAGATCAGCACTTGTTTCACAATTTTCACTATATTTTATTAATGTCTTCTTTCTGTTTCCCGTCATCTTTTCAGCAATGACGGCCTCTTCTTTGTTGTAGTCCATGACTAGCCTAGAATGAAAGATGATGTATTATTCACCATAAAAATCAAAACATTATACAGAAATCAAACCCCCAAACTATCAGATAAAAGAACCCCACAAACAAACAAAAATATACATGTAACGATCGGGTTTAGTCATTATAGAGAAGCTAACGGGGGGAAAATTTGAGGCCGAAAAACTTTATTCGTAGTAATTGGATTTTTCCAACCTTGTCCAGATTTGGACGAAATCAAAGTCTTTAAGGTGTAGGGAAATATGGTAACAATTGGGTGATTTATTTATAATTCAGGTTACATGAGTTGTTAGATAACTCGTTAAGGAATTTGTACGACTTTACAGAATTGAATTCGGGCGAGTAGAACTCTCGAAATTGATCTTAGCGTGAAGGGTATTTTCTGAGAGTCGTGGGTTAGAGGTGTGTTGTGAAATGGGGATTTTGGAATTATTAAAATAGCTTATTGTTTCGTGCAAGCCGCTTAGGCGGTGGTTTTGGTTGCTCTGGTGGGGCCGTTGTCGCGAGGTGAGGGCCGCTGTGGCGGTCCAGACGCGACTTAAAGTTGTAAATAAACCCCTAAACAACTCTATTCTGCACTTTTTTATTTTTAGAGATAAGGAACGAACCCCAGGCGACTCTTGACAGTTTTTACCATCTTGAGGCTAAAGGTAAGCTTTTCACTCCCCGAATCCATTTTTCGATCCGTCGAACGTAATAGAATGGGTAATTATCGATGGGTGAGGGTTTTGATCTAGATTCTATGGTGGAAACAACCCTATTTTGGGTGCTTGAGATCCTGGGTATGATCTAGGGTTCATAGAATTGTTAGCAATTCAGGTAATTAGTGATTGCTTATTGATTCTAGTATTGTATTGATTGTTTGTAGACCAAGAACAAGCGAAGCAAATCCCTAAAGGGAATGATCAAGTTTCTTAGGGTTTCAAGCTTGTTTCGAGGTAGGTGATGGTTGTGATTCTATGATTGTGTGATGTATGTTTGTTCTTTTTTCATTATGATACATGTATGTATATGAATGTTGCATTATTGATCACAATTGTTGTAAATGAAATAGATGAATGATGGTTACCATGAAATCATGGCTTAATTGTATGATCTTGAGGATATACTTGTGATTGTGATTATGGTGTGTTGAATGGATCGGTTGTCACATTTCGGCATAATTATGGGATCGGTTGCCACGTTCTGGCATAATCATTGGATCGGGTACCACGTTCTGGCATGCTAACTGTTTGGGTTTGGGTTTGTGTTCTATGAAAAGACCAATGACTTGTCATAATTATGTATTTTCAGAAATGTGAAGTTGTTCGTTGTTTGTAAATGTTGATGATATTGTATGTGGTCGATATATGAATGTGATTATATTGTTTTATTGACTTATGTATATTACACTTAGTGGGATAGCCTCGTGATCCTACCAGTACACTGTGGTTGTGTAGTGATACTGCACTTGCTCTTATTTTTGTTGAGTACAGGGCATCTTCAAGCAGCTACTAACAGACCTCGCTTAGAAGATCAGTTATCGTCGTTCGAATTCAAGGGTGAGTCAATTCTTCCGGGCTGCCATGAGTTCTCCTTTTGTCTATGTCCACATTCCGGACTTAGACAGTTCGATTAGTTATTAGTGTATTAGATGGGGTTGCATCCCTTCTTGTTTAGACTTGTTGAACTTTAGATGTTTTGGTACATTGACTTTCAGGTTCAAGGTTATTACTTCGGCATTGTCAGTTTATTATTGTTAGACTTTTGTTAGAGTTTATGGGAACTCTATTTCTTTCCTTAGCATTTTCCTGCTCTCATGTACTTAAATGTCTTAGTTTTGGTTTAGTTGATTGGTTTGGGTTGTAGTAGCGGTTCTCCCACCGTAGAGTTAGTGTGGGTCCCAATCACGATGGTCTGGGTCGTGACAATAATAGATCACTCTTTGATTGATGGAAACAAACTAGAGCATTACATTTTCTTTCTTTTGATGAAGAAACTTACATTGAAGTTGATAAGTTGTCTATTTGAGAATGCAAATGAAAGAGGATTGGAAGCAAAGGGAGAGTGAAGAAATTTGTATATATAAGAAAGGTCTCAAGATTATGTCTTAATTAGTAGGACCCAGGAGGATTAGTAGTTTCTCACAATTCTTTACAACATTCTATTTGATTTAATTTGATGAGTAAGAGTCATGAGGATAAATTTTAAACTTTATTTGATTTAATTTGAAGAGTAGGTGTCAAAAGGATAAATTTCAAATTTTAGTTCTTGTGATATTTTCTTAAGCATTTAATTTTATGAGTTAATATAGTAAAATTGGAATTTATTTAATTTAATCTAATGAGTAGGAGCCAAGAGAGTAGATTTTGAATTTTAGTTTTAGTGATATTTTCTCAAGTATTTAATTAGATGAGTAGGACCTGTTTACATCCCTACTTTTTTCAAATAGGGAGAAACATCATGGTAACTCAAAAAATAATATAATTCATTCAATTAAATTAAAATTTAAAAGAATTTTAAGAATAAAAGAGTTTTAAAAAAGTTGCCACCTAATTTTAGGAAAACCAGGTAACCAATTAATTAATTACAAAAGAAAATGTCTACGAAACCAATAGATTCTAGGTAAGGGTTCAAGTAATTTCGAAGGGAATGTGGTAGGCATCCTTCGAAATCCAATTGTGTGCCCCGACTGGATTCTTTTTTTTTTCAAATTGAGGAAGAGATAATGATAATGTACAAGTATAATAAGCATATGTTATACGCAAGTCATAAAATAAAACAATAATATAAGAAACGGCCTTAGATTTGCCTAAAGCCAAAAATTTACGATAATGAATCAAAAAATATTGTTCGAACTTCATTTGAATAGTTTCAATGGGAAGCAACTCCGGTTCTTGTAAAGACACTTAGTAAAAGTGTTAGTAATGGATTAATATGAATAAAATAAATGAAAGAAATAATAATTTAAAAATAAAAGCCCTCTTATTAATATGGGAGACCTTGAAAATTGACGGTAATTTCTTCATCGATCAATTTAACTTGTAATGTAAGAAAAAATATAAATGCACACATGTTGAAATAATGAAAAATGCACCGTGGCAACCATATCAAAAAGACAAAATGACAATTTATATGTTGAATAATAAATAAAACAAAAGCACTGTGACAATACATCAACAATGATGTTCTGAGTTTGAAATAAAAATCAAAATAAAGTTAATCAATTATGAAATGAATCAACCAATAATAAAAGAAATCTAAACAAAGAAAGAGAGGTAAAATTTGCCAATAATTATAAAAAATGTGAACAAAACAACATGAAAAACTTACGGTCATTACTAAAACATTATTTAATCAGCAAAAACAAAAATAACAACAATTTAATATGCAGCATATCAGCAGCAACAGTAACTTAACAACTAAAAAATATCAATAAACAATGAAATCAATGCAAACCCCAAAACAATTATAAGTGGAAATACATTTAGGTAGAATTAACAACAATAAAGAAGCTGAAAAATAAACCTAGATAGATATAAAAATACAAAATTAAAAGGGTTACTGAAGTGTTGCTTTTTCGAGCTGATCTAAAAGTGAAAGGCTTGTAGCAGTTGCTGATTTATTCTTTTGGATCTGGCAGCGTGCTCCAATAGTCGGAGTTGTAGGTCCTATTCGCCATTAATGGCTTTGTTGTGCGAGCTCGGAGATTGTTGCTTGCCGGAGCTAAAGGCTCACTGGTTCACTGGAAAAAAGAGAAAAATGAAGGGAGGGTTTTGGGTTGTTTGGTGACTGAAAATGGCAGGAAGTTTGGGGTTTGTTTGTTTGGGTGGTTGATTGGTTGAGTGGTAGTTGTTTGGGGATGGAGAAGATGGGTTGTTTGGTTGTTTTCTGGTTGTTTCAATGGCGTGAGGGAGGTGGTTTGGGGATTTTTGATGGTGATTTCGGCTGGTTGTCACCGGAATAAAATGGGGGCTTTGGGTGGCGGCTGTTCTTTTAGAATAGGATAGAAAAATTTTAGGGTTTTTCTCCTCTTGAAAATGTCCCACCATCCAATTTATTTTTTGACCTAATAAAAACTTAAATAGACAATTGTTATACAGTGGGCTCAAATCGTGGGCTCAAGACTGTGGCCCAAAATTATGGGTTAATAAAATATATGTGTATACCATTCTTATTCGTATTTAAAAGTATTTCTAGACTGTGCTAAAAACACCAAAATGAATATTAATAAAAGTAACAAATAAAATAAATATTAACTAGTGTAATGAATGAAATGAATGACATGTAAGAAATGCAATTTAACAAAAAATAATGATATAATCAAACTGAAAAAACATATGAACATATTCAACCGACTGTGAAAAAAATAATTTAATCAAAATTAACTGATAAAAAATCTAAAATTTTGAGAAATAAGGATAAGTATCGATAAACTTATTTAAAATTATATAAAAAGTATATTTTGAACTATTGAATGAATAAAACTTAAAAGTTAAGAATTTTGAAAATGTAAGGTCAAAATTGGGTGTCAACAACTATCCCTTTCATTGGATATGGTTGATGAAAGAAATCATGGACAAAGAAAATTGAAAATCCAAATTTGGCTGAACACATGACCTTCATATAAAAGTGTGGTTTGAATGTGATGGAAGTCGCTCAATTTGCTTTCAAAAGGTTCCACGATGTGTTGCATTCTTGTTGATGTAGTCCACACCTGTGGCTTGATTGAGATGCATCATTTTGGATGTTCTCGAAAAAAAGAAGATAAAATTCATTAGTAGAGCATAAATTAAAGAAAAGGGTAGCATCCCTTTCGATACTTTCTACCATCTTCTTTGCATGTTTTTGTGGATACGCTATTATCTTTGTGATTCGAAGTCGTTCTTGCTTCAAAATCCATGCATGTTGGCAACCTTCATTTGATTGTTGAAGTGTGGTGTGAGTTTATTAAAAAGACAAACATATCCATTGACATGATATAAGTGTGGTGACAAAATGATTATCAGTCCATTTGATAGGAAAAATGTGAATCCATTAATAGGATATTTGGCAAAATAAATACATGTCAGTCAATAGGAGAATCCATCGGTAGGATATTTTGCAATATAACTCTCTGTCCATTGTTATGACAAATGAGAAGGATCTATCAGGCAGAATAAATACATGTCCATCAGCGAGACATTTGAGATTTCTTCATGATCCAAACCGTCGTGATTGGTACCCACACTAACCCTCTGGTTGGAGAACCATTACTACAACCCAACTAAACAATACGAACCAAAAGACAGAAATTTAAAGATGCGGAAAAGGTTTAAGTAATCAATTTAAAAGCTGAGTTCCCATACACTCAGTAAGTTATCAAAAACAAGCGGAAACTCAACCCCTAGAACCTGGAAGTTATTGTACATAAACTTCTAACTAAACGGTCTAAGGGGATGCAATTCCCAAAGCAATTAAACATTAAGTAAAGACTCTGAAAGGTCTAAGTCCGAAGGAAAAAGACTAAGTTCCTAGATGAATCCATGGTAGCCTGAAGGAACTGGCTCACCCATGAACATGACAAGTTAGTGATCTCCTAGCTAAGGTCTCTCAACAGCCTCCTGAAGATGCCATATACTCAACAAAGAAAGAGCAAGTGCAGTACTAGTACACAAAACAACGGTGTACTGGTAGGATCATGTGGCTATTCCCGTAAGTGAGACATACACAAGTAACTACAACATAGTAAACTACACTTAGACAGAAAAAATAAAAATCTACCATTCATGCTCAATATATCAGTTTCCCAATATCAATCTCAAATGTAACAATCAATGATGATTCTCTCATGGAACCCACACTCAAACTGTTAGTGTGTTAGAACATGACACCCGATTCAATATGTGTTGGAACGTGACACCCAATCCAATATGTGTCGGAACGTGACACCCAATCCATTCAGCCACAACCACAACTACAATCAACACCACAATGAATAATTTACACACTTGTATTGTATGATCGGGTAACATGTTCATTGCATGCTACGAAATCCCAAATAGTCATTTCATTAGATTCATTTAATCTTTCCCTATTCACCTACATGCATGAATGCAATGAAGCAATTAGCAGAATATATAACACATATGTGAATTCAAACCATCACCTACCTCGAAACCAAGCCTGAACACTCTTAAGGAACTTCAGCTTTCCCTTTCCGAAGTCTCTCAGCTTATTCTTGGCCTAAAACAAGTAATTAATGCAAAGGATCAATAATAGTGGCCTAGTTTCCCTAAATTATATCCAAAAACTAACCCTTGGAAAAATCCATGATCCTAACATCCAACTAGGGCCTTTTCCACCATTAAATTCAAGCCAAAACCCTCTTCCAAGGATAAATAGCAAGGATTGTAAGTTCTATGAATCAATATACAAATTAGGGGAGTAATTGACTTACCTTCAGAGCGAGAATTAGTGAAAAATTAGAAGAAATAGCCCTAGTTCATTCTTTTTCTCTCCAAGAATGAAGTTTACAGAAAATAACATTTTTGGGACTTTTTCAATTTTTACTCGCAACTAGCCCACCACAGCGGGAATAATTCCCACCGTGGCGGGTTGCAGAGAGAAAGAGACTCGGAATTTGTGTTCCAAGTCCCTATTTCACAACACATCCTTAAACCTTAATGTTCTAAAACCACCATTTCATGCTAAGATTAATTACGGGAGTTCTACCCACCCGAATTTGATTTCGTAAAGCCATACATGATCCTTATCGTCTTGGATATCCATTCAAATGATCAAATTCATAATCAAAGGATCTAAGTGGATTGTTAGAAAATTGAGGCAGTACAACACTGGCCGAAACCCACCTCTCCAACATATATCAGATGTTTCTTGGGTTTGGCTGGTTATTACAGAATATTTGTTGAATGATTTTCATCTATAGCTTCCCCATTGACCAAGTTGACTCAAAAGTAGGTCAAATTTTAGTAGTCCGATGAGTGTGAGAAAGGCTTCTCATCTGAAGACTAAGTTGACTACAAATCCCATCTTGACTCTACCAAATGGTTCAGATGGTTATGTGATTTATTAATGTGATGTATCCAAGGTTGGCCTAAGTTGTGTAGTGATGCAGTGAGGTAAGGTTATATCTTACGTTTCTAGACAACTTATAGTCCATGAGTTGAACTACTCTACTCATGACCTCGAGCTTGCAGTCGTAGTATTTACCCTAATGATTTGGAGACACTACTTGTATGGTGTTCATGTTGATGTGTTCACAGATCATAAGAGCCTCTAGTATGTATTCACCTAGAAAGAGTTGAATCTTCGTCAGAGGAGATGGCTTGAATTCCTCAAAGACTATGACATGACTGTGCTTTACCATTCGGGTAAGGCTAATGTAGTGGATGATGCTCTCAGCAGGCTGTCTATGGGTAGTGTAGCACATCTTGAAGAAGAACAGAAAGAGCTAGCCAAAGATGTTCACCGCTTACTCGCTTAGGAGTTTGCCTTACGGATACATCCGATGGTGCTGTGATAGTTTAGAATGGATCAGAATCTTCATTGGTAGCGGAGGTTAAGGTATGACTCATCAGATTAACATTCCTACATGGAAGTGGGACGTGATAAATATGGACTTTATTACGGTTTTACCTCGTATTCGCAGACAAATGACTCGATTTGGATGAGAGTGGACAGATTCGCTAAGTCCGCTCACTTCTTGGTTGTCTAGACTACAGATTCAGTAGAGGACTACGCCAAACTCTACATCAATGAGATAGTCAGGTTGCATGGGGTTCCCTTGTCTATTATCTCATATAGATGTCATCAGTTTACCCCTCATTTCTGGATATCGTTTCAGAAAGGTCTTGGTACTCAAGTAAATCTCAGTACTACATTTCATCCACAAATGGATGGTCAGGCAGAATGTACCATTCATACCTTAGAGGACATGTTGGGAGATTGCGTGATCAATTTCAAGGGTATTTGGGATGATCACCTACCTCTCATAGAATTCACCTATAATAATAGCTTTCATTCATGTATTCAGATTGCCCCGTATGAGGCATTATATGGGCATAGATGCAGGTCCCCGATTGGTTGGTTTGAAATAGGTGAAGCAGCCTTGATTGAGCCAAATTCGGTTCGTGAGACTATAGAGAGAGTTTAGCTCATCGGAGATAGCCTAAAGATAGCTCAGATTCATCAGAACTCATATGCAAATGAGAGAAGAAGGGACTTAGAGTTCGAAATCGATGATTGGGTTTTCCTAAATGTGTCACCTATGAAGGGGGTGATGAAATTTGGCAAGAAAGGGAAGCTCAGTCCAAGATTGTAGGATCTTATAGAATCCTGGAAAGGGTTGGTAATGTGGCTTATGAGTTAGAGTAGCTAGCAGAACTAGCAGCGGTTCATCCAGCCTTTTACATTTCTTTGTTGAAGAAGTTTGTGCGCGGTTGATGAGTCTGAGATTTGGACTCATTTAGGGCTTTGTTTATAATTATTTAGTGTCCTCAAATGCTTATTTTGTGCTAATAACTAATGTAAAATCCTTGATTTCCAGGTATTTGGATTGAGAAACAAAGCAAGGACAATAATTTGCAAAAATGGAAGAAACGAGCCGAAAGAATGAAGAAAAAAGAGCCTAGTGATCGCCAAGTCCATTTGGTGAGTTGCCGAGTGGCCATTTGACCACCTAAAGTTCAAGTGTGCCAAGCTCTAAAGGATAAAATTAAGTTCGCGAGAGAAATGAGTAGTCGACGGATCGTCGAGTGATTCCGCGATGCAGAGTTTGATTGCCCAAAGTTACAGACCTAGAGAATGTTGAAGGCCAAGGCAAAAAGGCGATGGAATTGACCAAACGGTGGATTGCCGAGTTTATTGGCGAGCCTGACTTACTGCGTTGAATAGCCCTTCGCAGCATATTTTTGGAGACTATAAATACGCTTTTGAACATTTAGTTTATCATCTTGGCTCTTTTAATCCTTCTTTTATTATACTTTCATGTTTGAACTCTGAGTATTGAGATAAGTTTTTCCTTAGCTTTGAAGAATTGAAGTTTCTCACTTTTGAGAAATTGGAAGTGAGTCTTTGATATTCTTCAATTTGGACCTTTGTAAAGACGAAATCAATCTTACCCAGTTGATAGAAACTCAATTTGGTAACGATTTTTATCTTTTTATGATGTCTAGCTAAAACCCCAATTCTTGGGGTGTGATTATGTGATTATGGGCTGATTTAATCTATGGGTATTGCTAATTGTTTGTTTAAATAATGTTTTGAAGTGATTTCAATCAGTAATTGTGATTTAAATTAATGAATTATAGGTTCAAATGCAATTCTACCTTCGTGTTTTTGGCTTGCTCGAGAAAGAGGTTTTAAAACCAAGATTGTTAGTTGATGATCTGTGGGTATTGGGTTGTCATGGGTTCAGTTCGAGAGAGTGAATCCTAAACCATTTTACACATATTCAACTCAAGAGAGTGAATGGACTAAGGAGTAGGTTGTTCTTACTTTGCATGCTTATCGATGTTTGAGAGAAATTGACTTGATACGGGATAAATTTTTTGAGAGAAATTTTACCTCCTCTATAGTCTAGCTTATTCACTAATATTCAGCTATTTCCTAACAGTTGCAACTACCCATTTGTCTAGATTAGCCTATAATCGAATCACATCCCAAGAACCTGTCTCATTATTGTTATTCTGTATTATTTGATGCTGCTGTAATTGATAATTTAAACCAAAACCCCATGTTATTTGACATTCGTGTCACCCCCTGATTTGTATTATATTTTTATTCAATAATGTCTATTCCTATGACTGATTTGAGCATATTTGTATTTCCCTATTGAATCTTAAACACGTACCACTCCCTGTGGGATTCGACCCCAACTCATTTAGTTAGATTTTATACTGGCTAACGATCGTTGACGCTTAGAATTGGATGAAGTGTCTTTGAAACGTGATTAATCAAAATGGAGTCGCTGTCGGAGAGTGGTGTTAGTTAAGATTTTTTGGTTAAGTTGAATTTTGTTCTTTTTAGTCATAGTTGAATCTACTTACTTTTAGTTTTGGCTTGTGTGTTGCTATTTTGAACAGAGGAAATGAGTGCAAATGGAAGCAATGGTAGCCAAGTGGGCCACCAAGATGACATCGGCAACCTCAACGATGTCAATGAGCCTAAAGTTAATGACCCTTATCTAATGGGTGAAATTGGTGCCATTCGCTTGCCTCCGGTTGTAGGGAACATTGTGTTCCATATTACAAGTACTATGTTGCATCTCTTGCAATTGAAAGGGTTGTTTGGTGGGCTGGCTCATGAGGATCCCCATGAGCATATTAGAAACTTTGTTGATGTTTGCGGGTCGTTCTCCTTCAAGAACATATCTCAAGAGTCGCTCCGGTTGAGGTTGTTCCCGTTTTCTTTAACAGGAGAAGCATGTAAGTGGCTGGTTGAATTGCCACGAGACTCAATCACTTCGTGGGAAGATCTTGTAACTGCATTTCAAGTGCAATTTTTCCCTCCTTCGAAGATGATGACTTTTCGGGATAGCATCCAAAGCTTCAAGCGTTTGGAGGGTGAGCCAATTCATAAGACTTGGCTACGATTCAAGAAGTTGGTGCTGCAATGCCCAACTCATGTTTTGCCCGACAATGTTTTGCTGCAGTAATTTTATCGAAGCCTTGATTCGGTGAACAAGGGTGTAGCTGACCAACTTTCTCCGGGAGGTTTGATGCAACAAGCTTATGTTATAGTAGCCAAACTTTTGGATAGCATGACTACAATTAATCGGGCTTGGTACACCAGTGAAGATCAAGTCTCCCCTCTCACGTTTAAATTGACCAAGGAGCAGCTTGAGAAAGGCCAAGCGAGGGACCAAAACATGGCAAAGATCATGACCCAACTTGACATTTTTGGAAAAAATGTCATGGGAGCGGGTGCTAGAAGTGTCAATGTTGTGGGTGTTGGGTGTGTTAATCCTGATGAGGCCAAGTTTGAAGTGTTGTATAATGAAGAGGTGAACTTCCTAGCCAACCAAAGAGGTGGTTATCGTTCAAACTACCCTAGGCAGGTTGGTAACCAAGGTTGGAATAGGGATAAAGGTTGGAAAGATCAGAATAGAGAGTGGAGGGATGTAACCCTAGTTGGAAGAAAAGGGATGGGGAGAAGGACATGTACATTCCTCCCCACGAGCGTCAAAAGCCAAAGGATTCAGAGGGTGACCGTTCTGAGGATATGTTTTCCTGTATTTTCAACAAGGTTGAGGGGTCTGATAAAATTTTGAAAGAAATGAAGCAAGATACCTCTCATTCTATCTCTATCAAACAGTTGTAGACCTAGATGGGTCATATTTCATCTCATTTAAATTCGAGACAGCAAGGGGGTTGCCTAGTGACAATATGGTCAACCCCAAGAATGAGGTTTGAGTGAGCATTTGCGTCGTGCCACGACATTAACTAAGATGCAGCTTGGGAGGCAACCCAAGTTTTTATTTTCTTTCTTTTTATTTTCAAAATAATCGTGTGTTGATTGTGCAGGTTAAAGTGTAGAATGTGTTTGAAAAGTGCAGATTGGCGAGCTGAATTTCCAATCGGTGACTCGCCGAAGAGGTCGGCGAGCCTGACTTGGACAATTTTGAAATTGAAGTCTGTAAAACTTGGCGAGCCTAGGAGCAAATCGGTGTGTCGCCAAACAAGTCGGTGATCGCGACTTTGCCCGCTGTTTGGACCCCAAATTGACTGGAGGTCCTGTAAAACTCGGCGAGGTAAGTGCTCACTCGGCGTGTCGCCGAGTGGTTCGGTGAGCAAGAATAAGAGCTCCTAATGGTGAGAACTGGACGGTTTTTAAAGGTCAAAGGTTTAAAATTTCAAACTCATTCACATTCCCTCACTTTTTAACTTCCCAAACTCACACCCGTACTATTGGTTTCCCTGTATTTTTGCATTATTACCGCTTCTTAGTTATTGATTGTGTGTTAGGAGTTGGATATCTTTGCCGCCTAGCATTTTAACTTATATATTCAGCATAAAAGGTTGGTTTTCCAAACCCCTAACTCGTATTTAGCGGTTTCACTCATTTGCAATTGTTTTTATCTTAGTGATGTGTGTTGGGCCTCTCTGATCTGTAATTGTTTGCTTGTATGCCTGTTTTAATTTGAAAAGCATGCCTAGTTTGCCCAATTGTTGATTTCCTGAAATTTTTGTGCCTTAGAATTGATAAAAATTATTGGGTGATGTTTTGTTAATGTTGGTTCTAGTCGGTTGAAGTCTGAGTAACCCTTAATTACTCTAAATGACGTATTTTGCCCGACGATGGAGCGTTTGACGTCATTTCTAAGGGCTAAAGTCGTCAAATGGCCAAAGTTGGCCAAATCGGGAAAAGTGTGAGTATCCCGGGGGCATAGGTCTTATGGGTCTAGGTTTAATTGAGTGAGTGCATGTTTTGATTTTGTTTTCAGGGGTAGTGGGGTTGATTTTGGAAGTCGAGGTAGAAAGTAGGCACGTTGGGCAATTTGGCGAGCTGAGTTGAGCTCGCCGAACCACTCCACGGTTCTCCGAATCCCCCTTGCTCGCCTTTAATTTCTTGATTTTTAAGGCTTTTGATACTGTAACTTTCGGCGAGAAGCCTGAGTTCGCCGAGTGCACTCGGCGACTCGCCGAAGGTCTTCTTTGATCACCCTTTCTGCGCCCCTAACCCCTAAAATGCACTGTAACTTTTGGCGGACTGGTCTTTGCTCACTGACTGTTGTCGGCGATTCACCGAAAGGTCCCTCCTATCGCCGACATGCCAATTTTTCTGAGAATGTTTTAGCCAGTCCTTTAGGCGAGCCCGGTCAAGCTCACCAAAGCAATTCAACGATTCGTCAATCAGATCGGCGAGTCTGTCAACAACTATTTTTTTGCTACTTTGTTTTTATCGATTCCTAACTTTCTATGATGTGTTTGCAGATATGGCTAGACCAAATATGGTTGGTAGAGACATGTCTCCCCGTAAGAGGGCTAAGAGAATAAAAATCAAAGAGGATGCAGCTGCAACCACGGCTAAGGCTACCAAACTTCCCAAAATAGGTGGGAAGGGAAAAGGAAAGGGCAAGGCACCTGCACCTGCGTCACCAGAGGTCAGCTCCGATAGTGACAGGATCTATGCCACTCACCTCACCACTTCTAAGAGTGAGGGTGAGCACCAAGATCTTCGGGCAACCAATTCTGAGCCTGAGGATGATGAGATACTAGGAGCCCAGAGGGCGAAGCTGCAATCCAAGAGGATGAATGATCCATCTAGGATCGGGACTCCCCAGGCTACCACTACTCCTTTTGCTCCAGCACAGGCTTTGGTCCTAGCACCATCGGTACAGGGTCCTCCTCCCCGGTCTATGAATAGACTGAAGACTGAGGGATTGAGGACCATCTTTACAGAAAAGAGGCTCTCCATTGATGGGGTAATAGACAGATACCTCGAAATTTGGTGCACCATAAGGCCTGTAAGTTTGAGATCTTCACAAAACCCCGGGGTTCCTATATTCCAAATTGGGTCCGAGAATTCTATACCACTTACGGAGCCCTAGTGCCACAAAGGAAAAAGTTGGGTGCTCATTTCAAGTCGGTTGATTATGTAGCTGTCAAGGGTAAGAAAGTGATGTATGACAGTAATAACATAAATGTTATATTGGAGTGCACCGCAACATTGCAGACGCCTACCATTATAGGAACAAGACTAAGTCCTTGGAGAACATGAAAAGCTGGCTAGCCCCTCTCATATGTGATGGTACTCCGAGGTGGTTGGAGGAAGGAGCTCCGATAGAAAAGAAGGACCTTCATGTAGCAGCGAGGTACTAGTTTGGCTTTATCAGTAGCACTATCATGCCATCCTAGAATGATTGCATCCTATACCACACAAAGGCGGCTTCTCTTGGCTCGATCATTGCACGAGAGTGCATAAATTTTGGTATGATCGTTGAGCAAGAGATGGCCATGAGAGCCAAACAGCGCCAAACTTCCCTCTTTTTTCCGGTGCTGATCACTGAGCTGTGCAGACGGGCTTGGGTGCCTCGGGATGAGTAAAAGGATATAGAAGTTATTCTCACCTCCTATACTGACATCCGGAGGATTGAGGCGGAGTACTTGAAGGATGAGGCGGAGAAGAAGAAGGCAGCCCCGGTGGATGTTTCCCTGATTGTTGATACTTAGACACTACCTGCAAAGGAAGTATTGCCTACTCCGGCCCCTGGGCCTTCAGGTACATCTAGTGTTGTCCCGTCTGTTACTCCCAGTTCCTCTACTGCTCCCTTGCCTCCCCGATCTGGTATTGCTGCTGCTCGCCGACCCCCGCTCACCTAGGCTAGATTATTACAGATGGGGAAGCTGGCACATTCTGCCGATAGACGTGCCTCCAGACTTGAGGTCACCATTCCTGGCATGATCGAGAGGGCCCTTGCCGATGTTGTGGCACCTCTGAGGTCTACTATTGATGCCCTTGTGGCAAAGTTAGCGGTGTGCGAGTGTAGCCAAGGGGCTACTGAGGAGGTGACGGCTCTAAAGGCCTCTATGACTGCGCCGAGGAGAGATGTAGACCAACTAAAGTCCATTGACATGTCAATGATATTTGGGACAATGGAGATCTCGGATATGTCAGTTGATCCAAATATGCATTTGGCTACCACCGGAGATGAGGTTCGAGTTGCGGAGGTAATTGCCACCGTGTCTGATGTTGAGACTGATGAGGAGCTGCTTAGTGTTGTTGAGGAGGCTTCTTATAAGGGCCTTACGGAGGTTGAGGAAGCCATAATAGATGCAGCCGTATAGATCTCATTGGGAGACACATCCATGGGTGACCCTACTAGACCTATTGTTGGTGATGTGACTCCGGGCTCTGATGCCCATGATCAAAGTGCTACACCGGGCACTGATGCCCCGACAGATGGAGCGACTGCTTAGACATGACTTCTTTTTACCTCCATCTCTGTCATATCTATTGATGTTTTAGTACTTTATTACATTTGAGGACAAATTCTTTTTGTTTGTGGTGGAGTGAGGTATTTTCATACCTACCTCTTGTAATTATTACTTTTGTTTATATATTGGGTTTTATGCTATAAATTGTGTTTTAGCATTGTTTTGTGGATATTTGAGCTTGTGGCTCCTTGTGTTAATTGAAAATGATTTTTGGATCCTTCTGGAAAAATTTGCCACCTTTTGATTGTATATTTAATAGTGGCTTTTCTTGTACAAATTTGAGTGTCGATTGTGATCAATACCAATGACTTGAATAGTGCTCTCAATCAAACAAAAATGAATGTGCGACTACGATGAGGCCAAATGAAGTTGCATAGATAATATGTGAACTTTTTGCATCTCGTTGTGACTAGTCAGTTATTGAATGAGTCTCTTGTGATGAACATTCCACACTAGCGAAAGTGTGGAGTCTTGTTTGATATTGGTGTCAATGCCTTGTGTGATAAGCCTATCGTGAACCTTATGTGATGACACCTAGAATTTGCCCCATTCGTCCGATTGACTAAGTGATGCAAGCTCTTGAAATGGTCTTAGGCAACGATTTTAAAGAGTGAAATACTTTGACATTATACCGCTTTTGTGGTCTAACTTGTGAGTGTGTATGAACTTTGGTTGAACACCCTTTGAGCCTTACCCTTTTTCTTGGAAGAATCTTGATGAAATTGTGACCTTTCTTTATCCCTTCACCCATAATCCTCATGAGATGTGGTTTGTTGGAATAGTCGACTTAGGCCAAAACCCTAAGTTGAGAGTGTGGTGAAAACAGAAGGTAAATCAAGAAGTGCAAAGAAGTCCCCCTTTGACCCATGGTTTTGAGAAAGATGGAACCCCTCCATACAAAAAAAAATGTGAGAGAAAAGAAAAGAAGAATGAAAAAGAAAAAACTGAAAAAGTTTTGAAATAGAGTTGTGAAAGTGCAAAAGAAATGGGTGTCCGGTATTCCATGGAAAGTAAGTAATGGTGTGACTTTTGAGCATGAATGAAAATGTTGAAGAAAAGGGAAGAAAATATTTTTCATACCACATTTCATAAGGATAGCAGCCTCTGAGCCTAAATGACCATACCTTTACACTCAGCCTCATTACAAGCCTTGAAAAGACCTTTTTGATCTTGAGTGAGCTGAAACAAGTGTTGATTGGAAAATAAGGGCAAACCTATGGGTAAAGTCATGCATGTATTCATCTTTGTGAGTGTGAGAGTTGCATGTGATTTCGGAACTATAAAATGTTGAACCATTGTGTGTGTTACGACTCGATTTCGAAAACTAAGGTTTCGAAACCATTTTCGCAACTTTGGCAATTTTGTTAAGGTTTTTTTTGGAAAAACTCATAATTTGGAAGTCGCCACTTAATTTTTTAGGAAAAATTAAGAAAACCATTTAAAAGGGATAATTTTTAAAAGAAAACATTTGAATAAATCAGAGTCGGGTAAGGGTTCAAATAATTCTCTAAGGAAGGGTTTAGGCATCTTAGAGAATCCGCTAATACGCGGTTGACCGACGGATTTAAAAGTTGGCTAATTTTAAAAGAAAACTTAAATTACTTGAAAAAATCTTATTTGAAACTTAGAGAAAATCTTTTGGTATTTCTAAAAAATCTCAAGAATAATCTTAACTTAAAATTTTTTATCCATTGTCAAGTTTTGAATCATACGATTAATTCAAACTTATAAACATGGATTAAAAGACTTTGTTTAATAACTACGAAAGGATATAGAAAATCCTTAAGTCATTCTTATAAAGTCCTAAGTTAACTTTAAAGACAACTAATTTAGTTAAAAAAAACTTAGCAATTTTATCCTATTCAAAAAATTTGAACTAAATAGTTAGTTCAAACTCATAAACATGGATTCAAAGCTTTTCAATAACTATGAGAGAACATGAAAAGTTCTTAAGTTATTCTAATAAGCTTAAATTGCATAACTTAAAACGAGTTTTGGGAATTTGAAAATTTGAAATGCTATCAATTATAATAAAGAAAACTTTGATAAAAATAAACTCAAAGAGATCCATGGGAATTTCATCTAGATTAAGAAAATGTTAGCCATCACAAATAAAATAATAAGAGGAAGTAACATGAACAGTGAGTCAAAAACTGGAAATTCCAGCCCACATTCGATCATTTCGGGGCTGAAATTGTTGTGTTGCGGCTTGATCCCTTAGGGGGTTTTAACCCAATTTTGTTTCTCCTTTTTCGGCCTTTTTGAGGTCTCTACTGCTGCTGGTCATTTTACCAAGCTTTTAAGACCAAAATACTCAAATTTCAGCCCTTTAGGACTGCTGCAATCTGCCTCATTTCTTGGATTTTTCACCCAATAAAAATAACTTCTCTTTCACGACTTGAAGGAGGACTCGAAGAGAGGAAAATGCAAGAGATGGGAGTCCAAATTGGACTCAACGAGAGAGTGTTCATGCACCAAGAAATAAAGGAATAAAAGATTAGCACATTAACAAGGGGGTAACATTAGTTTAACACGTAAACAAACTCAAACAATACATAGTAATGCAAGTTAGATATGTCAAACAATGGAAGAAACCAACAGAAACAAACAAAGACAATTAATTTCCAAACCTAACACAATTCTTCCACATTCAAACCAAGAAACAACACAATCATAAATTCCAAACACATACTTAAGCGATAAGAATATCAGAATATTAGATAAGGAAAAGGACAATTGAATTTTTACCATAACACTTGAGAGTACCTAAAAAAAAGAGGTTAAGGTAACCATCTAAGAAGGGCAAGAATACTAAACATACATATATATAGCTATCTTAATATATTTAACACATAGAAAGTGAGAGGAAACGTAATTTGAAACATGAGTTCACACAACATGAGTTGCTGGGAAAGCTTAACAAATTCCAACATTTCAAAGAAATGGAAAGTATTTAAGAGAGGCAGTAACCAGACCACAACAATTAATCTAATTGAGACTTGAAAATATGTCTTTCCCAGAAAACCTAAGCTATTAATCCAATCTAAAATGCAATTTTCATGTCAAGCATATGCATCTTATATCTTAAACTAGGAGGATAAATATATATTTGAAAGAAGCAATTTTTTAAAAATCCAAAGACTCCAACAAGCTCAATATAGCATTTTTATACCGAACAACCCAATGTTAAAGAATATACAACTTATATTTCTAATTATATGCATTCAAAAGAGGGTAAATGGAAGGAAGGAAACCTTCCGTAACTATATCGATCAGCAACTATATAACATGGATTTCAAAGTTGAATAAGAATTAAGGTAACTAGAAGCACATATTTCACATGGATTTACGAACTCGGCTAAGCGAAGGAATCATCTACACATTTTTCTCAAGTATATGGAAATAACCATGAAGGAAATGTAAAACAGGCGGGTTCAAATAAGTAACTTGAACAAGATCATACTTCATAAGAAAACAAAAAAAAAACTAACTAAGCCAAAATTAATTTTTGCTCGGAATAAACAACAACAAAAGAACACTTAAGATAATGAGGAAAATAACAATTTATTTTTCTATGCTAAAGCAGCTAATACCAAACATGATTCCAACGAGCAAAACATAATTGAGAGTGCACGAAATATTGAAATAAAGAGAAGATTACCTGGTTCTGGGCAGCGAACCGGACGTCAAGTTTGACGGAAACGACCACCACCTCCTTCAACTCAAACAAACCACAAAAGCTATGAAAATTTTGAACTATTGAACCAAAAATTCCCAAAACATTTAGGGTCCTCTTTGGTCTCCAAAATAAAAAATCCTCCCCCTTTTTTGAAGATGATGACCGACTTTTATAGAAGGAAGTAGGGCAGATTTGGGGGGAAACAGATGAGGGTAGAATCGGGCTAAAAAAAGGGTAAAATTTGAACTTCCAATGGAATTCTATCCAGAACAAAAGCATATTCCCAATGATTCTTGCAATTTCAACGGATTGAAGGCAAGATGGAGGGCTAAGATCGGCCCAACGTCCTTTGAATGCTACGCGGCTTGATCTTGAGGCCACAAGGGCGAATTTGCAGCTGGAATCGGCGCTGGAACAGTACTACGTGTACTGTTTGTCGAGGGAAAAGAAAAAGACGACGAGAATAAAGCTGTCACGAGTACATAGACGCCGTGAACTGCTTCTGTGTATTGACGTCGTGGACTGGCTGCTACTTTTCGTCTGCTGGCTGTGTACCTTTGAATTGAAAGGAATGTTGTTGGGTTTCTTTTGTTGGTGAAGGGATTGGGTCGGGTCATCTGGAGGGGCTGGAAATAAGAGAAAAAAAATGGAATTGAGAATGGGAAGGTTGTGGGCTGAGATTTGAAATGAAATGCCCAAAAATGGGTCTTACAAAGAGTGAAGACAAGGCAAACGAAAATAGCTAGAATTGCAATTATGGCCATTTAGCCAACTCAAGTTATTTAGTGAATTCGGCTAAAAACTAAATAAAATGAATTAACATAAATTAATTAATGAGCTTCTTAATCTTGACGGAATAAAAATAATTAACTTAATTATAAACTAATGATTCAAAATTATAATCATAATTTAAACTAAGCTAATTTGATAAAATACTTACTAAAGTTAAAAGTGAGTTCCTAATGTTTATAAAATATACTAATTACATACAAAATTATATAAAGTATATGTATTACTTAAAAATTATAAAAATGATAAAATTAATTAAAAGTAACTTGAAAAGTATTTTGAATTTTATAAAAACTAATTATTTCAAATCATTTGGAATTTAAGAAGCCCGGTGATTAATTTATATTATTGTGGAGGTCCAAAATTGGATGTCAACAGTGTGTGAATATGAAATCATTCTTTGTGTGAGGGCATTTGAGTATCTTTGTTGAGCTTGAACTTGCATTTGAAGCAAGTATACTGAACTTGAGAATCTTTGATAATGGTGAGTCACAACTTGAGTCTTTGAGTGCACAATTGATCTTTGCATGAGTAAGTTAAGTCTTGTTGTGTGCATTCATGATTGAGTCTCGTGTAGCACTATTTGAGACATCCGTTTTAAACTACTGAACTTGAGCTTTACTTGAGGACAAGCAAAAGTTTAAGTGAGGGGTGTTGATGAGTCTGAGATTTCGACTCATTTAGGGCTTTGTTTATAATGATTTAGTGTCCTCAAATGCTTATTTGATGTTAATAACTGATGTAAAATCCTTGATTTCCAGGTATTTGGATTGAGGAACAAAGCAAGGACACTAATTTGCAAAAAGGAATGAAGCGAGCTGAAAGAAAGAAAAACAGAGAGCCTGGTGATCGCCAAGTCCATTTGGTGAGTCGTCGAGTGGCCATTTGACCGCCTAAAGTTCCAGTGTGCCAAGCCCTGAAGGAGAAAATCAAGTTGGCGAGAGAAAGGAGCAGTCGGCGGATCGCCGAGTGATTCTGCAATGCAGAGTTAGATCGCCCAAAGTTACAGACCTGGAGGATGCTGAAGGCCAAGGCAAAAAGGCGATGGAATTGACCAAAGGGCGGATTGCCGAGTTGATCGACGAGCCCGACTTAATGCGCCGAATGGCCCTTCACAGCATATTTTTGACGACTATAAATACGTTTTTGAACATTTAGTTTAGCATCTTGGATCTTTTAATCTATCTTTTATCATACTTTCAGGTTTGAACTCTGACTATTAAGACAAGTTTTTCCTTAGCTTTGAAGAATTAAAGCTTTTCACTTTTGAGAAATTGGAAGCGGGTCTTTGAGATTCTTCAATTTGGACCTTTGTAAAGACGAAATCAATCTTACCCAGTTGATGGAAACTCAATTTGGTAACGATTTTTATATTTTTATGATGTCTAGCTAAAACACTAATACTTGGGGTGTGATTATGGGCTGGTTTAGTTTATGGGTATTGCTAATTGTTAGTTTAAATGTTGTTTAGGTGTGATTTCAAACAGTAATTGTGGTTTAAATTAAATAATTGTAGTTGCAAATGCAGTTATACCTTTATGTTTTTTCTTGCTCGAGAGAGATGTTTTAAAACCAAGATTATTGGTTGATGGTTTGTGGGTATTGGCTTGTCATGGGTTCAGCTCGAGAGAGTGAATCCTAAACCTTTTTTCACACATTCAGCTTGAGAGAGTGAATGGACTAAGGCGTAGGTTGTTCTTATTTTGCATGATTGTCGATGTTCTAGAGAAATTGACTTGATTCGGGGTAAATTGTTCAAGAGAAAGTTTACCTCCTCTATAGTCTAACTTATTCACTAATATTCAATTATTTCCTAACAGTTGCAATTACCCATTTGTCTACATTAGCCTATAATCGAATCACATCCCAAGAACCCGTCTCATTATTGTTATTCCGTATTATTTGTTGTTGTTGTAGTTGATAATTAAAACCAAAACCCCCTGTTATTTGACATTCGTGTCACCCCCTGATTTGAATTATGTTTTTTATTTGATAATGTCTACTCATATGACTGAATTGAGCATATTCGTACTTTCCTACTGAATCTTAAACACGTACCACTCCCTGTGGGATTCGACCCCAACTCATTTAGTTGGGTTATATACTGACTAATGATCGTTGACGCTTAGAAATGGATGAAGCGTCTTTGAAACGTTATTAATCATCGATCCAACATCGATAGTACTAATAGAGAGTGTGGATGTGAAGGATAGTATCACTTATGAAGAGGTGTCATTCAAGATTCTTGACAGGTTCATAGATTGAGAAAAAAGGAAGTCACTTCAGTAAGGTTTTGTGGAGGAGCCAGTCAGTGGAGGGAGCTATTTGGGAAGAAGAAGCATCCATGATGGCCAAGTACCTTAATCTCTTTCCTTCCAATTCCATTTCAGCTTGAGGTAAAAGTTCCTCTACAGTCTCTCAATTTACTCTTATGTAATTCAGTGTCAGTATCTTGTTCCCTCAGTTATCCTTAAATTTTAGCCTCTTTGCATGTTTATGGAACTCAACACAGTCATATATCAATTTCTAGTACTTAGTGGTAGGGATTGTAGCTCCTTCCCTCCATACTCAGCTCACCTCATATTAAAAAGATGAAAATTTTAGGTTTTTAGAAAGTCTAGTGCCAACACTGATGACACCATGCACTGGCCATAGATGGGACGACGGTCCGTAGGTGGGCGTCGTGGATGATGAGTTAAGTTCTCTAACAACGTAAACTCCAGTAGCTTATGACGACTCATAACGACAGTCTGTCGATGGACCCATGGTCCATAGGTGGGGTCCTGTCGTTGGGTTCCAACATTTAAGAGTCTCTGATCCTACCCACAGCCGACTAGTACGGTCCATGGTTGGACCTACGGACCGTAGGTCTGGCCGTTAGTGAGGATCAGCATTAATTCGAAAAGAAAGGGCTTTTGGGTTAACTTCAAAGGTCATATCTTTTAGTAGAAAATGAATTAAGTGGATCATAACCCATCAAATTAAAGACAATTGAATCATCTTTCCAATGCCACCAACTTTGCTAAAATCCAAGCTCGGAGTAAAAAGTTATGCTCGTTTTAGTGAAGCTTTGTCGGGTAGAGCATGAACCACGACCCAGTCGACTGTTAGTAGTTCAAACGACGGCCCGTCAATCCTGTAGTAGATGGCATTTCGTCTGTTTTAAGTCAGGGTCGTTATGATTTTTCCCCCTATGCATTGGATACTTAAACTACGTTGTTTGATGCATAAACTATGTCGTTTTACTCAATCTAAGCCTAATAACCTAGTCTGACATACCCAAAACCCTCATTCTCCAAAAATCATCCAACTTAGAGCGAAAAGAAGAGAAAGAGGTGACCAACTCTTCCAAGAACAGGCAGAAGTATTCTTTGAAGTTCAGCCTCGAAATCCAAAGGATTTCTCCTTATATTTCGTCACCAGGTATGTGGGATTTCACTAGGGTTCCTTTCATCCACTAGGTCTCTATAATTCAATTAGTTCCTTGATTCCACATAACTTGTTTAGACCTAGGGTTTGTAAAACCTTGTGATTTTTTTGTGATTTCAATTGCTATAGAATCCAAAGTCTCAATAACATATTTTCTTGGATACATTGCTTAATTCCTTGTATAAAACTCAGAATCCTAGTTTGTGCAACTTCTCTTAGTTCATGAATTATAATTGCTAGGCCAGTTAAATAGAAAATCATGCTCCAGATTTCGAATGTCACATCAGTATACAAATATTGCATTTTTAGTTGGCATGTCAGTATTTAGAGCTATTCAATATTTAGTGTATTTTAGCTTCATATGTATTTGATTGGGAGTAGACTTAGCACCGAGTTGGACTAGGGTTCAGCATACCCTCCACGTAGTATTATAAGTCCTCTCTGTTGGGCATCAGTTTATTGATCACGCCACAATCATGTCTTTATACCCCTGACAAGGTATATTGGGTCCTTTCGATGGGGTGTATACATCGGACTCCACGTTTAGCTCACATGGTTTATGTTGGTTAATAGCAGCTCCCACAGTTAGACTCTCATTGCACTGACCAGGTTTTCAACATTTATATCAGTATACAGTTCATCATGTTATCTTCATGATTAGTACTTGGTCACTACATTAAGTTTAGGCTTTTTCAGTTCTATCTGAGTATCTATATCTATTCTCAGATTACATCATTGCTCAGTTGTGTATTGTTCAACTTATATATTTTTTATTCAGCTTAGTATCTATTTCCTGCATGCTCAGTACATTCCAAGTATTGACACATACTTTGCGCTACATCGTTTCATGATGTAGGTTCAGGTAATCACCATCCAGATCACGCTTAGATCGATTCTCGGTCCGCATTTAGCAGCTTTAGTGGTGAGTCCTCATATTCAGAGGACAATAGACATACTTTCATTTTAGTCATTATTTTTAGTTTCAGTTTTGTTAGAGTTAGCTGGGGGCCATGTCCCAGCAACTCAACTCAGTTAGAGGCTTTTCAGACATATTAGTACGTAGATTCAACTTTAGTTGTTAAATGGTATTTTCAGTTACCACTAAACTCCTGTTATGTTTTATTATATGATTATTCAGACTAGTTGAACTTTTTCCTCTTCAGATATTTATTGATTTAGTTTCTTCTTAGTTCATGTTTACTTAGACATATTCAGTATTTTCATGATATGACAGATTCAGGGTTAACATGGGGTCACTCGTGATCGTAGGTCTCGTGTTACGTCAAGAGGGTAGCCTCAGGGCGTGACAGAGTACATAAAAAAATAAAAGATATTGGAATAAATTTCTATTCCATCAAACCAAACATAGAAATAGTCGCCATATCTAAATAGGAGCAATTTGATTCGCTTAATTTCTAACAATAAAAATATACAATAATTGAAAAACTTTCATTGTTTTGATTATATTATTTATAATTATAAGATCTTATAAGAAAAATATTAGGTTCATCTAAATACAATAATACATAGGCTTCGCTCCTGTTTATGGAAAAAGTAGAGTGGTATGCCCCTGCGTGAATGAAAATTGTTTGTATGTGATATTAATGGAAACTGCTATACTAAATGTATAGTTTGTAATGTAGAGTATGTAATTGGTATTTAAATAGGTTTGCATGTAATGTTAGTGGAAACTGCTTCACTAACTTATTCATTAAGTGTATAAATTTCATATATAAATTGGTAACAAATGATGAACTAAACTTAATCAATTTGAATATGATTTTATGCACTTGGAGGAAGGGTTATCAGTCTTTTTTAGAATAGATTCCAAACATTTTACCAACATAATTTTTTTTGCATATTTTAATACCTAGTGGATCTAGTAGTATAATTCACAAATTTTGTCTTGAATGTAATGTGAATGAAAATTGCTTTACAAAAGATATATTATACAACAGAGTGTATAATTGGTATTTTTTGAGCATGTTAAATTAATTTTATTAGTGCACAATTTAATTTTTTTCTTTATTTTTTTGCGATGTTTAAATAATTTTTTTATTTTAATAATTTACTAATCCTAATACTCCAAATAAATTGTTTAATATCATAAGAGAGTACATTTTATACTACTTTTCCTTATAATTAGATATTAATATATAGTCATACATTATTTTCTTTAAAATTAAGGTGTAGAATTAAACTTATCTTCCAATCTCAAATTGAATTTGAAATTCCCCGTATGTGAATCTTTTTATTTAAATAATCAAAGTAAGCCATTGTTATTCAACAAAACTCAATAATTCTACTTTTCTTTGATGAAGTACTATGTAATTAATGTCAATTAATATAATCTTTATATTAAATTAGGGATAATTTTGGAGATCTTCCTTTAGGTTTTGTTCTATAACAGTCATCTTATTTGTAGTTTACGATATTACACATACGTCCTTTAGTTTGAATTTTTTGTAACTATTATTTAAACTTATTTAAAATAAATAAATCAATTATAACCTGATAAATTTGTCCATCTTTATATTATTTTCTTCATATTATTGCATATTACTAAAAACATGACTTATTTAACAAAAGCATATATATATATATAGAAATGGGACTTAAGGACGAACACAGCATATAAGAGTTGTACTTTGTGCTGGAAATGTGGTGAAATGGGACTTAAGGACGAACACAGCATATAAAAGTTGTACTTTGTACTGGAAATGTGATCTTGTGAAGATCTCTTCAAAGTCAAAATTATAATTTTGGTACATTCATTGTCAGACAACTGTACTTTTTTGGTAAAACGTGTCTAGCTATGTGGGATCTAGCTAGCTTTCACTTTACTTTTACTTTCTATTCTCCTTAATTGTTCTGATTTCTCCTTTAGTCTTTTCCTCTCTTAATTACATCCTTATAATTATTCTACATGTTCTTTTTGCAGAAATTGGCTTGTGCCGCTACGCTTGTAATAATATAATAACACAAAATTATTTTTTTTAAAAACATCAATACTTTGAAATAATTACAAACATGATTAAGAAAACTCTTACAAAATAAAACTTCTAATATGATTATAGAAGTATACATATCTAATATCTTAACTTTTTATAATAAAAGAATCTTTATTTCTAAAAAAAATTCTATCATACTATATAATCTACCCCTCTAACAAAAAGAAAATAATTAATAAAACTTACTACTGTTATAATAAAAACATCACTCCATCATAAATAAAAATAAAATTACTTTCAAATAGCTAAATAAAATATGATATTTTTTCTATTATATAGAAAGGTGAAGAGGAGGACGGCCAAGGGCAATTTTGTCAACCAAAAAAATATCCAAGATTAGTTTAAGTGTACATTGTGCATAAAGTATTAAGATTTCCAGAAAAACCAGGCAAAATTTATGTAATTCCCAAGGTATCCACCACTAAGTCAATAGTTGTGAATTGTAATGGTCACACATATACCAATACATTGGGAGGAGTAAAAGAAATCATTGCAAACTTACATGCCCCCATTTATTGATTTACTTTAAAAGCCTTCACATTTTAAAAAAAAAATCTTTTCTATTTTGAATGTATAATTTTTAATGAGATTTTTTCATACCAAAAATTCTAATTTGAGGGCTTTTAATCATATTTCCTTTCTTAGTGTGGTTTGGTCATGAAAAAATACTGTGTATTTTATTTAAAAAATTTATAGTTGAAGTTGTGTTTGGTTAAATTTTATGCAAAACATATTTAGAATTTAAATATATTTTTTCTAAAGGCATAATACATAAATATGTCATTTAATTTGGTTTCATCTAATATCTATGTCCTTCATTTTTATATGTCCATAGGTTTTATATGTCCATAAGTAGACACATAAACTTACATACAATTGAACAAGTTGACACTTGTGTTCTACTTGACGTCCTACGTGATAATATAATTCACGTCCTATGCGACATTTTATATGGCTCCTACGTCTGGTATTCCCCGTAAGACGCGTGTGTCTATTTCTTCAACTTTATAAAATCTTAGGTACTTACTTGTGCACGCCCTAAGTTGAATGTCATAGTTGTCAGACAAAGCCAAGTGAAACGATATATTTATATGTATAATTATGTTTTTCTAAAGATGATTTATATTCTCAGTTTCTAAAAGTTACTTGACTAATTTATCCGAGACATACAACCAAATTGCATTAAAAAAAAAGTAATATATCAAAAAAGATAATTGTATAATGTCATAAATTAGATCTCATATAAGAACTACCCATACTATTACCAAAAAAATTCACTTTATTTAAATTTTTTGAAGTTGAACTTGTGTTACGCTATTGATTTTGCAAATAATATTTGACTATTTGAATGTGTTTTTTAAAAATAAATAAAACTTATATGAAATATAATTCAAATGGTCATTTTTATAAGAATAAATAATTTGTCATAAAATTTTTAAAAGGATAATATAGTTAGAGTTATGCATGATTTAGTTATGCAAGATTAAGTTATGTGAGTATTAGTTATGCAAGTATTAGTTATGTAGATATTATTTAGTTATGTAGACACTACATTACATAAATTATTAATTATTGAATATATTATTTACAAATAAATAAGCAAACAAATAGTATAATTTCTCAATAAAATAAAGAAATAATTCTTCTCTATACTTAAGTGGGAATTCTGTTTTTTTTTTCTTTCTCTATTTTTTAAATGTTTAAAGCTTATAAAAATAAAATACCATATAAGTATATTTCAAGTAAAGTACATAATAAAATCCTATTTTATATAATGTAAATTTCTATCAAAATGTTGCATGTATTGTTTGTACATTTTTAGTATACCAAATCTATGAGTTATATATAAATTCATACTCCAAATAAAAAAACAATACATAATAATTAAATATGTGGAATAAGTTTAGTAATATATGGTGATAATATGTGATTAGCATATGCGTTGTCGAACTTATACATTCCAATTCATAATATTAATAAAAAAATTATATTTTGATTTCAAATGCAAACAAATAAAAAACTGTTCCTATACAAAAGAAATAAAGAAACAAAAATAGTTAGGAAAATAGAATAGTTATGTAAAGTTTTTTTCTAGAGTTTTCAATAAAAAAAATTAATAGGGAAAAATGTGTAATTTTTTAAATATATGTATAACTAATATCCTCATAACTTATTCCATATTTTATCATGTATAACTTATACATAGGTTCCTCATAAGTTATGTAGGATTACAAAAAATGTAACCATACACTGTATAGAATTAATACACGAATAACTTTTATACAATATTTAGAAACATAGCAACCAAACATGGTAAGTCATGCTGACTTTTCTACCTAATACATAACTTCCACCAAACATAGTACAAATACAACTTCTTATTTATGAGAAAAAAAATGCATCTTATACGGTAACCAAACGACCCCTTAAGTATTAACAAGGTTTTGAATGTTTTTCAAATTTTAAATACAACTTTAAGTTATATTTGTAATTTTCATAATCAGATGCGGATTTTCAAATAAAGTGAAATAAAAAGATTATCTATTTCTTTGTGTTAATTTATTTTTCATATCTATTAAAAATAAATAATTAAAAATAATATTTATTATCTTAAAAATAAGATATAATTTTATTTTATTTTTCATGTTTATACTACTCTAAATGTGAAAAGAATATCATCAAATTAAGTGTTTAATTCGAGTTTATTTGTTTGACATTATGTAAAAATAACCGTTGGTGCATATGATATTGTATTGTTAATTAAGACAATTTAAATAAGTTATAAGTTATGATTTGATAAATATATATATATATATATATATATATATATATATTATATATATATTATATATATATTATTATTATTATTATTATTATTATTATTATTATAAAGTGTGATTTAAATTATCATTTACTATCATTTTTATTAGAAAATATTAATCATAATTTTTCTTTTCAAAAAGCTAATCAAATACCTCTAATATATTTAAGATTGTAATATTGGGCCCGTGAACGGGACACGACACTACCAAGTTGTATACAAAATATTTCAAATTGTACTATAAAATTAATTGTGGCTCATTAATTGTACACATGTCTTTCTACATATACAACAACCCACATGAATAATTACTTTTTTGACTTTTTTCCTCAGTTTCTCTCTATATATATTCGTTTTTTTTTCTTTTTTTCTACTTTCCATTCTCCCCTTTTACTCTCTTTAGTTTATCTTTGATCTTAAATTTTTCATAGATCTTTAAAATATTTTGAATTATTAATTATTATGAATTATAATATTCTGATTTTTAGGTAGTTTACAAATATATAAATTTCATTTTAAAAAAATTGAAGATACCATACGCAAATTTACGGTCAAACTTAAACTATTTAATTCTCGAGAAATAAAAAGTGTCACATAAAATGGGATAGACGAAGGATAACTCTCAATTAAATTTATTTCACTTTTTATTTTCCATTTTTAACATAATTTTTCAAGTTGGATTTCTAGGAATTCTATTGTACACCCATTTAAATTTTACCTTTTTGTTTTAAACTAGAGAACTTGGCCGCACTTCGCGCGATCATTAAAAATTAAATTTTTTGATTAATTTTATATTTACTCTGTTGTTTAATCGTAATATTATTGTTTGTTTTAATAATATGAAGATTGTGAAAAAAATAAAGATTGACAAATTTTACATCTATTAAATGAGGAAGAATATATTTTTTATCAAATAAGTTAAAATATATTTGCTAATAACAAATTCTTCCATTGCATGAAGTTGATCCTTTAATATATAATATATATTCCGGTGTACTATTCTCTTTAAATGTCTAAGAAATATCTCGTAATGTGAAATAACACTGTAATACTCCCTCTGTCCCTAATTACTTGTCCACTTTTAAATTGACACATTTATTAAGAAATCAATTAATGACATAGTGAGTTTATCATTTTACCCCTATTAATTATGAAGTAGATGAAAAGTTCTGCAATTTTCAAAGTAATTAGTCATTTAATTGAGGGTATAATAAGTAAAAATAATTGTTCTTTCTTGATTTGTCAAAATGGACGAGTAATTAGGAACAACTATAAAAGGAAAAGTGAACAAGTAATTAGGGACAGAGGGAGTACTAAACAAATGCATCAGTAAATGAAATTTATATTAAAAATATATTGAATAATAATGTAGTGATACCTTAATAGAATTTCCTATCCATTTTTTTAAAAAAAATACTTCACCCTTTCAATTTCGTTATATCTTCTTATTTAGTAGAAGAATCATCATTTATTATATTCTACTCCACCTTAATTTGTACCATCCGAGTTTTAAGAATAAACATTAAATTTAAAATCGAAATAAAAAATCACTGAAAAATGACAGAAAAAATAATAATAGTATATGAAAATTAAAATAAGGTGCAAGAAAAGCCTTTTCACGATAATTTTTTGAAATATATTGATAACAATTAAAATGGAGCTGTTATTTTATCTTTAAAATTAAGTTTTATTGAATTGAATTAGTAGAATGAGAAAAAATATTAAACTAATAACTTTTTAATGTTATTAAATGCATTTTCTTTTTAATTGAGTAGTAGATTAAAAATTCCGAATTAGGATATTAAAATAATATCTTACTCTCTCCTTAATTATTATGGTATTAAAAACATTTATTTTCCTTAAATGGTGATTCATTTTCCATTTACAGTTATATCCAATTAATTTCTAATGTATTGAATGTGGTTATGGAATATTGAAATAATATCTTTATCTTTCCTTAATCATAATAATATTATAATTTAACATTTATTTTTCTGAAATGATAATTTTTTTTTTTAATTCCTAGAACATTTTGTTTACTATATTGAATGTAATTATAATAAAACATATTGTATTTAGTATGACAAAAGAACTCAAAAATTTGAGAAATCAGATAAATAGTAATCTTAGCTTCTAAGAAATGTCACATCATCATTTATATATCCAACTTTATATATATAAAAAATTATTTTTTTAACAAAAAAATTCCAATCTTTTAAAATTAAAAATATTTATTAAAAATAAAAATAAAAATCAAGGCAATAATTATTTTAAAGAAAAATATAACCAAAATTGTCAGAAAAAATTGATAAAAATAAATAAGTATCTATTACTAAGAATGGTGTTACTACATTTTCTATTTTAACTTCATTGTTACATATGGATAGAAACTTTTAGAAGAAGAAATGATCCAAAAATTTAAAAATAATGATTCCTTAAATGGTGATTCCTTTTCCATTTACAGCTTTTCAATTAATTTTTAATGTATTAATTATGGTTATGGATATTGGAATAATATTTTTATCTTTCCTTAATCATAATAAATTATATTTTAACCTTTGTTTTTGTGAAATGATAATTTTCTTTCATTCGTACAACATATTGATTAATATATTGAATGTAATTATAATAAAACATGTTGTATTTAGTATGACAAAAGAATTCAAAATTATTAGAAATTAATTAAATAGTAATCCTAATCCTAACTTCTAAGAAATGTCACAAATATATATATATATATATATATATATATATATATATATATATATATATATAATATAAATTACATTAATGATGAAATGAAGATTAAGGAAAGAAGTAAAAGAAATTAATAATAATATTGATGATGATAGGAGTTAAATAAATCATTTTATATTTTATAAATTTTCAATATAAATTTTTCAGTCTTTTAAAATTAGAAAATGCTAAAAAAATAAAACTAAAACTAAAAATCCAGGCAACAATTATTTTAAGGAAAAAATAACAAAAAATATCAGAAACATTGATAAGAATAAATAAGTATCTATTGCTAAGTAGGTGTCACCCCACATTTTCTATTTTAGCTTTATTATTACATATAGATAGAAACTTTAAGATGAAGAATGATCCAAAAATTTTAAAAATGACAAATCAATTATGTAAAAATACATGTGTAATTCTTATAAAGTTATAATAACTAATTTCTTCAAATAAATAATTAAAAGAAAGAAAAAAAAGTTATTAAGAAAATAATATAAATAACACTAATTATGAGATTAATAGCATTGATGAGGAAAGGAACTAAATATGATCATCTTTTTTAATTCTTTTTTAAGAATATATATATAAACTTTAATTAAAGATAAATAAGAAAAAAAAACTTTAATTAAAGATACAAAATATAAAGACAAAATAAAAGAAGAAAGAAATTAAAAGAACAATGAGGTTGAAAGAAATAATGTCTAATTTTCTCTCTTTTCAAATCACAAAATAAATTTTTGTTTGTTCTCCTCTTAATTTGATACGAATTCCATAAATAGAATGATTTTTTCTCCAAATAATTTTTCTTACCCTTTGAAACACTAATCAACCTTCTTATAAATTTCTCAACCACAATGAATTTTCTCTCCTTATAGGAGGAATAAACGTTTTTTCAAAAAGTCTTTTATTTTGAAGAGAAACTTTTGTTACATGATCTCTTTCTTTTCATCAATGTCTTCACAAGAATCATGAGATATTCTCTCTTTCTCTTTTGTTAAAAAAGCCATGACCTAGAAATTTGATGGACATCTTAGCGACATAAGTTGATACCATATATTCATCATCATCGTCAGAAGAAGAGGAGCCAAAGTGAAGAAATTTGTTCTTATTTGTTACAAATGCTCAACTATTTTTTATTTTATTTTATAGGCTAAATAATTATAAATAGTTATGAAAAATGAATAGTTTTTATCTTTTCATCTTCCATTTCCATTTACTTAAATCTATATTATTGTAATGGATGTTATAAAGGGCATAATTAATTGGGTATGACATAAATACTTTCAGTTTTTTTTTAAATACAAATAAAAAATACAAAATAAAATGTCAAAAAAAGGAGAAAAAAGATTAATAGAAATGCTGGCCATAGAGAGGTGCCACATCAGATTGTCTATATTCAGTTATATATATATATAGGTTCATGCCCTTAGATGTTATTTTATTACTTTAGCTGGCATCGACATTTTTGTAAATCTGATAACTACTTTGGAACGTTTTATAATGTGGCATAGGCTAACAATTTAGATCATAAATTTAAAAATAATAAAATTTAATTTATTATAATACTAATATCAATATCATAATTAAAATTTATAAAAAAAAATTAGTTGGCTCTCCAAATTCAATCGGTATTAAAATAATTAAAACATAGAAATTAACATAGATTGGACTCGTGCTAACATTTATGTTTTCATTTTAAAAATTTTTTCTTTAATACTTTATATAAATAAATTTTTATGTAAAAAGTATTATAAATCATAATAATTAATAGCTTAAAATATTTGAAAACATATAAAAAGTTTTTGTTGACTTTCAAAATTTCATTTATACCACGTAAATTGGGAGAAATATAGATATATAGATATTTTAAGTTGCTAATTATTGTGAGTTATAGTACGTTTTATGTAATTTTCATATATATTACTCGTTTTGTTCTAATTTATGTGATACAAATGAAAATTGAAAAGTCAATGAATTTTTTATAAGTTTTTTTTATATTAACTTGTTAATTATTGTGATTTATAATATATTTATGTAAAACATACTCTAAATAAAAATAATTAGTAGCTTAAAATATATAAAAACATACTAAAAAATTGATTAACTTCAAATTTCATATGTACCACATAAATTGAAACAGAAACAATAACATATATTGGGCCTCGTGCTGGCATGGGGTCCCATATCTAGTATATACTAGATGAAGGAGGCCCGTGACAAGCACGGGCCCAATAATCAAATTAATATTGAAGCAACTATGGAGTTATTATGCTTGTAAAAATATTAATATTAACGAATCAAGGGTTACGGCTTCTGCAGAAGATGGTTAATATCATATACTATTAGAAATATTCAAAATATGTACAACAAACACTAGTATGGTGTTGACTTGAACGATCAGCAAATACTAACTAATGTAATACACCCAAATAATATAGCAGATGTTTCAATTTTGTCATATTAGATTACTATTTCATTGTTTATCATATGTAAAGGACGTTCGCTTCTTAGTAGCTAATCTTCTGCATTCAAAAAACCATAGCATAGAGAGTTGTTGGGGGTTCCTAAGAAAATTGTGTAATGTTAGTAAATTCACAAAGTTGAGGTGGTTGATGATGGAAGTGAAACTGTTTGAAAAGTGACATGGCACAAAAATGTGGGATAAAACATTACCTAGAAAGCTAAATAATGAAGGCATCCCAAAAAGTTAAACCGATTCATTTCATTCTCCCTATTGAACAAACTTGTACCGACTGAGAATCCAAAAACTTCATTAAGCAAAAGTCACAAAATCAAGTAAGGGAGTTCCTGTAATTAGACAGTTTAAAGTCGGTCAGAAACTGAAAATATAGCAACACATAGCAAAACAATTTAAATCTTAGAATCCCTCAAAACGGAAGAAAAAGTTTGAAACTTTATCCTCCAAACTGGCACCTTTTGAGCACAGAAACTGAAAATGAGCAAATGGTAACTTCAGAATGAGCAAAATATGGTCAATTAACACCCCAGCGACACCAAAAATAAAGGAGGTAAACTTTAGAAAGACTGAAATTTTCTCTAAATTTACTCAAGCATTTACTCTTCCAACTTCATCAACATTGATGAGAACAAATTCATTTCTATTAATCAGGGTATAGAGACATGATCAAATAAATTTTGATATGATGTTATATTTCAGAGAATTCATTTACAAAGCGATCAAATAAGTCTTGATACATCGACAGGTAGAGGAGGGGAAAAAAGAGCTAATCACCCACAATGAGTAGAACTTTTAAGGTAAATCTATATGCCCATTAGGTATCAAATAGAAAGAAAGTCATGATATCGATAAAAGTGATAGATTCTCCATTGAATCTCTGTGTGATCAGCATGTTCAGATGATCAGCTCTGTAATTAGTATAATAAAGGTCTATCATTCTTGGAACCAAGTTAGGTGTTTGAGAGTATAGATGCTCCATAAGTGTATTGGATTGTTGGTATGGTAATAGTTCACAATTCATTTCCATAAAAAGAAAAGACATTTGAATGCTTTATAACTTCACAAACACACAGATCACTGCCCAAAGAAGTGGTCTTAGCAGAGTTTTTTTTTTTTTCAAAATAATTACGTTGTTAATTTACTTTCTCTAGGTTGTAAACAAACCCAAAACCGTTCGGATCAATGGTCTCTAATCATCTCATTCTTTTTTCTTGAAACCCTAATGTAAGAAGCCCATTGGGATGTCCATAATTATAGTATTTTTCTTCATTGACCGTCAAAACCTTTCTGGGTCATTAATTATACTTACCGTTTCCTCACCAATAACTTACAACATAGTTGTTGCTTGGACGTTATGAGCTCACACCTTAGCATTAACCACATTGAATTTGAGATTCGTGAGGACAACACCCACCTCAAACAATGGCCCTGGTCTATCACTAGACAATTGACTCGGAGATGATCATTAGTTATCCTAAAGATTTTCCTAGTATGATCTAAAAAGGAGAAAGACTATTTCAAATAAGACAACTTGAACACATCATCAAACATCTTGAGTGTATATCCAGGACGTTCTAATTTTGCAAATGGACTTTATTCAGAGGATTGTCCTCGCACGTGTAAGATTAGATCGGGGTTCAATTTTCAATAGGATGATTTGGTTGTATGCACTAATTAGTTAACAACAACGACAAAATTCATCAAAGAGATAATACTTATGTAAATCGGATTGTTAGTTATTCCCCTAACTACAACTTTATGAGAAAGTTAAATATGCAATAAGTTAAATGTTGGAGAATCATAACAAAAATGGAATCGGCAGTACCTTGCTCAACAAATAGAAGAACGACCACCCTAATTTCCTCATCAATACCATGCAACATCGTGCAATTTGAAATAGCTATGAGGAAGCTTGTAATTGGAAATAGTCATTTTTGGAAAGAATTCAAAATCTGGAAATTTGGTTAAGTATGGAAAAAATGAGTTTTTGGTCAACTTCACACAGTCATAACTCCTAGCTCAGGATGATTTAGGTGTATTTCCAGTTATGTTTGGAAATACCTTGGAATGATCTTTCTAACGCCGCCAAGTTTGCTCGATTTCGAGTTTGTATGAGTGAGTTATGCCCTTTGGAAGTTGGGATGTTGGAATAGGGCAGTTTAGTCCGAATTTGTACGGGTATTTTGGTCTTTTCCCTAACCATTTCTTTTGGTTATAGTAAGGGTCTAGACTGATTTTAATCCAGTTTTTCCCTTTTAAAAAGTGAGAGTTAGGGTTGTGAGTGAAGAGAGAAAGAAGAGGAGAAAGAGAAAAGAAAGCAAAGTTCGTCAAGATCGTCGTGGTTTTCGTCGGAGGTGATCCCTAATAAGGTATGTGAGATCATAGTGTTGGGTTGGTTCATTCCCCCACACGCCATACTTGTTTTAATTCCGAGAAAAGATTGGTTGTGGTTGTTGAATTCTTGTGGTTGTGTTGTTGAAGTTTCTTGTTGATTTGGTACATGTTTCCGGATGGAATTTCGAGTTGAATTTATTGTATATTGAGGGTTTTAATGATTATGAGTGTTTGGGGAAAGAACCTTTGTTGTTGAGAGGGTTTAGAGTTGGAGAAACTAAGGGGAAAAGTCGGATTTTCTGGGGAAAAGGCTGGGGCATCGCGCCAGCCAGCGCGCCCAAAAAGGGGCTCTGAAGTTCCTCCTTGGGGCGGTGCGCCATGCAGAGCGTCCCAGCAGCCCCTCTGAAACGTGAGGGCTGGCGCCCCGCGCCTCTCAGAGCGCCAAGGAAGCCAATCATCCCCATTCCTTCTCCACTTTTTCATACATGTTCCTTGGTAGTGTACCTATGTTTTCTAGTTGATTTCAACACTCTAAGGTACATCTAAACATCACAAACTCATCCATAAACATGGGATCATTATCCTTGAATCCATAATCCAATTCGAGGAAAGTTAAGATCAAAGTCAAGTGAAGTTAGAGTCAAGTCTAGAAGTTTTGAAGTAAGTCAAAGCAAGTTTTTTTTTTTTAAGTTTTCAAGAGTCTTTAATGAACGTTTAAACTTCGTTTTAAGGCTCAGGTTTCAAGCAAAGTATAGAGTTGAGTTCATTTCTCAAAAGCTATTAGGGAACTAAGTATTCCCAAAGAAGTTTATAAATGTTTTAACATTTGAATAAGAAAGGAACTAGGTTTTCCAAGAGAGCATTTGGGCTAAGCTTTGACCAATTATCTCAAACTAAAGAAAGATGTGTTTAAAACACTTATGAGCTAAAGTATTTTTGGGAGTAGTATTGAGCACCGAATTGGGGACGTGAGTTCATATTAACTCAACTTTCCATAAGAACCATGTTGCCAACATGGGATCTAACGGGTCATTCTTTTTAGATGATCACGTAAGTTAAGCTAGTGGATCCACTAAGTTAAGTAAGGTCCTATATCACGGCAAGGTATATGATGGTCCTTGGGCAACGTGAGGTAAAACGTTGTATCATCACTAGGGCTCATAGTGGTGGTTGTCGGTTAAAGAACCTCCCACTAAAGTTATATTACTTTTATATAAGTAAAGTTGAGTTTGTTATCGTTTTATCCTTAACGAACTAAGTTGTTTACACTGTTTTACAAGCTTTATATATTGCATGTGTCTTATTGCTTTATATTGAATTCGGTTATTCATGAGTTGAACAGAGCCAAGGTAAGTGTTCCTTTGTACTCCTTTCAAGCTTAAGTTGTTGTTTAGCTTTCCAGCTCGCATACTCGTACATTCAATGTAGTGATGCCAGTTGGCCTGCATCTTATGATGATGCAGACGCAGGTACCCAGGATCAGCATCCAGCACGCCGTTGATCCAGCTGAGCACTCCAGAGTTAGTGGTGAGCCTCCTTGCCTTCCGGAGGACTCTATTATTTTGTGTTCCTAGTTTTTCTTTATTAGGATGTTGCGGGGTCTGTCCCAACATCCATCTCAGTGTTATAGAGGCTTCATAGACAGTCAGTCAGTTAGTATTGAGTCTCTCATCTATGTATATATATAAATATTCTATTTTGAGACACGAGTTGCCTTTTTGGCCAATTTTCATCAGTTAGGTGGTTTTATGACCTTCATTGCATGGAGTTATTCTGTTGAGTTAAGTTTTCCGCTGAGTTAAGTAAGCCAGGTCAAGGGTTCGCTTGGGGCCAGCAATGGTATTCGAGTGCCGGTCCCGCCCAGGGTGTAGGCTCAGGGCGTGACATACTAAATGTACATATATATAAGTGAATCACTTGAAGACTGCAAGTTAGATGATTTCTGAAGAAATTCTGGCTATAAAGCATGCTACTATGACTACTAAGATTACATTTGTCACCCTCAAATGAAGCTCTATATCAGCTCTAAAAGCAAGTAAAAGAGGTATGTGATTAGCTTCTAATTTTGCGAGCCAAGTAGCTTTTATTGACCGTAAATCCAATAATGCCATGCGCATGACATACCATTAATGGTTGCGCTTCTTGATCCCAGAAAAATGATACAAAAGGAAAGGGAACAAAAGAGAATTCCTATTTTGTATTCTTTGTTTTTTTGAATCACAGGGTAAAAAGCTAATGACCATTGTGAAAATATTTCCACCTTCTAAGCAAACTAAAGTGGTAAATTCATGAAAAATTCAATTCAGCTATACGTGTATGAGTTTTTCAGTCCAAGATATATACTTTCTGTGTAAGAGTAGTGTGACAAAAGAATTACCTAGGATCAATGTCCAATGCTATAGATTGATTGCATAGAAGATGTTTATAAACTTGCTGGAACGTGTTATACTCCTTTCATTGGGGCATTTCATCAACCATACTGAATACATCAATGCTCTTCTTGTTATTCTCTTCTTTATGTTTTAGTAGCAATTCCCTGTTATAAGTGTTGTAACAATTAAGGCATCAAAGTAGAATATTCTTCAGGAAGAACTTAATAAACAACCACATGTATAATAAAATCCACCAAGAATAAATACATGCAGAAAGTGGAAAATTAAATATTTAAAATCAGACGACTATACTAAGGAAACATAAAACATAAATATGAATATAATTTCATAGGTAGAGTGAAGATTGTTAATCAAAGAAAATTTGTAGATCCTAACTCAATAATCTCCGAAAAACAAATATTTACTTGATCATCGAAAAAGGAATGAAGCAGAATATTAAACACGAATCAAATACTCACATGCAAACGGGGAATTGAGACATAGCTCTGTAATTGAAAATTTATAAAATGAGTAGTTTACCATTGAAGACATGTAGCGGAAGCTCCAATAAACAGACACAGAAATAAAAGAGAAGAAGACGGAAGAAAGAGACCTGGATATAGAAGTTGAAGTGGATGTGCCAAATAGTTAAACACGTGTGGAGGGTTTTAATTGAAGTGCAATACGTGTCAACAGAGTAAAAAATAACTCTAAATTTACCGTACAAATTAAATAACTTTTGGTACAATTCGTTGAACCTGTGTTCGTACACCAACTCCCATTTCTAATAAAGGGTAATAAATATATATGAAAGAATGGTCTTACATTGTACGGTATGATACACATGGATAGAATTGTCTTCTACCGCTACACAAACACCCATGCTCATTCGAGATTTGAAGAAGTTTTGGCCTGTTAAAAAATGCTCGCAACATTTTAGACATTGAGTACAAAATAATAATCTGAAATTAAGAACAAAATTCATTACAATATCCAATTTAGTGATTTAAATAATAATTAAATATTTACATAAAAGACATAAATAACATATTGTCATAGCCTCACTCTCCAAATACTATTTAAAGAATGACTTATTAGTCATTGTTATCAGAGATATAAAATAATTAAAGATTCTTAATATGAAATTTTTTAATTATTAAATTAAATGTTCCTAAATATAATACATGAATTCACAAACCTTCTAATCATGGCATGAATTTGATCTCCTTATAAATAATTATACACCAATATAAATGTAAAAGGTAATACTATGAATAATTTAAAGGATAGATAAATAAAGACAAACGATAATACAAATCACAAAAATAGTACAACAATTTTGAGAAATTATATATAAAAAAATGATGTGCATCAACTCAATGTTACATTTTTTTTCTTTGAATATTGAGAAATTCATGACAAACAGTAATTTTGAAAAGAAAAAACTTCATTGCTCCGTTAATATGAGAAATTGGGGAAAAAAAATAGGAAAAATTACCTAACTACACATTATTTATTATTATATTTTCTAATTTTTCCTACCATTTCAAAAAATATCAAAAATCCCTTTTTTTGCTCCCATCATTCATTTTTTCAGATACATTAATTTAAAATCTCCTACCCATGATTTTCCTTCCTTTTTTCACTCCACAATTACTTTCATTAGTCTATTTTTTGAATTTCAAATCTTTTCTCTTTCCGATTAATGAATTTAATAGTATAATTCATTACATATATTTTCTTTTTTGTTCCACGTTACTGGGGACATCTTTTATTATATAATTGTAAGTTTTTTATATCAAAATTTTTGAATTAAGTGAGCGTTTGATAATAGATTTTGTATCAGATATTAAAAATCTATCCTAAAAAGAAAAAGTTTCAATTTCACTTATAAAATTTCAAGTTTTAAAAATCACAATTTTAAAAACTCAATTTTTTTAGTTTCAAACTTCAAAATCTACGACAAATCAAAGCTCAATACCCATGGGTACATTTTAAACCTTGACTATAGCTCGTTAAAGACTTGCTCATTTGCAAGATTTCCAAATAGTGCATTTCTAAGGAAATTAGTAATGGAAAGTGACCATTCAATAATTTTTTATTATTAGCCTTTAAGGCACGGGAGTTACTCCTCCAGCTAGGAATCTTCCAAAATTCCTTATAAATCCTAACTCCCAAAAATAATGTTATCCCTTCCTTATTTCACTTCACAAATCACTTCCTATTTTTAGTCACACAATCTTAGCAATTATTTTCTCATTCACGTATAATATTCAAAATCAGTTTCTCAACTGTCAAAACTATTTCAACTTCAATTTATGTATCTCCTCTTTGTTCATCTTTTGATTTTTCATTTTTTTGTGTTCTTGAAAACGCTGATACATAATTTAATCTTGGATCTTAAATTAATCTTTATTAGTGTTATTACTGATTCGATACATCACTACTACAATCTTTTTTTGTTCTATGCATATGATACTTAATTTTCAACGTATCTAGTTTATTTTGATAAAGCACTGTGTATCAAATTAAGTATCTTGATACATAAATACATAAAAATTGATATTATTATTGTATCAAATACATGATTATCAACTATAAAATGATATATTTATAGATACACTTTATTTTAGCTTACATACACCTTCTTTCACAATCTTATTGTATCAGATACATTAATATAAACTATAAAATAATACATTATATAAAAAATGTATCTTAACAACTTGAATTCTTCTACAATTGCATATTTATCTTTCAAGGCAAACAATGTATCTTCTTCTAGAATCATATACTGAATAAAGATACTCATTAAAGAAATTAGTGATACATTCCATAAAATAGTTATTTCTATGAATCAATCACAAACAAATACTAATGTATCTAATTAATAGGAGTATAGTACTTATCAATTTATACAAGATACATATATACTAATGTATCACGATTGTATAGTCATCTTGAAAACACAAACAAAAAATCAAATTAACAACACAATATATGTAATTTCATACCTTCGATTGTCAGATCTATTTTACGATGAAATTAAAACTCTTATCTAATTTATACATTACAAATCGAGGCTCATATTTTTTCCATATTCTTGAATGTCAGATTATTTTTTTCTTCAGATTCTTCATTGTCTCAGCAAAATCAAAAATTTATGATGTATCTTCTCAATTTTTTTTGATAATTTTGAATCAAAATTGAAAGGATCTTCGACGAATTGGGAGAAGAAATTTGAAATCCAACACTTATGTATCGTTCATAACTCACCTTGTTTTTCCAGATTCTTGAATGTATTCATTACGTATCAGCTATTATTTTCGACTTTTTTAATATATTACGATTTTGGTAAGAATTGAAAGAAAAAAATTTGAATTGTTTGAAGCTAGACAATTTGGAATAGAATTGAGAGAAGAAAATTTGAATTTTGAATTGAAGGTGGGTGGATTTGAAAGAGAATTGAAAGAAGAAAATTTAAATTTTGATTTGATTGAATCTTTTTTAAGATTTGGGAGAGATTTAAATCAACTAGATTAGCGTAATTTGGGGAACTTACAATCAATTTTATATTCTCTTTCCTTTAAAAGTGTAACTAAATTTGTTTTAATGTATCAAATTTAGTGTATCCGGCTTGTTTGCTATATATCCGAATAGCATTGATTTTGAGGGATTTTTGTAAATTAAAAAAAAGTAGGGATAGAATGTAATTTATGTCCTTACACTATGGGATTTAGGTAAGCTATACAAAAAAAAAAATGATAGTGCATGGGGATGTGATTATGCGGAGGAAAGGAAATGGGAGAGTGGGAATAGTTGGTGGTTTATAAAACCAATTTTTTGTTTTATTTATCTTTTACTTAAATACATATTCAAATAAAAATGATCCGTAAATCAAATTTAAACCATTAGGTGGAAGTATTGTTCCATTATGAGTCTTAGAAACTGTTTTTTCAACTGATTTTATAATAATATGTTAGCTATAAAATTGGTAAGGATAAAATTAAGAAGTTCTAACCATTTGGAACCACTTTATCTTTAAACACTCATCTCAATTTTGAATTTTTTTTATATTAGAAGTTCTAACTGTTCTTTATATTTTAGATTTTAGATTTAATAATTGAGTATTATTTGAAAATATTAGAGATAAGGCCTAAAAATTTGAGAAACAGAAAACACGTGTTCACTTAAACTATCACAGTAAATTTTAAATTCTAACTTATCTTTTGAACGGTAACTTTTTTTTAAAAATAAAAACAAAACAGTTTTTTTACCATGCTTAAAACTCTTACGTATCTTTTAAATATGGAACCTTTTAAAATTAATTTTTTAGAATTTGATATTTACAACAAAATTTTGGTTTTGACACAATTAATAATTTTAAAATAGTAAATACGTTTTTGTATGATTTATGTAATTTTAATTATAAAAATTTTAAACAATTAAATAGATCTCTTTAATTAGTATATATTTAATTTGAAAATTATAATTAGTTTAGAATTTAAATACTTCTAACGATTTAGGTATTATTATTATTATTATTATTATTAATTTTTACCAATTAGTTATTTCAAAAAATAGAAGTTCGACAAATATAATAAATAAATAATGTGATACAGATTAGTTTGTTAGAATTATTTTAGTTAATTTTTAATTCGAATTGAAAATAAGATATTTCATTGTTATGTGCTCCTAAAATTTAGCACCATTATCAATTTACTTAAACAATTAAAAAATCGAGAAAAATTCAACATTTTTTAACGTAAACTAATTTTAAAAACTGTTTTCAATTATGCTTTTTAAAATGTTTTGTTTTTAAAATTGTCTTTTATTATTTAATATATTTACTAATTTTGTGGTGCTGACACGTGGCACCTTTTCTTTTCCTATTATATATAGATAAAATTGAAAACTTCCAAAAAAAGAGGAGGAAGAAGAAGAGTTCTAAACATCAAAACACAGTTTAGTTTTTTTTTGGTGATTGCAATTTTTATTTAAATTTTAAGATTTTTAAATTTGAAATTAATTTTAAGAATTAATAAAAAAAAAAATGTGGTGCTAACATATGACACTTGTTCTTCTTATATTATATATATAGATAGATTTGAATGATAATATTATCATTTTTCATATTATCAAAATCTATAAACATGGGAACGAAGATGATTATGATTTTTTTTTTAAAAAGATTATGGAGAGAGATTTTAGATTACAAGATATGGTTGAAGTTTTATCATTTTGAAAAGAATAAAAAAACATGTAATGATTTCCTCAATAACTCATTCGGAAATTATGTGATTTAGTTTCCTCGATAACTCCTCCCTAACTTGTAGTAATTTGGTTTCCTAGTAACTCGGACTCCTACCTAAATGGCAGTAATTTAATTTCCTCGGTAACTCCACTCAAAACGTAAATCCTTTACCTTTTCTTACATGCATTAAATATTAAATAAAATAAATTTAATTTAATATTAATTAATTTGGAGCTGTTATAACTCATAATTAATTTGTTATATTACAAATTAATAATAGTTATAAGTAGATGTATATGATATAATATAAAGTCTTAAATATATATATATATATATATATATATATATGTTAATTAATTATTCCTATTTTGTTTCCTATTTATTTAGTTTTCCCATAAAAATATGACTATATATTTAAATTTTTGCAATAAAAATTAAATAACCGTACTTTTATGAAATTTCCCCTACTAATTATTGTCTTCAAAATAATTTAGGTTTATGTTTCCAGGGTTGGCGTTTTTCTTAGTTCACTTTTTCCCTGCGACTGTTGGTATTATTACTCAATTTATTGTTTTGATATTAGTTTGAATACAAACTTTTTTTCTTTCTGATGATATATCTTATGTTCCCGAACTAAGTTATCTTGTGATTATATTCATGACTATTAAGTTTGGGATGATTAAATTTATATTTTGTAGGGTTGAAGGTATAAAATTTAATTCCAAACTTAATTCTCGCACTTCTCACCTGATCTCATGAACCAATCGACCCCTTGAGCTAGATTTGTCATTTTTAAGAGTTTTACGTCAAAACTTTGATGTATATTGCACTAAGCTCACTAATATCTAACGTGGCATATACTAGTCAAAATAAATTAATCCATCAGGGAATGCATTGGTTCATATAAATTTTGTGATTTCTTATGAAAGAAATTTGTAGAGATCCAACACGGTGAATGCATACCATGTTTTCCTGTTATGTCCCTTTATGATAATGTTTTCATGTTCATGCATATCCGTCATACTTAGTACAAGAACCAGTGCTATACATTGTCTATGTGAGCTTCATCTGGCTAGATTCGGACGGCTACATTTGAAGATTTGGTGAGTCCTGATGTTCGGAGGACCATGTCACCTTTACTTACTTTTCTTATGTTTTTGTTTCAGACATTGTACGTGGTGTATGGGTTACGTTTCGATCACTCTTTTTGATGTATTAGATTGATTTGTCGAGGACTTCCGCTTTTATGTCAAACTCTTAAATAATGTGAGACTTTCTACTTTTGTCTATTATATTGTGTTGGATGCATGTCAAGTGGGCTGTCTTTTCAATCTTCGCTATGTTTTATGATAGTTCCTTTTTCCTTTTTTTTTTAATTGCAGATTCATATAAATTGTTTTCTAATCTTGTGTTTAATTTGTATATATATAGGTGATGGCACTTGAATGTTTCAGTTGGATTACACAAATTTTGTGTCATAGATATGATAATGATGAAGAATTATCATTTCTTAGACGTTTGCCTGATTGTCTCCTCATCGAAATCCTTAGTAGACTTCCCGCAGATTGCCTTGTTGGAGTGTCCAAGACATTGATCTCATCGCGGTATTTTTCCACCTTACATCTCAAAAGAGCTAGGCCTCTACTAATCCTACACTACAATCTCGTTGGTACTAATAATGAGCATAACCTTTATGTATTTGATCAAAGTCTTAATAAGGAGGAGGAGAAGATGTTCACGAAAGTACTTCTTAAACGCAACCATATGATTAATATGGCTAGAAACAAATCTCATCTTCAATACTCTTGTGAAGGTGTTCTTCTGTTCACTGCTGAGTATTCTCCGCGTACCTATGCCATTTTCAATCCAATAACACAAGAGAAAGTAATTGTACAGCATAAATTCAACCCTGGCAAATTGTGTGCCTTTTATTATTGTTCATTGACAAGACAATTCAAACTGATTTATGCACAAGGAAAAGATTATCGGTTTCAGTATTCCATATACTCTGTCAGGACACAAACGTGGAAGAGGAAAATTAATTGTCCTACTTCCAATCTTGTGCCGAATGACTCTCCTGCAATTGTCAATGGAGCAGTGCATTTGCTTGTGGGTAGAGATTTAGAGAAACCGGATATTCCTCCTTGTGCTAAAGGAATCTTGGTGCTTAATATGGACAAAGAAGAGTTCTCAAATATGCCTCATCCCGGAAGTTGTAGCTCATGGAAATTACATCAAACGATGTCTCTTTTAGTGAAGGATGAGTCTTTGTCTCTCTGTCAATTGTTTATCTTTGAGGATATGATGGATATATGGATCTTGGAGGACTATGGAACATGGTCATGGACCAAAAAATGCAAGGTTAAACTTATATTTAATAACCAAGGTGTTTGGCGCAATATGCGTTTTCTTCACTACAGTTATTGGGAAGTAGTTATGTACATGTCTTGGCTAATAAAGCCTTTGCACTTCCTGGATGGTGAACTGGTATTTTACTGGTATAGAAGGGGATTATTTATGTATAATGTGGATCATAATACTTTGAGGAATATCCAATGTCCACATGGCTCAGCAAGTTTTACTTGTAACACTTACAAAAAGAGCCTCTTAACCATAGCCTAGCTTTCTCTAATCTTATTCTTTTACTTGTGTAATTTTGGTGCTTTGTTTAGTTGAGTTGTTAGTATATTGAAATATATTTATCATTAAGCTTATGATTTTGAATATGACAACTTGTTGCATATATATAGATTCACTGTGTGCAAACACAATTTCAAGTTTTAAAAATCACAAACTGACCAAACGGGAGCTTAGAATGTATATATACATATAATGGTGGAATCAACCTAGTCGTCAAGTGTTGTTGAAAACTGTGTAGATATATAGATAATATTTTTTTCTAAATCTAAAGGGGGGGTAATTGTGAATGGGCACAAAGTAGATGAAAGGAGAATGGATGGATTTGGTCATGTTAGAAGAAGATTCCATTAAATGTATAATCTCCAGTGCATCTATTCTGCTTGACTTAATTAGCAGGTTTTGAAATGAAGGCTGGCTTAAGTATGATATCGGTATCACAAATCCCTTCTTCTGCTTCTCCCCATCATAAACAGAAAAATGGCCCTTGGGAACATCCAAGGATGGCGAAGACTTCTTTATTATACGAGGAACTCGGATAGCAAAAGTTACTACTACTGTTACTTTGTGTGTGTCTATCTCTACTCTTCTTAACTTCAATTTATTATCTTTATTTTATAATACTAACATAAAAAACTTACCTATTTTAATACCTACTGGATCTAGTAGTATAATTCACAATTACACTATGTCTTATATGCAATATGAATGAAAATTGTTTTACACAAGATATATTATATACTATAGAGTATATAATTGGTATTAAAACTGATTTCTTAATTATTAATGAATTATAAACAAAGTGTAAAGTTGTTATATAAATTCATAATAAATGATGACTCAAGCTTAATTAATCGGGAGCTAATGTTATACACACTGGGAAAGGGTTAGGAATTTAATACATACTCCATACTCACATCCACCAACAATAATTCACAATGATGTATGAAATTAGATTTGCTAAAATAAAATAATAAGAATGCACTTTAAATACATACTTTATATTCACATCCACCAATAAATGCTATTTTTTATATCTATTTTGCAAATAAATGAACATATACAAAGATCGTGTTTAGAATATATATCACCTAATAAAATTATAAAATATAATATAACATACAAGTTCAAAAATCATCAAAATATAAAGAAAAAAAAAAGAACTATGAATACATTTGGAACAACATTTCCTTTTTGGGAAAAGGGTCCTGATATACCCCTCAACTTTGCCATTTGGAGCTGATATGCCCCTCGTTATGATAGTGACTCATATATACCCTTACCGTTATACAAACGGCTCACATATACCCCTACCGTTACAAAATGAGCTCACATATACCCTTAATTTAACGGAAGTGAAAAAAATTGTTTTAAATTTATGTTTTTGACTTCTAAATTTTAAAAAAATCATGTAGGGGTATATATGATCCTTCTAGCGAATTTCATGGTATATTTTAATCTTTTTTATACATAAATTATTTTTTGACGTCTTTGATTATCATTTTTGAGTTTCTTATTCTTATTTTATTTTTTTCTTTCGTTCGTTAGTGTAAAGAGAAAATTTTAAAACTAATTTTTTTGTGGCTATATTACAATTTAAAACTATTTTTTTCGACTATATTGTTATTTAGTTTTTGTATTGAAAAAAAATTGGGTCATCTATAATAAAGTTTACAAGAAAATTAGTGAAACATAAATAAATTTGACCATCAAAATAATAATTTTAAATTAGTCGTTGAAACAAAAAAAGTCAAAAAAAATTATGTGTGAGGAGGATTAAATATACCCGTATGGAATTATATTTTTTTAAAAATAATAATAATTAAAATTAATCTTTTCACTTCTCTTAGAGGAAAAGGTAATGTGAGCCATTTGTATAGCAATAGGGTGCATATGAGTCACTTTCATAATGAGGGTAATAATAATTAAAATATTAAATTAAAATTAATCTTTTCACTTCCCTTAGAGGAAAAGGTAATGTGAGCCATTTGTCTAGCAATATGGTGCATATGAGTCACTATCATAATGATGGTATATCAGTTCTAATTGATAAAGTTAAGGGGTATATCAGACCATTTTCCCTTCCTTTTTAGACTTGGAATCCTTCAAATCATTCTTCACACCCACACTAGACTTTGACTTTTTTTGCTTGTGACGTCTCACCCGTCACAAAAATTTACCTCTTTTATGATGTGTTTCTGGTTCAAAATCTAAGTAAAAATCTTCTGATGGAGGAGAGACGATATTCTTGCATTTTTTGTCGAATTATTTTGTAAAACTAATTTGAATGATAATATTGTCACTTTTCGTATTATCGAAATCTATAAACACGAGAGCGAAAATGATTATGATTTATTTTAAAGAAGATTATGGAGAGAGGTTTGAGATTACTAGATATAGTTGAAGTTTTATCTTTTTGAAAAAAATTAAAAAACATGTAATATGATTTCCTTAATAACTCCTTCCTAAATGATTGTGATTTAGTTTCCCCAGTAACTCCTCCCTAAATTGTAGTAATTTTATTTTCCTAGTAACTCTTTCCTAAATGATACTCGTTCCTAATTACTTGTCCATTTTTCCTTTTTTAGTTGTCCCTAATTACTTGTCCATTTTGAAAAATCAAGAAAGGACAAAATATTTTTACCTATTATACCCTCAATTAATTACTTTGAAAAAGATAGAACTTTTTGAAAAGCTTAAATTTTTAATTCACAAACTTCATAATTAATAGGGGTAAAATGGTAAAGTCATTATGTCAATTATTGTTTTCTTAATATGTGTGTCAATTCAAAAGTGGACAAGTAACTAGGGACAGATGGATGGAGTAGTAATTTGATTTGTATCTCCTTTTAAAACATACATATTTTACCCTCTCTTATATGCATTAATTATCAAAATAAATAAATAAAATAAATTTAATTTTGTATTAATTAATTCGAAACTGTTATAACTTTTAATTAATTTGTTATATTACAAATATCTCTCTCTCTATATATAAAGGAGGATCTTCAGCCCGCTGATGTGGCATGCCTCAATGATCAGAAAATCTATTTATCTATTTTCTCAAATTTTTGGGGTTTTTTCCACTATTTTTCCATTTAATGAATTTTAATTAAGGCAACAATAATTAATAGATTCTAATTAATTGTTAATTAACATGTACATGAATTTTTAATTAAGGCTACAATAATTAATAGATTCTAATTAATTATTAATTAACGTTTAGTAAAGTAACGCCATGTAACTGTTTTTCTCTTTCGGCTCACTATCACAAATTGACATCTATCTGCTATAAAAATTTCAACACCTTCAATTACCGTTACATAAAACTTTCATATTCCTAACAGTAAATCTTTAATCATTAATAAATACTAAATATGCAAATAAGACTTATAAAATTCCACAATAATTGTAACGTTAACATAACTGCAGCATTAACAACAAAAGAAACAATAACCTTATAAATAGTACAGAATTAGCTATAGATTTCAAACACATCATGAAAATAATGAATCCTTCCTGTTTGATGCATCATCACTCTCATCATATTTTGCAGGTCATTTTTTAATTTCTTTATCAAAATTTATTTGGATATGTAGAATTATAATATATATATATATATATATATATATATATATATATATATATATATATATATATATTGGAATAATAAATAAAATCTGTAAAGTAGAAATTTTTTCTTTTCTATATTTTGCAGATAAAGAAGGTATATGTGTACAATGTGATGCTTGGTGATGTTAAGATATTGATGGATAAATTCTTTTGTTCAAGTAAGTGTCAGGTTTAATCTCATATCCTTCAATTCTTAGTTAGAGTTTTGAAAATAAAGTCATCAATAATAAATATTTATTTTGTAAATTAAAGTCTATAAAAACTCACATATATATATCAAAATAAAATTATTACAAAATCTAACAAAATATGTATTAAAGAAGCTCAACATACCGAAAATCGACAGGAATGACAGTCATTACAAAGTATCAGTTCTTTCTTTCTATCATGTTGATTTACAAAGAATGAGGACTATTGAATATTAAATGATATGAAGATTTAATTAAAAAAATGAATTTATAATTATTGTTTTTAAAAGTAGTGATTAAATTTAGTGTGATAATGGAGTAGATTGAGGAGGTAGAGATGACAACTTACAAAATAAAAGGAAGAAGATATCAAATTAATTGGAAAGAAATAAAAAGAAAAAGGTAAGAGACGAAAAAATCTAAACATAGTAAATAAATAATAACCATTAAAAGGTTAGAAAATAAATATAGAATATTAAGTTACGTTGCCTTTTATTTTATTTATAAAGTAACTTAAATATAAACTTTATGTTACAATTTCGTTTCCTTGTATGCTTCTTATTAATTTATCAATTATACTTTTTTTCATTTTTTATCCTTACTCTTAATTTTTAATTAAGGATAAAAAAACAGCAAAAGTATTTTTTTATATATTCAATCTTTGACCTTTTACTCATTTTTATTAGTATTTTGTCCTTTTTGTTAATTTCTTTTGTTGTTCACTTAGAAAGTCATTCTATTATTTTATAACTCAAAAGTCACTCAAATATTGATATTTCAATTAAAAAATCACTCAACTATTGATATTTCATTTAGTAAGTCATTCTATTTTTCGAATCAAAGAATAAAAGTATCCTTTGTATAATTATCTTAAATTAATTTAATATATGAAATTAGAATAACAAATTATTCATAAATATGTAAGTTATTTTTAATTTTATTTAATTCAAATATTTATAATATAGAAATTCTGTTTTTTAATTATTCTTTTGCTTTAAAATTATCTCAAGTATATTTAGTTTAGATGTAGTTTTATTTGGGTAGGATTTTCATTATAGAAAATGTTTGATTTTTTTAGCATCATAATGAGAGCAAATGTAGTATAGGTGACCTATTTAAAGTGGGATGGAGAAAATAAGAAAATAACAATTAACTTTAACACTATTTTAATTGGAGAATACAAAAAAGATATAAAAATTAATAAAGAGTTTTCATAATATAGTTAAAATAACTAATAATGTTACAGGTAGACAATAGAGTGAATATAAGATCGATGAAAGTGAATTAATTATTTAATAATTGTGCGAAGCGCGGCCAAATTCCCTAGTTATTAATAATTAGTAGATGTATATGATATAATATTAGGTCTTTTATATATATATATATATGGATTAATTATTCCTATTTTATGTCCTATTTATATAGTTTCCGCATAAACATATGACTATATTTATTGTTGACTAATTACTTTAGTATATATATTTAAATTTTTGCAATAAAAATTAAATAACCGTACTTTTATGAAATTTCCCCTACTAATTATTGTCTTCAAATCCTATATAGAGTTGTAACGAGTCCTAAATAATTTAGGTTTATGTTGTTTCCAGGGTTGGCGTATTTTCTAATTAGTTCGCTTTTGCTCTGTGACTGCCGGTATTACTCTAACTCTGAATATACTGTTTTGATATTAGTTTGAATTAAACTTTTTTTTTTCTATGATGATATATCTTATGTTCGCGAACTAAGTTATCTTGTGATTATAGTCATGACTATTAAGTTTGGCATGATGAAATTTATACTTTGTATCATTGAAGGTATACATTTAATACCAAACTTAAATCTCGGACATCCCACCTGGTCTCATGAACCAATCAACCCCTTGAGCTAGATTTGTCATTTTAGGAATTTTACGTCGAGACTTTGATGTATATTGCACTGAGCTCACTAATATCTAAGGTGGCATTTACTAGTCAAAGTAAGGGAATTGATTGGTTCATATAAAATTTGTGATTTGATATGAAAGAAATTTGTAGAGATCCTTTCATGTGATCATCCTTAACACTGTCTTTCCAATCGTGTCTATGTTTTATAATGAGTTCCTTTATACATTTTTTAAAAAAAACTTTCAACAATTTTTTTTCACTATGAATAATTGCAGATCCATATAAATTGTTTTCTAATCTTATGCTTATAATTTGTATATAGGTGATGGCACTTGAATGCTTCAGTTGGATTAAACAACTTTTGTGTCATAGATATGATAATGATGAAGAATTATCATCTCTTAGACGTTTGCCTGATTGTCTCCTCATCGAAATCCTTAGTAGACTTCCAGCAGATTGCCTTGTTGGAGTGTCCAAGACATTGATCTCATCGCGGTATTTTTCCACCTTACATCTCAAAAGAGCTAGACCTCTAATAATCAAACACTACCATTGCTTTGCTACTACTATTGAGCAGAACCATTTTGTATTTGATGAAAGCCTTAATAAAGAGGTGGAGAAGATGTTCACAAAAGTACTTCTCAAACACGACATTATGATCAATGCGGATAGAAAGCACAAACTTCGTCTTAGATACTCTTGTGAAGGTGTTCTTCTGTTCATTGTTGAGTACTCTCCGCCTACCTATGTCATTTTCAATCCAATAACACAAGAGGAAGTAATTGTACAACATAAGTTTGACCCTAGCAAATTGTGTGGTTTTGTCACGACCCAGACCATTGTGAGTGGCACCCACACTAACCCTCCGGTGGGAGAACCATTACTACAATCCAAACTAATAAACTCAACCAAAAACTAAGGCATTTAAAGATACAGAAGCAGGTTTATATGCTAAAGGAAAGATAGAGTTCCCATAAACTCCAAAAGTCTAATCAAACAAATGCAGAATAATACATAGAACCTGAAAGTCAATGTACCAAAACATTTAAAGTTCAACAAGTCTAAGAAAATGGGTACAACCCAATTAAACATAAGAAAATCCTAATGTACTAGTGTAAGTCCAAAATGGGGACATAAACAAAAAGAGAACTCATGGCAGCCCGAAAGAATTGACTCACCCTTGAATTCGATTGATCACTGGTTTTCTAAGAGAGGTCTGTCAGTAGCCACTTGAAGATGCCCTGTACTCCACAAAGAAAGAGCAAGTGCAACATCAGTACATAACCACAGTGTACTGGTAGGATCACGTGGCTATCCCACTAATTGCAACATACATAAGCCATTACAACATTAATAATAACATGCATACACCGAACATATACAATATCAACATCATTTACGAACAACGTACAATTTCACAATTCTCAAGATATACAGTTATGTAAAGTCAATGGTCCTCTCATGGAACCCACACCCAAACTGTTAGTGTATCGATACGTGGTAGCCGTTCCAAGTTAGCGTGTCGGATCATGACACCCGCTCCAATGTTTATGCCGGTACATGGCAACCGATCCAAGTTAGTGTGTCAGAACGCAACACCCGATCCATTCAACAAGCCACAATCACAAGTATGTTCTCATAATCATACAATTAAGTCATGATTCGTGGCATTCAATTATCCTCATTTACAATTAGTGTGATCCATAATGCAACATTCGCATACATACATGCATTATAATGAAGCAAGAACAAACATATATCACGCAACATGAAATCACAACCATCACCTACCTCAAACAATGCTTGAATCCCTTATGAAACTTGATTCTTCCCTTTTTGGATTATTTCCACTTGTTCTTGGTCTACAAACACTTATAATAACACGGGAATCAATAAACGATGTCTAATTATCTGAATTAAAGTCAACACTATCAACCGTAGGTCAAACCCATGATCCCAATACCCAAATTAGGGCTTTTCCAACCATCCAAATAGTTCCACAACCCTTCCCCAACGATAATTACCCAAGAAACTAAGTTCTACGGATCGAAAAACGGATTCGAGGAGTGAAAACCTTACCTTTAGCCTCAAGAATGATGGAAAACTATCAAGAAAACACCTGGGTCGTTCCTTAGCTCTCAAGGTCGAAAAGTGCAGAATAAAATGCTTTTGGGGTTTATTTTTGACTTAAATCGCGACTGGCCCGCCACAACGGTCCTTACCCCGCTATAGCGGCCTCGCCCTGGCGTCACAAAATTCTGCCATAGCGGCTTCCACGAAACAGAGAGCTAAATAAAGAATTTACAAACACCCAGTTCACAACACACCTTCGTCCCATGACACTCAGAAACTACCCTCTCACGCTAAGATCGATTTCAGAAGTTCTACTCGCCCGAATTCAGTTCCATAAAGTGGTACGGGTTCCTTAACGTCTTAGCTATCTGCTCATATGATCGAATTCATAATTAGATCTCCCAATTGTTACTAGATTTCCCTATACTTCACTGACTCCGATTTTGTCCAAATTTGGACTAGGTTGGAAAATTTCAAGTTACTACCAAAAAGTTATCCGGCCCAAAAAATTTTCCCGTTGAATTTTCTTTAATGACGGGAACAGGTTGTTACAGGTTTTTATTATTGTTTATTGACAAGACAATTCAAACTGATTTAAGCACAAGAAGAAAACTATCGGTTGGAGTATTCCATATACTCTGTCAGGACAGAGACGTGGAGGAGGAGAATTCGTTGTCCCACTCCCAATCTTTTTCCATATGTCTCTCCTGCAATTGTCAATGGAGCAGTGCATTTTCTTGTGGCCAGAGATTTAGAGAAACCGGATATTCCTCCTTGTGATAAAGGAATCATGGTGCTTAATATGGACAAAGAAGAGTTCTCCAATATGCCTCATCCCGGAAGTTGTAGCTCATGGAAAATACATCAAACGATGTCTCTTTTAGTGAAGGATGAATTTTTGCCTCTCTGCCAATTGTTTATCTTTGAGAATATGATGGATATATGGATCTTGGAGGACTATGAAAAATGGTTATAGACCAAAAAATGCAAGGTTAAACTTGGATTTAATAACCAACGTGTTTATCGCAGTATGCGTTTTCTCACTGTAGTTATTGGGAAGTAGTTATGCACATGTCAAGGCAAATAAAGCCTTTGCACTTCCTGGATGGGGAACTGGTATTTTATTGGTATAAAAGGGGATTATTTATGTTTAATGTGGATCATAGTACTTTGAGGAATATCCAAGGTCCACATGGCTCAGCAAGTTTTAATTGCAACACTTATAAAAAGAGTCTCTTAACCATAGCCTAGCTTTCTCTATTCTTATTCTTTTACTTGTGTAATTTTGGTGCTTTGTTTAGTTGAGCTGTTAGTTTTTTGAAATACATATCATTAAGCTTATGATTTTGAATATGACAACTTGTTGCATTTATACAGATTCATTGTGTGCAAACACAACTTCAAGATTCAAAAATCACAAACTGGGCTTAGAATGTATACATACATATACTGGTGGAATCAACCTTGTTGCCAAGTATTGTTGAAAACTCTGTAGACATATCGATAATATTTTTTCTAAATCGAAAGGGGAGGGTAATTGTGAATGGGTACAAAGTAGACGAAAGGAGAACGGATGGATTTGGTCATGTTAGAAGAAGATTCTATTAAATGTATAATCTCCAGTGCATCTATTTATTTGAAAGGTAGCGGAAGACAATTACCCGAAACACATAATTGTCTAAATAAATCATATAGGGAGAGAAGAGAATGTTGAATTTGTATAAAGTACCAATCTTTGTGGTGCTAAGCTTCATATAACTTCTATTTAACCAATTGTACAAGATGAATCTCCTACTTTGGTATACAAAATTGTGAGATCTAAAAAGGAAAAATGATCTCAACTATATACTTAAATCCTGAATTGAGGAGTGATGCCAATGAAAATAGACGTGATGAAACTGTTCTAATCCCACCAAGACAATTGAGCCTAAACCCAAAATACGAATGAAATGCATAAATATATTAATAATAACATAAGTGCGGAAAACTTGGTCATTCTCAAATATCCTTAAAACCTAGTTGTCGCATATACAAGTCACTAATGTAATAATATAGAATTGAAAGATAAATACAAGTCTCAATGTCTTTGTTTCTCAAATAGAAAAAAACATAAGTAAGGAACAGGAGGGACAACCGGGATGACAAGTAGCTACCTCTCAAGTATCCACAGAAAGCCTTAGATGTAAATAGAAGAAGAGCAATCATATGGATCCGGGCTCAGAACCTACATACGTGTAGAAGCAAAGAGTAAGGACCAAACAACACGGTACTCAGAAAGTAACCCACTAAAACAAGATAAGACTAGATAGAAAAATGAGAACTCCTTTCATCCTAACCAAACAATTTACAAGACAGTTCACAAGGTTTCATAGTCATAGATCAACAACTACATTCCATTAGAATCACTAGATTCAAGATCATCAGTATCACGACCAAAAGTATACCCTAGACGTGACACAGAGTATAAGACCCCGTCGAGAGGCCCTACACAAGTCACTTGACATACACACAACACAACATAATAGAAAATACGAGAAATTTAAGAAGAACGTCTCCTATAAAAAAAAGTTTGCTATAAAAGCGGAAATCTAATCATAGTTTCGACAAGCCAATCTAATACATCAAGAGTGGTTGGGAAATAACTCATACACCACATACAATGCCAGAAAACTAAAGAGATAAAAGAATGTAAACATAGATGACAAGGTCTTCGGAACATGAGGACTCACCAAGTCTTCAATCTACAAAGCAATCCACTAGCCACGAGCGGAAGGAAGAAGATTGTCAGACCCTATACTATTAAACAATGTAGGCACACACATGTATGCATTGGTACATTGAATGTACTAAATATGAGGGATATGCATAAGAAATAAAACATGATCATAATGGAACATAAATGAAAACATAATATGCATGACCAAGCTAAAAAGTAGTGAAACCTTTAAAGAAGAATAATAAATCATGAACATGGTCAATGCATCTTAAAATTATATTGAAAGCGTCATAAACCTTTAAGAACAACTTTGTTCGTTTTGTGAGATATTTACCATTAATCGACATAGACCACACGAGCTATAACGTGGAATCTAGCGTCTTTCTCCCACACCGAAAAGAGATGTCCTTACATGCCAAGGCAAGGACCATAAATTTCTAGCTTAGGTGGATCCACTAGCTAAGTCTTTGTAAGACAAATCCTTAGGGTGCACATAGTTAGGTACAAGGAGATCGCTACTAGAGACCCGACCTCTACTAACGGGAGAACCTCCATCTCAATTTTCACTCAGTGCTAAGTAAAAATCCCAATGAAATAGTCATATTTATAAATATATCATCATACATGAAAAAAATACAATTAAGTTACCAATCCAAGCTTAAACATCATAGAGTAGCTCCTTAAATCATGAATCATACATGTGTGAGAAAAACTTTCACCAATCATGATTTCTTAATATATGAGAAAATCCTTTCACAATTTTATTGATGCTTATCTTAAAGCAACCTAGATCATAAACATTCCTTTTCATAAATCATGCATAGTTTTCTTGAAACATCATTCATAGATTCGTAACTTCTTCATAAATTCATGTCTTTAAGAGTTCATATTCAAAATCATGAATATTGCATGGGTTCATATGAAATTTATTGGAAATCATGTAATTGAGTCAAAACAATCATGATAAAATAAAAACAAACAATTGAATCAATACAATTAGAACCCATCAAGAATTGAATGAAAACCTAACCAATTTGATGAAATTGAACTTGGAGAATTGACAAATCTTTGGGGCTCAATTGGTGAATGAAACCCATTAATGAAGCCATACATACCTTGGTGATCAAAACTCAAAAGCAATGGAGGAAAATGAGACTTAAAGCTTGAAATCCTAGCTTTCTTCTTGAACCTGAGAGACAATTGGAGAAGATGAATGTGGATGGGAATTGGGGATTTGAGAGAATGAAAAGGTTTGGGTAGAATAAGGAATAGAAGGGTAGTTATACGACTTAAAATTAGGGTGAAAATGACATAGTATAGGTATTAAATGCATAGGAAAGGACCCAAATGCCTTTAATAATTATCTGTTGAAGGATACCTACGAATTCGACCTATGGTCCGTAAGAATTCCTACGGTCCATCCTGGTCAACCGTAGGATCATCTACAAACAGACAAAAATCTTGAACAATTTGAACAAGAGCCATCTCCGAGTCGTTGACTCTCATGCGGTTCGTAGACCTCTTCCCGTAGACCATTCTTCCAAAAAATTTCACCAAATCTTAGACCTCTCTGACGGATCCATTCCTACGAGTCGTAGACTTTTCTATGGACTGTCCTGATGGTAAGTAGGAAATTTCAGAGACCTAAAATTTGCTATCCCTTCAAGGCCCTTCCTATGACTCCCTTCTACAGTTCGTAGGTGGGCTCGTAGAAACAGGTCCAGTGCTAAGTTTCCGTAATTTTTTCTTTCCACTTGACTTTCCAATTTTTGGTGTGTTACAATCACTCACAATAGTAAAGTTCATCTATCAAAAGTATCAAGTTTATCATGCACAAATGTAAATAGGGACTCAAGGGGAACACTCTTAATCCATGAACTCGCCGACAATAACCTCAACATCAGTAATACTCGCCGACAATGACCTCAACATCACAATACACACTAGCAAAGAACTCTGCATCAATAACACTCTCCACAATGACCACAACATCAATAACACTCACCTGCAATGACCTAGGCATGAATAACACTCACCGAAAAAGGCCTCGACATAAATAATACTTGCCGACAATGACTTCAACATCAATAACATTTGCCGGCAATGACTTCGGCATCAATAACACTCACTGGCAATGACCTCAGCGCCAATCACAATGCCTCTTTCACAGTATTCCATAACCAATGCAAATAGGCATATTCACAAAGTAATGAAGAGATGACAATCAAAAGCAATTCACATCCATAACAATACTGTCAAAGTATCACATCAATCAACGAATCAATATTAACATTCAAGGTAATTCATAATGCATAATACACTATTATCAATACGTTGCCTTTTTCATTAACCCTTTATTTCTCATTAAGGTTAACAATTTGAGAAATTAACCCATCACCTCATTCCCATTACTCCCCAACACATACAAGAAAGAGAGTTCAAGATTCTATAAGCTTTAAAAAGGTCTAGAAATTCACTTACCTTAATTCAATCAAAAGTCAATCCAAGACTTGAGTTTTTCCCTTCGAAACAATCCCTAAATCAACACAATCTAGTCAAACAAGTATTCACAATAAAATTTTGGAACTAACAACACCCATATCAATCAATTTGAATAAATGGGTTCAATCAACTCAAAAACCTGATTCCAAAAATGAAGGGTAAATATGGAAATTTATACATGATAATGTTACCCATAAGATTTGGAATCCATTGGTGAAAACCATTTACAAAATGGAATTGTATTCAACTTATAATCATTATTTTTCTTAAAAACTCAAGTTCATAATAACCTTTCACTTTCCAATCAAAATCCCAATTTTTGATGTTAAAATCCACAAATAATCATAGGGTACTGAGGATTTAGGGTTACAAACACTTACCCAAAAGATTTAGCATGATAAATATCATTAAGATCGCCTCGAAGGGTTTTCCATAACTCAAAATTAGAGAAAATGGGGTAGAACCCTATAATTATAGACATAAACCCTCCCAGGTATCACAAAAGAAAACAATGGTTTTCTTACATGAACATCGCTAATGCGATCTAAGCCTCTCGAAAGCAAACCTTGGATAAGTGGGACCTTTCGCTTTTCTGAGCCGGCCTTCGCTAACGCAAAGGTCGCGTAAGCGAACAAACTTTCACAAATGTTAGGGTATGACCACTTGACCCTTTGCGAATATGAAACAGTCTTCGCTAATGGAACCTTTGCAAAAGCGAAGACCCTTTACGAACGTGAGGTCTGCAGATACCAAAACATTAGCCAACATAAAATTCTCTGAACGGACCTTTAGGATTTGGTCAGAACCTCGTATACACAAACCAAATATGATACTTGATTATATTTGATGTTGCAAATACAATGTAATCATGAAAATATGAATCTGAGGTCTCATTGGCCCAAAACTCACGAAAGTTATAAGAAGAAAACATAACACCTAGAAAGGCCAAATCAAGCTCGTGACCTCTAAAAATCAACCAAGACTTCTTCTAAGCCTAAATTCATCCCTCAAATCCAACAAAAGTGTTGGAAATCCTATTTGAGTATCCTAATCCCAAGTGTTGACCAAAGTCAACCCAAATGCTAAAATTTCAACAAGTTCAAACTTAGGACCTCAAATCCACAAAAAGACTCTGAATCAAAAACCGACAACTCCTCTAGACAAATTTCCATATTCCAGGGTTGATGAAACTGTCGAAATTCCATTCTGAGACTCAAAACTCCAAAAGACACCACAAACCACTTTTTATCAACTTAGCCTTTCAAATTCAAAATACATTCATAATTCACTACTTTTAACTCAAAGCACAAAAAAAATTTCAAAATCCAATCATAAATGACTCGGGGTCAATACCGTGATGGGTAAAATGGTAATTTTACAAAAATCCCAAAAATGACCAACTAGGTCATTATATTATCCACTCTAAAAAATAAAGTAAAAGAAAGTACTTGAAGTGTGAAACACTTAGGATATCTGGCACACATGTCAGACTGTGTCCCCCAAGTCATTTTACCAACTGAACGGTGCTTCTACTGTACTTTACTGACGTAATCTCCTTGGTCCTACCTACCTATCCATAATGGTTGTATGCTCCTCTTCAAAGGACAAGTTTGGACCCAACACTACCGAATCAAGCAAAAGCACATGAGACTCATCTGTTACGTACTTATAAATCATAGAGACATGAAGCACAAGATGTATAGTTGACAAGCTAGGTGGAAAGTCTAACTTATAGGCCACTTCTCCCAGTCGACTTAAAATCTCAAAAAAGCTAATGAATCTAGGGCGAAGCTTTCCCTTCTTCTTGAACCTCATCACACCCTTCATAGGTGACACTAAGAGCCAAACATGACTACCCTCCATAAACACTAGTTGCCCTGCCTACCTCCACCAGACTCAGGACCTCTAGTGAACTGCATCGGGGCCCTACGACAATCTCTAACAAAGTAGCCTATATTGCCACACTTGTAGTAACTTCCACCAAGAGAAACTTAGTGCGAAGAGACAACTGGAGTGAAATGAGCCCCAACACTTGAAGGCTCAAAATGCTTACTATGAGGAGTATGATATGAACTCTACTTGCCATAAGCACCATGGCCTGTCTCACAACCTCTTGGATCTTGAGATGCTACCGTTATAAGCATGATAGACCGAGATGGATGATGACCCTCACTGAACTGATACCAACCTCGAAGTGGAATATTGTCATCATTATACTGATGGTGAAGACTCTTGCCACTATCTCCATAAATCTCAAGGCACACCTGCTCCACAGCCTTCACATGACCAACAACCTAGGGAAAGGTTGACCTCGCTACTATCAAATGATCCGACGCCAACTAAAGTGGCAATGACAACTCACGAACGAACTCCTAGCTCAATTATTGATCCATACGGAATAATATGAGGGTAAGCCTAGCCCACTCAAGAAATCTTAAAACATACTTAGATATCGATGATGAACCATGATGGGGACCAATCAACCTAACTATGTCCTTCGAAGCACCCACTGCACCAAAAACCACACCTACCAGTGGTGTACCCTCGAAGAGACTCAGGACTCCTAATATTGAATCTCGAGGAACTGAGGAAGTCAATGACCCTTTTAAATCTTAGGCTGCTCCCAAGCTCTCTAAATGTTGAAGAACGTCTTTGACCTTAGGGTCTATGCCCGATTGAGGCTCTCTAGCCCTACCAAATGCTGAAACTCTAGTAGGATGTGTTAATGCTCCATCCACGTCTAATGAACACCTCGTGGTATCTATCTAAGATAGCGTGGATTTCAAATAAGTAGTTTTAGAGGTTATTCAAAGTGAACTCACATAATAAGGGGACAAAAAAGAATTTAATAAGAATTCCCTATAGCCTCCGAAAGATAGGATACATATGTCTCTGCACCGGTCAACAATACTCTACTAGGAACTTTCTATTATACCAATGATGTTGATCAACTTAGACCTCTAATACCAACTTGTAATAACCCAACTTCTCAGGTGATAATGGCACCTACTATACCCCACCTAGCTATCACGTGGAAGATAAATAATAAAAACAATAAGCTAAAAAACAGTGAGAAGATAAAATTATCAACTAAAATAGTACAAGAAATAATCTCGAAGATCAATCAGTATTCGAGCATCAAATCAAAATAGGAGTACAAGGATTTTAAAAATACAATACAAGTACATGTTGTCTCTGAATACAAATATAGACTACCTAGCCAAAGTATATGAAAATTAGTAACTCCAAATGCCACGAGCTCACCCTAGTCTTCAAATCCCAAAAGCTACCTGCACGAACTCCAAGTCAATGGTGAGAACTCATACTATGATCTACAGGGTGCAGAGGGGTAGTTGAGTACCAACAAGAAATACTCACTAGACATCAGCTGACTGAGCTCCAAATATAAAGCAAGTGTTAACAATATGTTATAAGGAAATCATAGCACAAGTAACTAAACATGAGATATAATATGAAAGACAAGGAATGAGGAGCAGAAATAAGATATAAAGGATAAGATATCGAGTCAAGAACGTACCTAGAATCGCAAGTCAATTACCTACTCAAAAGCAAGCTATGATAAAAGGGTTAACTACCCAATGTCATAAGAAAGAACATGCACTTATCTAGTCAACAACCTAACCATTAGAAGATTAATATAATAGGAATACATAATATAGTTAAAAAATAACCTAATCAAATCTCCATAAGCTCGAAAGTTACAAATAGCAAACATAAGCCAACTAGCCCCCCAATAAAACCGGAGGGCGAAATAAACAATCCATTGAACTTATGATAGGCCATGCATATGAATGTAGGAAAATGTAGTAGAACAATTACTAACCATCAGTAACCAAGTGTATATACCTACTCCCTGCCCCGATAAGGTGGGGTAGGACCCATGCATCTACCTCATCCGGCACAATGAACGACATGGCCAAAGGAACACATAATGGATTCGAAAAGCACATATAGATTGCTTGGGCACGATTCTAGTCTTAAAACAAGTCATCTCTACCATGGTACAAGAGACATGAGTAGCCAAACCAATATAGGTATGGGCGTCAATGCTTCTACTAGTCAAGTAAAAGATGAGCACATCTAGATGCCTCTAAGTTTCAATTTGAAAAGGAGCATGGTCTTGATGTGTCATAGATCTCAAAAATCAGTTTAACAAGTTGTCCAGTTGGTCGAGGTAGGCTACAATCTACTTTATTTATTGGGATTTATTAGATAATATTTAGTATGAATTGCATGTGATTTAAGACTGTATTTATCAGATTTTAGACCTCCTTTGATTATTCTATATTTTCTGGATTCCCATAGGAGCATTGGTCTTACTGTGGATGATCAGATCCTTAGTTTTGACTTTTAGACTTACTTGTAGTATGACATAGTATGAGTATCCTTGTTAGGATTGATACTTGTGGCTTTAGGCTATAATTGAGCCTTAGATGCCTTAGAATGTGTTTTATCGCCTTTGTAGTTGCGAGTTTCACCCTATAGGACTTGTATTGGGTTACCTATCTTATGTTAGTGGTTGAGGCCTTAGTGTTTAGTCGTAGCCATAGGTCTGCATTAGTTATGCTCGGTTGTGGGCTGGAGCGGTATGAAAATGGTAAGGTGTTGTTCCTTAAGTTATTTCTCTCTTGCTGATTTGGAAGCTCTTTTTGACTCTTCCGCTAGTTCATTAGCGGTAGTCTTGTGTTGATTATTTGAGATATCATTATATTGTTGGGCTCCAGGTCTTTCTCAAGGAACAATTGGATTCTAGGTTAGTTCTCTCCGCATTAGTGGCGTGGTAGGGTTGATATTGTATTTATGGTTTTTTGTGCCTTGTTTGGATGCTGGTGATGAAATGCATAGCATTGGTTGCTTATTTTCATGTGTGTTGTGGTACGAGGAGGCAATTTAAAGGAGAAAATTCGAGATAAAATCATTTGGGTAAGTAATTATAACCTTAAATCTTCATTTTCCATTAATTCTTTATGAATTTAAACCATCAAATTAGGGTTTTTGAATTGCAAGGTTTGGGGTTTTTTTTTCCAGTAACTCAAGGTTTTTATTAAAATGGTGATTATGAATTGATTTCAAATCTGTTTTTGATTTGGTTTTCACCATTGATTTCCAAATTATTTGGAAAACACATTTTCATATTAATTTCCAGATTTACCCTTCTTTATAGAACTGGGTTTTTTTGGTCGATTTGACCCTATTTTCAAAAATATTTAATATGGGTGTTGTTAGTTTTGAAGTTTTATTGTGATTAGTTATTTAATCAGATTTAATTGATTTAGAGACTCGAAGAAGGGGGAAATCTCAAGTCCTAGAGTGATTGTTTGATTGATTAAGGCAAATGAATTTCTTGACCATTCTTTAGTTAATAGAATGTTCTATTTCCTTATTGTATGTTTTGGGGAGAAATGGGATATGGTGATGGATTTGATTTAATAATGTTGAACGCCTCTAATAAGGAACTCAGGGTAATGAAAAGGTAATTTGATGGTTTATTGATGTGTGATTTGTTGAGAATGATTTGGTTGACTGTAGCGACACCTTTTAATGACATAACTGTATTGTGTGTTTGTGAGTTGTGTATTGTTATGGAAATTGTCAATTCTCATGATTTTTGTAAACATAGATACTTGCATTGGTTCTGAAACACTATGATGAGATTATTATGATGAGAATGTCGATGTGAATGGTTCCGACGAGTTCTATATTAAGGTGTTGGGCCACACACACTATGTCAAATTCTATATTCAGAGGTTGGGCCATACGCTCCCTAATAGGTTCTATTTAGGGGTCAGGCCACACATTTCATGGCAGATGCATGGAGTGATAATTCCCCTGTTGGTTTCGATCTTAGTCTTACCGAATGTGTATTTTAGAATAGACATGTATCAACTTAAATGACATTTCTTTTCATTTCATTGCATTGCACCGCATTGCTATTTATGAACTTGTGAGTGTTGCTGGAGAATTTGTGATTGTTGAATATTGCATCTGTGTTGAACACCTATACTTATTGAATGTTGTTATTGTTCTATGTGCTATATAAATTGCAAACTGTTAGGTTGGCCTGATTTACGTGTAGGTTGGAGTTTGTAGTGTCTGGATGTTCGGTTTGAGTGTTAAGAGAAACTGAACTCTATAAATCTTTGCTTTGTGTTTAGGAGTTTGTTTGCTGAGTACTGTGTTGCTTGGTACACACCCTTTTGCTTCTACATTTGTGTAGGCTACAAGCCCAGATCTTCGTGGTACTCTCTTCTCTTCTTGTCCAAGGCTTCTTGTGGAGATTTGTGAGGTAGTTCTATGTAATCTCAGCGGACTCTCCTACTCCTATTTAGATCTTGTTCTATTCTAGAGACAATATCATTTGAGACTTATATTTTTCTTTCCAATTTACTGTAATACATTAGAAGCTTGTACACGTGAACATCCAAATTTTGGGAGTATATATAAGTTTATTATGATTTCTGCATTCTTTATGGTGTTAGGCTTTTATTCTTGTTTTACTGTCACATTTTATCGTCATGTTTGGATTTTAGGTTAACTTGTCTTGGTGGGTTAAACCAAGTGTCATCACAACCATTTTTGGGTTATGACGTGTGAATGGTAGGCAGTGAAATAAATTTTGAGGGTTTTCTTTATACCATGATTCTTTCTGAGGGAAAAACATTTTCCTTTTATCTTATTTTGTTTTATTGGATTGGTGTTTCCCTATGATAGTTTGAGAGACGATTTTCTTAAGAAACAATGACAAGTTTTAATTTTATTTTGAGTTCATGTCATACTTATCTCAAACGGGACCACCAAAAATTTTGATAGGCAAAGGATTTTTGAAATGATTTTAAAATTTGAGAAAAAGATAAAAAATGTGAATTCGAAGGCAATATCTTTTCATGACTCTTACATTCTTTATTTGGCTTTGTGATTTACAAGAGAGTGTTAATTATCCTGTCTTAATTGGTCAAACATCATTTGGCTCAATTTCTTTTAGACTAGCTATATGTCTTGTTGGTTTGTGATGCTCTGTGCAGTGAGGTGCTATTTAATTCCTGCATATGCATGTTGTCTAGAACTCATCCAAAAATGTGATTCAAGGCAAAACTTTAGATGTGACTTGATGTGAAAAATGAACCAAGATCCTTTTTGAATAGTCGCTTTGCTTGAACTCTCCTTTAACATTGATCTTAGTCAACTCCGTTTAGAAATGCCACCACTGTCCAGCCACCTACAACCATGAAACCATAAGTAACCACCACACAATTGAGCTCAAAGCTCATTGTCCAGAACACCACTTAAAACCCCGACTCCAATAACAACCGAACAACCCCCAAACCTGCCTGAAAATAGCCACTAAAAACGGCTCCAAGATCTGACAGCGAGCAACCAACAAAGTCCCAATGTTCACTTGTCTCTTTCACGATGGGATACGACTAGATCTGGTAGAAAATCAACAAACTCCGGCGAGAAGCTCTAAGCTTCGATGAACTGGACCACGCAGCCAGTCCCCTTACCCTTCCCTTTTTCATTATATGTTTATTTTGCAGGTTATCGGCGAGCTCGTAACAACTAGATCTCCACCCACGAGCTCCTCCAGGAAGCAACAATAACAACAACAACGACTCCGACCAAAACCCACACTCTCCGGCGGAATCGGTCACAAGAAACAACCAGCTCCAATATATGTATCGTTCTTTCTCTTTTTAAGTTTTATTTAGTCTCTGTTTTAAGATTGCAAAATAATTGATATTTTCCTGGATGAAGTAATTATTTTGTAGATTGTGTTTTGTTTGTTCGCCTTATTTTATCATTATTTATGGGTTTGTTGTTTTGTATAAATTTGTTCAAATTTGTTTTAGTGATTCTTTCTTAGTATATTTCCAGCACCTTGAAATTATATAAAGATTTTATGATTGATTTTTTTTAAGATACTGCCTTGTTTCCTTTCTTCTTCTAATTGTTGTTTATTTTTTTTATTTTTGGTAGTTTGCTTATTTGATTATTTTGTTGTTGCACTGATTTTGTTATTTTCGGTGATGCTAACTTTCCGGATGCATTTGTTTTATTTTACTTGTTAACTAAGGATTTGTTATAATAGTTTAGTTTTCGGTTAATTACTATGGCTAATTGTGTTTTTAGCGTATTTTGTTTAATTTGTTGTTGTTAGTAGGTGTTGTTATAAACTATTTTTATTAATATTATATTTTCTCTGTTAACTTTAAGTATTTCCTGATAGATTTACATTGACTATTATTATTTTATTATTGTTTGTGATATTTCAAATGACATTTGTCTTTTACATTCTCCGTTAGTTCTATTTAAATTGCAAATTAAAAATGGCCAATGAGAAAATCTCTCCGTCGATTTTGGAGGTCTCCCCAATGTTAAAAGATGGAAATTTAGTTTATGTTTATATTTTGTTTGTTAAAATTGGCCGATGAAGAAATTATCGTCGATTTCCAAGGCCTCCCATGTTATTAAGACTGATTTTTATTTTGAAGGCAAAATTTGAGCATATCGAATTACACCTCCCGCTTGAAGGTGAAAGTCCTCGGCAGCGGCGCCAAAATTTGATACGCTCAAATTACACCTCCCTAAAAAAGTATAAGAGATCGTTATTAAGTAAAGAACCCAATTTGGAGGTTGGGGTCGATCCCACGAGGAATATGGTTTAGACTTAAACTCAACTTACAATTATATTCGTTTAGCCAACTTATTTCCGAAACAAGTAAGTAAAGGGGGGGGGGGATTTGTGAAACAAATAATTGATTGTTGTCAAGTGACACGTGAGCAGGATTCAAACTTTGTTGTTTATCAATGAGAGAAAGTAACTAGGGTGTACGTGTTCCCCATAAGCTCATAACGCGGTAATCCTAGTAATAGTAATCCTTTCCTAGTGTATTACATGCAAAGTGATAAGTTAGGTATCTCTAATTCCTTGGTCCGGCAACTAGAGAATTTCACCCCGCACCTTGGTCCGGCTACGTGTATAATTTACTAACCCTTACCTGTACTTCATATTAGATATCACATCAATGTATGACTTAGTTTTCACCCTCGCACCAATTGACATTAGACTATTAGATAGTATCACACTAAATCTATGTTGACAATTCTTTTCTTATTAACTACCTCCTTGGTCTGGCAAGTAAGGCGCGTTCTAATGCATGCACTCATTAAAAAGACTTCTAAACGAAAGAATTATCAATGAATGCAATAACACTATTCAAGAATTACTTAATTACTATTCATACTTTGTTAATCGCTCATGGTTCCTACAACCCTAGTTGTGGATTTAGTTACCCATAATAGCAAGAACACAATTCATATTTTTAGATGAAGAAATCATGAACTTACGTAATGAGAAGAATAAACCCAGAATCTCAACTTGAATTTCAAAGTCAAAATCTTCAAAATGAACTTAGGAAATCAAGAATTGCTAAAATTGCAAGTTAATCTCCAAAGCCAAAAACTAGAACTAAAATAATAATTTCTAACCCCCAAAAACGAGGTTTACATGCCATATATATAGAAAAATAAGTCCCAACTAAAAAGGAAACGAAATAAGGAAATAAAGTTTATGGACACGGTTGCAGTTGACGGCACTGACCTACGGACCGTGGACTGACCTACGGTCCGTAGGTCCCTTCCGTGGTTTGGGACTTACATAATTTTTCTAAACCTTAGAACTCCAACTCTCAGTACCGAATGACGGCTCAACAGCACGGACCGTGACTCAATCCACGGTATGTGGATCCTCCTCCGTAGTCTCATACTTACCTTGGATAAAAATCAGGTACTGGAACACCTTCTCTGAATCAGTTGACGGATCTGCAGGACGGCCTGTAGGTCGAACTACAGTCCGTCGATCATGGTCGTTGTTCCACACTTGGTCAAGAATTCCTTGATTATTTCTTCAAGCCTTTCCCATCAATCTACGCCCTGTACCTACGGACCGTGACTGGACCTACGGTCCGTAGGTGGTTTTTTCTGCAACATTTATTCAGCTGTGTCCTAGCTCCCACGTCCGAACTTCTTTCCTACAAACAAGATAAAAACACATTAATACCACTACAAAATGGCCTTGGAAACACAACTCTTAAGTGAAATGTATTAAAAATATCGTAAACTCACGGTATATCAACACCATCAACTTAAATTCGTTGTTTGTGCTCAAGTGACGCACTAAGACTCTAAACGACACTTGTATAGAAGTAAGCATTCAAGCACAAGCAATCACATGACTCTCTATCCCGACTCTCTTTTTGAGTGCAAATCTTTTCTCTTAGACTCAACAAGCTAACTCATGCGGATCAAAATATGACAAAGATTGACCAATCAATACACAACATACACTGTTTGGCTATCACCAAGGTACCAACTTTTCGACAATGTAACTAGTGCCCTTACTTCAAACGAAATCTCTTTTTCACACAATGAATATGATTTTGAGTAGAAGGATTCATTCAACACTCACGCTCAGAAGTAATTTCAAGTATAGCTAGTGCTTAATACCATAGGCTTGCCCTTTTTTTCACTGCTTAGACTCTCCAAACTAGTTGCTAGGATCACTATAGGACCTTTCTTAGCTTGTAACGTAGGCTCGGGGTCTAGTGTGGTACACTTAGGTACTCTTTAGTGACTTCCTGCCCTCCTTGACATTACATTGGCTATTTACCTCTTTCTTGACCTATTTTTGGCAACTTTTCATCTCAATTTCTTTCCCTTAACTCTTTTCAACCAAGGATACGACTTTTGACTTTTTGACTCTTATTTCTCATTTTCTTCTTTTTCTTTTACTTTATTTTCTTTTATTGCTTTTCACACTTTTCTTTTGCTTCTTTTGCACAAAGTCACATCCTCTTTTATACTTTGTCCTCTTTTCAACAAGAAACTCTTTTCATACCCTTTTTCCATTTGGTTTCCTTTTTCATAGGCACCCTCAACTTATGCATTTTACATTAGTTGAGGTGCACAATGTCCGATGTCGGACCAGGGCCAAGATCAAGGTAACTTTTTGGGCTTAGCCACCCTCAACTTAGGCTTTTGGCCTAAGTCAAGGTGCACATGCCCAAGGAGGGATCGGGGCCAAGACAATGTTTTTAAGGGAAGGTGAGTTAGGTGAATCAAAAGAATTAGTCAATTTTAGGCTCAAACATTTAGATCAATAGGGAATAATGCTACCATTTGGTTAGATCATTTTAGGCTTAAGTGGACTAATTTGAACAATGGTCTATGATCACTTCCTAACTTCTAGCCTAGATTATCCTAGCAGGACCAACGGGGCAAGTTTTAGATTGGCACAAAATTGTCTGAACAATCAACAATTCTCACACACTCTTGGCACATAGTTTCATTATTAGATTACCCAGTTCAAGTTTTAGCTTAAGTCATGAGATCTAGTTGGTTCTTTACCATGTCATAATCTGAGCTAACACATTCAACTCATTCTAGCCTACAAATTTTAGCACATATCATAAATTTTGGACTGGTATCATTTTTCATTCTTAATTATGCCATCATGCTTCATTCTTTCTCGTACTTCTACACATACACTCCTAACACATGTCGGTTCAACATAAATTAAAAACAGTCTCTTGGGGAAAAAGAACACAGGAAAGAAAACTCCAAGAGAGGATTATGAGTTGGGTTACTCAGACTTAACCATATCACTCACAATCCATTTACCCCACCACCAACAAAATAGAGTTCAATTGTCCCCAATGCACAAAAAGTAAAGATTAAAGGATTGGGTAAGCAAACCTGTGGCGCATAACGCCGAAGACTCATCAACAAGTGGGTGGGTCCAGTTTCCCAGAGCTCGCTGGAACAACACTTGGGTCACCTTCAGTAGTGACCACATCATCTATCACAACACCCTCAGTAGTGCTATCAATTACTCATACCGCACCATCAGTGGTGCTCACATCATCTCGCACACTGGCCTCAGTGGTGGGCCTAGAACTCGAGGCTCCAAGAGTACTCTCACGAACCCTCTGCTGGCACAATTCATCATCCACAATGGAGGCTCTCCTAGCCTGCTCATTTTGCTGGCGCTCCCGCTTCTTTACTACGTCATCTTTGAATAAAGCATCAAGCATTGTATCATCAGCTAATGCAGTAGGTGCAGACTCTGGCTCATCTGTGGATGGGGAAATGATGGCCTCAAGGTCGGCCTGGAGACTGTCTAACTCGGTCTGGAAAGAGGACAGATCTGTAGTAGGGTTGGTCGCTCGAGGACTCTCAACTCGAATGCATCCAGGTGCTTATGAATGGCCTGGACCTTCTGGTCCATCATGGTCTCCATCCTCCGCTACATCCTAACCTCGGACTCTGCAATAGACCAATACATCCATAGCTTCACATGATGGAGCATAGTGGCCATCTGAGCCTTTAATTTCTGAACTAGTGCTAAGGGCACAATAGCAGCTCCTGAAGACGATGTTGCTCTAGATGAGCTAGGGGTCCGACTGGCGGGTGTGGGCTAGAGGGGCATGTTCCTCAACCTGCAACTACTCCACATCAGCTACTAAATCTGCTCCTAATGGCGGCACTTCAATATGTGGACCACGTCGTGGGGCAGCTACATTGGCCTCATCATGAATGAGGTCGATGTCAAGGGTTCCGATCACCTGCACCAATTTGTCACAATGCCAGATAGACACCCCAGCATCCCTGCACAACTGAAAGATCATACACTGGAAGGGTAAAGTAGTGGTAGACTTGAACGCCCTCTCATGGATCTCTACCAACAGCATGTGGGCAAAATTGATCTCGAACCAAGCTACCAAAGTCGCAACTATCACCGCTCTATCCCAAGTAAGCGCATTATCGGCCTTAGTGGGTGAGACCCTGTTCCGAACCAAAAGCCAGAAGAACTTGACTACTAATGTGAGAGTGGCCTTCTTGATGCTTAAACCCATAGTGGTGACCCACTCTACTTTTCTCTGCCAGCCAATATAATACAATCTCCCTTTTCTCTGCACTTCGCTAGAACTCCCCGCTCCGCACGATGTCCTATCTATAGTCAAACTCAATCGTATTGAGTACCCAAGTGCGGCTAGGGTCGTAAAGGAAACGACGGATGGTGTTCTCAGATATATCCACAGAAAACCCGTGCACTAGTGTTGCTGTGAGTGGTGCCTGGGCTCTAGACTTGGCATTCTTGTGAATAGAGCCTCGGAGGGTGGCTGCATAGGAAGCATATAACTCCCTTAAAATCTCCTCGCTATAAGTCCCGGGGGACCGAGCCATCCACTCGCATTTGTGTTGCTGAAAGAGCTGGTGGATATTGGGTATGGTGTGGAGGCTCCCTATGAGAACTCTGCGCTTCTCTGTGATAAGCCGGACCATCTTCTCTTTTTCATTTAACATCCTGGCATCCCTGTAGATCTTCCATTAACCCTCAAAACACCATCTATTAGGCTCCTCAACAACCGGAGCAGGGTCTGTGTTTGGTGGTACTGGAACCTCCCCCCAACTAGTAGCCTCATCAGACGAGGCGGCCCGCCCATGTGAACTTGAGCCTGTTGCGGAGCCAGAAGCAGACCTTGAAGCAGAGACGGACTCAGAACTAGAAGCAGACCCAGCCGGTGACCCAATTAGTGTATCCTCTTCATCAAACTAGGAGGCAGTGACTACGTTGGAAACCACTTGCTTGGATTGATTCCAGGTAGTCGTGGGTGTTGTGGGGGATATCATTCCTGTGGGGGGGGACATATGCGGGGTCATTCTCCACATCCGTATCTTCATTGATTAGCTGACGGGTTGGTGCCGTTGATTTGGATATACCCTTGACGGCTAGAGCTTGCTTCGTGGCCATGGTACATGTGGAGGGAGAATTAGTACCTATATAAACTAAAAACACACTCGAATTTTTTTTAGAACAAAGAACGAACCAAACGAGAAACTAAAATATTTTCCAGACAATGGCTTCAGTGGCCACCTACGGTCCGTAGGTTGACCTACATTTTGTGGATCCCCTCTGTAGGTCAGAAGTCCCAAAAGAATTGGGCTCTGATGGGAACCACAGATGTGCAGAACGGTCCGTAGATTGACCTACGGACCGTAGTCCACCTCCGTGGTTCCACACTTAGTGGAATTGCTATGTGCCACAAATTACGGACCTGATCTACGGTCCGTAGACTGACCTACGGTCCGTAGACGGGGTCTTGTGGATCAAATCTATGCCAGGTAGTCAGCATGCCTCATGTTTAAACCAAATTTTGACAATTTCAAACATACATCCTACGTCTAATCATGCATTTCAACACAATTTATGATAGTTTGTCATCCCTAGGGCTCCTTACTCATTTTTCAACATGTATTGCATACAAAATTTAGGAACCATTGGTCGAAATTTTAATTTAGACCAAATTTTCACCAAATTATTTAATTACTAAGACTACACAAACACCATATATCGTCCCACGGGTGATTCTAACATACAATTCATGCGGAACACATACAATATCACACCCAAGGCCATGATCCACTTCCTGACTTTCTAATAACAACAATGAACCGAAATTCAAATTAAAGGGGAAGTCGATTACCTTACAAGCAAAGGAAGTGGGTGATGGTGTGATGACTTTAGGCTTCCAACAACTTCTTACTAGCCTTTTTGCAAAACCCAGACACCGGAACCTCTGGAAAATGGAGAATGAGGGAATTTGGGAGAGAGGAGAGTGAATTGGGACAATGGGGAAATGGAAAGGGAGTGATTTAGGGGATATGGGAGTAATATGAAGGGATTTTAGAAGAGGAGAGATTTTAAAATGGTTGGGGGGAGTTTTTGATAATGGGGGGATGTTTAAAAAATGAGGGGTTTTATTAAGAAGGGTTCCGGGTCGGGTCAGGCAAAAACTAGGGTTTGGACCCACGAGACCCCATCTATAGTCCGTGGGTCGACCTACTGACCGTAGATGGGGACCGTAGGTCACTTTCTTACTCAGAAAAATTAGAGATCTTACCTGGGGTCTACGGATACATTCATGATCCGTGGGTTGACCCACGAACCGTCGATGGTCTCCGTAGACCTCTGCACTAGACATTTTCTATAAATTTCACTTTTCAACCCTGCACATGTAGCAACCGTTAGGCCTTTCTTTTTACATTTTCTGAACACTTTTTAGACACAGCCCCTATGTTATATCTAGCTAATACTAAAACAAAAATAAAGCACATAATTAAAGGAATACAGAAAAGCAAATAAATAAAGAAAACTACTAAACCGAAAAGAAAAACCTATAGTTGGCTAGATTGTACATCTTGGGTTGCCTCCCAAGCAGTGCTTGATTTAACGTCGCGGAACGATGCAAGCCTCTTGATTACTCAGACTTCATCAAGATAGCAGGCATTACCAACTTCTTGCACACTTTTCGCATTTCCCAGGTAGACCTTGATCATTTGCCCGTTTATCTTGAACATTGTTCCCTCATTGTTCTCAAGCTCAACCGCTCCATGTGGGAGCACTCGCGTGACTAATAATGGCCCGATCCATTTGGACTTGAGCTTGCCCGAAAATAAGCACAACCTAGAGTTGAATAGACGCACAAGATCACCCATAACAAATTCTTGATTTTCAATACTTTGATCATGATACTTCTTCATCTTCTCCTTGTACAAGGCTGAACTTTCATAAGCTCTTAGGCAAAACTCATCAAGCACATTCAAGTCACTCATCCTCTGATTTGATGCGGCGCCCCAATCCAAATTTAGCTTCTTTAGTGCCTAGATAGCCTTATGCTCTAGTTCTACCGGCAAATGGCAAGACTTCCCATATACAAGTTGGTAGGGGGACATACCTATGAGAGTTTTGAATATTGCAGTGCGATAGGCCCATAGAGCATCATCAAGCTTCCTTGACCAGTCAATTCTATTAGCATTCACAGTCTTCGCCAAAATCTATTTGATCTCTCTGTTGGATACTTCGACTTGCCCACTAGACTGTGGATGGTAAGGAGTGACTACATTGTAGCGGATGCCATATTTCTCAAGTAACGCCTTGAACAACTTATTACAAAAGTGGAAACCTCCATCGCTGATAATCTCCCTAGGTGTACCAAATCTAGGGAAGATGTTCTTTATCAAGAATGCGGTGACACTTTTACCTTCATTGTTGGGAAGCGCAATTGCTTCCACCTACTTCGACACATAATCAACTGCAACAAGAATATACTTCATCCCATGTGAACTCACAAATGGACACATAAAATTAATGCCCCATACATCAAACAACTATATCACTAATATAGGATTCATATGAAGCTCTTGCCTCTTTGAAATCCCTCCTTCTCTTTGGCAACGATCACAAGACTTGGCGAAATCATGAGCATCTTGGTGGATGGTAGGCCAGTAATACCCACATTGCAAAATTTTATGCGCAGTCCGAATGTCACACCCCGAGCCTACACCCTGGGCGGGACTGGCACTCGAAGACCATTGCTGGCCTCAAGCGAACCCTTGGCCTGGCTTACTAACTCAGCGGAATAATATATGCATATTTATAAAGATTAATAGCACACTACTCAACTTAACTAATGAAATAACTTAGAATGTTTAATAGTCAACATTCAACTTGGCCAAAATGGCAACTCAAGTCTTAACAATAAGAAATGATATTGAAAAAAACTCAAAGGACTAACATCTGACTGTCTATGAAGCCTCTAATAACAACTGAGATGGATGTTGGGACAGGCCCCACAACATCCTAATGAACTAAACTAGAAAGCAATGAAAGGGATCCTCCGGAAAGCAAGGAGGCTCACCTACAGACTCTGGACTGCTCACTGGATCAACGATGCGCCGGAATGCCGATCCTAGTTACCTGTGTCTGCATCATAATACGATGCAGGCCAACTGGCATCAGTACTTTGAATGTACGAGTATGCAAGTTGGAATGCTAAAATAACATAGGCTTGAAAGAATCTGAGAGAAACTGAAGAACTTACCTGGCTCAACTCAACTCAACATGACAGAACTCATTTCAATATAAAGCAGTTCAAAAGCAAGTGCAATATAAAGAAAAGTTGTTTAAAAACATGATATCAACTCTGTGTGTATGCAAGATACAAATAACTCTGAAATGTATTTAAAAATACAATGAACTAATGTATATAAAAATACAATAACTTATGTGGGAGTTTCTCTAACCGACAACCATCACTTAAGAGCTATAGTGATGATACAGCGATCTACCTCACGCTGCCAGCGCATCCTATACCTGGCCAAAGGTATAGGACCTGAACTGCCTAATGGATCCACTAGTCTATTTCGAAAGGGGTTCATCTAAAAAGTATGACCCATTTCTACCCATGATGGCTACATGGTTTTATGGAGACGTGAGTTATCTGAACTCATGCCCGCCCCCAATTCGGTGCTCAATACTACTCCCAAAATATACTAGCTCTTATGTTTTAAAAACATACTTCTTCTGTGATTTGAGATTAGTGCTCAAAACTTAGCTCAAAGGCTATCTTGGAAATCTCAGTTTCCCTACTTGCTTCATTTAAAAAAAGCTAATACTCTTTTCTGAAAACTAGCCCGAAGACTCTTTGGAAATCTCAGTTTCCGCTCTTATTTAAATGTGAAAACATTTTAAATCTCTTTGGGAATACTTAGTCCCCATATTCTTTTGAAGAAATGAACTTCAAATCTTTACTCTTTACTCTTTACTCAACTTGATCTTTAAGTCTTAAAACAAAGTTAAAAGCATTTTGCAAAAGACTTCTTGGAAAGACTCTAAGAACTTCCTAGACTTGGCTCTTGACCTTCCTTGAATTTGAATTTATGGATTCAAGGTTCATGATCTCATGTTTATGGAGTATCTCAATAACAATATAGCAATTCGATAATTAGGAAGAACTTTTAAAAGAAACACGAACTCAAGAACTCAAAATCACCTTATTTCAAGAATACTCAAATCTAGGGAAAAAAAATCCTAGATTCCTCTTTTACTGATTTAAACGTAGATGTAGGGCGTGAGTATGAACTAGTCCAACACTATGATAGCCTTACATACTTGAAAAAAAACAAGGTTCTTGAAGAATCTTGAAGAAGAACTTGACTAGAAGTCTTGAAACCCTAGCTTGAAGGTAAACAATCAAGAAGACCTTTCTTGAGATTCTCAAGTTAGTTTCTTAAAATCTCTATAGCCAAAAATTATGATTTTCATGAGTGAAGATGAAAATCTGATTGTTTTGAGCTTTTTATTAGTCAAGAAATTCATGATGGTTTTCTTGGAGGTAAAAAGACAAAAACGATTGTTTTCAATATTTTCCCGTCGGCAAATTCGTAACAGCACTGTATAGGTTACTAAAATAGTCATAACTTTTTACTCAGATATTGGATTGACGTGAAAATGGTAGGGTTGGAAAGTAGATTCAATTACCTTTAATTGGATAGGTTATGGCTCACGTAACTCTTAATATTCTAAGAGATATGGTCGTTTAAAGTTGACCTAAGCAGAATCTTACTTTAAAACTTAATGAAACTTCAAGAACACTTATCAAGAACTCATCAAGAACCCTAATCTTTAAATTTCAAGAACGAAATTACGCTGAATAAATCATGATTGGCGTGTGGGTGAAAGAACCCAACACTATGGAAGCTTACATACCTTAATGGATTGAATCCTCGGCGAAATTCGCAAGCAATTCCTTACGACGATGAAGAATCTAGCTTTTTTCTCCTTTTCTCTTTTCTTGCGTTCCTCCTCCAAAACCCTAGCTCTATTTGGTAAATGTCTAAACTGATCTAATTCAGTTTAGACCCCTTATTAATTTCCAGAAACGAATTAAAATAAAAGGGTAAGGAAAAGACCAAACTACCCTTTAAAATCCGGATTGGACATTTCCTTAATCCAACTGCCCAATTTCCAAAGTGCATATCTCACTCATACGAACTCGGAATCGTGCAAACTTGGCGGCGTTGGAAAGATAGTTCCAAGAGCTTTCCAACCATATCTATAAATACTCCTAAATCATCCTGAGCTAGGAGTTATGATCATTTGAAAATGACAAAAACTCAACTTTTCTTGCTTACAATTTTCCAGATTTCCCTTGAACTTTCCAAAAACGAAAATTTCCAGATTTAAACTACATTCTAATTATTTCTAGATGCGGGATGTTACACCGAATACCACTATGATGCCCACCAATAGGCGATGAATGGCACGCCTCTAGTATACTCAACATCTCGACCTCGGGCACACAACGACGAAAAATCCCATCATCACAACTTTGATACAAGTAAGGCTCATCCCAAAAGAATTTCTTCGCATCATGCATAAACTTTTTCCTTTGGTGAAAAGACAAATTCGATGGCACCAGATTACTTGCCAAGTAGTTAGCAAAGTCTGCGAACCAAAGAATTAGATCATGAGAAGCAGCCAATACATGTTCATCTGGAAAAGCATCATTAATTTCAGCCCTATCACCAAACTTGAGCATAGCTTCTTCCTCCAATCTGGACAAGTGATCGGCAATTTGATTTTCTGTCCCCTTTCTATCTTTCACCACAAAGTCGAACTCTTGCAGCAACAACACCCATCTAATTAACCTCGGTTTTGTATCTTTCTTAGCCATCAAATACCTCAGTGCAGAATGGTCAGTATGCACAATGATCTTAGTACCAAGCAAGTAGGATCAAAATTTCTCGAATGTGAAAACCACTGCAAGAAGTTCTTGTTCAGTCACTGTATAGTTCTTTTGAGCCACATTTAGAGCTTTGCTAGCATAGTAAATAGGATAAAGAATCTTCTCTCACCTCTGTCCCAATACCACACCAAGCGCCACTCCACTCGCATCACACATCACTTCAAATGGTTTCCCACAATCCGGTGAAATAATGATAGGTGCAGTAACTAACTTCTCCTTCAACTCTCCAAATGCTCTCAAACAAGCATCATCAAAATCAAACTTATACTCCTTTTCAAGCAGTTTGCACAATGTATGTGTAATTTTGGAGAAATGCTTGAAGAACCTCCTATAAAAACCTGCATGCCCAAGAAAGCTTCTAACACCTTTAACAAAGATAGGTGGTAGAAGCTTTTCTATTACCTCAACTTTCGCTCTATCAACCTCATTACCCTTCTCAGAAATTCGATGACCCAGAACTATCCCTTCTTTCACCATAAAGTGACACTTCTCCCAATTGAGCACAAAATTGCACTCTTCACACCTTTTAAGCACCTTGGCCAAATTGTCCAGACAACGATCAAATGAGTCACCTACCACAGAGAAATCATCCATAAATACCTCATTAGTGTCCTCCATCATATAAAAAAATATCGACATCATACAACGCTGGAAGGTAACTGGGGCATTACACAACCCAAATGGCATCCGTTTGAAGGCGAAAGTCCCATAAGGGCAAGTGAATGTGGTCTTCTCTTGGTCTTCTGGAGCTATAGAAATCTGATTGTAGCCCGAATATCCATCAAGAAAGCAATACCAACCCTTAACAGCAAGTCGATCTAGCATTTAATCCATGAACAGCATAGGAAAATGGTCCTTTTCTGTCCAAGTGTTTAATTTCCTGTAGTCCATGCAAACTCTCCATCCAATCACAGGCCGCATCGGAACAAGCTCGTTTCTCTCATTAGGTACCACAGTAATCCCACCTTTCTTAGGCACACACTGAACGTGACACACCTAACTACTATCTACAATTGGATAAATAACTCCAACATCCAACCACTTGATGATTTCCTTCTTAACTACCTCTTGCATAGACGGATTGAGTCTCCTCTGGTGCTCAATACTAGGCTTGTGATTCGGCATAAGTTGAATTTTATGAGAACAAATACCAAGAGGGATCCCAATAATGTCTGCAATAGTCCACCCAATAGACCGCTTGAACCTCTTCAACACAGAAACCAATGCCTCAACTTGTGTCACATTCAAATCTGCCGCAATGATGACCAGTAAAGTACCATCTCTCCCCAAGAATACATACCTCAAATGTGATGGTAGAGCCTTAAGCTCCAATTTTGGAGCCTCCTCAACAGACGATCTTGCAGGTGGAGAGTCGTGATTCTTCATGTCTAACTCCAATCTCTTTGGTTTTGAACGAAATTCGAACTTGTCAAGTGCGGTGACTAATTTATCATAGTCTTCAATACCATCACCCTCAAAATTCATCATTACCGCTGTTAGTGCATCAACACCGAACCTCTCTTTAATAGATACCTCAGAACCACTCTCTATAATATGATTTACCATTGATACCGATTTGAGCTCACTACTCTGATTCATGGTTCTGAAAATGTTGAAAGTTACCTCTTCATTATTCAATCGAAACTTTATCTGCCCATTCTCCATATCAACCAAGGTGCTCCCAGTGGCAAGGAATGGTCTCCCAAGAATGATGGGAACTTCAAAATCAACCTCACAATCAAGTATCACAAAATCCGCCGAAAAGATAAAAGACTCTACTTTCACTAGTACATTATGGAGCACACCAATAGTACTCTTCACAGTTCTATTGGCCATGAGAAATCGCATCGCAGTTGGTTTTGGATCTCCTAAACCCAACTTTTTGTAAATAGACAATGGCATCAGATTAATGCTAGCACCCAGATCACATAGCGCCTTAGCAAAATGCAACAACCCGATGGTACACAGAATAGTGAAAGCTCCAGGATCCTCCTTCTGCACAAGGGACCTTGTAGAAATAGCACTACAATGTTGCAATCTATCAGCATCTTCAAAACTCACAGCCCTTTTCTTCGTCACCTAATCTTTCATAAACTTCGCATACCCAGGCATTTTCTCCAAAGCTTCTATCAACGGAACATTGATGGAAAGTGATGAGTCCACAAATTGGACTCATTTCAGGCTTTATTTTGATAGAAATAGTGTCCTCGAATGCTTATTTTATCTCAATATCTGACGAAAACTCTTAAGTTTCAGGTATTTGAAGTTTTAGTGGAAGCATAGATACTTAGGCTCAAAAAGGAACAAAAAGGCTAAAAAGAACGAAGAAGCTGAAGCCTGAGCATCGCCAAGCACACTTGGCAATTCGCCAAAGGGATACACTCCATACTTTGTTCCAGTACGCGAAGCACTGAAGGAGAAGGATAAAAAATGAGATGAAAGGAGCAGTCGACGCTTCACCGAATAGTTTCGCGAAGCATTACTATACCGCCCAATGGTCCAGAACATGAAGATGCTGAAGGTAAGCATGAAACGGCGATGAAACAGAAGAAGGGGAAGTCACCGAGTCATTCGACGACATCGACTAACCTCGCCGAGTGATCCGCCAGTACTAATTTCTGAAGTCTATAAATACTAAACTCTTTATTAATTTTAGGAGAGTTGAATTATTATTATAATTTCCAGAATAGAATAGTAATTTTTGAGATATTTTTCTCTCAAGTTTGGAGAGGGTTTTGTGGGAAACATAAAGAAAGAAGGATTTCATCTTCCCCAAGTTGGAAGTGGGTCTTCTCCATTCTTCTTCCTTTTCTTAAATCATGGTTTAATTTCTTACACCCATTTGATTTTAGTATCATTTTAGGTGTATTTTGTTATTTCTTGATGTGTGGCTAAAAACCCCCTATTATTGGGGTGTGATTTAGCAAATATGTGTTGAAATTGTTGTTGGGTCTTGCTTGCTGATAGGTTAGATGTATTTTAATGGTGATTTCACCTAGTGGTTATGATTTAATTTAATGGGTTTGTAGTTCCAAATACAAAACCACCCATGTGTTTTCGGCTTGCCCGAGAGGGAGGTCGCGAAACCAAGACCGCTAGACTGATGGCCTAAGGAGTGGGTCAACATGAGGTTCAGCCCAATAGGGTGAGCCCCATTCCCATATCCTAACACTTAGCTCGAAAGAGTGAGTGGGGTAAGGCGTAGGCTGGCCTTCATGCGGCAAATTGGTATCCGAGAGGAACGCATTTGAAACGGGGTAAGTTGCCCGAGAGGGAACTTATTTCAATCTAAAGCTTAGCCTAGTCACTATCATCTTGCAAAATTCATGTCGATAGAATGTACCCAACGATTTATCTCAACTTGTATTGCGGTCACACCCTAAGAACCTTTCCCCATACTTGATTTTCTTGGTATTTTTGCTGTTTTTACTACTGGTGACAAAACCCCCATTTGATATTTGACACTTTTGTGTCACCCTCTTTAATTTATCATGTTTTTGTTCGTAAATCTCTTTAGCTACGACTAGTTAGAGCTAATATTATTTTTATCAATTCTAAAAACCACTCCCTTGGGACATGAACCCAACCTTTAGTTGGGTTATTATATTATCGACGATCGTAGACACTCATACCGTAGGTTAGTGTCGTTGGTCACAATAAGCATTAGAAAGCTGCTTCAGCATACTAATAAATTTGCGGTATTTGCCTTCTTCAGTCTTCTTCACTAACCTTTATGGGAAGAGAGGTGGAGGTCTAGACATGGGGACAACTTTTTTGGTTATCTCCACTTCCTTATCTGTTGCATTCTCGGACTCTCCAGTAACCTCGATCTCATCATCATCTTTAGTAACCTCAACTTCAACCTCAGACGGCATAGGTGGATCAATGGTCTGCTTACCCCCTCAAGTAGTGCCATACAATGCCCCTCATTCTTTAGATTTTGGATGGTGTTGCTAGGAAGTGTGTCGGGCTGTCTTGGATTGACTGTAGTGGACAAATGATTCATCTGCTTCTCAAGCTGCTTGATCGACACTGCATGGGTATCAACTTTTTGATCGATTCCAGACAAGTCGTTTTGCATCTCCTTCACATTCTTATAAGTCGACCCAAATCTCTTCATAATCTTCTGCATCATATCCTCAATACGTGACATACTACCCCCGACTTCCCTATTACCAAATTCCTGATTTTGAGGAGGAACATAAGGCCCACCCCTATCGTTTCTGTCGTCATAGTTGTTTCAGTTGTAGTTGTTGTCGCGATTGTAGTTCCCATCCCAGACATAATGACCCTCTCAGTTGTAGTTGCCATAGTTCCGACCTTGGTTTCCTTGACCTTGGCACCAATTATTCAAATTGGAACCTTGGGCTTGGTCTTGAAAACCCTCATCTGATCATTCCCTGTATAAGTATCCTTTTCATGGTAGCACTCCTCAATCGACGGTAGATTCTTAGTCAAATAATTCACATCATTTATCTTTTCGGTACCTCCGCTCACATGCTTCAACACCAACCCAAGTTCTCTCCTCATCTGAGCCATCTCCTCACGATTGTCGTCGGTAGATTGACTAGGTGCTGATTGAACCACAAAAGTGCTTCTTCCAATGTTTGACTTTCGAGTGCTCCATGCTTTATGTTCAGGGAAATCTTCTCCAGTTCCTCAGCGATATCCTCGAAAGTACACTCACCATATCATCCTCCTGCTATAGTATCAAGCACAGCCTTACCATTGTCATCTTGGCCTCTTTAGAAATACTCCTTCAGTGACTCATCATCAATACAGTGGTTTGGAACACTTCTTATGAAAGAAGTGAACTTGTCCCACGAACTACTCACAGACTCTCCAGGTAGTGCTACGAAGTTGTTGAGTTTATCTTTGTGGTTCAACTTCTTTGACACTGGGAAGTATTTTGCCATGAACACTGTATACAATTGATCCCATGTGTGAATTGAGTTATAAGGAAGCTTAGTAAACCATACAACATCATATCCGGTCAATGATAGAGGGAAGACTCTCAACCCAATGACATCCACGTCTAAATTCGGTCGACCCATGCAACTCTTACAAACACTCCTCAACTTGGCCATGTGCCCATGTGGATCGTCCGATGCCATACCAGAGAACAAACCCCTCGCTGTAAGCATCTGCATCACACTGCTCATCAATAAGAATGTAAGCCCCGCAGGTAGAAGAGGTGGAACAATAGGTCCTTTAGATTCAGTAGCATTGAAGTCGACCCTATATTTATCACGCAACCTCAATTCTGGTGGATTATGTACCCTCAATGCATCTCCAAATAGATTTCCACCTTGATTTTCAGCATTCTCATTATTAACCCTACGAGGCTGCAACTCAACTTCATCACCTATATTTCCTCCGATAGGATTGACTAGGACCCCTTGATTATTCATCATTCGCAAAGTTTTGTTCAATTCTGAATTGTAAGGAGTCAGTGGTTCACCTTGACTCCGTGTACTTGGCATAAACTAGAGTAGGAAGTTGAGAGAAACAAAAACAAAAACAAAATTAAAATTAGGAAATAATTGAATAAAGTTCAATAATGTAGTTAAACTTAATCTAAAAGCCTTATTCCCCGGCAGTGGCGCCAAAATTTAATACGCTCAAATTACACCTCCCTAAAGAAGTATAAGCGATCGTTATCAAGTTAAGAACCCAACTTGGAGGTTGGGGTCGCTCCCACGAGGAATATGGTTTAGACTTAAACTCAACTGACAATTATATTCGTTTAGCCAACGTATTTCCAAAACAAGTAAGTAAAAAGGGGGGATTTGTGAAACAAATAATTGATTGTTGTCACGTGACAAGTGAGCAGGATTCAAACTTTGTTGTTTATCAATGAGAGAAAGTAACTTGGGTGTACGTGTTACCCATAAGCTCATAACGCGATAATCCTAGTAATAGTAATCCTTTCCTAGTGTATTACATGCAAAGTGATAAGTTGGGAATCTCTAATTCCTTGGTCTGACAACTAGAGAATTTCACCCCGCACCTTGGTCTGGCTACGTGTGTAAAATTTACTAACCCTTACCTTTACCTCATATTAGACATCACATCAATGATGTTTTAGTTTTCACCCTCGCACCAATTGACATTAGACTATTAGATAGTATCACACTATATCTATGTTGATAATTCTTCTCTTATTAACTACTTCCTTGGTCCGACAAGTAGCAACAAGGCGAGTTCTAATGTGTGCACTCGTTAAAAAGACTTCTAAACGAAAGAATTATCAATGCATGCAATAACACTATTCAAAAATTACTTAATTACTATTCATACTTTGTTAATCGCTCATGGTTCCCACAACCCTAGTTGTGTATTTAGTTGCCCATAATAGCAAGAACACAATTCATATTTTTAGATGAAGAAATCATGAACCTACGTAATGAGAAGAATAAACTCAGAGTCTCAACTTGAATTTCAAAGTCAAAATCTTCAAAACGAACTTAGGAAATCAATAATTGCTAAAATTGAAAGTTAATCTCCAAAGCCAAAAACTAGAACTAAAATAATAATGTCTGACCCCCAAAAACGAGGTTTACATGCCCTATATATAGAAAAAGAAGTCCCAACTAAAGAGGAAACGAAATAAGGAAATAAAGTTTCTGGATGGGATTGTAGTTGACGACACTGACCTATGGACCGTGGACTGACCTGCGGTCCGTAGGTCCCTTCCATGGTTTGGGACTTAGGCAATTTTTTTGAAGCTTGGAACTCCGACTCTCAGTACCGAATGACGGCTCAACAACAAGGACCATGACTCAATCCACGGTCCGTGGAACTTCCTCCATAGTCTCATATTTAGTTTGATATAAATCAGGGACTTGAACACCTTCTCTGAATCAGTTGACGGACTTGCAGGACGGCTTGTAGGTTGAACTACGGTGCATCGATCATGGTTGTGGTTCCAAACTTGGTCAAGAATTCCTTGATTATTTCTTCAAGCTATTCCCATCAATATACGCCGTACACCTACGGACCGTGACTAAACCTACGGTCCATAGGTCATGTCCATAATGCCGCTTTTTCTACAATATTTCTTCAGTTGTCTCCTAGCTCCCACGTCCGAACTTATTTCCTGTAAACAAGATAAAAACTCATTAATACCACTACAAAATGGCCCTAAACACGCACAACTCTTAAGTGAAATGTATTAAAAATACCGTAAGCTCACGGTATAGCAACACCCTCAACTTAAATTCGTTGTTTGTCCTTAAGCGACGCACTAAGACTCTAAATGACACTTGTATAGAAGCAAGCATTCAAGCACAAGCAATCACATGGCTCTGTATCTTGACTCTCTTTTTGAGTGCAAATCTTTTCTCTTAGACTCAACAAGCTAACTCATGTGGATCAAAATATGACAAAGATCGACCAATCAACACACAACATACACTGTTTGGCTATCACTAAGGTACCAACTTTTCGACAATGTAACTAGTGCCCTTACTTCAAACGAAATCCCTTTTTCACACAATGAATATGATTTTGAGTACAAGGATTCATTCAACACTCACACTCAGAAGTAATTTCAAGTATAGTTAGTGCTCAATACCATAGGATTGCCCTTATTTTCACTGCTTAGACTCTCAAAATTAGTTTCTAAAATTACACCTCCCTTCACTTGCCCTTATGGGACTTTCGCCTCCAAAAGGATGCCATTTGGGTTGTGTAATGCCCCAACGACCTTCCAGCATTGTATTATGTTGATATTTTCTGATATGGTGGAGGACATTATTAAGGTATTTATGGATGATTTCTCTGTGGTAGGTGACTTCTTTGATCATTGTCTGGACCATTTGGCTGAGGTGCTTAAAAGGTGTGAAGAATGCAATCTTGTGCTCAATTGGGAGAAGTGCCACTTTATGGTGAAAGAAGGGATATTTCTAGGTCATCAAATTTTTGAGAAGGGTATAGAGGTTGATAGAGCGAAAATTAAGGTAATAGAAAAGCTTTCACCACCTATCTCTGTTAAATGTGTTAGAAGTTTTCTTGGGCATGCAGGTTTCTATAGGAGATTCGTCAAGGATTTCTCCAAAATTGCACATCCATTATGCAAACTACTCGAAAAAGAATATAAGTTTGATTTTGATGATGCTTGTCTGAGAAAATTTGGAGAGCCGAAGGAGAAGTTAGTTACTGCACCTATCATTATTTCATCGGATTAGGGGCAACCATTTGAAGTGATGTGTGATGCGAGTGGAGTGGCACTTGGTGTGGTATTGGGACAGAGGCGTGAGAAGATTCTTCATCCTATTTACTATGCTAGCAAAGCTTTAAATGTGGCTCAAAAGAACTATATAGTGACTGAATAGGAGCTTCTTGCAGTGGTTTTCACATTCGAGAAATTTTGATCGTACTTGCTTGGTACTAAGGTCATTGTGCATACTGACCATTCTGCATTGAGGTATTTGATGGCTAAGAAGGATGCAAAACCGAAGTTGATTAGATGGGTGTTATTGCTGCAAGAGTTCGACCTTGTGGTGAAAGATAGAAAGGGGACAGAAAAGTAGGTTGCCGATCACTTGTACAGATTGGAGGAAGAAGCTATGCTCAAGCTTGGTGATAGGGCTGAAATTAATGATGCTTTTCCAGATGAACATGTATTGGCTGCTTCTCATGATCTGATTCCTTGGTTCACAGAGTTTGCTAACTACTTGGCAAGTGATCTGGTGCCATCAGATTTGTCTTTTCACCAAAGGAAAAAGTTTATGCATGATGTGAAGAAGTTCTTTTGGGATGAGCCTTACTTGTATCGTAGTTGTGCTGATGGGACTATTCACCGTTGTGTGCCCGAGGTTGAGATGTTGAGTATACTAGAGGCATGCCATTCATCGCCTGTTGGTCGGCATCATAGTGGTATCAGACTGCGCATAAAATTTTGCAGTGTGGGTATTACTACTCTACCATCCACCAAGATGCTCATGATTTCGCCAAGTCTTGTAACCGTTGCCAAAGAGAAGGAGGGATTTCAAAGAGGCAAGAGCTTCCTATGAATCCTATATTGGTGATAGAGTTGTTTGATGTATAGGGCATTGATTTTATGGGTATGTTTGTGAGTTCACATGGGATGAAGTATATTCTTGTTGGAGTTGATTATGTGACGAAGTAGGTGGAACCAATTGCACTTCCCAATAATGAAGGTAAAAGTGTCACCGCATTCTTGAAAAAGAACATCTTCTCCAGATTTGGTACACCTAGGGCGATTATCAGCGATGGAGGTTCCCACTTTTGTAATAAGTTGTTCAATGCGTTACTTGAGAAATATGGCGTCCGCCACAGTGTAGCCACTTCTTAAAATCCATAGTCTAGTGGATAAGTCGAAGTGTCCAACAGAGAGATCAAATAAATTTTGGCGAAGACTGTGAATGCTAATAAAATTGATTGGTCAAGGAAGCTTGATGATGCTCAATGGGCCTATCGCACAACATTCAAGACTCCCATAGGTATGTCCCCCTACCAACTTGTATATGGGAAGTCTTGCCATTTCCCGGTAGAATTAGAGCAAAAGGCGATGTGGGCACTAAAGAAGCTAAATTTGGGCTGAGGTGCCGCATCAAATCAGAGGATGAGTGACTTGAATGTGCTTGATGAGTTTCACCTAAGAGCTTGTGAAAGTTTAGCCTTGTACAAGGAAAAGATGAAGAAGTATCGTGATCAAATGATTGAAAAGCGAGAATTTGTTGTTGGTGATCTTGTTCTTCTATTCAACTCTAGGTTGTGCTTGTTTCCGGGCAAGCTCAAGTCCAAATGGACCGGGCCATTCATAGTCACACGAGTGCTCCCACATGGAGCGGTCAAGCTAAAGAACAATGAGGAAACAAGGTTCAAGGTAAACGGGCAAAGGATCAAGGTCTATCTGGGAAACGTGGAAAGTGTACAAGAAGTTGTTGAGACCTACTATCTTGATAAAGTATGAGTAATCAAGAGGCCTGCATCGTGCCGCTACGTTAAATCAAGAGATGCTTGGGAGGCAACCCAAGATGTACAATCTAGCCAACTATAGGTTTTTCTTTTCGGTTTAGTATTTTTCTTTGTTTATTTGCTTTTCGTCTTCTTAACCAAATTCCCTCATTTCTCCATTAGTTTTTCGTTTGGTTCGTTCTTTGTTCTAAAAAAATTTCGAGTGTTCTTTTAGTTTATATAGGTACTAATTCTCCCTCCAGAGGTACCATAGCCCTGAAGAAAGATCTAACCATCAAGGGTAGATCAAAATCAACGACACCAACGCATCGGCTAATCAACGAAGATATGGATGTAGGGAATGACCCCGCATATGTCCCCTCCACTGGAATGACATGCCCCACAACACCCAAGACTACCCGGAATCAATCCAAGCAGGTTGTTCCCAATGTAGTCACTGTCTCCCAGTCTTATGAGGAGGATACACTGATCGGATCACCGACCGGGTCTGCTTCTGGTTCAGAGTCCGCCTCTGCTTCTGGCTCTGCAACACGCTTAAGTTCACATGGTCGGGCTGCCTCATGTGATGAGGCAACTATTCGGGGGAGGTTCCAGTGCCACCAAACACAGACCCTGCTTCGGTTTCAGAGGAGCCTAATAGATGGTGTGTTGAGGGGTCAATGGCATATCTACAGGGATTCCAGGATGTTAAGTGAAAAAAAGAAGATGGATCGGCTTATCACAAATGAGCGCAGAGTTCTCATGGGAGCCTCCACACCATACCCGACATCCACCGGCTCTTTCAGCAACACATATGCGAGTGGATGGCTCGGCGTCCCGGGACTTATAGCGAGGCGATAGTAAGGGAGTTATATACTTCCAACACAGCCACCCTCCAAGGCTCTATTCACAAGAATGCCAAGCCCAGAGCCCAGGGTCCACTTACGGCAACACTAGTGCGTGGGTTTTCTGTGAATATATCTGAGAACACCATCCGCCGTTTCCTATACGGCCTTGGCCGCACTTGGGCACTCAATACGACCGAGTTTGACTATAGATGGAACATCGTGCGGAGCGGGGAGTTCCAGCAAATTACAGAGAAAAGGGAGACTGTATTACATTGGCTGGCACAATACATTGCTATTGACGAAGATCGAGCAGAGTAGGTCACCACCCCGTGTTTAAACATCAAGAAGGCCACTTTTACATTAGTAGCCAAGTTCATTTGGCTTTTGGTTCGGAATAGGGTCTCACCCACTAAGGCTGATAATGCGCTTACTTGGGATAGAACGGTGATGGTTACGGCTTTGGTAGCTGGGTTCGAGATTGATTTTTCCCTCATGCTATTGGTAGAGATCCATGAGAGGGAGTTATGGTCTACCACTACTTTACCTTCCCGTGTATGATCTTTCAGTTGTGCAGGGATACCAGGGTGCCTATCTGGTATTGTGACAAATTGGTGCTGGCGACCAGAACCCTTGACATTGGCCTTATTCGGGATAAGGCCAATGTAGATACCCCACGATGTGGTCTACAGATCTAGGTGCCGCCATTAGGAGAAGATTTAGTAGCTTATGTGGAGCAGTTGCGGGTTGAGGAACCTGCCTCTCCAGCCCACACTGATGATGCTCCCCATCTCAAGCCACCATTTGGGCCCCTAGCTCATCCAAAGCCACCTCGTCTTCAGGAGCTGCTATTGTGCCCTTAGTTCGAGTTCAGAAATTAGAGGCTTAGATGGCCACGCTGCTCCATCATGTGAAGCCATGGATGCAACGGTCTATTGCAGAGTCCGAGATTAGGATGGAGCGGAAGATGGAGAACATGATGGACCAGAAGGTCCAGGCCGTTCATAAGCGCGTGGATACATTCGAGTTGAGAGTCCTCAAGCGACCAACCCCTGCTACAGATCTCTCCTCTTTCCGAACCAAGTTAGACAGTCTCTGGGCCGACCTTGATGCCATCTTTGCCCCACCCACAGATTAGCCAGAGTCTGCACGTATTGCATTAGCTGATGATACAGTGCTTGATGCTTTATTCAGAGATGATGTATCACAGCTCGAGCCCACCCATGCTCGTGGGAAGAGGCACCGCTCAAGTCACATTTTGACACTATTAAGGATGCTCGAGTAAAGAAGCGGGAGTGCCAGCAGAATGAGCAAGCTAAGAGAGCCTCCATTGTGGATGAGGAATTACACCAGCAGAGGGTTTGTGAGAGTACTCTTGGAGCCTCGATTTCTAGGCCCACCACTGAGGCCACTGTGCGAGATGATGTGAGCACCACTGATGGTGCGGTAAGAGTAATTGATAGAAACTGAGGGTGTTGTGATATATGATATGGGAACTACTGATGGTGACCCAAGTGTTGTTCTAGTGGGCTTCGGGAAACCGGACCACCTGTTTGTTAATGAGTCTTCGGTGCTATGCGCCACAGGTTTGCTTCACCCAATCCTTTAATCTTTACTTTTTGTGCATTGGGGACAATTGCACTCTATTTATTGGGGGTGGGGTAAATGGATTGTGAGTGATAGGGTGAAGTCTGAGTAACCCAACTCAAAATCCTCTCTTGTGGTTTTCTTGCCTGCGTTCTTTTTCCCCAAGAGACTGTTTTTAATTTATGTTGAACCGGCATGTGTTAGGAGTGTATGTGTAGAAGTATGAGAATGAATGAAGCATGATGGCATAATTAAGAATGAAAAATGATACCCGTCCAAAATTTTTGATATGTGCTAAAATTTGTTGGCTAGAATGAGTTGAATGTGTTGGCTCTGAGTATGACAAAGAACCAACTTGGTCTCATGACTTAAGTTAAAGCTTGAACTGGGTAATCTGATAATCTGATAATGAAACTATTTTCCAAGAGTGTGTGAGAAAGGTTAATGGTTCAGACAGTTTTGTGCCAATCTAGAACTTGCCCCGTTAGTCCTGTTAGGATAATCTAGGCTAGAAGTTAGGAAGTGATCATAGGTCATTGTTCAAATTAGTCCACCTAAGCCTAAAATGATCTAACCAAATGGTAGCATTATTCCCTTTTGATCCAAATGTTTGAGCCTAAAATTGACCAATTATTTTGATTCACCTAAATCCCCTTCCCTTAAAAACATTGTCTTGGCCCCGGTCCCTCCTTGGATATGTGCACCTTGACTTAGGCCAAAAGCCCAAGTTGAGGGTGGCTAAGCCCAAAAAGTTACCTTGATCTTGGCTCTGGTCCGACATCGGACATTGTGCACCTCAACTAATGCAAAATGCATAAGTTGAGGGTGGCTATAAAAAAGGAAACCAAATGGAAAAGGGTATGAAAAGAGTATCGTGTTGAAAAGAGGACGAAGTATGAAAAATGATGTGACTTTGTGCAAAACAAGAAAAATGAAAGTGTGAAAAACAATAAAAGAAAAGAAAGTAAAAGAAAAAGAAGAAACTGAGAAATAAGAGTCAAAAAGTCAAAAGTCGCATCCTTGGTTGAAAGGAGTTAAAGGGAAAGAAATTGAGATGAAAAGTTGCCAAAAATAGGTCAAGGAAGAAGTAAATAGCCAATGTAATGTCAAGGAGGGTGGAAAGTCACTAAAAAGTACATAAATGTAGCACACTTGACCCCGAGCCTACGTTACAAGCTAAGAAAAGTCCTATAGTGATCCTAGCAACTAGTTTGGAGAGTCTAAGCAGTGAAAACAAGGGCAAGCCTATGATATTGAGAACTAACTGTACTTGAAATTACTTCTGAGTGTGAGTATTGAATTAATCCTTGTACTCAAAATCATATTCATTGTGTGAAAAAGAGATTTCGTTTGAAGTAAAGGCACTAGTTACATTGTCGGAAAGTTGGTACCTTGGTGATACCCAAACAGTGTATGTTGTGTGTTGATTGGTCGATCTTTGTCATATTTTGATCTGCATGAGTTAGCTTGTTGAGTCTAAGAGAGAAGATTTGCACTCAAAAAGAGAGTCGGGAAAGAGAGCCATGTGATTGCTTGTGCTTGAATGCTTGCTTCTATACAAGTGTTGTATAGAGTCATAGTGCATCGCTTGAGGACAAACAACAAATTAAAATTGAGGGTGTTGATATACCGTGAGTTTACGGTATTTTTAATACATTTCACTTAAGAGTTGTGTGTGTCTAGGGCCATTTTGTAGTGGTATTAATGTGTTTTTATCTTGTTTGCAGGAAATAAGTTCGGACGTGGGAGCTAGGAGACAACTAAAGAAATGTTGCAGAAAAAGCCACCTACGGACCGTAGGTCCAGTCACGGTCCGTAGGTGCAGGGCGTAGATTGATGGGAATGATTTGAAGAAATAATCAGGGAATTCTTGACCAAGTGTGGAACCACGACCATGATCGATGTACCATAGTTCGACCTACGGGCCGTCCTGCAGGTCCGTCAACTGATTCAGAGAAGGTGTTCCAGTACCCAGTTTTTATCAAACTAAGTATGAGACTATGGAGGAGGATCCACGAACCGTGGATCGAGTCACGGTCCGTGCTGTTGAGCCGTCATTCGGTACTGAGAATTGGAATTCCAAGCTTCGAAAAAATTGCCTAAGTCCCAAACCACGGAAGGGACCTACGGACCGTAGGTCAGTCTACGGTCTGTAGGTCAGTATCGTCAACTGCAATCGCGTCCAGACACTTTATTTCCTTATTTCGTTTCCTTTTTAGTTGGGACTTGTTTTTTTATATATATAGGGCATGCAAACCTCATATTTGGGGGTTAGACATTATTAATATAGTTCTAGTTTTTGGCTGTGGAGATTAACTTGCAATTTTAGCAATTCTTGATTTTCTTAGTTCATTTTGAAGATTTTGACTTTGAAATTCAAGTTGAGATTCTGGGTTTATTCTTCTCATTTCGTAAGTTCATGATTTCTTCATCTAAAAATATGAATTGTGTTCTTGCTATTATGGGTAGCTAAATCCACCACTAGGGTTGTAGGAACCATGAGCGATTAACAAAGTATGAATAATAATTAAGTAATTCTTGAATAGTGTTATTGCATGCATTGATAATTCTTCCGTATAGAAGTCTTTTTAACGAGTGCACGTGTTAGAACTCGCCTTGTTGCTACTTGCCAGACTAAGGAGGTAGTTAATAAGAAAAGAATTATCAACATAGATTTAGTGAGATACTATCTAATAGTCTAATGTCAATTGGTGCGAGGGTGAAAACTAATCCTTACATTGATGTGCTGTATAATATAAGGTAAAGGTAAGGGTTAGTAAATTATACACATGTAGACAGACCAAGGTGCGAGGTGAAATTCTCTAGTTGCCACCAAGGAATTAGAGATACCTAACTTATCATTTTGCATGTAATACACTAGGAAAGGATTACTATTACTAGGATTACCGCGTTATGAGCTTATGGGGAACACGTACACCCTAGTTACTTTCTCTCATTGATAAACAACAAAGTTTGAGTCCTGCTCACTTCTCACTTGACAACAATCAATTATTTGTTTCACAAATCCCCCTCCCCCCCCTTTCACTTACTTGTTTCGGAAATATGTTGGCTAAACGAATATAATTGTAGGTTGAGTTTAAGTCTAAACCATATTCCACGTGGGATCAACCCCAACCTCCAAGTTGGGTTCTTTACTTGATAACGATCGGTTATACTTCTTTAGGGAGGTGTAATTTGAGTATATCAACAAGTTCGAAATCTCTAATAAAAGTTAGAGTTTTATTCCATGTCATGGGTTCCATTCAATGTTGATTTAATTGATTATTTGATGGACTGTGACACATGAATTGAGATAACTCCACGTTTTTAAGTTGAATCCCCATGAACCCATGCATACCTCACGTTTTCTAAGCTATGATGATATGATGTGGGTTTTGAACTATGAAAGATGAATTTATGAAGATATGCATGTTCTTTATCAAATTGATGAAAATAATTTAAGTTGCTTTAAGAGTTAAGCATCCATGTTGTTGTTATTGTTGTCAAAGGATTTCTCACATACAGAAGAAAGCATGATTGTGGAAGGGTTTTCTCACATGAATGATTCTTAGGATTGAAATATTTTCTCAACTAAACTTTGAAACAAGATTTAGGAGCTTTTCTAATGAAACCTAGCTTGGATTGGTTAATTAATGTGCCTTCCATGGATGATAAGGCAAATGACGATTACCCATGCCTTTTAATAAAAGACAAGTTAAGATAACTATTGTAGGATTTATGCTAAGCACCGAACGGATATTGATATGGAAGGTGTCCCGTTAGTAGAGGTCGAGTTTCAAGTAGAAACCTCCTTATCCCATACCTATGTACCCTCAAAGGATGATTGTCTTAGATATACATTAGCTAGTGGATCCACATAAGATAGAAGCTCATGGTCTAACCTTGGCAAGTAGGACACCCCTTTTCGGTGTGGAGTAGACACCAGATTCCATGTTAATAGCTCACATGGTCTTAAAAGTTGGTTAAAGTTAAATCTCTCACAAGAATGAACTAAGTTTACTTCTAGAAGTATCTCACAAATGTTTTAAAGAATTAAGCATTTCATTGACTATGTTTTATGGTTGATGTTTTCTCCTTTCATCTCATGATTTAGCTTGGTCATTGCATATCACGAAAGGTCCTTTTAACATGATTTCATACTTTTATGCATTGCTATCATACTTGGTACATATTTGTACTAACACATACTCTTGCCTACATTCTTCCAAAAATGTTGGGTCCGTCGCTTTTGTTTTGCGCATCTCCCTGGCTAGGGATCATTTAGTAGAATTGAATATTGGTGAGTCCCCATGGTCTCAAGACCGAGCTTTCATTTCCTGTTGTCTTTAATTTTTAGATATTGTATGTGATGTACGGGTTACGTCCCGATCATTCTTGATGTACTAGATGGCTTTGAGACCATGTAGACTTCCGCTTTGTTTTTGGACAAATCCTTTTATGATAAAAAATGTCTTTTTAAACTCGTTAGTTCTACTATCTTATTTATGTATGCTAAGTGACTTGTGTAGGGTCTCTCGGGGTCCTATACGCCATGTTACACCTAAGCCATGCTTAGAGTCGTGCAACAAGAATCTGAATGCATAAAGTATTATAATCTCAGAATTAAAAAATCAGGACTCGAAATAAGAACACAATTTAGATTTAGAATTTCATGGAACTTTGGGTAGAACACTGGATTTAATTCTTCCTGACTGAATTTAGATGTAGGGCGTGAGGACGAACTTAGTCTAACACTATGAATTGCCTTACATACTTGGAAGAACAAAGTTCTTGAGAAAACTTGAAAAACTTTAAGAAACTCTTTAAAACCCTAGCTTTCTCCGCTTGGATCCTTGCTCTAAGTCCTGGAAGTGTTAATGACAGATTTAGGGTCAAACTAAACTAATGATAACCTTAATAAGGTGTAAAAATATTGGGGTTTATACTTAGAAGGGGTGGGAAATGCTGAACTAACCTCACTTAAAAACTTTCGGATCACTTCTACGGGAACCATGTACTATCACGACCCATGGGTACACCCTAGATGCAACATGGCGTATAAGATCCCGAGAGGCCTCATACAAGCCACTTAGCTTTCATAACATAAGATAATAGAATTTAGCAGAAATTCAAAACAATTTCAATAACATCAAAGTCTTTATAAAACGAGCGGAAGTCTGATACCTTTTTCTCAAACTATCTAAAACATGAATATCTTTGGGACACAGCCCATACAATAGTTCTAAACATAAAATGAAAGACATAAGGACATGGTGGATAAATCCTCGAATGCTATGAGGACTCACCAATATTCAAATCTTACTCTACTATGATCCTAGACACGCATATGAGAATCAATATCGCCGGACCCTACATTTGTATAAGAAATGTAGGCAAGAGTATGTGTTAGTACAAAGATGTACTAAATATGATGGCTAGCATAAATCATCAACATAAGCATAACATAAACATTAGTCAACATAAGACATAATCCATAAACATAAGAGATAACAACATAAGTCATAAGCATAATTAATGCACATACATCATCATAATAAAGGAGGAATACATCTCAAGTAACCTCAACTTATCATTAAATCTAGAATTGGGTCATCACCTCTAGTCATACATCACATGGAAAGCCACTCAAGCAACAATCAAAACTAATCAAACTACATAACATAAAATCCTCAACTTTTAACATAATTACGATACTTCCTTGAAGTAACCTCAAAGCATAATTTGCCAAAACATGGGTATATGGTCATAGGTATTCAATTCCATGTCCATTTTAGGGAATCATACGTATTCGTCTCCATGCCCAACACTATATGATATAGGTATTCACATCCACATCATTTTATAAGGATTATAGGTATTCGCCTCCAAGTCCTACACTATATGATATAAGTATTCGTCTCCATATCATTTTATAAGGATCATAGGTATTCACCTCCAGGTCCTACACTATATGATACATGTATTCGCCTCCACATCATTTTATAAAGGTCATAGGTATTCGCCTCCATAATCAACATGATATGACATAGGTATTCGCCTCCACATCATTTTATAAGGATCATAGGTACATGCCTCCATGTCCTTGGTATAAAGGCTAATGGGTGTTCACCTCTTGCCTTGATTCTTAAAGATATAATAAGGGTAGTCACATCACATTCATCATCACATGACATGGATAATCACCTCATGTTCATCATCACTTAACATGGGTAATCACCTCATGTTTTCTAAATTAGGAATATGATAAATCACCTCATATCCCTCTCATATGAAGGCCTTGGGAAATCACCTCAAGCCTTATCAAATCTCATAGTCATTTGACTTAGATTCACTTTAGGTGAGCAAGCCTTTCAACCTAGAATCATTCTATGTGAGAAAACCTTTCACATTCATACATACATACATTCATAATATAAGCTTTATTCTCAAAGCCCTAATAATCGTAGTTCATCATGTTAGCTTTACTCTCAAAGCCCAACTAATCATCATTCATCATACATGCCTTAGTCTCAAGACAATTCTAATCTCAAAGCCTACAAGTCATAATTCATCATGTATACTTTAATCTCATTCAATTCATATCTATATGCTTTATACTCAAGCAATCTACAATGTATCTCATCAATCCTAGAAGACTACCTCTAAATCCTCAATTTCCCCTTTCATGGCATAAAACCCACTTGAATCAATTTTATCTTTCTAGACATGGGTTAGGAATGGGTACATGTAAATCCATCCTAAGAACATGTAATTCTATCAATTAAATCATAAACAATCATAATCCACTCATTTGGATCAAAACCCATAACATTAGAAGAAACCCTAACTAGAATTGGGGAATTCTTCTTCTAAATTGGGGAAATTATAGGGGCTCCATGGATGAAAGGATTCCATGGATGAAAATCCATCATACCTTGATTACAAATCCCACAAATGCTTGAGGAATGGAGACTTGACCTTGATCCTAGCTCCAACTTTTACTTCTTCTTCAAGTTCTAGAGACAAGTATTTGCGAGGAAGACTTTGCGATTTCTTTTGGGTTTTGGAAATAATGACTTCAATGAGTGAGTTTTGGGATTAAAATGACTTTTATAGGGGTCCTAGGCCTAGGCAAAATGACATAGCATTGAGTTAAAACAATTGGAAAAATACCCAATAACCCCTGACTTAAAAACTGCCGAATTGGTTCACTCGAAGCTCACTACGGGTCGTCATGACCACCACGGCCCGTCAAACGGGTAGTGAAGAATTTCAGCCTGACAGTGCTTCACTATTTCGGGCATAACTTTATACTCTGAGATGGGAATTGGAAAAACTCAGTGGCGTTGGAAAGAGGATTCAGAGACCTTTAATTTGATAGGTCGTGGTCCACCTAATTCATTTTGTGCTAAAAGATATGATCGTTTGAAGTTGACCCTACACTCTAAGTCTAATGAAAACCCTTCACGGGTGACTTCACGGTCCGTGTGGGGCTTCACGGGCCGTTGTGATGCCCGTGGCCCTTGACCAGTGTCCTAGTGTGCCACCACTTAACCACCTAAAAACTAAGTCTTTACCATGACCCCTCCCATGGCCCGTGGTGGCCTTTACGAGCCGTCTAGTGGCATGTGGGGAGGGTCCTATTTTTGGGCAGCCTTGTGAAGCTACAGCCTCACCACCACGAGTGGCACCAGGATCTGTGATGGCCACCACAAGCTTTCTAGGCTCTCGTGGGAGGTAGGTATCCTTCCTTAGCTATTGCCTAGGCATCATGAGCACCACCACGAGCCGTGGTGTCCTTCACGACTCATGTGGGCACTCGTGGGGGATGCCAAGGCACAAATCACTAGTTCATGCCTTGCAATTAGCCCCTAGCTTAGCCTACTAGATTCCGAGGTGTTACATTATCTCCCCCTTGGGAACATTCATCCTCGAATGGTATTCTAGATACCTCTTAAAGGTAACGACTCAAGACTAGAAGCCCATCATGCATGCAATTCATCTAAATGCACACAATCAAGGAGGAAACATTAACTCCAAGCTAAACATATATACTCAATGCATCATATGGAAGGTAAAAGCTACATCTAACAACCTAATATGCATGAAATTTCAACATTTTTCATGTTCAAGGAAGAACTATCATCTCCAAGCTAAAAGCATGATCAACACAATCTCATGTAGCCTATATGCAATCTATACTCAAATCATACATTCAAGGAGGAACTCTCAGCTCTAAGCTAAGGCATGTTCATCAGTTCATCTCATGAAGTCTATAAGGAACTTATACTTAATGCACTACAACATGAGGAAAACCATTCATATAAACTCCTTTTCTTTCAAAAACACAAGCTTTTCATGAACATGCATAACATAATGAAATAATGGGAAAATCTAAAACACACACATGACTTCATACAAGGAACAAACCATGAGGTACTTATCATCTCAAGCTAAATGAGGAGTAGAAAGACAAAGAAAAGGATATCGGGACTTCTTAACGGCCTCGGCCTCCCAAGTAGCACCATCAACTAAATGATTCCTTCATTACACTTTCACGGAAGCAACTTCCTTATTCCTCAACTTCTTAACTTGCCGGTCTAAAATCTCAACTAGTACTTCTTCATAAGAGAGATTCTCATTACTCCCAACTCTTCTAAGGGATCTATAGATGTTGGATCTCCAACACACTTCTTAATCATAGAGACATGGAAAATCGGATGCGCCAATGCCAACTTATTAGGCAACTCTAGCTCATAAGAACCCTTACGAACACGTCTCAAGATCTAATATGGGCCTACAAAATGGGGACTAAGCTTCCCTTACTTCCCAAACCTCATTACAGTCTTCTTCGGTGGGAATTTCAAGTAAACCCAAATCATAAACATTAGGAACACTCAACGACCTTGCTATCTAAGCACACCATCTCCCTTTTGGGAGACAGCCTAAGCATACTTTCTAAGCACCACTCATTTTAATTCAACTAAGGTCGGATCAAAACATTACTAAGCTTTCACATTCGTCACACAAGACGATTCTAAACCATGGTGACTATAACACCACCCCTTCGAGGAGTCTACTAACTGAACATCTTAAGGTATTATCTAAGCACCATATTCATCAAATTCATACATGCCGCCAGGGCATTTAGTCAAACCAAACGACATCACCAAAAACTCATAATGACAATATCGGATTCTAAAATCCATTTTTGAAATATCATCTTCTTTTACCCTTAATTGATGATAACCCAACCAAAGGTCAATCTTAGAAAGTAACTAGCTCTTTGGAGTTGGTCAACACTGAAACCTATTTCCCTCACCCTAACTAGGTGGTACATGCAACCCTTAGAAATCATCTTCCTAGCCTTAAGACATGAAATAAACCGACCTTTCGGCATAGACTTTCCCCTCTTCCACCATAGGACAGGCTCATTTGGAAACTAAAATTTGACTAAACGGGTTCTACAATCAATAGAAACATAACAAGACTGCAACCAATCTATTGTAAGGATGACATATAAATCTAGCATATCACGCTCTACCAAATCACCTAGAGTAAGTCTATGGTGTAAGGAGACGGGACACTTTCTATAGACCCTCTCAGCCATCACAGATTCACCTATAGGGGTATGTCACGCCTCGAGTCTACACCTTGGGCAGGACTGGCACTCGAGAACCATTGTTGGCCCCAAGAGAACCCTTGGCCTAGCTTACTTACTCAATGGAAGACTTAAAACATTAATACAAGAATTCAATGCATCTCTACTCAACTGTTTAATAAAATAACTTAGAACGTTTAAAGGTCAAACATTCAACTTGGCCAAAGTGGCAACTCAAGTCTTAACATAAGAAATAACAATGTAAAGACAACTGAACTACTAACTGTCTATGAAGCCTCTAAAACAAGCAGGGGTGTTGGGACAAGACCCCCGATCATCCTAACAACTGAAATACTAGAAATCAAAGTAAAATGAGTCCTATAGAAATCAAAGAGGTTCATCAATTGACTCTGAGTGCTCAACTAGATCAACGGGGCCCTGGATGTTGATCCTGATTTCCTTTGTATGCATCGTAAAATGATGCAGGCCAAATGGCATCAGTACATTGAATGTACGAGTATGCGAGGGGAAAACTAAACATAACATAAGTTTGAAAGGAATTTGAAAAGAACACTTACCTTGGCTTTGCTCAACTCATGAATAACTCAACTCTAATGCAAAGTAAAAACAACAATAAAAGTGTAGTTTATACAAAGCATTTAAAACAGTAAATGACAACTCAATGTATTAAAGAAGTATAATAGCAACTCATTTTACTCATACAATAAAGTAATATAATATTGTAGGAGTTTCTCTAACCGCTAACCAACACTATGAGCCTAAGTGATGATACAACGTCTTTCCCACGTTGCCAGAGCTGTCCTATATTTTGCCGTCATATAGAATGCCTTAACTAAGTGGATCCACTAGTTTGAAATTCATGCAAGAAACGAAGTAATAACGTGATAATCTGATTTGGAACATGTAAATAACTAATTCATGATAATCTACTGAAGTTCTAGTAACCCTAGGTTTAATCATGATAAGGGAATCAAGAATCTGACTGAAATCTAGGGACCTAATGGGCGAAAGGAACCCACTAGTTAAATCCCACATACCTGGTGACGAATTCCACGGAGAAATTTTTCAGTATAGTCAGTATTCAATTTCAGCATGTTATAAATTGGTCATTGCATTTAGCTAGTTCAGTATTCAGTATCTATATCATGTTCAGATTATGCTCTTGCTTTATTGCTTGTTCAGTTATATGTTTATTTAGCCTTTACTCTATCCTATATGCTCAGTACCTTTCAAGTACTGACGTAAACTAAGCGCTACATCTTCTCGTGATGTAGGTTCAGGTCTCCAGCAGTCAACTCACGCGTAGATTGGTTCCCGATCTTTAGTTCAGCAACATCAGTGGTGAGTTCTCATTCTTCGAGGACTAGTGACATGTTTATCTTATCGTTTTTAGTCTTTAGTTTCAGTTTGCTAGATCTAGTTATGGCATGTCCTAACATTTCTGGTCAGTTTAGAGGTGTATTTCAAACATAGTTAGATTCAGCTTAGCATTCGGGTTTGATATTTCTCTTGTATTAAACTTTCAGATTTGATATATTTAGTTATAGTATATGGGTATTCCCCATCACTTTCATTTCTATGATATTTAAGTTTTCGTATCAGTTTTGTTATCATAGTATGCTCATGTCATGCTAGCAGGGTTAGCTTGGGACCAATTGTGGTCCTAAGTCTTAGGTCCCATGTCCACGTCTCGGGGGTAGCTCGGGGCGTGACACTAACTTTTCCTTGAATTTGAATTTATGGATTCAAGGATTGTTATTTGTGATAGGAAAGATCTTATGATGTTTAGGAGTGTTTTTAGATAGTTAAACATGAGAAAAGATCAAGAAATCATTGTCTGGAAGCAAGTCCACGACGCAGAGATGCATTTAATTATTTGGTCGCGAAATAAATTTTAAGGCAGAACGGTCCGTGACTGCTTCGCTCCGCGAAGACAACTTTGTTAATCCTAAGGAACAGGTCTGCGACGCGGACCTGGTACCCAAATTTGCCCGACTTGTTCCTTCTTTGTTTTCTAACCCTAATTCGATTCTTTTTCTCAATTCCTCTTTAGATTCAGATACCTAGCATATGTACACAAGAATCTAATCAAACACAACTCTAAAATCGACCTTAAACTCTCAAGAACTCCTCAATTCAGCCCAATTCAAGAACGCAAACAAATTCAAGAACATATATCAAGAACATCAAACTTTCAACCCTTTTTAGGATGAATTTCGCTGAACTAAACATGATTGGTGCGTGGGTGAATGAACCCAATGCTATGAAAGTCTCACATACCTCGTAGGGATTAACCCTGTGCGAAATCCACACAAAAATCTCCAAGAAATCGACGAATCCTTGCTTTTTCTCCTTTTTTCTCCTCTTCTCTTCTCTTCTCTTCTCTCAAAACCCTAACTCTTTTTGAAAAGTGTAATCTGAATCATATCAGTTTAGACCCCATCTAAAAATGAAATGAAAATAATAGGGTATGGAAAAGACCAAAATACCTTTCCAAAATCCGGATTGGACCTTCCTCATATCTCACTCATATGAACTCGAAATCGGGAAAACTAGGCAGCATTGGAAAGATAATCCCAAGATATTTCCTACGCTATCTGGAAGTACACCTAACTCATCCTGACCTAAGAGTTATGGTCGTTTGAAGTTGACCAAAACTCATACTTAACTTAATTTAGCCAATTTTCCAGATTTCCATTCTTTCCAAAAATGATTGTTTCTAATTATGGGTCTTTCTAGCTACGGGGTGTTACAGAGTAGAGACAGAAAAAAGGTCTAACAACACATCAAATATCATAGCCACATGTGGTGTCACAACCAACATTTTTCTCCCTCGTTCCTTGTAGCATGAGCCCTTCGAGTATTCATATCTTGAAGACCATCAGAAAAAGAGTAGGAGAGAGACCTTATAGAGTTAAGCTCTATCGCACGACTTAGAGTGAAGAAGAAGTGAAGTTTCCTAAGCATCTAGTAGCCTCTCATTCATAAATGTGCCGCGCTTCACACTTATGAACAAGACTCTACTTGATGTGGTTTTGAGACATCCTAGAACCCTTCTAAACCTTGTGCTCTGATTACCAAGTTTGTCATGACCTAAGGGTAGACCCTAGATGTAACATGGCGTATAAGACCCCGAGAGGCCTCATACAAGCCACTAAGCATTCATAACATAAGATAATAGAATTAAGCGGAAATTTAAAGTAATTTCAATATATAACATCAAAGTCTTTATAAAATGAGTGGAAGTCTAATACAATTGTCTCAAACTATCTAAAACATGAATATCTTTGGGACACTGCCCATACAATAGTTCTAAATATAAAATGAAATATATAAGGACATGGTGGTCTAATCATCGAATACTATGACGAATCACCAATCTTCAAATCTTACTCTACTATGTTCTCAGTCACAGAGATCATGAGAGTCAATATCGTCGGACCCTACATTTGGATAAGAAATGTAGGGCAAGAGTATGCGTTAGTACAAAGATGTATTAAATATGATGGCTAGCATAAATCATCAACATAAGCATAACATAAGCATTAGTCAACATAAGACATAATCCATAAACATAAGACATAACAACATAAGTCATAAGAATAATCAATGCACATACATCATCATAATAAAGGAGGAATACTTCTCAAGTAACCTCAACTTATCATTAAATCTAGACTTGGGGTGATCAACTCTAGTCATACATCACATGGAAAACCACTCAAGCAACAATCCAAACTAATCAAGCCACATAACATAAAATCCTCAACTAATAACATACTTACGATACTTTCTTTAAGTAGCCTCAAAGCATACTTAGCCAAGACATGGGTAATCCTCCACTAGTCTTACTCATCATACTAGGAAACCTTAGGCCATCATCAAAGCGCATCACTCAACATTCTCATCTTTATCTTATCTTTTATAGACATGAGGAATCACCTCTTTGCCTTCCTATAGAGGCTAATGGGTAGTCCCCTCTTGCCTTACTTATATGGTCATAGGTATTTGCCTCCATGTCCATTTTAGGGAATCATAGGTATTCGCCTCCATGCCCAACACTATATGATATAGGTATTTGCCTCTACATTATTTTATAAGGATCATAGTTATTCGCCTCTATGTCCTACACTATATGATGTAGGTATTCGCCTCCACGCCATTTTATAAGGATCATAGGTATTCGCCTCCACGCCATTTTATAAGGATCATAGGTATTCGCCTCTGTGTCCTACACTATATGATATAGGTATTCGCCTCCACATCATTTTATAAGGATCATACATATTCGCCTCCATAATCAACCTGATATGACATAGGTATTCGCCTCCAAATCATTTTATAAGGATTATAGGTACTAGCCTCCATGTCCTTGGTATAAAGGCTAATGGGTATTCACCTCTTGCCTTGCTTCTTAAAGTTATATAATAAGGGTAGTCACCTCACATTCATCATCACATGACATGGATAATCACCTCATGTTCATCATCACTTGACATGGGTAATCACCTCATGTTTTATAACATAGGAATATGGGAAATTACCTCATCAGATCTCATAGTCCTCTGACTTAGATTTAGTTTAGGTGAGCAAGCCTTTCAACCTAGAAGCATTTTATGTGATAAAACCTTTCACATTTATAAATACATATATTCATAGAGCATGTGGGTAAATCCTTCAACAACAATTATATCTACAAATCAACATACATAATATAAGGTTTACTCTCAAAGCCATAATAATCATAGTTCATCATGTAAGTTTTACTCTCAAAGCCCTACTAATCATTATTCATCATGCATGCCTTAGTCTCAAGACAATTCTAATCTCAAAGACTACAAGTCATAATTCATCATGTATACTTTAATCTCAATCAATTCGTATCTATATGCTTTACTCTCAAGCAATCTACAATGTATATCATCAATCCTAGAAGATTGCCTTTAAATCCTCAATTTCCCTTTTCATGGCATAAAACCCACTTACATCAATTTCATCTTTCTAGACATGGGTTAGGCATGGGTACATGTAAATTCATCCTAAAAACATGTAATTTTATCAATTCAATCGTAAACAATCATAATCCACTCATTTGGATCAAAACCCATAACATTAGAAGAAATCCTAACTAGAATTTGGGAATTCTTCTAAATGGGGGAAATTATAGGGGATCCATGGATGAAAAGCCATCATACCTTGATTACAAAGCCCACAAATGTTTGAGGAATAGAGACTTGACCTTGATCCTAGCTCCAACTCTTTCTTCTTCTTCAAGTTCTAGAGTGAGAAATATTTGAGGGGAAGACTTTGGGATTTCTTCTGGGTTTTGGAAATAATGACTTGAATGGGTGAGTTTTGGGGTTAAAATGAATTATATAGGGGTCCTAAGCTTGGGAAAAATGACATAGCTTTGAGTTAAAATAATTGAGAAAAGACCCAATAACCCCTGACTTAAAAACTGTCGAATTGGCTCACTCGAAGCTCACCACGGGTCGTCATGACCACCACGGCCCGTCAAACGGGTCGTGAAGAATTTCAGCCTGATAGTGCTTCACTATTTCGGGCATAACTTTTTACTCCGAGATGGGAATTGGGCAAACTCGGTGGCGTTGGGAAGAGGATTCAGAGACCTTTAATTTGATAGGTCGGGTCCACCTATTTATTTTGTGCTATAAGATATGATCGTTTCAAGTTGACCCTACACTCTAAGTCTAACGAAAACCCTTCACGGTCCGTGTGGGGCTTCACGGGCAGTTGTGATGCCCGTGGCCGTTGACCAGTGTCCTAGCATTCCACCATTTAACCCCCTAAAAACTAAGTCTTCACCACAACCCCTCCCACGACCCGTGGTGGCCTTCACGAGCCGTCTAGTGGCTCGTGGGGAGGGTCCTACTTTTGGGCAGCCTTGTGAAGCTACTGCCTCACCACCACAAGTGCCACCACGATCTGTGGTGGCCACCATGAGCTCTCTAGGCTCTCGTGGGAGGTAGGTATCATTCCTTAGCTATTTTCTAGGCATCATGGGCACCACCACTAGCCGTGGTGCCCATCACGACTCGTGTGGGCACTGGTGGGGGGTGCCAAGGCCCAAATCACTAGTTCATGCCTTACACTTATCCCCTAGCTTAGCCTACTAGATTCTGAGGTGTTACATGTACGGTCCGTACAAGCTTCTACATATTGTACTGGTCAACCATAGAAAGACTACCGGCGACCAACTTCTAGAAAAAATTCCACCTGCTAGGGTATACCACTTATTGAACGACCCATGACCCGTAGGTCACTTCAGTGCAACTCATGGTAAAAAATTCCCTTAAGTCCATTCTCCTTTATACGAGCCCTGGGATACCGACCATAGGAATTTGTACGATCTATAGTCCTAATCGCATATCCAAGGTTCATCCAATATATTATTTTTACATTTAGTTGAAGTCAACACATGTACCTGTGACAACATGATGATAGTCTGTGCTACAATAAGTTTAAGCCAACTCATGTTACTATGACAGCATGATGACTGTCTTCACATAAACAAATAAAATGACTATAAAAACCTAAGGAGCAACTTAAAGGTAGCTCCCATAAATAACCAAATTGTTAAAGCATAAGGTCAACGGATAAAGTGAGACCGTACATACTCGCTAACAAGATATTGTTTAACTTTAGTGTTAAATTCAAGCAATGGTCTTAAGAGAATGAGGAGATGTTCCTCCAGGAAGAAAAAGAAATATCACGGAGCAGTAACCAATGATCACATAATGATGGAAAGAAAGTCAAAGAATATTTACTACAGTCCGATAAAGAATTAAATCATTTCAATGGATGCATAGTAAATAGAAAGGAAAGAAAATATTCTTTGAAACAAAACTACACATAGTGATAGTGATAGAAGTAGATTCACTAATTACAGTGAACCATACAGTGCTCAGTGTTATCACCATAAACTGATATACCGTGATTTTATGGTATTTTTGATGTATTTCACTTCGAGTTTTGTGTGAGCCTTGAGAATTTTGTTATTAGATATGATGGTTTTTGTGTAATGCTTGTAGGAAATAGGTTCGAATGTGGTCGATTGATATAAGAGCTGAAAATTACAGAAGTGGCTAGTGACGGAGCCAACCACGGATCGTAGGTTTGTTGACAGGCCGTAGGTGATGCAATGTAGATTATTGTTCAAGGAATTCTGACCAAGTGTGGAACTGCGGAGGCCATCGACGCCCCGTAGATCGAATGGCGGGCCGTCCTGTAAATCTATCGTTTGTGATAAAAAAGTTGAAGTTCCAGTACTTGAACCACGGAGGCAAGTGACGGACCGTAGTCCAGTCCACGGACCATAGGTCCAACCATCGTCTGAAGGCCTTGAATAATTTCCAAGTGTTGATCTACGGAGGGAGACCACAGACCATAGGTTGATCCACAGTCCGTAGGTTGTGTCGGTGATTGAAATCACGTCTAAGCAGTTATTTCCTTATTTTTTTCCTATTTGGTTTAGGATTTGTGTACTATAAATATTAGTTTTTATTTCTGTTTTTAAGAGTTAGACATTATGGTATAATTTTAGTTTTTGGTCTTTTGGATTTATTTGCAAACACTTAGCACTTTAATTTTCAAAAGTTGGTTTATGCAAATTTCACTTTGAATTTTAATTCAAGATTTTGGGTTACATCTATTCTCATTGTAAGTTCATGAACTCTTTTAACCTAATTATAAATTGTGAACTCCCAAGCATGAGTAGCTAAATCCACAACTAGGGTTGTGGAAACCATGAGCAATTAACAATGTATGAATAATAACTAAGTAATTCTTGAATAGTGTTTATGCATGTATTGTTAATCCTTTCGTTTATAATTCTTTTTAACGGTGGCCAATGTTAGAACTCGTCTCGTTCCTACTTGCCTTACCAAGGGGGTAACGAATGAGAAAAGGATTAAACAACAGATATTTGGTTAAGAATTTGTTGTTATCTAACAATCTGACTTTAATCAATCGAAGTGATGGTGAAAACCCAACTAAATTGACACGATGACTAATCTAGGGTGAAGGTAAGGATTAGTAAAGCACACATTCATAGATTTACCAAGTCGCGAGTGAAAGTCTCTGCTAAGATTACCAATCATGTAGGGATACATAAATTATCGGCCTTGCATGTCAAACACTAGGATGGGATTACTATTATTAGGATTAATACGTTAAGAGCTCGTGGGGAACATATATGCCCTAGTTTCCATCTTATATTGATATCTCAAACTGTGAATCTTGATTACTTGTTGCTTATTGATTCAAATCAACAATTTGTTACTCTATTTACAAAAAACCACTTATTTACTTTTCTCAGAAATAGTTTGACTAAAAAGAGATAATTGTGAGTTAAGTTTAAGTCTAAACCATATTACTCGTGGGATCGACCCCAACCTACAAGTTGGGTTCTTTACTTGATAACGATCGCCTATGCTTCTTTAAGGGAGGTGTAATTTGAGCGTATCAATTTTTTACGCCGCTGCCAACGAATACGGCTTTTAGATTAAGTTTAACTACATTATTAAACTTTAGTCAAGTATTTCCTGATTTTACGTTTTTGTTTTGTTGTTATTTTCTACAAGTTTCAACTCTAGTGTATGCGAAGTACACGGAGTTGAGGTGAACCCTTGACCCCCTACGATCTTGAATTGAGAAGAACTCTGAGGGAAATGAATCATCAAGGGGTACACAACAATCCAACCGGAGAGGTCAAGGAGATGGAGTTGAATTGCAGCCTCCTGGGGTTGTTAATGTGCCCGCCTAGGTTCATGGTGGTAATTTAATCGGAAATGCAGAAAGGGTACAAAATCCGACAGAACCGAGGTTTCGGGATAACTACAAGGTTGACTATGATGCGGTTGGATCAGATGGGCCTACTGTTCTCCGTCCTCTACCTCCAGGACATACATTTGTGGTGACTAGCAGCCTTATACAAAAGTGCTAATTTACTTTTCACTTTGAAACACTATATTTTTCTTGTTCTCTCAATAATTATCTTTTGTAATGTCATTGATGTAGATGCATACACCTCTAATTGGTACAAATAAGTTACCGTCTAAATAGTGATTTTGATCATTTAGAATACATATTTTAATGTGAAATTATGTATTTCTCAAGGAATACGATTTGAATTTTATTTTATGCTATTATTATTTTGTTGTCTTGGCAAACATAAACTCTTTAACAATTCACACAATATAATATGTGCAATGCACTTACATATAGTGAATTAGAAATTACACGAATACTAAGGGTCTTGATCATGATAGAATAACTGAATTAAATATCAGAATGAAGTGAAACATACATTAAGAACATCATCTATAAGAAAGTAACAGGTAATCTCATTACACATTGTACTTAATTAGAATGTAGTTCTTCAACTTTACATGCTCAAAGATATCTAATGATTTTACATTTAGATTTGATATTATTCATTATACACATATATTGATATGGAATAAACGTGCAACGCACGTGCCTAGAGACTAGTCAAAATAAATAAAGTGTGAGAAAATGTTTTGGTTAGTTTTTCTTTAAGAAATAAAAACTGGTTCCATAGAATTTTCTTATCCAGGAGGTTGACTTGTTTGCCATCGTCTTAATCCAAGGATTTCTTATGGGATCCAATCAAATCTAAATATTGTATTGACCCCCGACATTATTAATTCAATCAATTCATCAATCGGGAGCATTAGTATTGCCGATACGGAGGAGCAAGACTTAAATATTAGGCTTTAGCTCTTAATTAACTTCAATTAGTTATTTTGCTTTGTTATCGCCTTATGCTTATTAGCATAGAAAATAAAAGGTCAAAACATATATAATTCTTTGTGTAAAAATTAGACATAGAGATAATGATAAAAGTACATTCACTAATTACTATGAATCAGAAATGTCGGATCAGACTCAGTATTATCACCAAAAACCAAAAATTAATAAATAAAGTAAGTAATAGATTAGGAAGATCTCTTACTTGTCCATAGAAAAGAAGTATAAATTGATATTCAATAATCATATCTAGCCAATAGTATAATCACAATGTAAAAGAAAAGAAGACGAAGGATACCTCAAAAAGTAAAAGAAAATTGAAAACCTATCAAGAACTAGAGAAAATCTAAAGAGGTGTAACGAGAACTGGACTTGCTATTAATTAGGCATAATGCATACATATATTTTTTTATTTGCTTTAGCTGACATCTATGTCCTCCAACTTTGGGTGTGCACAAGCAGACACTTAAACTAATATAAGATTGAACAAGTAGACACATGCATCCTACGTGACATAATACACATAGGACGCTACGTAGAATACAAAATTGTCATGTCAGATGTCATGCAGGATAAATTGTTTTTAAAATGTTCCCTTACAAACGAAAACTAAAACTATTTCTTTGCAAAATATTTTCTTGAAATATGATTTTTAGTGTTTGGTGGAACAAGGATTTTTTTTCTATATTATAATAAATTTTACTTGTAGTTCTTGTTTGACTGAATTAATGAATTCATATTTCACGTGACCATAAGAAAACGTAAGAAATTAAAATAAAAAGAGTTTGATTTGATTGATTTTATGGTTTATTTGTTTAAATGGATTTCATTTAGTTTTTTCCCTAGTTAAAATCAAATTGAAAGAATATTGAAAATCACTAATCCCTTAATAGAAATAATGATATTTTTTTAGACGAATAACAATTTTTTTATTCAACTAATAAGAATAACTACTCACAAGTAAAGAATGTGACAAAAAATCCAATTTAAACTTTTTTAGATTTTTTCTGCGTACATTTGCTCATGTGCTTATCTAGCATTGATAGTTCTAGAATTTTGTTTCAATTCGTGCAGATTCTCAGAAATAAATATAAAAGTGAATAAAATTAAATGATTTTTTCCATTATTAAAAAAGAAAAAGGATAGATTGTGATATATTTATTATCTTGTTGTACATATTCTAATAAACTCATCTTTCTTTCAGAAAAACAGAAAACAATAATTAATGCGAAGAAGTAAGCAAAAGAGAGAAAAAGAAGAGGAAGCGGGAAAACTATTACATTTGTGATGTTAAAAATCTAAAACAGGTCAAAACTGAGTTGTTTTATATGAAATATCTAGAATTATCCATTATTAGTAATTAATACAATTAATTGCTTGCCTTCTCATGCATCCATTGTAATTATATTATAATAAATTCTGCTACTATAAATATCAACGGGCTTTTCTTAAACATCTCACTAAATCATTTCTCAATTTCGTAAAAAAAATCATTTTAGGAAAAATCCAACGACAACCACCAACAAGCAGAATGAATCACCAAGGCATCATACAAAATCCTGAAGGACTTTGGTGTTATAGGTGTGCTGTATACCGCGATGTGTTCACTTCGAGCCAAGGACTCGCTGAACACCAACATAAGCACAAATCTCAGGGCACTTGGATAAGAGGTGCTCCTCATGAGAAGTTTTTTTGTCCAGCCACTGAACTGTCCGCCCTCTACCGTCAGTTGGGTACACGAAAGTCGACCCCAACAGTGGTACGTGGCCAAGGACGCTTTTACATTCCCCGTCTGAGGAATCAAGTGTTTTACGGGCCTCACAGACGTCGTGGACACCCACGGGCAGTTTTTTACCAACCGCAGCAAGCCATGGTGCTTCAGGTGCCTCGTGATGTTACACGTGCACCTATCGCTCCTCTGCTTATTCAAGATCAGAACTTGTTTTCCAACCGTCCTAATCAATTGGTCGAGAACACCAATATTACTGATCAGGAGGAGCTTGACTTAGAGATTAGGCTTTAGATCTTACGAAACTTTAGTTTGTTGTTTTGTTTTATTGTCATGTTAAGTTTGTTGGTTTGCTTTGTTTTGTTATCGTGGTATGTTTGTTTTTTTGTTTTTTGGTCGGTTTATGTTTGTAGAAACATTTATCTTTTATTTAAGTTTATGTTTTGATTTCATTTTAGGTCCTTACTATGTTCTAATAAGGAATTAAATTTCACCTCAATGAAATCATAGATATATAAAAGGATAAGAAAATATTAATCATTGTGAAAAAACTAGATCGAGAAATAATGATTTAAGTAGATTCACTAATTACTATGAATCATAAAGGTCGAATCAGACTCATTGCTATCACCAAAAACTGATAAATAAGGTAAGTAACTTGTTAGGATGATATCTTACTTGTCCATAGAAAGTAAATACAGAATTGATATTCAATGACCATATATAGCAATCACAATAATCACAATCTACGAGAAGAGAAGACAACAAATGAGTCACAAAGCATAAGAAATATGACGATTGTGGACAAGAGAAAAGATAAATATAATAGGGAGCAAAAGAAGATAAAAAACATTGGGATAAGATATTTTTATCTGAAAAAATATCAATAACTAAATAAAGAGATCTTTTGATATCTATCAAGAACCAGAGGAAGTGTAAGGAAACGTACAAGTACACAACTTGCTACTAATAAAATAAATCATTTAATAATTACTCATATATGAAAAACACATATTTTGTTTCTTCTTTGATTATATACCAAACTCATCAATTACCATCCTCATCCTAATTAAAAACCCCATGCCCCGAGTAGGTCTTTCCCTTTCCAAACAATCAAATTAGTCATGAAAGGTAATTGTGTTAATACAAGTTATGGTAAATGGTGAAAATATGACACACACATCAATATAGACCACCGATTTGAGTTTGCAACAATCTTACCATTTTCACACTCACTATTATGCATTCTTGATATTTAGCTAAAAGTGGATATTTCTAGTACATTATCACCTCATATATCTTGATTATAATTGTATTGTCACAACGTTATCTCATATGTTTTGAGATTATTATGAGTTTTAATGTGTAGAAAGTATGTCGAATAAACAAAATGAAAATTAAGGGATATTGGTTTGATTTGAAGTAAAGAAATGATGATTGGAGCAAGGCCGAATTCACTCAATATCCTCACCTCATGAGACAAACAAGCGAGCCTAGAAGCAAGAGATAATTTAGATCTCACTTGTGATCCTCGGGAATCGAGAGTTCAGATGAGCCAAGAAAATTATCCTAGCAGGTTTAGATTAGGTTATTTGATTCCCCACACATCTAGGTCCTTTAAATACCCTAGTAAATGACTTATGAAAAGGGGTGTTGTATATTTGGAGGCAAGAACTCACTTGGAGATAAGATATAAATTCAGCTGACATTTTATAATGGTCTAATAAGGAAATAAATACAACTTCAATGAAAGGATAGAAAATAAAAAGTAAAAAAAATATTATTCTTCATGCAAAAATTAGACATAGAGATAATGATAAAAGTACATTCACTAATTATTGTGAACCGAAAAGGTTGGATCAGACTCGGTGTTATCACTAAAAATTAAAAAATAAAGTAAGTAATAGATTAAGAAGATCTTTTACTTTTCCATAGAAAAAAAGTATAAAATTGATATTCAATAATCATATATACCCAGCAGTATAATCACAATGTACAAGACGAGAAGACAAAGGATAACTCAAAAAGTAAAAGAAAATTGAAACAAAGATCTCTTTATAAGGAGAGAAGATAGTTAATCTCATGGAAAACCTATCAAGAACTGGAGGAAATCTAAAGAGGTGTAATGAGTGCTGGACTTGCTATTACTTAGGCATAATCAATAAATATATATTTTAACTTGCTTAAACTAACATCTATTTCCTCCAACTTTGGGTGTGCACAAGCAGACACTTGAGTTAATATAAGATCTAACAAGTAGACACATGCGTTTTACGTGGAGTAATATACATAGGACGCTAAGTAGGATACAAAATTGTCATGTCAGCTGTCATGTAGGATAATTTTTTTTAAATGTTCCCTCTTAAATTTGAATGTTCCCATAAAAACTAAAACTAAAACTATTCGGGTCTTTGGTATCACAGAAATATTTCTTCGCAAAATATTTTCCTGAAATATGATTTTTAGTGTTTGGTGAAACAATGGAATTTTTTCTATATTATAATTAATTTTACTTGTAGTTCTTGTTAGACTGAATTAATGAATTCCTATTTTACGTGACTATAGAAAAACGGAAGAAATTCAAATAAAAAGAGTTTGATTTGATTGATTTTTTGGTTTATATGTTTAAACGGCTTTCATTTAGTTTTTTCCCTAGTGAAAATCAAATTGAAAGAATATTGAAAATCACTAATCCCTTGATAGAAATAATGATATTTTCAGACAAATAACATTTTTTTCATTCAACTTATAAGAATAACTACTCACAAGTAAAAAATGTGATACAAAATCCAATTTAAACTTTTTTAGATTTTTTTTGCATGCATTTGCTCATGTGCTTATCTAGCACTGATAGTTCTAGAATATTGTTTCAATTTGTGAAGATTTTCAGAAATAAATATAAAAGTTGATAAAATTAAATGATTGTTTCCATTTTTAAAAAATGAAAAGGATAGATTATGATATATTTATTATCTTGTTGTACATATTCTAATAAACACATCTTTCATTCAGAAAAATAGAAAACAATAATCAATGCGAATAAGTAAGCAAAAGAGAGAAAAAGAAGAGGAAGCGGGAAAACTATTACATTGGTGATTTAAAAAATTTAAAACAGGTCAAAACTGAGTTGTTTTATATGAAATATCTAGAATTACCCATTATCTGTAATTGATACAATTAACTGTTTGCTTTCTCATGCAGCCATTGTAATCATATTATAATAAATTTTGCTACTATAAATATCAATGGGCTTTTCCTCCACTCCTCACTGAATAATTTCTACATTTCTTAAAAAAAATTCTTTTAGGAAAAATGGAACAACAACCACCAACAAGCGGAATGGATCACAAAGGCATCATATCAAATCCTAAAAGCCTTTGGTGTTATAGGTGTACGACATTCCACGATGTGTTCACTTCGAGCCAAGGGCTTGCTGGACACCAACATAAGAACAAATCTTTGGGCACTTGGATAAGAGGTGCTCCTCATGAGAAGTTTTTCTGTCCATCCATTGAACTCCCCACCCTCTACCTTCAGTTGGGTACATGAAAGTAGACCCCAATAGTATTACGTGGACAAGGATGCTTTTACCGTCTCCGACTGAGGAATCAAGTGTTTTACGGGCCTCATAGACGTCGTGGATGCCCACGGGAAGTTTTGTACCAACCACAGCAAGCCATGGTGCTTTAGGTGCCTCGTGCTATTGCACGTGCACCTATCGCTCCTCCGCATATTCAAGATTAGATCTTGTTTGCCAACCGTCTTAATCAATTGGTCGAGAACACCAATATTGATGATCAGGAGGAGCTTGACTTAGAGCTTAGGCTTTAGTCTTACGAAACTTTTGTTTGTTGTTTTGTTTTATTGTCATGTTATGTTTGTTGGTTTGTTTTGTTGTCATTTTATGTTTTTTTGAAACATTAATCTTTCATTTAAGTTTATGTTTTGATTTCATTTTAGGTCCTTATTGTGGTCTAATAAGGAATTGAATTTCACCTCAATGGAATTTTAGAAAATAAAAGGATAAGAAAATATTATTCTTGGTGAAAAAATTAGATAGAGAGATAATGATTGAATTAGATTCACTAATTACTATGAATCATAAAGGCCGGATCAGACTCACTGTTATCACCAAAAACTGTAAATAAGGTATGTAACTTGTTAAGATGATATCTTACTTGTTCATATAAAGTTAAATAAAGAATTGATATTCAATGATCATATTCATCACTATAATCACAATCTACGAGAAGAGAAGACAAAAAATACTTCACAAAGCATAAAAAATATGACGATTGTGGACAAGAGAAAAGGTAAATATAATAGAGAACAAAAGAAGGTAAAAAAATTGGAGTAGAGATATTTTTATCCGAAAAAAGATCAAATAACTAAATAAAGAGGTCTTTTGATATCTATCAAGAACCAGAGGAAGTCTAAGGAGACGTAACAAGTACACAACTTGCTATGAATTAAATAAATCTTTTGATAATTGCTTATATATGAAAAACACATATTTTCTTTCTTCTTTGATTACATACTAAACTCATAAATTACCATCCTCATCCTAACTATAACCCCATCCCCCCAAGTAGGTCTTTCCCTTTCCAGACAATCAAATTAGTCATGAAAGGTAATTGTGATAATATAAGTTATGGTGAATGGTAAAAATATGAGGCACACATTAATATAGAGCAACGAATTGAGTTTGCAACAATCTTACCATTTTCACACTCATTGTTATGCGTTCTTGAGATTCAGCTAAAAGTGGATATTTCTAGTATATTATCACCTCATATATCTTGATTATAATTGTATTTTCACATCGTTATCCCATATGTTTTGAGATTATTATGAATTTTATATGTGTAGGAAGTATGTCGGATGAACACAATTAAAATTAGGTAATTGGTTTGATTTGAAGTAAAGGAATGATGCTTGGAGCAAGGCCGAATCACTCAATATCCTCGCCTCATGAGACAACCAAGCGAGCTTAGAAGAAAGAGATAATTTAGACCTCACTTGTGATCCTCGTGAAGCGAGAGTTCAGATGCACCATGAAAATTATCCTAGCGATTTTGGATTATGTTATTTGATTCCCTACACATCTAGGTCTTTTAAATACCCTAGTAAATGACTTCTGAAAAGGGACGTTTTATATTTGGATTCAAGAACACGCTTGGAGATAAGATATATATTCACCTCACATTTTTTCCTCTTTCTTTTAATTTCTATTTTCATGAGTTTTAATATTGAAATGTCTTCATCCTATTATGAATAGCTAAATTTCTATCAAGGGTGTGTGATGGAACCTTTTGAGATATGACTTACATTATGTTTAATATAAATTTGCCATTATTTTTTCTCTACTTGTTCAAAAATGTGGTTAACTCTATTAGTTGATGAGCCCATAACTGATTGTGCCTATTTATTATGTATTCTTGAGAAAGAGGGTATATTTAGGTGGTTGTTGAATAACACCTCTATCCAGGTCCGCAATCTTATGTTATAGCCTAATTAATCTTTGAGTGGAGAATACAAGCGTGGGCAATTATTCCTACTTAGAAACTATGTCTATTATGGCTAAAAAGCAGATCCTATATATAACCATGTTTTGGGGTGTATGTCACTCCCTTAGTCTATACTCAAGATGTGGCTGGTACTCGGAAACCATTGATGGTCCCAAGAAAATTCTTGGCTTGGCTGACTACTTAGAGGAAGACTTACTCAAGCATACATAGGCTTAAAATTGAAGAAAAGCATTTAAAAAAAATTATGAAATCTTAAAGCAGTCAGAAAATATTGGATATAAATGATAAGAGTTTAGCAAAATATTTGAAACTGAATACTGAAAGACTTTAAATCTGACTATCTATGAAGTCTCTACTGTTTAAACATAGGCATCGGGACAAGACCCACGACAACCTTAATCAAACTACTAAAGCAATAAAAAAAATAGAGTCCTTCGAATAGCAAGTAGGCCTCACCAAAAGCTGACGAGTAGTGATGTGATCTCAACGAAGCAACTGTTGATGATACTGAATACTTGTATCTACATTATGAAACAATGCAGCATCGAATGACATCAATATATGGAATGTACGATATGTAATAAAGGTGAATGAAACAAATAACTAAGCGAAAGGATTGAAGTAACTCAACTGAAGTAAAGCATTCACATGGAGAAAATTATTTAGCTTTATAGTTTCACCATTGATTGTAAGCTCTTGGCATTAAGGTATGATGGTGTTCACCTATGGAGCTCTTTCCTCCATAGGGTTCCTAAGTAATCCAATTTACAAGTTAGAAATCTCCAATAAAAGTTAGAGTTTTCTTCGATGTCATGGTTTTCTTTCAATGTTGATTTAATTGATTATTTTATGAACTATTATGCATGAATTGAGATAATTCCATGTTTTTAAGTTGAATCCCCATGAACCCATGCATACCTCATGTTTTCTAAGCTATGATGATATGATGTGGGTTTTGAATTATGAAAGATGAATTTATGAAGATATGCATGTTCTTTATCAAATTCATGAAAATGAGTTAAGTTGCTTTGAGAGTGAAGCATCCATGTTGTTGTTGTTGTTGTCAAAAGATTTCTCACATACACAAGAAAGCATGATTGTGAAAGGGTTTTCTCACATGAAAGATTCTAAGGATTGAAAGGTTTTCTCAACTAAATTTTGAATCAAGAATTAGGAGCTATTCTAATAAAACCTAGCTTGGATTGGCTAATTAATGTGCCTTGCATGGATGATAAGGCAAATGGCAATTATCCATGCCTTTTAATAAAAGACAAGTTAAGATAACTATTGTAAGATTTATGCTTAGTACCGAGCGGATATTGAGATGGAAGGTGTCCCGTTAGTAGAGGTCTGGTTTCTAGTAGCAAACTCCAACCCCCATAGGATGATTGTCTTAGATAGACATTAGCTAGTGGATCCACATAAGCTAGAAGCTCATGGTCTTACCTTGGCAAGTAGGACACCCCTTTTCGGTGTGGGGTAGACACCAGATTCTATGTTTATAGCTCACATGGTCTTAAATGTTGGTTAAAGTTAAATGTCTCACAAGAATGAACTAAGGTTACCTCTAGAAGTATTGCACCAATGTTTTAAAGATTTAAGCATTTCATTGACTATGTTTTATGGTTTATGTTTTCTAAACCTTTCATATCATGATCTAACTTGGTCATTGCATGTAACGAAAAGGTCCTTTTAACATGATTTCATACTTTTATGCATTGCTATTATACTTGGTACATATTTGTACTAACACATATTCTTGCCTACATTCTTCCAAAAATGTAGGATCCGTCGCTTCAGTTTCACATCTTCCTGGCTAGGGATCATTTAGTAGATATTAAATATTGGTGAGCCCCCATGTTCTGAAGACCGAGCTTTTATTTCCTATTGTCTTTAATTTTCAGATATTGTATGTGATGTACGGGTTATGTTCCGATCACTCTTGATGTACTAGATGGCTTTGAGACTATGTAGACTTCCGCTTTGTTTTTGGACAAATCCTTTTATGATATAAAATGTCTTTTTAAACTCGTTAGTTCTATTATCTTGTTTATGTATGCTAAGTGACTTGTGTAGGGTCTCTCGAGGTCCTATACGCCATGTTACACCTAGGCCATGCTTGGGTCGTGATAGCAAGAATCTGAATGCATAAAGTATCATAATCTCATAATTAAGAGATCAGGACTCGAAATAAGAACACAATTCAGATTTAGAATTTCATGGAACTTTGGGTAGAACACTGGATTTAATTCTTTCTAACTAAATTTAGATCTAGAGAGTGAGGACGAACCTAGTCCAACTCTATGAATTACATTACATACTTGGAAGAACAAAGTTCTTGAGGAAACTTGAAAAACTTTAAGAAACACTTGAAAACCCTAACTTTCTCCGTTTGGATCCTTGCTCTAAGTCTTGGAAGTGTTTATGAGAGATTTAGGGTCAAACTAAACTAATGATAACCTTAATTAGGTGTAAAAATGTTGGGGTTTATACTTAGAAGGGGTGGGAAACGCTGAACTAACCTCACTTAAAAACTTTCGGATCACTTCTACGGGCACCATGTACGGTCCGTACAGGCTTCTACATATTGTACTAGTCAACCATAGAAAGACTACTGCAGACCAACTTCTAGACCAAATTCCACGAGCCAGGGTCTACGACCCATTGAACGACCAATGACCCGTAGGTCTCTTCCGTGCAACTCATGGTCAAAAATTCCCTTAAGTCCATTCTCCTTTCTACGAGCCCTGGGACAGGGGTGGACGTGTCTAGAGGGTTCACACCCCCTCGGTCGAAAAATTACGTTATATATATAGAGCCAAATTTTGATTTTATGTGTACATATATTAAAATGAACCCCCTGAAAATAAGTGAGAAGCTTTTGCTCAATGGATAAGGGGTTCAACAGTGGCTTTTACGTCGTGGGTTCGAATTCTATCCGTAGCAATTCCTCTTCTCTTTTTTTTTTTTACCCTTTTTAATGCATGGAATTGGGCTCAACTTTTGGGCTTGGATCATCTTTTCTTTTTCATTATTTTTTCTCTTTTATGTCATTTTTTTAATTTGTTTTTGTTTAAATTTATTAGACTCATTTTTTTTTATTCTTCTTATATCTATTAGTCATTTTATTTCAGCATAATTTTATGTACAACTCTTTAAAAATGATGAATTATATTTATAAAGATAAATTAGATGTAATTGAATGAAGAAACTAAAAATCATCAATATCCTTTTAATAGTATATATTTAATAGAACTCATGGAATTTCTTTTCTATTTTTTCAATTCTATTATAGAGAGATGAAACTAAACTTATTTGATTTATTCGACATTTTTTTTTTCAACAAGTGATGACTAACCTAGTAAATTAAACTACATGAACTAAAAAAATTGACGATGCCATTTATTTATCTTCTGAATATGCATTATAATATTAGTAAATCTATACTTACACACTTTTAGAGAATCTTGATAATTTTTCTAGTAATATGTGTTTGAATGGATACTAATTTTAAAAAATTTAAAATGCAAAATAAAAGTATAAAAAGTACAAGAAATTTTAAGAATGTTCAATGGAGCAGAGTAAAGTAGGAAGAAATGTTAAATGCGATCGATAAGGTTATATAAATTTAGCGGGTTAAGGTAAATATTTTCCTTCTCCGTCTCGCTTCCTTTTTCATCCTTTAATTTTCACGTGTTTTAGGAATTAAATTATGTAATACAATTGATCCACTAATTTTTTTTATCAACGTAGCTTTGTTCTCAATATCTTTGATTAGTTTGGTGTTAACTTTTATCAACCAATGAGATACATTGTACAAAAAGCATGTCGGGGTTACTACACTCACCGCGCACTTATATTACCACATGAGCTTCTTCTTTAAATTTCGAATCCCCTGAGCTTAATTCCTGGATCCGCCACTACCCTGGGATACCGACCATAGTAAGTTGTACGGTCTGTAGTCCTAATCGTATATCCAAGGTTCATCAAATATATTATTTTTACATTTAGTTTAAGTCAACACATGTAACTGTGACAACATGATGAGAGTCTGTGCTACAATAAGTTTAAGCCAACACATGTTACTGTGACAGCTTGATGAGTGTGTCCACATAAACAAATAAAATGAATATCAAAACCTAAGCAGCAACTAAAAGGTAGCTCCCATAAATCACCAAATTGTTAAAGCATAAGGTCAAAAAGTGAGACCGTACATACTCGCTAGCAAGACATTGTTTAACTTTAGTGTTAAATTCAAGCAATGGTCTTAAGAGAATGGGGAGATGTTCCTCCAGCAAGAAAAAGAAATATCACGGAGTAGTAACCAATGATCACATAATGATGGAAAGAAAGTCGAAGAATATTTATTACAGTCTGATAAAGAATTAAATCATTTCAATGGACGCATAGAAAATAGAAAGGAAAGAAAATATTCTTTGCAACAAAACAACACATAGTGATAGTGATAGAAGTAGATTCACTAATTACAGTGAACCATACAGTGCTCAGTGTTATCACCAGAAACTGAGAAACAATATTGCAACAAGAATGAAAATCTATGAGAAACAATATGATACTGTTTACCGTCAATATTAATTACTTATTCCCCAAATTATTTCTCAAGACCAGACTAAACATCGATTAATATGAGTATTGTGGTAAACTCATACTAATCATTGTTTAGCCGTGCAAAGTTCAAAGTGAACAAGTAAAAATGAATGGAGGGAGTATTTATCTTTCTCCAACATGTAAACTACTCCATCCTATTTATCCTCTAGGTAACCAACTCCTTGTCTCTAATAGCTCAATAGAAGAAAGGGTATCCTAATTCAATAGATAATCCATTGTAAACAAGAACTCAAAATTCTATCTTTAAGCAGAAAACTGCCAAGAACATAGAAATAAAACCAGATTAAGAAAAGGAGCCAAACCTGAGCACCAGTCTTGGCTGCAGCTTCAACCCCTTGGGTACAACCTCCGATAAAACAACCTTGGTGTAAAATCCTCCACTGGTGGACAAACTTGTACAAAACCCATTTTGAAAAAGGTGTGAATTTGTGCTACAACTCTTATGAAATGCAGGAAAAGGAATTCTGGGTAATTGACAAATTCTCAAAGAAGAAATTGTGTATGAAAAAAGACATCTTCCCATTTTCACACACACTGGTTCTTGGATTTTTGTTCTTCCTTTTTCCTCAAAATTTGATTGTAATTTCAAGAATATGAACTTCCATGATATTTTACTTGGGTACCTTTATCATGAAAATTGTCACGTAATTAACCCCTTTGTTTTTTATATTATAATTGTGAGAGAAACAATCCAATGGTCGTGGGCATAAATCATAATATAGGTAAATTAGAATTTGAATTTTTGAAACAAAAAAATGTCCAATTTGGGACTTCGAATATCGAATATCCAAAAATATGGAATTTGTATATTTTATAGGCATAATAATACATAAAGGCAGGGGTTTCTCTCGCTTTTGGCATAGCGGACCCCAAGTGGGAGGCTCGCATGACGGACTAAATATATCTTTTAATTTGGCCTCATTTCATATTTATGCTCTTCAACTTTGAGGGTGAACAAGTAGACACTTAAGCTAGAATAAAGTTGAACAAATAGATACACATGTCTTAGTGGCATCCAACATGACAATTTATGTCCTATGTGTACTATGTCATATAGGACTCATAAATCCTACATGACATAATACACGTAGGATGTCATGTAGGACACAAATGTCAATGTAAGATGTCACGTAAGATGTATGTGTTTATTTGTTCAATTTTATACAAGTTTAAGTGTCTACTTAGCTTGTGCACACCCAAAGTTGGAGGACATAAATGTGAGTAGATGTCAAGTTAAAAAATATATATATATATATTATGTCTTGAAAATAAAGCCCTTTATCATCTTGGTAACTCCAGTAGGAAATTTAAATAAAACCATAAGGAAAGCTGAACACATTCTATCATATACCTTTAACATATCAAGTTTCAAAACTAAATTATGCCCTTAATTCTTACTTTTGAAACTCTGGACAATCTCCTGAGTTAGCTAGGCTTTTTCTGTAATAAATCTATCCTTCTCTGAGAATCAAAGTGGTTTCTTGAACATAAGAGGTAGCATAGGGTTAAGCCTTTCAAAATTGAGCTTAGTAATAATCTTGCTAAAAAAATTACTCAGATGGATGGAACTTAAATCTATGAAGCTTGCTGGACATACTACCGTTATAATCATCATATATTACTAAAAGTGAGAAGCTCCAAAGTGTAAAATTGAAATACTATTTTACGCCTATATTAAAAACATTTTTTAAAATCATATATTATTAGTTATTATCTATTAAATTTTACCCCTAAACTAAAAACTTTTTTTAAAAATCATATATTATTAGTTATTATATATTAAATATAAATATTATGGGATGCTAGAAATCTACTTTTATTTAATGAAATTGTAAAATGCCTGAAGAATTTGAAAAGTTAGTTTTTCATTAAAAACATAATAATAATGATGATGATGATAATAATAATAATAATAATATCATATATATTATTAAAAGTGAGAAGAAATTTAGGAAAAAGTTAAATTATTATTTTTCCCTGTATTAAATTAAAATGTTTATCTAATTTATTAAATATTCTATCATTAATTAAGAATATCATATTGAGTTTTACAATAATATAATTAATATGTATTTGAGTATACATACGGATGAATTTATTTTCTTGGTACGGCCAGTTATTTCAATATTCTAGAATGACTTACCATTTTCCCATACCAATTCAATGTTTTAAAGTTCTTTTCAACTTCTAACAGTAAGCCTTCAGAATTTTATAAATAGCCAGATCAGTGAATCATGCTAGACTAGATCCATTGATGTTCTTCTCCTCTTCTTCTTCTAAATTCATCTTCAATGCGAGTCTGGTAAGGGTTACTTTGATATTTCTCATATGTAGCCTCTCTTAACCATCTATTAACTTATTATTATGCTTGATTATGAATTATTCTTGGGCTGATAATAATTCTATCACGGCATAACATGCAGCAAATGCATTTAACAATGCTACTGGCATGAACAAATGAAAAGTATATATGTATCTCACATCATGGACATCTCTGCTCAACATTTAGGCTGCTAGCTCTACCTTATTTGATTTTATCTTTAATTTTGCATTTAGTTACTTAGGTTTGATTATTATTAAGATGGTTTATGTTTCTGATTTGAAGAAGATGATGAAGTTGTTTTAATTGCATAAACTAACTTCATTTGGGTTGGAGAGATTCAATTTCCTAATTCTCAGAGAGTTTCACGGAAGGACTTTACCAATTTTGAATTACAATGTTATTTCTTAGATTTTGGTGTGCTGGCCACTGTTGGGCAAGCCAAACAATGTTTAAATGTTCTTTTTTTTTTATTATTATTATTATAATGCATAATTAATATATAAAACCGGCCCTATGGGTCATATTAAACCCAAAAAAAATAATTCTCCTTACTCTCCCGACTTATTTATTGCAATAACATTATGATCTATGTCCATAGGACTTTAGACAAAAAGAAATTGAAAAAATAATGTCCTTACATGGTATGAAATTTAACATGGCCTAAAACTATCTTGTCGTTTTAATGGGGAAAAAAAGGTTGCAAGATTCCAAAAACTGAAACTATCTATCTTTAAGTGCTAATTTACTTTTCACTTTGAAACACAGTATTTTTCTTGTTGTCTCAATAATTATCTTTTGTAATGTCATTGATGTAGTTGCATACACCTCTACTTGGTACAAATAAGTTACCGTCTAAATAGTGATTTTGATTATTTAGAATACATATTTTAATGTGAAATTATGTATTTCTCAAGGAATATGATTTGAATTTTATTTTATGCTATTATTATTTTGTTGTCTTGGCATACATAAACTTTTTAACAATTCACACAATATAAGATGTGCAATGCACTTACATATAGTGAATTAGAAATTACACGAATACTAAGGGTCTTGATCATGATAACACAACTAAATTAAATATCAGAATGAAGTGAAACATACATTAAGAATATCATCTATAAGAAAGTAATAGGTAATCTCATTACACATTGTACTTAATTAGAAAGTAGTTCTTCAACTTTACATGCTCAAAGATATCTAATGATTTTATATTTAGCTTTGATATTATTAATTATACACATGTATTGATATGGAATAAATATGCAACGCCCGTGCCCAGAGAATAGTCAAAATAAATAAGGTGTGAGAAAATGTTTTGGTTAGTTTTTCTTTAAGAAATAAAAACCGGTTCCATAGAATTTTCTTATTCATGAGGTTGACTTGTTTGCCGCCGTCTTAATCCAGGAATTTTTTATGGGATCTAGTCAAATCATAATATTATATTGACCCCCGACCTTATTAATTCAATCAATTCATCAATCGGGAGCATTAGTATTGTCGATATGGAGGAGCTTGACTTAAATATTAGGCTTTAGCTCTTAATTAACTTCAATTTGTTATCGCCTTATGCTTATTAGCATAGAAAATAAAAAGTCAAAAAAAATATTATTCTTTGTGTAAAAATTAGACATAGTGATCAATGTTATCACCAAAAACCAAAAATTAATAAATAAAGTTAGTAATAGATTAGGAGGATCTCTTACTTGTCCATAGAAAAGAAGTATAAAATTGATATTCAATAATCATATATAGCCAACAGTATAATCACAATGTAAAAGAAGAGAAGACGAAGGATACCTCAAAAAGTAAAAGAAAATTGAAACAAAGATCTCTTTAAAAAGAGAAAAGATCATTGATCTCATGGAAAACCTATCAAGAACTAGAGAAAGTCTAAAGAGATGTAACGAGTACTGGACTTCCTATTAATTAGGCATAATACATACATATATTTTTTAACTTGTTTTAGCTGACATCTATGTCCTCCAACTTTGGGTGTGCACAAGCAGACACTTAAACTAATATAAGATTGAAGAAGTAGACGCATGCGTCCTACGTGACATAATACACATAGGACGGTACGTAGAATACGAAATTGTCATGTCAGATGTCATGCAGGATAAATTATTTTTTAAATGTTCCCTTACAAACGAAAACTAAAACTATTTGGGTCTTTGGTATCATAGAAATATTTCTTTGCAAAATATTTTCTTGAAATATGATTTTTAGTGTTTGGTGGAACAGTGAATTTTTTTTCTATATTATAATAAAATTTTACTTGTAGTTCTTGTTTGACTAAATTAATGAATTCAAATTTTACGTGACTATAAAAAAACGTAAGAAATTCAAATAAAAGAGTTTGATTTGATTGATTTTTTGGTTTATTTGTTTGAACGGATTGCATTTAGTTTTTTCCCTAGTTAAAATCAAATTGAAAGAATATTGAAAATCACTAATCCCTTAATAGAAATAATGATATTGTTTTAGACGAATAACAATTTTTTTACTCAACTAATAACTACTCACAAGTAAAATATGTGACACAAAATCCAATTTAAACTTTTTTAGATTTTTTCTGCATGCATTTGCTCGTGTGCTTATCTAGCATTGATAGTTCTAGAATTTTGTTTCAATTCGTGCAGATTCTTAGAACTAAATATAAAAGTTAATAAAATTAAATGATTTTTTCCATTTTTGAAAAAGGAAAACTATAGATTGTGATATATTTATTATCTTGTCGTACATAGTCTAATAAACTCATCTTTCTTTCAGAAAAAAATAGAAAACAATAATTAATGCGAAGAAGCAAAAAAAAGAAAAAGAAGAGGAAGCGGGAAAACTATTACATTTGTGATTTTAAAAATCTAAAACAAGTCAAAACTGAGTTGTTTTATATGAAATAGCTAGAATAACCCATTATCAGTAATTAATACAATTAACTGCTTGCCTTCTCATGCAGCCATTGTAATTATATTATAATAAATTCTGCTACTATAAATATCGACGGGCTTTTCTTCAACTCCTCACTAAATCATTTCTAAATTTCTTTAAAAAAATCCTTTTAGCAAAAATACAACAACAACCACCAACAAGCGGAATGAATCACCAAGGCATCATACCAAATCCTCAAGGACTTTGGTGTTATAGATGTGCTATATGCCGCGATGTGTTCACTTCGAGCCAAGGGCTCGCTGGACACCAACATAAGCACAAATCTCAGGGCACTTGGATAAGAGGTGCTCCTCATGAGAAGTTTTTTTGTCCAGCCACTGAACTGCCCGCCCTCTACCGTCAGTTGGGTACACGAAAGTCTACCCCAACAGTGGTACGTGGCCAAGGACGCTTTTACCTTCCCCGTCCGAGGAATCAAGTGTTTTACGGGCCTCACAGACGTCGTGGACGCCCACGGGCAGTTTTGTACCAACCACAGCAAGCCATGGTGCTTCAGGTGCCTCGTGTTGTAGCACGTGCACCTATCGCTCCTCTGCTTATTCAAGATCAGAACTTGTTTTCCAACCGTCCTAATCAATTGGTCGAGAACACCAATAATAATGATCAGGAGGAGCTTGACTTAGAGCTTAGGCTTTAGATCTTAAGAAACTTTAGTTTGTTGTTTTGTTTTATTGTCATGCTAAGTTTGTTGGTTTGATTTGTTTTGTTGTCGTGATATGTTTGTGTTTTTGTTTTGTTGTCATTTTATGTTTGTTGAAACATTTATCTTTTATTAAAGTTTATGTTTTGATTTCATTTTAGGTCCTTACTGTGTTCTAATAAGGAATTAAATTTCACCTCAATGAAATCATAGAAAATAAAAGGATAATAAAATATTATTCATTGTGAAAAAAGTAGATAGACAAATAATGATTGAAGTAGATTCACTAATTACTATGAATCATAAAGGTCGAATCAGACTCATTGTTATCACCAAAAACTGATAAATAAGGTAAGTAACTTGTTAGGATGATATCTTACTTGTCCATACAAAGTAAATAAAGAATTGATATTCAATGACCATATATAGCAATCACAATCTACGAGAAGAGAAGACAACAAATAAGTCACAAAGCATAAGAAATGTGACGATTGTGGACAAAAGAAAGGTAAATATAATATGGAGCAAAAGAAGGTAAATAATATTGGAGTAAGATATTTTTATCTGAAAAAAGATCAATAACTAAATAAAGAGATCTTTTGATATCTATCAAGAACCAGAGGAAGTCTAAGGAAACGTACAAGTACATAACTTGCTACTATAAAATAAATCTTTAATAATTACTCATATATAAAAAACACATATTTTCTTTCTTCTTTGATTATATACTAAACTCATCAATTACCATCCTCATCCTAATTAAAAACCCCATGCCCCAAAGTACGTCTTTCCCTTTCCAGACAATCAAATTAGTCATGAAAGGTAATTGTGATAATACAAGTTCTGGTAAATTGTAAAAATATGACACACACATCAATATAGAGCAATGAATTGAGTTTGCAACAATCTTACCATTTTCACACTCACTGTTATGCATTCTTGATATTTAACTAACAGTGGATATTTCTAGTACATTATCATCTCATATATCTTGATTATAATTGTATTGTCACAATGTTATCTCATATGTTTTGAGATTATTATGAGTTTTAATGTGTAGAAAGTATGTCGAGTAAACACAATGAAAATTAGGTGATATTGGTTTGATTTAAAGTAAAGGAATGATGATTGGAGCAAGGCCAAATTCACTCAATATCCTCGCCTCATGAGACAAACAAGCGAGCCTAGAAGCAAGAGATAATTCAGAGATCACTTGTGAACCTCGGAAATCGATAGTTCAGATGAGCCAAGAAAATTATCCTAGCGGGTTTAGATTAGGTTATTTGATTCCCTACACATCTAGGTCCTTTAAATACCCTAGTAAATGACTCATGAAAAGTGGCGTTGGATATTTGGAGGCAAGAACTCACTTGGAGATAAGATATAGATTCAGCTCACATTTTTTATAATGGTCTAATAAGGAAATAAATACAACTTAAATGAAAGGATAGAAAATAAAAAGTAAAAAGAATATTATTCTTCGTGCAAAAATTAGACATAGAGATAATGATAAAAGTACATTCACTAATTACTGTGAATTGAAAAGGTCGGATCAGACTCATTATTATCACTAAAAAATAATAAATAAAGTAATTAGTAGATTAGGAAGAGATCTTTTGCTTGTCCATAGAAAAGAAGTATAAAATTGATATTCAATAATCATATATACCTAGCAGTATAATCACAATGTACAAGACGAGAAGAAAAAGAATAGCTCAAAAGGTATAAGAAAATTGAAACAAAGATCTCTTTGAAAGGAGAGAAGATAATTAATCTCATGGAAAACCTATAAAGAAGTGGAGGAAATCTAAAGAGGTGTAATGAGTATTGGACCAATTAGGCATAATCAATAAATATATATTTTAACTTGCTAATTAAACTAACATCTATTTCCTCCAACTTTGGGTGTGCACAAGCAGACACTTGAGCTAATATAAGATTGAATAAGTAGACACATGCGTTTTACGTGAAATAATATACATAGGATGCTACGTAGGATACGAAATTGTCATGTCAGATGACATGTAGGATAAATTTTTTTAAATGTTCCCTCTTAAATTTAAATGTTCCCTTACAAACGAAAACTAAAACTATTCGGGTCTTTGGTATCACAGAAATATTTCTTCGCAAAATATTTTCCTAAAATGTGATTTTTACTGTTTGGTGGAACAATGGAATTTTTTCTATATTATAATTAATTTTACTTGTAGTTCTTGTTAGACTGAATTAATGAATTCATATTTCACGTGACTATAGAAAAATGTAAGAAATTCAAATAAAAAGAGTTTGATTTGATTGATTTTTTGGTTTATATGTTTAAACGGCTTTCATTTAGTTTTTTCCCTAGTGAAAATCAAATTGAAAGAATATTGAAAACCACTAATTCCTTAATAGAAATAAATGATATTTTTTAGACGAATAACAATTTTTTATTCAACTTATAAGAATAACTACTCACAAGTAAAAAATGTGACACAAAATCCAATTTAAACTTTTTAGCTTTTTTCTACGTGCATTTTCTCATGTAATTATCTAGCATTGATAGTTCTAGAATTCTGTTTCAATTCATGCTGATTTTTAGATATAAATATAAAAGTTAATAAAATTAAATGATTTTTTCCATTATTAAAAAAGCAAAAGCATAGATGATAATATGTTTATTATTTTGATGTACATATTCTAACAAACTCATCTTTCTTTCAAAAAACCAATAATCAATAATCAATGCGAAGATGTAACCAAAAGAGAGAAAAAGAAGAGGAAGCGGGAAAACAATTACATTTGGGATTTAAAAAATTTAAAACAAGGCAAAACTGAGTTATTTTATATGAAATATCTAGAATTACCCACTATCTGTAATTAATACAATTAACGGCTTGCCTTTTCATGCAACCATTGTAATCAATATATCATAAATTATGCCCCTATAAATTTCAATGGGCTTTTCTTCAACTCCTCAGTAAATAATTTCTCAATTTCTTCAAAAAAAGAAAATTCTTTTAGGAAAAATGCAACATCAACCACCAACAAGCGGAATGGATCACCAAGGCATCATACCAAAACCTGAAGTACTTTGGTATTATAGGTGCACAACGTGCTGCGATATGTTCACTTCGACCCAAGGGCTCGCTGGACACCAATATAAGCACAAATCTAAGGACAATTAGATAAGAGGTGCTCTTCATGAGAAGTTTTTTTGTCCATCCATTGAACTCCCTTCCCTCTACCGTCAGTTGGGGATACGAAAGTTGACCCCAACAGTGATACGTGGCCAATGACTCTTTAATTGTCCCCGTCCGAGGAATCAAGTATTTTACGGCCTCCTAGACTGCCTGGATGCTCACGCGCAGTTTTGTACCAACCGCAGCAAGTCATGGTGCTTTAGGTGCCTCGTGTTGTTGCACTGGCACCTATCGCTCCTCTGCTTATTCAAGATCAGAACTTGTTTGCCAATCGTCCTAATCAATTGGTTGGGAACACCAATATTGATGATCATGAGGAGCTTGACGTAGAGTTAGGCTTTAGATCTTAAGAAACTTTAGTTTGTTGTTTTGTTTTATGGCCATGTTATGTTTGTTAACTTGTTTTGATTTGTTTTCGTGTTATGTTTGTTGTTTTGTTTTGTTGTCATTTATGTTTGATGAAACATTTATCTTTTAATTAAGTTTATGTTTTGACTTCATTTTATGTGCTTACTATGGTCTAATAAGGAATTAAATTTCACCTCAATGGAATTATAGAAACTAAAAGGATAAGAAAATACTATTCTTTGTGAAAAAAACTAGATAGAGAGACAAATGATTGAAGTAGATTCACTAATTACGTTGAATCATACAGGTCGAATTAGACTCATTGTTATCACCAAAAACTCATAAATAAAGTAAGTTACTTGTTAGGATGATATCTTACTTGTCCATAGAAAGTAAAATAAAAAATTGATATTCAATGACCATATATAGTCATTACTATAATGACAATATACGAGAAGAGAAGACAACAAATGTGTCACAAAGCATAAGATATATGACGATTGTGGACAAGATAAAAGGTAAATAGAAAAGGGAACAAAAGAAGGTAAAAAAATTGGGAATAGAGATATCTTTATCTAAAAACACATCAATAACTAAACAAAGAGATCTTTTGATAACTATGAAGAACCAGAAGAAGTCTAAGCAGATGTAACAAGTACACAACTTGCTATTAAATAAATAAATCTTTTGATAATTGCTCATATATGAAAAACACATATTTTCTTTCTTCCAATTATTGAATACATACTAACTCATCAATTTCCATCCTCATCCTAATTAAAACCCCGTGACCTTAAGTAGGTATTTCCCTGTCCATACAATCAAATTAGTCATGAAATGTAATTATGATGATACAAGTTATGGTGAATAGTGAAAATATGACAAACACATCAATATAGAGCAACGAATTAAGTTTGCAACAATCTTACCATTTTCACACTCACGTTTATGCGTGCTTGATATTTAGCTAAAAGTGGATATTCCTAGTACATTATCACTTCATATATCATGATTATAATTGTATTGTCACATTGTTATCCCATATGTTTTGAGATTATTATGTGTTTTATATGTGCAGGAAGTATGTCGAATGAACACAATGTAAATTAGGTGATATTGGTTTGACTTGAAGTAAAGGAATAATGATTGGAGCAAGGCCGAATTCACTCAATATCCTTGCCTCATCAGAAAACCAAGCGAGCCTAGAAGCAAGAGCTAATTTAGAGCTCACTTGAGATCCTCATGAATTGAGAATTCAGATGAGCCAAGAAAATTATCCTAGCGGGTTTGGATTAGGTTATTTGATTCCCTACACATCTAGGTCCTTTAAATACCCTAGTAAATGACTTCTGAAAAGGGACGTTGGATATTTGGAGGCAAGCACGCTTGGAGATAAGATATAGATTCATCTCACATTTTTTCCTCTTTCTTCTTAATTGTTATGTCATGAGTTCTATTATTGAAATTCTTTCATACTTTTAGGAGTAGCTAAATTTCTATGTAGGGTGTGTGATGGAACCTTTTGAAATATGATTTACATTATGTTTAATATAAATTTTCCATTATTTTTTCTCTACTTGTTCAAAAATGTGGTGAACTCTATTAGTTGATGAGCCCTTAATTGATTGTGCCTATTTATTATGTATTCTTGAGAAAGAGGGTGTATTTAGGTGGTTGTTGAATAACACTTTTATTCAGGTCCGCAGTCTTATATTATAGCCTTGTTAATCTTTGAGGGGAGAATACTAGCGTGAGCAAGTATTCCTACTTAGAAAGTAAGTTTGTTATAGCTAAAAAGGATCATATATATAACCATGTTTTGGGGTGTATGTAACTAACTCCCTGAGTCTATACCCGGGATGTGGCCGGTACTCGAAAACCATTTATGGTCCCCAAGAAAATTCTTGGCCTGGTTGACTACTTGGAGGAAGACTTACTCAAGCATACATAAGCTTAAAATTGAAGAAAAACATTTAAAACAATTTATGGAATCTGAAAGTTGTTTGAAAATATTAGATATAAATGATAAAAGTGTAACACCTCGCTATTTGAAAGAACTAGAAAGAGCTAGAATTAGAAAGGGTCATTTTTGGAAAGAATGAAAAATTGGTTAAGTTATGTTAAGTTTGAGTTTTGGGTCAACTTCAAACGACCATAACTCCTAGCTCAGAATGAGTTAGGTGTGCTACCAGATACCGTAGGAAATATCTTGGAATTATATTTTTAACGCCGCCGAGTTTGCTCAATTCTGAGTTCGTATGAATGAGATATGTCCATTTGAAGTTGGGATGTCTAGATAAGGAAAGTCAAAATCGGATTTTAGAAGGGCATTATGGTATTTTCCATACCCTATTATTTTAATTTCGTTTTTGGTAATTAAGTTGGGGTCTAAACTGATTTGGCTCAGTTTATGCTTTTCAAAAAGAGTTAGGATTTTGAGCGAAGATAAAAGATGAGGGAAAAAAGCAAGGATTCGTCGATTTCTTGGAGAATTTCATGTGGATTTCGCCAAGGGTTAATCCCTATGAGGTATGTGAGATCATATAGCGTTGGGTTAGTTCACCCACACGCCAAACATGAGTTATTTCAGCGAATTTGTGTTCTTGCAAGTTTAGATGTTTAGTTCTTTGTTGGATTTTGTTGAAATTTGTTTAAGTTTTATTTGTTGGAGTTATGGAGTAGTTTCTTGAGTTTGATTCATGAAATTTAGGTGTTGGTCAGAGTAGATTTTTACATAGTTTGGTCATGTAGTCGAATCTAAGTGTTTAAAGAAAGAACCAAGTTAATCTAGAGGATTTAGAGTTGAAAAACGAGCAAGAAAAATTAGAACCTTCTGGGCAGGGGACTGGGGCATCGCCCTAGCCAGAGCACCTGAAATTTGGGCTCTGGGGCATTGCGCCAGCTAGAGTGCCCCAACCCTGTTTCTAATGTTTAGCCTCTGGCACCCTATGTCTCTCAAAGCGCCAAGGATGCCAAGTTTTCCACCCTTTCCCACTTCTTTCTGTAGTAGTTCCTTAACAATGTACCTATGTTTTCTAGTCGATTTCTACACTCTAAGGTACGTATAGACATCATGAAATCATCCATAAACATGAGATCGTGAACCTTGAATCCATAATTCAATTCAAGGAAAGTTAAGAGTCAAGTCAAGAGAAGTTCATAGAGTTTTCCAAAGGTTTTTTACAAACGTTTTTACTTTGTTTTAAGGCTTGACTTTTGAGTTGAGTAGATAGTAAGAGTAAAGTTCATTTCTTCAAAAGATTATACGGGAACTAAGTATTCCCAAGAGTTGAAATGTTTTTACATTTAAACAAGAGAGGAAACACGGATTTCCAAGAGAGCCTTTGAGCTAGTTTTTAAGTAATTATCTCAAATCACTGAAAGAGTTTTGTTTTAAAAATACATGAGTTGAGTATATCATTGGGATTAGTAATGAGCACCGATATGGGGACGAGTTCATAGTAACTCAAGTTTCCACAAACCATATAGCCATCATGGGAAGAAAGGATCATACTTTTTAGATGCTTCCTTAGTCTTTTTAGCACAGACTAGTGGATCCACTTGGTTGAGGCGTTATATATCACGGCAAGGTATATGATAGTTCTGGGAGCGTGGGCGAGACGTTGTATCATCACTTAGGCTCATAGTAGTGGTTGTCGGTTAAAGAAACTCCACAGTATTATATTACTTTATATGTAAACTGAGTTGTTATTGCATTTCTTTAATTCATTGAGTTGACATCTACAGTTTTAAATGCTTTGTATAAACTACACCTTCGTTGTTGTTTTTACTTTGCATTTGAGTTGAGTATTCATGAGTTAAGTAAAGCCAAGGTAAGTGTTCTTTCAGATTCCTTTCAAGCTTATGTTATGTTAGTTTTCCCCTCGCATTCTCGTACATTCAATGTACTGATGCCATTTGGCCTGCATCATTTTATGATGCAGATACAGGTAACTAGGATCAACATCCAGCGTCTCGTTGATCTAGTTGAGCACCTAGAGTTAGTTGGTGAGCCTCATTGCTATCCGAAGGACCCCTTTCCATTGATTTAGTACTCTAGTTGTTCGGATGATCGGGGGTCTTGTCCCGACATCCTTCTTTGTTTTAGAGGCTTCATAGACGAGTAGTTGTAGTTCCTTAGTCTTTTCGTTTTCAGTTGTATACGTTAAGACTTGAGTTGCCATTTTGGCTAAGTCTAATATCTCTTTAAGTTATTGCATAAGTTATATCTTGGGACTGCTTTTTTTATTATTGTCTTCTGTTATAAGTTAAGCCGGGCCAAGGGTTTAGTTTGGGGCTAACAATGGTTCTCGAGTATCAATCCCACCCAGGGTGTAGGCTCGGGGCGTAACAAACTTGGTATTAGAGCACAGAGTTCAAGAGTCCTAGGGAGTCTATGAAGTCGTGTCTGTAGAGTCCTAGTTATCGGTGTGAAACGCGCCACATCTTTAATTAGGAGGCTACAACATTTAGGAAATTCTTTCACTTGTTTCATACTCATTTCGTGCAATATAGTTCATCTCTATAAAGTCTCTTTCTAAATCGTGCTTGCGCATGTATTTCAGTTGATAATGCCTCCACGAAAAGCCTTCTGAGGTCGTCCTATTAGGAGGAACGTTGAGGAGAAAGGGGTACCTAATGCACCTGAAGTGCAACCCCAAAGAGAGGTCACCAATTCTGAATTTTGGGAAACAATCTGAATGTTAAGTCAAGTTGTGACCAACCAAGCTGGGCAACAAAGAGGGGCTTGAGAGGAAAAAGCTAATACTTCGAGGATCCACAAGTTCTTGAGGATGCATCCCCCAAGTTTCACTGGTTCAAGCACTACTGAGGATCTGGAAAATTTTGTTGAGGAACTGCAAAAGGTATTTGAGGTTATGCACGTTACCGATGCTAAGTGAGTGGAACTAGATGCATATCAATTGAACAATGCATATCAGTGGAAGAAGGGTAGAGTTGAGGGTGCACCAATTTTGACTTGGGCTATTTTTGAGGAGGCTTTCTTGGGGCGTTTGTTTCCCCAAAAATTGAGAGAGGCTAAGGTACGAGAGTTCCTTACCCTTAAGCAAGATTCACTAAGTGTTCATGAGTATAGATTGAAGTTCACCCAACTTTCCCGATATGCTCCGGAGATGGTTGCAGATAGAGAAGTAGGATGAGTTTGTTTGTTGTTGGGCAGTATCATCTGTCGAGTAAGGAAGGTAACGATGCGATGCTAATAGGTGACATGTATATAGCAAGGTTGATGGTTTATGTGCAGCAGGTTGAGGAAGAGAAGTTGAGGGATAGGGAGGAGTTTAAAAGCAAGAAAGTTAAGACAGGGAATGAGTTTGGGTAGCAAATGAGTAATGTGAACCATTCTTCCTTTCAACAAAAGCAAAAGGGACCTTCTCCATCATCTACTAGTGCACCTGCACACAAGAACAAAGGTGAGTATAATGGTCAGAATTCGCAGAACATCAAAGCTAGGCCTGCACAGTCTCAGGGTAATATGGCACAAGGAGGTAACTGGACTCATGCATGTGCTAAGTGTGGTAGGAAACACCCAGGTAAGTGTCGTGATGGCTCCACTGGTTGTTTCAAGTGTGGTTAAGAGGGTCACTTCATGAAAGAGTTCCCCAAGAACCGGCAAGGTAATGGGACTCAGGGAAATAGAGCTCAATCTTCTTCAGTTGCTCCACCAGACATTGCTGCATCTAGAAGAGCTACTTCAGGGGCAGGCGGAGGAGAAAACCGCCTATAACCTATCACGAGTCGTCAAGAGCAAGAGAATTCTTTAGATGTTGTTACCGGTATGATCAAAGTTTTTACTCTCAATGTTTATGCTTTTCTAGACCCAAGAGCAAGTTTATATTTTGTAACTCCTTATGTTGCAATGAAATTTGAGGTTCTTCCTGACAAACTTTGTGAACCCTTTTGTGTTTCTACACCTGTTGGGGAGTCTATTCTAGGCGAGCGAGTCTATCGTGATTGTACTATTTCTGTCAATTACAAGAGCATCATGGCCAATTTAGTTGAGTTAGACATGGTTGATTTTGATGTCATTCTGGGTATGGACTGGCTTCATCATGTTATGCCTACATTGATTGTAGAACTCAAGTTGTCATGTTCCAATTTCCTAATGAGTCAGTTATAGAGTGGAGTAGTAGTTCAGCAGTGCATAAGGGTCATTTTATTTCGTACCTTAAGGAGAGAAAGTTAGTTTCCAAGGGTTGTGTCTATCACTTAGTCTGAGTTAATGACTCTAGTGTTGAGATACCTCCTATTGAGTCAGTTCCAGTTGTGAGTGAGTTTCTAGAAGTCTTTCTTGATGATCTACCCGAAGTCCCTTGTGAGAGAGAAATAGACTTTGGTATAGACATTCTTCCTGATACTCGTCCTATATTTATTCCTCCATATAGAATGGCACCAGCAGAGTTAGAAGAGTTGAAGAAGTAGTTGAAAGATCTCGTATATAAAGGTTTCATTCGACCAGGTGTCTCACCTTGGGGAGCTCTGGTCTTATTTGTGAGGAAGAAGGATGGTTCCCTTAGGATGTGTATAGATTACCGTCAGTTGAACAAGGTTACCATCAAGAATAAGTATCCTCTTCCGAAAATCGATGATCTTTTCGATCAAATTCAGGGTGCTTATTGTTTTTCTAAGATAAACTTCTGATCAGGCTACCATCAGTTGAAAGTAAGGGAATGTGATATTCCAAAGACCGCATTCAGGACCCGTTATGGTCATTATGAGTGGTTGGTCATGTCGTTCGGTTTAACTAATGCGCCTACAGCGTTCATGGACCTTATGAATAGAGTATTCAAGCCTTATTTAGATATGTTTATTATCATGTTCATTTATGACATTCTAATCTATTCGAGGAATGAGGAAGATCATGCTAGTCATCTCAGAATAGTTCTCCAAACTCTAAAGGATAGAGAGTTGTACGCCAAGTTCTCTAAGTGTCAGTTTTAGCTTGAGTCTGTGCCATTCTTAGGCCACATTTTTTTCGGTGATCGAATTAGAGTTGATACCCTGAAAATAGAGGCAGTGCAGAATTGGCCTAGACCAACATCTCCAATTTATATTAGGAGTTTCTTGGGGTTGGCTAGATATTATAGAAGGTTCGTAGAGGGGTTCTCATCTATTTCGTCCCTTTTGATCAAGTTAACTTAGAAAACAGTAAAGTTTCAATGGTCTGAAGCTTGTGAGAAAATCTTTCAGGAATTCAAAAAGAGGTTGACTACTACCCCAGTATTGACCTTACCAAAAGGTACTCAAGGTTTTGTCGTATATTGTGATGCGTCTAGAGTTGGTTTGGGTTGTGTGTTAATGCAGAATGGCAAAGTTATAGCTTATGCCTCCAGACAGTTGAAATTTCATGAGAGGAACTACCCAACCCATGATCTAGAATTGGTTGTCGAAGTATTTGCTTTGAAAATATGGTCGTGGATGTGTTCACCGATCACAAGAGTCTTCAATATGTATTTAGTCAGAAAGATCACAATCTCAGACAAAGTAGGTGGTTAGAATTACTCTAGAATTATGACATGAGTACTCTTTATCACCCATGTAAGGCTAATGTTGTGGTTGATGCCTTGAGCAGGTTGTCTATGGGTAGTACCGCCCATTTTGAGGAAGATAAGAAAGAGCTAGCAAGAGATATGCATAGACTTTCACGATTGGGAGTTCGACTAATGGATTCCATAGAAGAAGGAATAGTGGTGAAGAATGGGGTTGAATCATCATTAGTGTAAGAAGTTTAAAAGAAACAAGACCAAGACCCTATATTGTTTGAATTGAAGACAAATGTTCATAAGCAAAAAGTGATGGCTTTTGAACAAGGGGGAGATGGAGTATTGTGTGTAACAAGAGTGGATGAACTCCAAGAGAAAATCACGGAGGAAGCTCATAGCTCCAGATATTCTATCCATCCGGGTTTCATAAAAATGTATCGCGATTTGAGAGAAGTGTATTGGTGGAGTAGAATGAAGAGGGCATTGCAGAGTTTGTTGCTAAGTGTCCGAATTGACAACAAGTTAAAGTAGAGCCCGGTGGTATGGCTCAGAATATAGAACTTTCAGAATGGAAGTGGGAAATGATCAACATGGATTTCATCACAGGTTTACAAAGGTCTCGCAAGCAGTATGATTCTATATGGGTGATTGTTGATAGAATGACGAAATCAGCCCACCTTTTACCGGTAAATACTACCCATTCAGTAGAGGACTATGCCAAGTTGTATCTTCAAGAGGTAGTTAGATTTCATGGGGTGCCAGTTTCGATTATTTCAGACAGAGGTGCACAATTTACTGCACAGTTGTGGAAATCTTTTCAGAAAGGCTTGGGTTCAAAGGTGAACTTAAGTACTACTTTTGACCCTCAGACGGATGGTCAAGCAGAGCGCACTATTCAGACTTTAGAGGATATGTTGAGGGCTTGTATGATTGATTTAAAAGGTAATTGGGATGATCACCTACCTCTTATTGAAATTGCTTACAACAATAGTTACCACTCTAGCATCCAAATGGCTCCTTATGAAGCTGTTTATGAGAGAAGTTGTAGATCTCCTATTGGATGGTTTGAAGTTGGTGAAGCAGGGTTGATAGGACCAGACTTGGTTCATCAAGTTATGTAGAAGGTGAAAGTTCTTCAAGAGAGGTTGAAAACGGCGAAGAGTTGTTAGAAATCCTACACGGATGTTAGGAGAATGGAGTTAGAGTTTGAAGTAGATGATTGGGTATACTTGAAAGTTTCACCCATGAAGGGCGTTATGAGATTTGGTAAGAAGGGGAAGCTTAGTCCCCGGTATATTGGCCCTTACAGAATATCCAAAAGGGTTGGTAGTGTATCTTATGAGCTAGAGCTACCCTAAGAGTTAGCAGCGGTGCATCCGGTATTTCATATTTCCATGTTGAAGAAGTGCATGGGAGATCCTTCACTTATCATACCAACTGAAGATATTGGAATCAAGGATAGCTTATCTTATGATGAGATTCCTGTTAAGATTCTAGATCGCCAGGTTCGTAAGTTGAGGACCAAGGAAGTAGCATCAGTCAAAGTTCCTTGGAGAAATCAATTTGTCGAGGAAGATACTTGAAAAGCTGAGGAGGATATAAAGAAGAGATATCCACATCTCTTTGAACCCAGAGAAATACCAGACCCTCTTCTTAGTACTCTTTAATTTATATACTTGATGTGTTAGATTTGCTAGTTGGGTGTTTGAGTTGAATGTTAGATGTTACACCCTTAGCCTACTAAGAGTAATCTCATTCGAGAACGAATGTTCCCAAGGGGTAGATATTGTAACACCTCGCTATTTAAAAGAACTAGAAAGAGCTAGAATTAGAAAGAGTCATTTTTGGAAAGAATGAAAATTCTGGAAAATTTGTTAAGTTTGAGTTTTGGATCAACTTCAAACGACCATAACTCCTAGCTCAGGATGATTTAGGTGAGCTACGAGATATCGTAGGAAATATCTTAGAATTATCTTTCCAACACCGCCGAGTTTTCTCAATTTTGAGTTCGTATGAATGAGATATGTCCATTTGAAGTTGGGCTATCTAGATAAGGAAAGTCAAAACCGGATTTTAGAAGGGCATTATGGTCATTTTCATACCCTATTATTTTAATTTCGTTTTTGGTAATTAATTTGGGGTCTAAACTGATTTGGTTCAGTTTACGCTTTTCAAAAAGAGTTAGGGTTTTGAAAGAAGAGAAATGAAGAGGAGAAGAAGCAAGGATTTGTCGATTTCTTGGAGAATTTCGTGTGGATTTCGCCAAGGGTTAATCCCTACGATGCATGTGAGATCACATAGCATTGGGTTAGTTCACCCACGCACCAAACATGAGTTATTTCAGCAAATTTGTGTTCTTGCAAGTTTAGATGTTTAGTTCTTGATGGATTTTGTTGAAATTTGTTCAAGTTCTTGTTGTTGGAGTTATAGAGTAGTTTCTTGAGTTTGATTCATGAAATTTAGGTGTTGTTCGGAGTAGAGTTTTAAATATTTTGGTCATGTAGTCGAATCTAAGTGTTTCAGGAGAGAAGCAAGTTAATCTAGAGGGTTTAGAATTGAAAAACGCACAAGAAAAGTCTGAACCTTCTGGGTAGGGGCCTGGGGCGCCGCCCCAGCCAAAGCGCCCCACCAGGGCTCTGAAATTTGGGCTCTGGGGCGTCGCGCCAGCCAGAGTGCCCCAACCCTGTTTCTGATGTTTAGCCTCTGGTGCCCCACGTCGCTCAGAGTGCCAAAGACACCAGGTTTTCCACCCTTTCCCACTTCTTTCAGTACTTGTTCCCTAACAACGTACCTATGTTTTCTAGTCGATTTCTACACTCTAAGGTACGTCTAAATATCATGAAATCATCCATAAATATGAGATCATGAACCTTGATTCCATAATTCAATTCAAGGAAAGTTAAGAGTCAAGTCAAGAGAAGTTCATAGAGCTTTCCAAAAGTCTTTTTACAAACGTTTTTACTTTGTTTTAAGGCTTGAGTTTTGAGTTGACTAAAGAGTAACAGTAAATTTCATTTCTTCAAAAGATTATACGGGAACTAAGTATTCCCAAGAGTTGAAATGTTTTCACATTTAAACAAGATAGGAAACACCGATTTCCAAGAGAGCCTTCGAGCTAGTTTTTGAGTAATTATCTCAAATCACAGAAAGAGTTTTGTTTTTAAAATACATGAGCTGAGTATATTTTTGGGAGTAGTATTGAGCATCGATATGGGGACGAGTTCATAATAACTCAAGTCTCCATAAACCATGTAGCCATCATGGGTAGAAAGGATCATATTTTTTAGATGATTCCTTAGTGATTTTTATCATAGACTAGTGGATCCACTTAGTTGAGGCGTTATATAGAACGGTAGGGTATAGGACAGTTCTGGCAGCGTGGGCGAGATGCTATATCATCACTTAGGTTCATAGTGGTGGTTGTCGGTTAGAGAAACTCCCACAGTATTATATTATTTTATATGTAAACTAAGTTGTTGCATTTCTTTAATTCATTGAATTGACATCTACTGTTTTAAATTCTTTGTATAAACTGCACCTTTTTTATTGTTTTTACTTTGCATTTGAGTTGAGTATTCATGAGTTGAGTAAAGCCAAGGTAAGTTTTCTTTTAGATTCCTTTCAAGCTTATGTCATGTTAGTTTTCCTCTCGCATGCTCATACATTCAATGTACTGATGTCATTTGGCCTGCATCATTTTATGATGCAAATACAGGTAACCAGGATTAGCATCCAGCGCCTCGTTGATCCAGTTGAGCACCCAGAGTCAGTTGGTGAGCCTCATTATTATCCGAAGGACCCCTTTTCATTGATTTAGTACTCTAGTTGTTAGGATGATCGGGGTTCTTGTCACGACATTCCTCTTTCTGTTAGAGGCTTCATAGACGAGTAGTTATAGTTCTTTAGTCTTTTCATTTTTAGTTGTATACGTTAAAACTCGAATTGCCATTTTGGCTAAGTCAAATATCACTTTAAGTTATTGCATGAGTTATATCTTGAGACTATTTTTTATTATTATTAAGTCTTCCACTATATGTTTAACCAGGCCAAGGGTTCTCTTAGGGCCAACAATGGTTATCGAGTGTCAGTCCCGCCCAGGGTGTAGGCTCGGGGCGTGACAAAATGTTTAGCAAAATATATGAAACTGAATACAAAAAGACTCTAAATCTTCCTATTTATGAAGTCTCTACTGTTTAGATATAGGTGTCGGGACAAGACCCATGACAACCTTAATCAAACTACTAAAGCAATAAAAAAAAGAGTCATCTGAAAAGCAAGGAGGCCTCACCAAAAGCTGTCGAGTAGTGATGTGATCTCAATGAAGCAACTGTCGATGATACTAAATACTTGTATCTACATTATAAAACGATGCAACATCGAATGACATCAATAGATGGAATGTACGGTATGTAATAAAGTTGAATGAAACAAATAACTAAGCTAAAGGACTGAAGTAATGCATTCACATGGAGAAAAATCATTTATCTTTACAATATAAGAAGTAATGATACAAATACTAAATTATATACACTTTACTTTATTAGGGAGTTTCTTTAACCGAAAACCATTATTATGAGCCTTGTGATGATACAATGTCTTACCCATTTGACAGAACCTCCATTACTTTGTCGGAGTATAGAACAAAACTCTAATGCACCCACTAAAAGCCCTCTTGAGGTGTCAGGGCCCAAAAATGGGCATGATGACACTTTTCTATTCGCGCAAAGACAAGTCAACCTAAATCCAACGAAAAATGAAAGAAAAATGGAAATATAGAGCAAGAACAAGACAAAGGTGGAAAACTTATTCATTCTAAGCAATACACCAAAATTAGGTTGTCACGTGTACAAGCCACTAATTACATAAAGTGTGGAATTAAGAAGTAAGTACAAGTTGTAGTCTTGGTTTCTCAACTAGAACAAAACATAAAGTAAAGGAACAAGAGGGTCCGCGAGGATGACAAACAAGTGCATCTCAAAATCCTTAACAAGCCTCGAAATCAAAAGAAGGAGAACATATCGCACTACCCTGAGAGAGGTAATCTAATACACCTAGCATCCTCAACAAAGTCTCCTAAAACAAATGAGCTTCAAACTCGAGAAGAACCTTCTCTTGTGGCTCAGGAGAAGCATCTCTAGCTCGACCTCTGGCTGGTGTCGCTCCACGGGCACAACCTCTAATCGGTGTTACTCCAAGAGCACGGCCTTCAGCTCAGGCCGTACCTCTACCCCTAGTTTGGGTCTCAACAATAGGCTCGAGGACTGGCTCGCCTTTACCACTGGAAACAAAAGATCTGGTCCTCGGCATCTGCCAAACCAACATGAGACAACTCAGCACTAGCGAAGGTCACCACGTACGATAAGAAAGGATGAATAAAAGGAAGTTTCCTAACAGTTTTCATAGCCTCTCAAAGATAAGTACATAAGTCTTCGTAGCGATCCCCAAGACTCTAATTAAACTTGACTTGTACACACGTGAGAACTATGAACCTGCGCTCTGATACTATTTGTCACGACTCAAAAATTGACGTGATGACACTTGTCTATTCCCACCAACACAAGTCAGCCTCAACCTAACGAAAATGAAAGAAAAGTGGAAATATAAAGCAAGAACAAGACAAAGGCGAAAAACTTATTCATTCAAAACAATACCCTACAATCTGATTATCACATGTACAAGTAGAGGAATTTAGAAGTAAGTATAAGTCTCACTCTTTGTTTCTCAAATAGAACAAAACATAAAGTAAACGGACAAGAGGGTTCGTTGGGATGAAAAGCAACTACCTCTCAAAATCTTTGACAAGCTTCGAAATCAGAAGAAAGAGTTAGATATCACACAGGTCCAGCTCGAAAACTACACAAGTATAGAAGCAAGCGGTGAGTACCAACAACATGGTACTCAACAAGCAACCTAATAAACAAGGCATCTAGCTAGGAATCAAGTAACCCTTATACTCTAACTGAACCTCATCAAACTTCAACTTGCATAGAAATCAGCCCAACCTAACAATTCTGCAATATACCGCTCACAAGACCTAACACTCACAGTCCAATATTCACAAATCAAAAATTAAACGAATTAAGTATGTCAATCTCAATTTCAAGTAGATTTGTCACACACAACAAGTGCATAAATCATAATTAATAATAAAGTCACACATAAAAATCAAATGCAACAAGTAACAATAATCAATCTCTCCCCGGAACCATTTCTCATCAGCACAATATCAGCTGAAACCATTTTCCATCGACTTTATATTAAATTACTAGTCAAAACCATTTCCAATCAACTTTACATCACATCACTACCCGTAACTATTTCCCATCGATTTTATATCAAATCACTAGCCAAAACCATTTCTCATCGGCTTCATAACAATCACCGATAAAGACCTCGGCATCATAACAATCGTTGGCAAAGACCTCAGCCTCATAACACTCGCCCGTAAAGACCTGGGCATCATAAACACTTGCCGGAAATGACTTCGGCATCAAACTATCGCATCTCACATCGTGGTGTTCAATAATCAATGCACACAAGCAATATCACACCACATGGAAGAGACAGCAATTCAAGTCCACTTTCATGCTATCAAGCATTTCATCAATAAATCAACAAGGGTTACAACAAGGCAATTCACAAACATCATGATCATCACATAGCCTTTACATTTCAACCCCTTTTTATTCGTTAAGAGTTATCAAGTGGACAATTAACCCTTCACATCATTCCCATTACTCCCAACACAGAAGAAACGAAGGGAATACATGAATTCTACTAGAGTACAAGGTTTAGGAGATTACTTGCCTTAATCAATCAATAATCACTCCAAGAGTTGAGTCTTTCCCTTCCAAATCAATTCCAAACTCACACAATCTATATAAAAGCGAGTATTCACAATCATTTTCCGAAAAGCCACAATACCCACATCAATTCTCTTGAAAAGTGGGTCAATCAACACAAATTAGAAATATTTTCAAAAATGAAAAAAAAATTAAATTTGAAATATTTTCAAAAATCATTTTTTCTTAAATATTTTTTTCACGGAAATGGCTTGGGTGGGGTAGTGGGTGGGGGTAGGGGTGGGGTGGCGTAAGAAATGATTTTTAAAAAAAATTTGAAATATTTTCCAAAAATGTGAAAGAAAATAAGTTGAAGAAAATCAAACCTAACAACTGATTTGATTGGTCTTTCTCATATTTTTCTGTTTGTGCTAATGTGGAGTCACAATCCAATTTAATTAGTTGCGGTGAGATACACACACCACTATGCATATATATATAACTTTATTTTTATTTTTTTCTATCCTTTTTACCTTGTTTTACTGTTTTTTTTTTTCTTTTTTCTATTGCTTTTATCTATTCTTCTTCCCACTTGAATCAGATCAAAAAAATTGATTTGTTTATTGAACATAGTCTCAACATAGGTGAAAATTATTTTATAATTTTAAGAACTTCACTTTTGTTTCTAAAAAAGAACACTCATTGTATACCACTAGACGTGATCAATAAGCAAGATAAAAAAATTAATACCCTAATCTAGATAAAATTGATCCAAGACCCCATAAATCTCTGTGAATCAAATCAAAAGTAAAGTTATATGAAGTAGTACTTTAAAAAAGGCAGTTTAAGACTTTTGTATTGGAGTTAGTGTCATCTAGATGATTAATTAGTTAGGAGATTAGGCTAATGGTTGTTAGCTTAGTGGTTATGAGTACATCTGTCAAAGTTTGTTAAATACAGCTGGCAAGAGTAGGCGGTTATCTTTTCTTAATATATATATATATATGATGTATGAGGTGTAGTGTGAAAAAAAGATCAATAAACTAAATTTCCCAAAGTGTACTTTCTGCAAACTATCAGTTACTCTAGGTTTCAATTGCCATTGACGAACTGTTGTAGCTAGATTCGAGCATTGTATCAGAGCCAGCAATGGCAGGTGATCAAGTTGAGAAAATCGATTCCAATCACCCTCTTCATCTAGGTCCATCAGACGCACCAGGATCAGTTCTAGTTCAAGTGAAACTTACTAGTTCTGAGAATTACGATCTATGAGGTCGATCAATGAGAATTGCTTTGCTTGTAAAAAAGGAAGCTTGGATTTGTGACTGGTACGTGCATAAAAGAATCCTACGCAACTGCGTTGCATGAGCAATGGGAAACATGTAACGTGATCGTACTTTCATGGATCATGAACACAGTGTCTGAAGATCTGCTTACAGGAATTGTTTATGCCTCAAACGCATATCTCGTTTGGAAAGATCTGAAGGAGAGCTTTGACAAAGTGAATCGAGTACGGATCTGGCAATTGCACAAGGAAATTACGACATTGATGCAAGGTACTAACTCTGTATCTGTGTATTTTGCCAAATTGAAGGAATTGTGGCATGAATATGATGTGCTGGTGCCATCTCCTAATTGTGGATGTGAGAAATCTAAGGACTATATCAAACACCTCAGTCAACAGAGGTTGCTTCACTTTCTCAGTGGACTCAATGAGTCATATGACCAAGCGAGAAGACAAATTCTCATGAAATCCACTGCTCCTACACTTGGACAAGCTTATGCTATGATTATACAGATGAAACTCAACAGGTTACTGCAGCTAGTCTGGTAGCAAAAAACTGCTGAAATTAATTTGGCAAGTATGACAGCCAAACAAGCTGAAAAAATTGAGCCTATGGCAATGCAAACTGGATATGGCAGAGGATTCAAAGGCAAGAAGTGTGAGCATTGTCGAATGAAGGGACACACAAAAGAAACTTGCTATAAGATTGTTGATTACCCACCCGGTTTTCAGTCAAGAAGATCCTATGGTAATGGGAATCCTGGCAACTCAGATGGATGGAAGAGGAATGCAGGCACTTCTGAAAGATGGAGAAGACCACCAGTTGTGAACAATGCAGATGATGCCTCATCATCTAGAGGTTTTGGAAATGGTAGCCAACATGAGAAGCAGGCACACTTCAATTCTTTATCTGATGAACAATACAGGAAGATCTTGAGTCTGCTGAACAAGGAATCAAGAGGAGAGCCTCAAGGTAACATGACAGGTATGGTTGATATTGCAACTTGTCTAATGTCTCAGTTACCACAACATGAGTAGATTATTGATTCCGGGACAACATCACATTAGTACAAACTTGAAATCCCTACAACATAGTGTTCATATAGATACATCTAGAAGGGAGAAAGTGCAGTTACCTACAGGAGATATGAATACCATTACTCACACTGGTAATGCTAGATTATTTGACAATGAAACTGTTAAGGGAGTATTATATGTTCCTGAATTTAGATGCAACCTGTTATTAGTGGCTAAAGTGACCAGAGAGTTGTCTTGCTTTGTCACTTTTTATCCTAATTTCTATGTCTTTCAGGACCTCTACAGTGGCAGGGTGAAGGGGATTGGTAAAGAGAAAGGTGGACTGTATATGATGGATGGAGACTCAGGTGGAAGTAAGTTTGCAGGAGCTCATACAATCAGTAACAACTCTAAGGAACACAATCTATGGCATATGAGGTTGGGACATCCTTCATAACAAGTCATGAAACAAATTCCTGAACTAAGTAAATGTGCTAGCATTCTTGTAGAAAATAATTGCCACATATGTCCTTTGGCAAAGCAAATTAGAATACAATTTCCTATTAGCACTTCTAGATCTAATTCATTTCTGAAACTTGTACACTTGGATCTATGGGGTCCCTATAAGGTTCCCACTTATGATAAGAAATGTTACTTCTTGACTATTGTGGATGATCATACTAGATTTACTTGGGTGTACATGTTGTAATTAAAATTTGAAGTTGTTGTACTAAAACAATTTCTAGCTATGATAAGGAATCAGTTTGGAAAAATGATAAAAGTATTGAGGTTTGATAATGGGACTGAATTTTTCAACTCTAAATGCAATGAATTGTTACTTTGGGTATTATTCATCAAAGTAGTTGCCCTTACACCCCACAACAGAATGGAACAGTAGAGAGAAAGCACAGACATAATCTTAATATTCCCAGGGCTTTGAAGTTTCAAGCCAACATTCCACTCAGATATTAGGGGCTATGCATCAAGGCTGCAGTTTATCTTATGAATAGGTTACCCTCCACTACTATAGAAGGGCTCACACCTAATGAATTGGTTCATGGAAAGAAGCCCACCATTACACATTTGAAAGTATTGGATTGTCTATGCTACTATACAAATCTAGTGAAAGGGGACAAGTTTGTACCAAGGGAAAAAACATTTTCTCTTCTTGGTTTCGCAGAGGTTCAAAAGGCTTACATTCTAGTGGATCTAAGTTCTAAAAACATCATTGTCAGCAGAGATGTAGTTTTTAAAGAAACAGTATTTCCTTTCCATTCTCAGTCATCTTGGTCAGTTTCAGGTGACATGATGCCTATTTTTTCAAAAAATGAAGTGATAACTTCCAATGAGAATTTATCTGAGACTTCCTCACCTTCAGAGGCTCCTAATATTCCCATAGATCATGGTACTCAAGTATTTGCAGAATCACCTGCACAAGAAGTTGTTGAGAATTCAGGTGAAGCAACTGAAAGTGTTGTTTCTCCAGTAGTGAGTACTCATCCTGATGAATAGGCCAACAGAAGAAGATCAGAAAGACCTTCCAAACAGCCTATTTGGATGAAAGATTATGTAGGAAAGACCAAACCAAGCTGTAATGCTAGCTTGTATCCGTTATCTGACTATCTGACCTATGATAACACTTCTGCCAAGTATAAATGCTATCTCTCCAAATTCTCTAATTTGATTGAATCATCCAGTTTTAAAGAAGCTGTCAAGGATCCTAGGTGGGTTGATGCCATAAAGTTGGAGATTAAAGCATTAGAAGATAACAAGACATGGGATGTGGTTGAGTTTCCTTCAGGAAGGAATGCAGTAGGATCAAAATGGATCTACAAAATCAAATATCAAGCTAATGGTGAAGTGGAGAGGTTCAAGGCTAGATTAGTTGCTAAAGGGTATAGCCAAAAGGAAGGCCTTGATTATCATGAGACATTCTCACTTATAGCCAAGATGGTCACAGTAAGATCTGTCATTGCACTTGTTGCATCTAAAGGATGGGACCTATTTCAAATTTGTAGTGCATTTCTTCTAGGAGATTTATATGAAGAGGTATACATGGAGATCCGTGAAGGGTTCAGAAGTCAGGGGAGACCAAGGTATGTAGGTTGTTGAAGTCACTGTATGGGCTTAAACAAGCCTCTAGACAGTGGAATATCAAGTTAACTGATGCATTATTGAAGGCTGGATTCATACAGAGCAATTATGATTATTCATTGTTCACAAAGAAAGAAAATGGTCACACTGTGATTACTTTGATATATGTGGATGATTTATTAAACACTAGTAGTTGCAACACACTAATGTGTCAAGCAAAAGAGGCTTTACATCAGCAGTTCAAGGTCAAGGACTTCGGAGATCTCAAATATTTTTTGGGAATCGAAGTGTTGAGATCTGACTGGAATACTGTTGAACCATAGATCAATAAACTAAATTTTCCAAAGTGTACTTTCTGCAATCTATCAGTTACTCTAGGTTTCAATTGCCATTGACGAACTGTTGTAGCTAGATTCGAGCAGTATTCAACACAATTTTCACAATGTAATTTTGATAACAAATTAAAATTCATGATTTATTATCCAAATGAAGACAATATTTTACATGGAGGAATATTTTTGAGCATGTGGATGTCCAAGACGATGATGCCACAAGTATCACAATTTATTTGAGTTAGTGATGTCTTCTTTAGTGGTATACAAATAATATGCATATGGTTAGGTGTTTGAGACATGGACAACTGAAACATTATCCCAACTTTACGACCCTTGGAAATGTCATTTCCTATATCCGATATCTGAACAACGCAACCAAGACATGATAAAACAACAAGGAAATTTGGTTCCACCAATTGTCCAATCGAAATAAAATTATCAGTGAGTTTAGGGACAAAAAAAAACATTAGTGAAGCATAGATGTATTTTCAATCTTAGAGGCAGGTGTGTCGACATTGACTGTGACAATACGATGATTTTCTGCTGGAGTTGATAAAGAGTTTAAATTATGGATATGATAGAAATCGGGTTACCCAAATAAACAAGAAAATAACGTGGAAGTGAAATTATAAAGATTAAAGACATATTTTGAAAGATATGTGAAATTCAAGAATAAAATCTCCAATTTCAAGACAAAGCGTGTTAAGAATCCTAATTGATTTTAGTATTTAAAATTAGCGGATTAAGACTAATTATGATACTAATAGAGCCAATTCAATTACTTAGATCAAAAGTTATCTAGACCCCTATTACAAAAAAAATTAGAGACAACAATTAGTATAAGACTAATCAAGTTCTTTAATTTATGAATAGAAATCAAAGATATATCAAATTAAGAATTAATTTTACCTCTTGAAGAATCATTCTTATAAGGTTGTAAGATAAACCTCAAGTAGCCACACACAAAGGTGTAAAGAAGAGGAACCTCTCAAATAATATTAATTGTGTATATTTTTTAAATAATAAAATCAACCCCTATATATAGGGAAAACCTATCCCAAATAGAAGGGGATCCAAATCCTACTTTTACGGAAATAATAAATAGGAAATTTTAACCTATGAAACTTTTAAACTAGGAAACTTTAAACTAGGAAAAAATTAAACTAGGAAAAACTAGGATAACTTTAAACAATGAAACTTTTTAAACTAGGAAACTTTTAAATTAGGAAATTTTGACTTTAAGCGTTCAGCCTTTTTGGACTCTTTTATTGGGTTTCGTGTGTCCCAATCTTCTCTCTTTTGGGCTTGAATTTGGACACCTCTTTCGTGATAAACATATTCTTGATTTTTAATTGAAGCCCATCAACTTTAGTACAAGTTGGTTGAATTGGATGCTATCAAGATATCTCCTATCATATGGTTAAAAGCAGCCAAATTTGTATGTCAAACTTTTAAATTCTTATTTAATTTCTTACCAGGATAGGCAATAGTGCGAGCACTGAAAATAACTCTAAAAGAGTAGTTGCAACTGAATCTCGTATCATCTTTTGAAGTGCTTTCCAATTCAAGACAGATGGTGGTGGTGTGGTCTGTGTTTGACTCACATAAGCTTTAGATGCTTGAAAATATTTGTGATTGGTTTAATGCGTATTTGGGTGTCGATTGCACTCCAAAATTATTTGTCTAGGCTTGTTACAATGATTGCATATATTTTTTTCTTGCAATGTGACTCAATATGGCTATACTCTTTACACTCAAAACATTGTGGTTCGGAGTTTTGAGATGTACTCTGAGTGTAGGATTTATGGATACCTTTTGATGTATACATAGTCGCGTCAATTGTGTGGGACGAATTCATGACTTCTAGATCATTGATGTGTGTCTCCTCGCGAATGAGTTCTATAAAAACTATATCAACGTCTGGTAGAGTTTCTCTGTTAGGATTGTAAGCTCTAATGGGCTCAAATTCAGGCCTCAACTTCATGAGAAATTGGACAATCTGAGTTCTTCCTCTCCAACATAACTTTTTTGAAACCTGTGGAAGAAAGTTTTCCTCCAAAGCTTTAGTCTTATTCTGATCAGATTACCATAAAGTCCCGAATGGTAACTTTGAATTTTTTTTATCCCCCTTCTTATATTCGAAAAGATTATGTTCTAACTCGAAATCACGAGCATAATTACATTGAAAATAAGCCTTTTTAAGATTCTTCTACATCTCCGCTACCAAGTTGAACAGATGCAGATTGAGTGCAACATCTACATGTACAGAATTGAGGATCCACGAAATGACATGAGCATTGTTAGTGTTTCAAACTTGTTTTTCTTTGTCTTCGTTTGGCTCGATTGTTGATCTATCAAAGATTCCAAACAAGTTCTTTTCCTTAAACAAGGATTTGGAAATGAAATTTCCATATCGGATAATTTTTTCGTCAAATTTGGTAAACAAAATATCATGAGAATGTGACTCCATTAGGAATACAAGAGATAATTTGATGACAAAATCAAACAACAATTAAGAGTAAAAAGTAAAACAGTTTCTGGAAAAAAAAATTAGGTTGTTGATACTATTATAACTATTGATAAATCAAAAATTAAAAAGAGTTGAATTTTTTTATATATTTTTGTTATTTATAATTTATAAACTAGACACTATTTATATACAAAGATCCATAAATACAAGTATGATTTTGACACAATATCTTATCAAATCTTGCACAATATCAAGGATGTGATTCTACTTAGTTAAAATAGAAGATTGCTCCTGATCTTTTAGAATCATATCAGATGTTTGAAAACATATGTAATATGGTCATCCTTATATACACCTGATATAGAATTGGATTTTTTTTCTATCTCATTTTTAGTTCGGTGAACCAAACATCTATAAAAAAATAATAAACCCACTAAATCACTACTAGAAACACAAAAAGATTCCCGATGAGAATTAGTGAGAAATTTATGTAGTAGAAATGACTTTTTCACTTATTTCTCACCAAATCAACTCACTGAGATATTTCATAACGGGAAATATATTCTCAATTAAATAACGAAAAACTTTCTAATTTTTTCGTAGAAGAAGATTGTTATTATTTCTTTTTCACTCATGTAATCAAAATATATGTAGAAATAACTATTGGATATTTTTCAGTGAAAAAATAGTGATTTTCTAGTAGTGAATAATATCATCATTATTTAGTTTACGTATTATAACCATCACTATATTATAATTTCAGTCTAGCTTGCTCATTAGTCAACTGAGTTTAAGAAAACTATAACTAATTATAAACACAGCGGGGATAGCTCAGTTGGGAGAGCGTCAGACTGAAGATCTGAAGGTCACGTGTTCGATCCACGTTCACCGCAATATTTACATTTTTTTTTTTTTACTATCTCTTCTTTTGTAAGAACGAGAAATGTCATAACTGTTCTTAACAATGCATTTTTTACCTCAAAGGATGCAAACACTATGTATACGGGCTTGGCATAACTTACGGGTTTGGACCATTCATTTTTTTTAAAAAAAAGTCTTATGTTTAAGTGGACAAGAATATATAGGAGTAAGCCCTTAAAAAAATCTCAATTATTAAAAAAAAATTCTATGTTTGAAACAAGTAAATTTTAGAAAGCGGTGTATGAAAAGATAAAAATTTAATTACACACATATAAGTAGGCTTGACTCATTGATTTCGAATAATTTTAAGTTGGAATTAGGTTATATCCTTGTTGTATAGATTTCAACTAATTTTAAGTTGGAAGAGGCCTTGTTGTATTGATTTCGACTAATTTTAAGTTGGAGAAGCCTTGTTGCAAAAATAAAAAGTGCTTTGGTTGGAGTTTGAACCTCCAACCTCAAACTAAAAAATCAGCCAACAAATTAACACACCAACAAATAACTTTTGTCAAATGGTATAATTTCATTCAATATCTCTATTAATATATATATATATATATATTTGGTAAAATATTCCAAAAAAAGGGGATCACTTGACACCCCTTCCCACAACATGGGTTCGCAATCAAAACAAAAAGAAGCATTGAGTGGACAGGATATATATTTGCTAGTTTGTATAACAAATGTTATTTTTGAAAAATTGTTTTTTTGCAACTATCATAGAGTTCTAACTTCATATATAACTTTGCTCCAATTAACACAAGTCACAACATAACTTTGAAGAAAATCACATTTTCCGTGGATATATATTTTGGAAATTTTGTAAAAATACACGTGTTTTATGTTTGCTTCTCCCTTTGTTTTATAACAAGCATGAATCTTGTTTTGTTAGAAAATATTTTTATTTGTCAATGGTGAGATAGAGCTAATAGACAAGATGCAATCCTTACATTCAATTCATTTTACTATATTTGATTTGCCCTCTTTACGAGAATTATATTCTTTAATAAACTATTCATTGTTAATTTATTCTTCATTTATCAACAAATAGTTATGTTGAATTTTAGGATACATTTATATCGCGTGAAATATTGTTAAGGACAATGTCAGAAAACACGTCTCAAGCTTTGAAGAATCTCCAACAATGTTTGTGATCAAGTATTTAATTTTCTGTAAGAATTTCAATAGTTTTGTAGGTATTAGTTCTTCCCCATTTGTTTATCAAATTAGATGGATTAGTTTAAAGTTACAAACTCATGGGTTCTTCATTATTTTCTCTAACATATATAATTACTGCGTTAGATGAATCTATCATGGATTTTTTTTCTTTTGTGAACTCCATGTGGATGGTATGTTTCTCTATAAACAAAATAAATATTAGGCCAAACACATATACAACCCCTTTAACTCATTTTTTATTTTGGCTCTCCAACTTATCCTTGTTCCATTTTAACCCTTAAACTCCATTTTTTATGTACCATTTTAACACGAAATATTATTTTTATGATTTCTTTATTTTTATATATATTCTTCAATTGCAACTTCTTATTTTAAATCGACATGTGTCAGTTAATTTTAGTTTAAAAAAATAAAAATTAACAAAAAATAATTCTTTTTTAAAAATAATAATTTCTTTTTAAGAGTTATGTATTTTTATGTGAAAGATAACGTGTGTTGATTTTCTTTCTTAAAAATCACCGACAATCTAACAAATTAAAGTCAATCGAGTTTTAACATTTTTAGTAGTGTTATTAGCAATGAACAAGAGTCTTTTTTACTCGTATTGAAGATGCGTTTTTTATTCGTATTGATTTATATTAAAAATAAAAAGTGAGTATTTGCGTTAAATTTAGATGGCCTAGATGATAAGAAATAATAAATAAGTAGTGTTATTTAATTTAATTGAATGTTTAAGAAAGAAAATCAAAGAACTTTCGTCAATTTACTTTCATGCAAAAATACAGAGAAATCTCAAAAAATAATATTATTGTTTGAAAAATTTTATGTTCGTTCACGAATGTTTAATTTTTTTACGAAAATTAACAGACACACGTCTATTTTTTTAAAATAAAAAATTGCAATTGAAGAACATAAATTTAAAAAAAAAATCATAAAAATTAGTATTAGTGTTTAAATGGTACAGAAGGGTTAAAATGGAACAAGGCTAAGTTGGAGTGCCAAAATAAAAAATGAGGACAAGTTTGAGGGGTTGTGTATGTGTTTGGCCTAAATATTAATGTACGCATGTGGATGGTATGTTTCTCTATAAACAAAATAAATATTAATTTTGGATATGACGTAAAAAGTTGATTTTTCATATTTGAAAAATATTATGATTTTGAGTAAAAACAAACTGACCCACGTGCTACTTTTGATGTTTGGAGAGAGTGATTTGTACATTGATTTTACTCTAACCTCGTGCAGAAAAAAGAAATTATTTTTATCCTAACTATTTGATATTGATATTGGTAGGCATGACATCCATGATTGTGCAATCTGAAGGAATCTAACAGTGAAATATTCACCAACAAATCTATATGGAATCACATCAAGAATATTAGGCCTAAAAGCCAACTTTGATTTTTAAGTTATTTGGAAGAAGCTTATGCTTGATAATATTAAAATTAATACTAATGGAAGTTTTTTTTTCAATAATTCAGGTAATGTAGGAATTGGAGGCATCATCAGAGATGATTGAGGTGAACTCATCATGGCATTTTACTCCTACATCAAATATAATATCATCAGAATTGATGTTAAGACACACATGGTAAACATTCATAACAACGTTATTGTAGACATTAAAATTTTATGGGACTCTACAAGACGTGTTAAATTTTAATTGAAATTCTATAAGATGTATTCTATTTCAGTTAGAATTTTTGGAGACTACTTCATTTTAAACCCTAGTTCATACCTATATAAAGGGTAGTATATTTCCTTAAAGAGGCATCACGAAAGTTTCATAAATTTATGGAATATTCACACATAAATTAAGATGTGGCTGAACTCTTCTTTGACAACAAGATACTTCAAAAAGATCTATAAAATCCTCCTTACATGGAGATCAAATAAATCTCAATGAGGTCAAAATCATGCTACATTTGAGAAATACGCTACTAAAAGCTCTCGAATCACAGAGAAATTTTAGAGAGAAGAATCAAGGGAACAAACAGATTTAACTCATATTGATTTATCGATAAAATTATATTTCTTCATAGTTTATTTGTGATTGTAATTTATTTCTATCTCTTAAAAAATTGTTGCAAACAAATTTTGGCACGCTCGTTGGGACCAAATCTATCTTTCATCTCTTCTCTCACAAATCAAATCTGCAATAAATTTGAAGCCACAAAACCGCGAAGGTGAAAGCTCCATTTTTATGGGTACTTCTAGTCTCGTTTTTTAGTTTCATCAAGTCTAGACTCTGACAAGCCTTGAAGTAGAGTACATTTTTAGTTCATGACTATATTTTCTTGAAGAGACATGTCGAAAATTCCATAAATATATGGAATATTCACAAAAGATCATATTAAGATATGGTCGAACTCTTCTTGACAACTAAATGCTTCAAGAAGATCTAGAAAATCCTCCTTACATGGAGATCAAATTAATCTCGAGGATGTCAAAATCATCCTATATTCGAGAAATACACTACTAGAATCCGTCAAATTACGAAGAAATTTCAGAGAGAATAATCAAGGGAACAAACAGATTTGTACTCATATTGTTTTATCAATAAAATTATGTTTCTTCATATTTTATTTGTGATTGTAATTTATTTTCTATCACTTGAAAATTTATTGCAAACCATTATAACAACATTTCACTATAACTGTAACACTCCAGAAAAAAATTTCGAACTGAGACTCGAACCATCCTTCGTTGTGAGTAGTATTTTTACCAAGGAATTTAAAATTTCTTTAGTGTTAAGGTCACTAGATGTAGCACCTTGAGTTCCAAGAAGAACTAAAGAGAGTTCATTCAAGTCATTCATAAGTTTTTCTTAAGTTTTAGGTCAACTTCAAACGACCATAACTCCTAGTACAAGATGAGTTAGGAGACCTATAAGATATTAAATTAAATCCCTTTTAGTCCTATTTTCAACACCACCGAGTTTGCTAAATTTCGAGCACTGAGTAAAAAGTTATGACTGATTTACTAACGACGCTCAAACCTGGCAACAGCTCCGCGATGGCTCCGCGTTACGGAGCCAATACGGACCTCACTGCCTGGTGAAAAATTATTCCGACTCTTAGCTCGTTTTATTTATTTATTTAAGGGTATTTTGGTCCTAAAAACCCTTAGGAGTTCATATAAATTACCCTAAACGTGTAGAAAAATTAGTTTTCATAAATCAAACCCTCTCATCCACTCCAAAAAATTCTAACGCTCAAGGAATTCAAGAAACGCTAAGGCTAGGGTTCTTCTTCAAAGATTTTCCTTCAAGTTCTTCAAGAAGATGATTCTTTCAGGTATGTAAGCTTTCATAGAGTTGGGTTTGTTCACCCATATGCCAATCATGTTAATTTTAGCGTTAAATTCGTTCTAGGAAGTTGAAAGTATGATGTTCTTGAATTATGTTCTTGAAATTGGCTTTAGTTATTGAGTTTAGATGAGATTGTTGAGTTCTTGATGAAATCATGTCGATTTTAGAGCTGTATATGAGTAGGTTCTTGTGTTCATGTGCTGGGCATCTAAATCTAAAGAGGGATTGAGAAAAAGAACCGAATTTAGGCGAATTGGGGTTAGAAAATAAAGAAGAAAAAAGTAGGGCGAATCTGGCACCTTGCTCCGCGTGGTGGACCTGCCTTCCCCTTTCACAAAAATTTTCTTCGAGTCACGGAGAGGTCACGAACCTCTCTGCCTCAAAAGTTAATTTGCGACCAAATATTAAAATGCATCTCCACATCGCGGACTTGCTTCCAGACAGTGGTTTCTTGATCGTTTCTCATGTTTAACTATCTAAAAACACTCCTAAACATCACGAGATCTTCCCTATCACAAATCGCAACCTAGAATTCATAAATCACATTCAAGGTAGAGTTGAGAGTCAAGTCTTGAGAGTTCTCTCGAACATTTTTGAGAAAGTCCCTTTGAGTCCTTTAAGGAGTCTTCTACAAATTCTAATAACTTGTTTCAAGACTCGAGCAAGTGAGTATGAGAGTGAGGAGAATGTATTCATGAATCTATTTTTTCATCACGATATCCTTCATATCATAAACCATAATTCTTGAATTCATAATTCACATTCAAGAGAGAGTTAAGAGTAGAGTTCAAGAAAGTCTTTGAGTTAAATTGTGAATCATTTGAGATCCATCATCAATTTGAGTTAAGTTTTGAGGAAGTAAGTAAGAGAATGAGAAGAGTTGTATACATGAGTTCCATGTAGTTATGTAGACCTTTGAGTCGAGTCATTCATTCCCATAAATTCCGCATGGACTCCATAAATTTGAGTATCATTAAGAGGAGTAGTATCTTCAAGTTCTAAGTCTTCAGTATTGAGTTCCTAATCCCCTGTTAGATTATATTTCTAATCATGGGACTTTACATGTTACCCATGAAGTCCTTGAGTTGAATTGTTCATGCTCATAATTCTGCATGAACCCTATAAGTCGAACAGTCTTAAGATAAGAAGTATCTTTGAGTCCTTGAGTTGAGTAGTTCATGCTCATAATTCCGCATGAACCCTCTGAGTTGAGCATTCTTGAAATGAATAGTATCATTGAAGTTCTTGAGTTACATGTATTGAGTTCTACCTATGGTTATTGAAAACCTTGCTTTGAGTCGTTCACGTCCATAATTTGACATGAACCATATTTTAAGAAGTTTTTTACAAACATTTTAACTTTGTTTTAAGACTTAAGCTTTGAGTTGAGTAAAAAGTAAGAGCAAAGTTCATTTTCTTTAAAATGATATATGCAAACTAAGTATTCCCAAGAGTGAATGTTTTCACATTTAAGATGAGAGGAAACTGAGATTTCCAAAAGAGTTTTAAGCAGTTTGAGTACCATCTCTTTTAAGAGAAAGATTTTTGAGTAATTATCTCAAATAAAAAAAAATTATGTTTTTAACCATATAATCTGAGTATTTTGGGAGTAGTATTGAGCACCAATGTGGGGACGAGTTTGAGTTCAGATAACTCACGTCTCCATAAACTATGTAGCCATCATAGGTAGTAAAGGATCATACTTTTTAGATGATTCCTTAAGTGCTTTTAGCATAGACTAGTGGATCAACTTAGTTAAGGCGTTCTATATGAGTTATGACGGCAAAGTATAGGACAGTTCTGACAGCGTGGGCAAGACAATGTATCATCACTTAGGCTCATAGTGGTGGTTGTCGGTTAGAGAAACTCCCACAAAGTTATATTATATTTTTATATACACATTGAGTATTATTGTAGTTTTTCAATACATTGAGTTGCTATCTACAGTTTTACAGTTTTCCATATATATTGCATCTTTTACTATTGTTTTATCCTTGAGTATCATGAGTTAAGTATTTCGAGTTGAGTATCTTGAGTTGATTTGTGCTTCATTGTGTCAAGTACCTTATTGTTGAGTTTCACTGAGTTGAGAACCTTATTACTGAATTGAGTATCTTATCCTTGAGTACTTCTGAGTTGAGTAAGTTTGAGTATCCTTGATTATTCCTTGAGTTGAGTAAGTCTGAGAAGAGGTAAGTATGTTACCCTATTTATCAAGTTCAAGCTTATGTTATACTTTAGAATTCCCCTTACATGCTCGTACATTCCACGTACTGAGCCATTTGGCTTGCATCTTTTCATGATGCAAATCCAGGTATTTAGGATCATCAATAGGAGCTTCGTTGATACCATATGGAGTTCGAGTTTGCTATGGTGAGGCTCCTTGCTTCTGGAGAGTTCCACTTTTACTTTTTGTTATATCAGTTGTTAGTAGGTCGTGGGTCTTGTCCCGACTTCCATCTTTTTCAGTTAGAGGTTTCATAGATAGACAGTAGAGTTTCAAAAGTTTGTTCATTTATTTTGTTAAATGTTTTAAAGACTTAAGTTGCCCATTTTGGGGCGAGTTGAATATATATTATATTATTCAGAGTTTTCTTTTGAGTTAAAGATTTGTAAGTTTCATGAATTTATTCAATTTTTAAGTTTTTGCATGCTTGAGTTAGTCTTCTGCTTGTAGTCAGTCAGGATGAGGGTTCGCTTGGGGATCAACAATGGTCTTCGAGTGCCGGCCATGTCCAGGGTGTAGACTTGGATCGTGACAGTAACATCTAATTTTATCTAGAACCAATTATTCATATTAATTATATTTCATTTTTTTGTAACAACATTCTACCTATAACAACAAAGTCATTCGGTAGTATATTCTTTATAAAATTACTCTTTTGTAGCATACATATACTCAATTATTGTGTAATAAATTTTTTGTAAGAATGAAATGTAAAATATCAAAATATTTATGATAATCATCATTAGTAGGGTTGTTCATGGTTATGGTTAAAAAATCAAATTGAACCGTAATTCAAATCAAACCGAATAAAAAATTGATATTTGGTTTGATTAGGTTGGGTTTGGTTTTAAATTTTGAAAACCGATTCTATTTGGTTTGGTTTTGGTTTTACAAAAAAATAATCAAATCGAACCGATAAATTAGATATATAAATTTTATAGTTATTTATATATTATTCATAAATAAAATAAAATATTTGTTAAATTTTAATTAACTTAAGTCTTAACTTTACCATTTTCTTAAGCCAAACACTTTAGCCTAAATATAGCAATCCTAAGTCCAAGTCCATCAAAATCTATTTTAGTTTTTACCTACCCTACTTCACATAAAATAGTCACACTTTCTCTGAATTGAATTATTTTGTTCGTGTAATGATAACTCTAGTATTGCTTAATTGTTTAATTGAATCAACGATGGTTTTTTTGTGGATTGTTCATGTACTAGGTGTTTGTGTCTATCGAGATACATACGTCCTCAAAAAAATTATTACTTTTCAACCGAAAAAACCAGAAAAACTGAACCAAATCGACGGTTATTTTCTTTCGTTGGATTTGGTTTGATTTTAGAAATTTAAAAAATCGATTGGATTGATATAGTTTTAGTTTTAATCAATAACCGATCCAAACCAAACCGTGAGCACCCTTAATCATTAGTGAAATGCTAAATTTCAAATATGAATGTCTAATTGAAAGTATGAAAAATAATTTTTGCAATATTTTTGTTTATAAGAATCAAATCGAGCTTATAATTGTCAGTGTTGTCAACCAGTAAAATATTTGTGCCGTGATAGTCCAGTAAATGTATGATGATTCATCAATTGGCATCATTGCTTTGATGAAATAATTAATCCTTTTTTATATATAAAGAGAATTGGCAAATTGTCAAGTTGTCAAAAAGGGAGTTAATATCTCAAAACGTCACTCAACTATCGAAATTTATATTGTAAAGTCAATAAACTTTATTTTATATCAATAAAATCACTCAATTTTGAACTTTTTTCTTCCAAAATCACTCAACCAAACTAATCATTAAAAAAAATTGCTAAATAAGTTATTTGTCTATGTCATATAATATCAAAGGAAAAATTACGCGGTTAAGCAAAATTATATTACTTTATTACTTATCATAGCTATAGTTTGTTATAATTACCTCTCATGACTAACATTAACTATTAATTATATGGGCTGACTTTGAGTTGTATAATTAGCCACATTTGTATAATTCGCAACTATTAATCTTCTTTTGATTTATATTTGTATACGATGGTTTATATTTGTATATGACGATGATTTCCTTTTGTTTTTCAGATTTGTCACCATATATATTCAATCTTTTTGTGTATAACCTTTTAAAATTTGTATAAACGTGTAGTTTTCGGATTTTGTTAATTAATTTATATAATGTAATTTGTATAATAAATTTTGTATAACTGTTTAAAGTTCATATGTTTATGTTTGTATCAATTTGTTATTTCAAGTTTTATCATATTTGTATAATTTCAGATTTTATATTACTCAATTATACAAAAACACGCGAATTCTACAAACGTAGCCGCGAATTCTACAATGAGATGTGAATTATACAAATTGTTATCCTCTCTCGCTCGCCTCTTTCCTCCCTCTCCCAATCTCGCTCGCCTCTCTCCTCACTCTCCCAATCTCACTCGCCTATCTCCTCCCTCTCCCAATCTCGCTTGTCATATATACAAATGCATATGTATAATATACAATTATCTAACCGATATACATATACAATTCACCTCTCTCTCACTCTCTGCCCTCTCTCGCTCGCCTCTCTCCTTCCTCTCCCAATCTCGCTCGCCTCTCTCCTCCGTCTTCCAATCTCGCTCGCCTCTCTCCTCCCTCTCCCAATCTCGCTTGCCATATATACAAATACATATGTATAATATACAATTATCTAACCGATATACATATACAATTCACCTCTGTCCTCCCTCTCCCTCTCCCAATCTTGCTCGCCTATTGCCTCTCGCCTCTCGCCTCTCGCCTCTCGCCTCCCTTTAACATGTAGCGACAAATTGTAATTATCAAACTATAGCTTTGGAGAGTAATTAGACTATTTTTGAGTGGGTATATGCGAAAGTTCCACTATAAAATATAGGAAAAATTGTATGAAATAACAAACTATTAATTCAAATTAAATGCTATAGCCATAGTTTCTTTTATTTGTAATTCGCAGCAAACATTCCATGTTTTTTGTCATCCCATTTGTATACCGAAATATACAAATAGACCCATATGTGTTGCATAAAAATTAATTGCAGGACCCATTTGTATGCTGAAATATACAAATATGAGTCTATTTGTATATTTCGGTATACAAATGGGTCCTGCAATTAATTTGTATACAACACATACGGGTCTATTTGTATATTCGGTATACATATGTGTTGTACATATGTAGTAATTTTGTTTATATACAATTACTATGTTTTAGTTTGTATACCAAAATATATAAATACAAATTTTTATGTATATGTATACCGAAATATACAAATTAATAGTCATAGCAAATATAAAGTTTGCTATGGAGCGCAATTATACAAACTATAACTATAACATACAAATATGATTTTTATGTTTGCTAAATCTAAAATTTACTCAAAAATATATGAATTCCACAAATAAACAAAAAATTAAAGAAAATTATTTCTTTTACACCACCCACCCATCTGCAAATTAGAATACATGATTTAGCTAGATTGGTAAGTAAATATTTTCAGTGAGCATTTTTGCAAGAGATTTTCCATTTTTAGCTTCTTCTTTTTTTATGATTAACTGTGGTTAAATAATATTAATGTATTTTAGAAACACGTATGAGTATCATACAGTATTAAACAAATTTTACAAATTTCAGATGCGTGCAATATTTATTTCTTTTTCGTTGACATTGTTTAATCAATAAGTTACTTATTTGATATTAGATTTTAGAATATTTTAACGTTACTGTGATGTTCTTTTACTAGTCCAAATTTTTTATTATTACTTTTGTAATTATTTTTCTCTTATTAATAACATACACATAGTTTTTAGAGTTTAATTTCCTGCTAAAATGCTCGTTAAATATTTACTCATCTATCTGAATCTGTTATATAATTTGTGGGTGCGTTGGGTATAAGAAATAGATTTTCTTTAATTTTATTTATTTGTGGTTTCATGTTTATGTAATATAAAGAATTAATTTATTTTGCCACGTTGGATTTGTTAATGTTAAATTTGGTGGAGTGATTTTGCAAGATAAAAGTCCAAAGTTGAGTGATTTATTGATATGAAATAAAGTTTAATGACTTTGCAACATATATTGTCATAGTTGAGTGACCTTTTGAGATATTAACTTTCAGAAAAGAAACTAAACAAAAGGGAAAAGAGACTACACACTCATATGTACGATGATATTTGTTGAAGTGCCTAAATTTGGTATTTTTCTGTGTAGGCCAAATATGGTTTGAGAAGGCATCTAATTTACTATCGGGAATCTTGGATCTGTTTGGCCCCAAATATATTTGGCAAAAATTTAGAAAAAAACTTGAAAAGTGGTGTTTGATCATATAATTTTTTGTTACTTGACAAATATATTTGTCAAATATCCAAAGCTTTCAAATACTAGGAAAAAAAATGGTATTTGGGTCAAGTTCTAATATTTGAAAATTTAAAAAAAAAAAAAAATTACCTCAAATTCTTATATTTTATAAAAAAAAATGCCTATCATTTATTAATTCCAACTAATATTTATCTACCAAATTATTGCATTAATAACTAATAAATATTTATCTTTGTTGCCTATATAGAACGTGGCAAAAAGAACGATTTGTTTCTAATGGGTTATAATTCATCTTGAATCAGTGACAAGTTTGAGTATACGATTGATGTATTACTCTGGCACATATTATTATTTTGTTTATGTTGATTGTTATTAATTATGTTATAAGGTTATTTTTTTAACGGAACATGTTTATTATAAAATGACAATACAAACTTAAAGGTGTTTTAAATAATTTTTAGAACTTATGAGTATAAATCATATTTTTTGAAATAGTCAAATATTTCTCCCAAAATTTATAGCCAAATACATAGTGAAACTTCATCAAATCTTCACCCAAATGATTTGCCAAGAATATTTGAGAATTCGGGATCAAAGCTAGCTTAGTAACTTAGTGATTAGTTATCTGAACTCTCACCTTCTTGGTGAGGGTTCGATCCCCACACCAAATACTAGAAAAAACTGACATTTAGGCTAAGTTCTAATATTTGAGAATTTAAAAAAATAAAAATAAAATACCCCAAACTCTTATATTTATAAAAAATATCCATCATTTATTAATTTCAACTAATATTTATCTACCAAATTATTCCATTAATAACTAATAAATATTTATATTTGCTATCTATACAGAACGTGGCAAAAAAAAGAACTATTTGTTTCTAATGTGTTATAATTCATTCTGAATTGGTGACAAGTTTGAGTATGTGATTGATGTATTGCTCTTGCCCATATTGTTATTTTGTTGTTGTTGATTGTTAATTAATTATGTTATAAGAATATTTTTTAACGGAACACATTTATTATAAAATGACAATATAAACTTAAAGGAGTTTTAAACAATTTTTAAAAACTTATTAGTATAAATCATCTTTTTTGAAATAATCAAATATTTTTCCCAAAATCAAATACATAGTGAAACTTCACCCAGATCTTCATTCAAAAATAATTTATCAAGAATATTTGAGAATTTTGAGTCAAACCTAACTTAATAGCTTAGTGGTTAGTTATCTGAACTCCCACCTTTTTTGTGAGGGTTCGATCCTCACACTGTAATCCCCTCTTTCATTTCCCATTACCACCCCCAATTTATTTAAAAAGAAAAAAAAATCAGAAATTATATTTTAAAGTGAAGGATTAGATGTAACTTTAATCAAATAAAGGTCCCACTTAGATTGTAGGTGACGATGCACTAAGGTTCATGCATCTTAGGGGTACGATGATTATGACTCTATTGTTTGGATTATTCTTTCTAATCAACTTTCAATCAAATATGCTTTTTCGAATCAACATCATCAAATAGTAAATACCCACGAATTATGCAATAATTAACGAAAAATAATCATGGCCGGTGCGTTTAGTACCAACACAAAATACTTCTTTTTAAAGAATATTAGTTATTCTCAAATTTTATTTATTTTTGGATGTTGGTTGAAGAGTAAAATGTAATTTTACTAAAAAATATTTACTTAAAATTGATGATAAATATACCTCAAAGCCTCTTAGCTAGTTTCACTCTGAAATATAGGAGTGTACAAGACCAGATTGGTTCGCATTTTTCAAATATCAAACCAAATTATTTGTGTTGAATAATAACACTCGGATTTTTTTGAGTTTTTCAACCTCTGATATTTTGGGTTGGTTCAGGTTTTTCAAATATCAAACCAAACTATTTGTGTCAAATTTTTAAATTTATAAATCAAACCAAACTAATAAACCTCGGATTTTTTTGGTAAAGTATTCATAGAAAGTAAAAACATATAATTAACTTGTGCTTCAAATATTTCTTTAGTCCAACCAAAATACAACTATCTAAGGTGTTTCTTTAAAAAAAAATAACACAAAAAATGAGATGAGTGATGACACTACAATATTCAACCAAAAATAATAATGAAATCGTATAAGATAAATATTGCAAATTAATAAGTCATAATGAAAATAATCATAATTTAAAAATACTAAATCATGTTAAAATAAGTCTAATAAGTATTAGTTACATGATTAAATATTAAAGAAAATTTTAAATTAGGTTATTTATTTTAAATGTATAAACCAATGTAAAACTATAGAACAGATATTCAACATTATTGTCATTCTTAGTGTTGAATTAATTTTTTTTGTTAGCATTAGTATTGCTTTGATTTTGAATTGAACTTTATTAGAGTTCCTAATATCTATTGACTATAACCTTTAAAATTCTAAGTCTCAAAAATCTTTAAAAAAAATGTTAAAAGATAAAAATTATGAAAAGTATAAGTAATATTTAGAAATTATATAAAAGTAATACTTTTATGTATAAAATAAATTTTAAAGATTATATATATAATATAGGGTTGGTTTGGTCTCGGGTTGTAACAACCTGTTTCCGTCGTTATAGAAAAGCTAACGGGGAAAGAATTGGGGCCAGAAAAACTTTTTGTAGTAACTTGAAAATTTGTAGTCTGGTTAAGATTCGGACGAAATCTGAGTCAGGTAAGGTCTAGAAAAATTTGATAATGAACAGAGAATCTATTTATGATTTTGATCAAATGAGTGGATAGCTAAGACGTTAAGGAGCCTGTACGACTTTACAAAATCGAATTCGGGCGAGTAGAACTTCCAAAACTAATCTTGGCGTGAAAGGGTAGTTTTTGAACGTCAAGGTTGGAAGGTGTGTTGTGAAATGGGGGCTTGGAATTCAAATTTTGAGGTTCTGTTTCCTTGAAGCTGCCAGGGCGGGGTCGTTGTAGCGGGTTGGGGTCCGCTATAGCGGGCCAGTCGCGACTTAAGTGGAAAAACCTCAATTTCATTAATTTTCTGCAAACTTCATTCTTAAGAGTTAGGAGACGATCCAAGATGAGTTCTTGACAATTTTTCACGACTTTTGGTGCTAAAGGTAATGATATTACTCCCCTAATTCGTTTTTCGATCCATAGAAATTAGATTCATGGGTAATTATCATTGGGGGAGGATTTTGACCTGAAACTAATGGTGGAAAAAGCTCTAAGTTGGGTATTGGGATCTTGGGTTTGGCCTAGGCTTGATAATGTCGATTGTAATTCGGGTAATTAGGCCTCGTTTATTGATCCTTGCATTAATTTGTTGTTGTTAGACCACGAACAAGCTGAAAGAATTCGGAAAGAGAATATTCGAGTATCTTAGGAGGATTCAAGTTGATTTCGAGGTAGGTAATGGTTTGATTTCCTATTTGTGTGATGTATGTCGGTTAATTGCCTTGTTGTATGCATGCATGTATATGAATAGGGAAATCTGAATCAAAACTAATGCAAATAAGTATATGTATATGAATAATTACATGTCATGAAACCATTTCTTGATTGTAGGACTATGATCATTGTTGATTATGGGTGTGATTGTGATTGTGGTTGTGCTGACTAGATCAGGTGTCACGTTTCGACACATATATTGGATTGGGTGTCACGTCCCGACACAGGTTTATTGGATCGGGTGTCACGTTCCGACACACTAACAGTTTGGGTATGGGTTTCATGAGAGAACTACTCGTGATTGTTATGATTATGTCTACTTGTCATTGATAATGGAAGATTGTATGTTGCTCTGAAATAATAGCTGATCTGTGTTTTTTATGTGTGCGCTTACTATGTTGTGATTGATCGTTATATATTGTGCTTGTGGGAGTAGCCGCGTGATCCTACCAGTACAGTGTGGTTGTGTACTGATACTGTACTTGCTCTTTTTTTTGTTGAGTACAAGACATCTTCAGGTGGCTATTGACAGACCTCATTTAGGAGATCGTTGATCAAGACCGAATTCAAGGGTGAGTCAGTTCTTCTAGGCTGCCATGAGTTCTCATTCTGTTTAGTCCATTTTCTTCGGACTTAGACTAGTTCTTTAGTTATTGTTATGGTTTAGCTTTCGGTGTTGTACCCCTTGTTCTTAGACTTGTCATTATTAGAGTTTTGGTACATTGACTTTCAATTTCTAAGGGTTGTTTTCAGAGGCGTATCCAGAATTTTGAGATGATGGGTGCACTGTTATAAAAAAGTTGATTTATGATATAAATTTGATCGGTTCGACATTTTGGTTTTTAATTTACTGAAAACCGTTAAAATTTTAAAATTATATATATATATATATATATATATATATATATATATATATAGCAATTACCACTTAGAGAAGTGTTATCTAATTTTAGAAAGAAAAATAAAACAAGACAAATATAAAATTCAAATTTCTAACCTCGCGGAAAGAGGTGCACCCAGTCATAATCGCATTATGTGATGCTTCAAGTGTGGGTTCACACATCTATATTTCAATATTTTTTAAAAATATAACACTACTATATATGATCTCGGGAGGGGACCATGGGTTCACGTGAACCCGGTGACCCTCCCTTAGATACGCCTTTGGTTGTTTTCCGCAAATGTTTTAGTAACTGTTTTGTTAAACTTTTGGAATTTATGGGAACTCCATTTTTCTTTAGACATTTAAACCTGCTTCTGTATCTTTAAATGTTTAATTTTCCGTTAAGTTGTTTAGTTGGGTTGTAGTAATGGTTCTCCTACCGGAGGGTTAGTGTGGGTGCCAATCACGACGGTCTGGGTCGTGACACGAGTTGACCTTTTTAGTTAAAACCCAACCAACCCAAGTATAATCGGATTTTTTTCAATATCAAATCAAATCAAACCAAACCATTAATCAGAATTTTTTGATATGAAGGGAAATGCTCTTTTTTAAGTAAAAATAACTAAATAAAAACTTTCTAATTGTTTTTCTCTTTTCTAATTCAATTTTGGTATTTTCTTAATCATAAAAACTAGGAGTACGTATGAAGTGTTGGGGGTTGGGGTGTTTCTTAGAGTGAAATAAGAGGCACACTAAGTTTGGAGATTCTAAATTTTAAGACAAAACAACAACTTCAAGCTAATATAATCATTAAGCTAATTAATGAATATCAATAAATATATATTTAAAAAAGCAACAAACCACTTAACATTGTATAAGTATAAAAAAAAATTGGTAAGTAAACATTTTATTTACCAAGTAAACTTTACAAAACAAAGAAATTAACCGACATGGACATAAGCTCCATCCTTGCTAAACCAATATCTCATAACTGCTAGTTATTTTCTATGGTTAGGTATTCAATGTTCGTAATCTAGTAGCTATTCTAGGATACCTACTGTCTCGCCCATGGGTCTCTTGTATTATATGTCTGATCAAAAACTTGCTGGTTGTTGTTGTTTAAATATTCTAGCATTGCGCTCCAACCATATATGATAAACTGTATTTGCCATTGCCATTCTGTACACAAGAACCCTGATGCTTTTATCCTTTCATGTACTGCACTGCCCATTGTACCTCATTTGTCCAATTCATTACATCTTTCTTATTTCTTGCCATTGTAGTATACTTCTCCACACCTCTGTTGAATATACACATTGAAAGAAAATATGATCAAGGTCTTCATTAATTGGCTGACATAGAGAACATGTTAGGGCATGTATTACTCCCCATTTTGGTAATCTATCCTTTGTTGCAAGTCTTTCCTTTACTGCAAGCTACATGATGAATAACCACTTGCTTTAGGCCAACATAGCTTGTCCCATTCAATTAAGGCTTTCTTTGAGATCTCAGTGTTTTCTGTCCATAAAAATCTTCTGCATATAGTCTCCACTGCTTGAATTATTTTCTTTGGAAGAGCAAAAATTTGAGACCAAAACATTTGGATTGCATACAACACACTTTTGATGAGTTGGGCTCTACATGCATAAGATAAAAAATTTGCTGTATAGCTTGTAATTCTATTGAGCATCCTATCTAGTAGAGGTTTGTATTGTTCAATGGTTATCCTTTTTGTACGCAATGGCATTTCACGGTGCCTTAATGGCAGCTCTCCTTTCACATATTGTAGCTCATGCGATATCTTCTCTTGATATTGTTGTTTAACTCCTCCAAAATACACACTACTCTTGTCTACATTTGCAACTAGGCCTGAAGCTTTTGAGAACATCATTAACACTTATTTAGACACTTTACTGATTTTAAGTCACCTTTACAGAACATCAGTAGATCATCAACAAAGCTTAATTGCACTATTCTCTGCCTTTTGCATCTAGGATGGTAGTGAAACTCAGGATTTGTCTGCAAGGTCTTTAAGATTCTTGTCAAGTAAACCATGGCTATACAAATAGGTAAAGAAACATAGGGTCTCCTTGTCTTACTCCCCTCTTTGCCTTGAAAGGGGATGTGCTATGCCCATTTATCTAGATATAATAAGTAATTGTTGTGACACATTACATAATACACTGTATGACTTTAGCTGGTATTTGAATCTCACCCATTATTTGTTCCAAGAATATCCACTCCAAGGAATCATAGGCTTTCTTCATATCCACTTTCACCATGCATCTCCTGGAAATTCTTTGCCTACCATGCCCTTTAATCAGCTTATGACCGAGTATCACATTGTCATTCAAAGCCCTCCCTAGTACAAAAGTTGACTGGTTTGACTGCATTATTTTCTCCATGACAAGTTTTAACCTTGTAGTGATTATCTTAGCAATGATTTTGTACATTGTTGAGCAACATGATATAGGTCTATATTTACTGATCTTAGTTGGATGTTGTACCTTAGGTATAAATGTTACATTCGTGAAGTTAATTGCCTGGTACATTATCCTTGTATTAAAGAATTCTAGGACTGCATTTATCACCTCTCCCACCACTAATCATGCTTTCTTGAAAAATATAGCATTGAGTCCATCCTTCCCTGGAGCTTTTCGATCATTAATCCCCTGCAAAGCTGATTTCACTTCCTCTCTAGTAACTGGAGCTGCTAACCATAACTTTTGTTCTCTATTGAGCCTTACACCTGGCTTCATTATTTGCATATCCACACTTGGCAAACTAGAGGTAGTCTAACCAATCAGTGCTTGATAGAAGGTAATAGCCTCCTTTTCAATTGCCTCCTAAGAATGTACAAATATTCCTGCAGCAGTTGTAAGACTAGTTATAGTATTTTGTTCTAGTCTGTTCTTCATGTGAGTAAAGAAATAGCTTGTGTTTGCATCTCCTAGGTTCAACCACTGTACCCTGGACTTCTGCCTCATAACACTCTCCTCAATTAAACTTCATTTCTCCAGTTGTTGTTTCAATTCCTTTTCTTGATCTTTGTTATCTTGCACCTGATTGTGATCTAGCATGTCAATTTGTATTTGATAGAGTTGAGTTCTAATAGTTTGAATCATGTCCCTAACTCCCCTAAATTAAGTGTTATTCAACACTTTTGATGGCTTTTATGACCTTCTTTAGTTTCCACCAAACTTCTATCATGCCCCATTTATCATCTCCTTGCCATGCCTGTTGTACCAATTGTAGAAACCTTGGATGATCTGCAATACAGTTAAAAAATCTGAAAGTTTTATATTTATTTTGGAAAATCTTATCCAGTGCTATCTTCAGAGGGGAATGAATGATCAGATACCCCTGGTCTGAGTATATTAACCTCCATGATTGGCATAAGTATCATTCATTCAGCATTCACTAGAGCCCTATCTATCTGCTACACTTGTGACCATTTGTCCAAGTATATGCACCCCCAACTGTTTTTAACTCATGCATGCCAGTATCTATGACTTGTACTGGACTACCTTGTAGTCTGTCTTTAGCTTGCAAAATTGCATTGTAGTCTCCCATGCACAACAATGGCCCCTAAGCACTGGCTGCCAATTACCCTTAGACTTAATCGAGATGTAGTGTAAATTGAAAATTTGAGAAAAATAAAATAAAGAAAAACAAAAATAAATTGAAAAAAAGTTTCATTTCTATGAGAAAACTTTTATGCTTTATCTTTAGAAACACTTCTTCTAACTGTTAAAGAGTTTAGAAGAGAGTCGCTCCTCATATCGTCCGCGTCATCGCCGCTCGAATTTGGTAAATGATTTTTTTGATAATTGTTTTGGACAAAACATATTTATTTTATTTTCACTAATTATTTTTTTCCTAATACTTTATACAAAGTTTTTTCTTCTTAAACGAACCGTCACAATTTTTGATGAATCACTGTGACTGCACTTGTTCATGCCCAATTTAGTTGCTATAAATTCTGAGGTTTCGCCTCAATTTTTCCACACACTGAAGGCAACAAGCAAAAATTTTCTTCTCCTCTGCATTCTTTGCATCGTTTTTCCTACAAAGACAAAATGTAAGTGTAACTTTGCTCCACCATTTGAGTTCGTTGGGATGCAATGCCACAATTATAAAATGTTTTTCCATTCTATTATGATGTGACCCAAATTCTTGGCAACAGTTAGGAGGTTATAATTCCTTAAGAACACGTAGTAAGTAACTCGTGGGCTCGAATTTTATTTTTTTGTTTCTTCTAAATTTTGTTAGAGTAATTTTTGTTTTTTCTATTTTCTAAAACTGATTTGTTAAAAATTACTCCATTAACACAGATTGTTAACAAGCTTAAGGAATTATATTTACAGTTTACTTTTTTTTGTGTGTACAAATTTGGCCTATAGATTAATTTGTTTAGACTTTCTACTCTCTTATTCTGATTATAATCCTTCTGACTTCTTAATCAATTTATTTTAGTTTTCAATATGTTTGATTATTTGCATGCTTTATTACTTAGTCATTGCATCACTTCATGTTATTCAGTACAATAGTTCAGATTAAACATGTATGTTTATCATGTATATTCGAAAGTGATTAGGACGTCATGCAGAAGCTTACACTTACAAATTATAAGGCGATAAATTAGACGACACATAAAAGCATACTAAAAACATATTATTAATATAGTTTGGTCAAGCAACACACACATTATATAAAACTAATATTGAAAAACATAAATATGTTTAGGAGAAAATCTCCCCATAAACAAAAGTCTCTAAATAACTACATTGTGGATGATATTGTTGTTTTTGTTAGAGAATAAAGATCTTCAATTTAGAGGATTCTAGACTTTCCTCTAAGGAAAGAATAAACCAAATATGGAAAGAAAAATATATTTTTCTTTCATGAAAAGTAAAAACATTAATGGTAATGTTTTGTCGTTTCTTTTAGGAAAAAATAAACTTCAAATAAGGTAAGAAAATCAGGGCAAAACCCTAATAAATCTCCCCCTTTGGCTAGATTTTCTTGACAAAACTTGATTCGTCTTCTTCATATGTTTGATATTCTTCTTCTCCACAAAATCTTCATTACTGCTGCTTGCCATGGTTAAAAATAAGGTTTAAAAATATATGGGTCAAAAATGGTTTTAAAATATTTTATTTTTATTTTCAAAGATGCAACAACAGAAATGTTGAAAATATGGTTTAAATCTCTTCTTCACATGTAGCTGGACAAAAATCTTCATTATCATCAAATTAATTGCAAATCGATTTGAAACCACGTTGAACCTGTCTTCAACCTCATTCCACTGGATTATTGAACTATGTGCTCTGATACCACTTATTGGGTCCGAAAGTGATTAGGGCGTCATGCGGAAGCTTACACTTGCAAATCATAAGACGATAAATTAGACGACACATAAAATCATACTAAAAATATATTATTAATATAGTTTGGTCAAGCGACCCACATATTATATAAAACTAATATTGAAAAACATAAATATGCTTAGGACTCCCCATAAACAAAAGTTTCTAAATGACTACATTGTGGATGCTATTGTTGTTTTTGTTGGAGAATAGTGATTTTCAATTTATAGGATTCCAGACTTTCCTCTAAGGAAAGAATAAACCAAATATGAAAGAAAAATATATTTTCCTTTCATGAAAAGTAAAAACATTTATGGTAATGTTTTGTCTTTTCTTTTAGAAAAAAATAAACTTCAAATAAGGTAAGAAAATCAGTGCAAAACCCTAACATATCCACTTACTCAATATATTTAAAGTATTGATTGATACTCTCGCACTATATTGTTTCATAATATAGGTTTGGACTTTCAGCACTCAAGTCGCGGTTAGCAATTGGGCTTCTTATATTGATTCCCCAGGTACATTAGTGGATACTTCAACATCTTAGGTGGGTCTCTACTCTCTTATGATGTGGAAATCCAAAAAAAAAACAAGTGTCTTTTTTGTAAAGATTTGACATCTGGGCCTAACTCAACTTCAAAAGTTATCTCATGAAGAGAGGATTGCTCAAATGTATATAAGGAGACCACCCGTACATTTCCCAATCAACTATTGAGACCTTTACCCACTCTAACACCCTCATTCATGCCCAGACACAACTGACACGTGGACTGAGAGCTCAAACGGGGATGTACTTGACTTTGATACTATGTAAAGATTTGACACCTTGGCCTAACTAAATCCAAAAGCTAGCTCATGAGGGGAGGATTTTTCAAGTCCATATAAGGAGACCTATAATGACCCGATTGGTTTTTTTGGAAATTTTCGTAAAATTACCATTTTTTCCCTCTCGATATTTACCCCGAGTTATTTTTGATTGAGTTTTAAAAGATAGTTTTGAACTTTGAGTAAAATGCTATGAATTTTTGTAAATTTTGAGTGTGAAAGATTAAAGTTGTTTAAAATGATTTTTTCTGTCTTTTGGAGTTTCGAGTGTCGGAATGAAATTTTGTCGATTCCGTTAGTCTCGAAATGTGAAATTGGTCTGTGAGAGTTGTTGGTTTCAGATTAGGAGTCCTTTTAAGGATTTGAGGTCCTAAGTTGGAAATTTATGGAAATTTAGTCTTTGGGTTGTCTTCGGTCAACATTTGGGGTTCAGATGCTCGGATATGAATTCCTAGAGCTCCGTTGGATTTGGGGGATGATGTTAGGCCTAAATGAAGTCTTGGTTGAATTTTTAGAGCTTCCAAGTTTGATTTGACTTTTTTAGGCGTTATGTTAATTAGGCATAATACATAAATGTACTCTTTAACTTGGCCTCATTTCACATTTACACCCTTCAACTTTGGGTGTACACAAGTAGGCAATTAAACTTGTATAAACTTGAACTAGTAGACACATGAGTCCAACGTGGCACAATACATGTAGGACAAAAAATGACATGTAGGATGTCATGTAGGACATGTGTGTCTATTTGTTCAACTTTATACAAGTTTAAGTGTCTACTTGTGCACACCAAAAGTTGAAGGGCATAAATGTAATTTGAAGCCAAGTTAAAGGATATATTTGTGGATTATGCCTTAATTTTTTGTGAATTTCACGAGCTTCGAATCAAGGAGACCTCAGATTCGTGTTTCGATGGTTCCATTAAGTCCGGAACGTCGAGTATAGTCAATTTACATATACGATTTGTGTGTACGGGATTTCAAATGAATCCTGAGGGTCCTTTCGATTATTTTTATGTAGGCTGATTTGCTGAGCTCGGATATCTGCTACCTCTCGCGATTGCGATAGGGTGTTCGCTTTCGCGAACCTCATGATTGCGAGACCATGATTGTGAAAGCAAGGAAGGTGGAATTGCAGACCTCCTTCGATCGCGAAGGGCATGTTCACGATGGTGCCTTTCGTGAAAGTGAAGGCTCGTCTGCGAAAGCGAAAGTCAAGTTGGAAGGAAGATTCAAATACTTTTTAATTTGACAGGTTATTGGGCCACGTAACTCTTTATATTATAAGAGATATGTTTGTTTGATGTTAACCCAAGTAAATCGAATCTTACATCAAAACTTAATCAGTACAGAAGCTTTCAACTCAACTTTGTGCTAGGAGATTCTAGTGACCTTAATTCATATCAAAATTCATTCTCACACTAAAAAATTGACTTTTACACATATAAACAAATTTAAGAATCACCCGATATGACCTTACATGTAAATGAAGAATAGTTAGGGTCTTAACTTTAAAAAAAAAAATTGGGGTGTTACATCCACCCTCCACCTTGATGTGGGGGGGAGGGGAGGGGGGAGCGGGTTGACGTATCAATATTAACAAGGTTACAAGGGAAGAAAACCATAGAAGTTTATAAAATTTGGATCGGGTTCATTTTATTCCGCCATTGGACTTAGTCGAGTTTATTCTCAAATGGTCCACACAAAACAGAAGCAACTATTGAAGAAGTGTCCCAAACAATTTATCAGCCTCCATGAGCCTAATTCAAAATATTGTAGATATTTTATGTTAGAATATTTGTAAATTAGAGCTTGTTACAAAGAGATAGTTATATATATTAGGAACATTCTATTTTTTTCGTCTGGTAGCATAACAAAATATGTATAAAGCAATAAATCATTAATGAATAAACAGTCAAAAAAATTCCAAATCGATTTCCTCACAATCTTTGGCAGATATGCCTAGAAAAAGTTTGACAGTATTTGACCACAACCTTTTGGCTATAGCTAGGTAGTTAGAAAATCGAAATGAGATAAGATATATAATTTTGGTTTTATATCTATATATTCCAGCAGGGCGGAGCCACCTTATACTAAGGGGTTTATCCGAACCTCTTCCGACGAAAAATTATCTTATTTATATATGATTAAAATAATTTTGTATGTATATATAGTAAATGTCGAACTCCCTTCGGCTATTTCGTCTATCTATTTCTACAAATTTTGAACTCTCTTATTAAAATTTTTGGCTCCGCCACTGTTCTCGAGAGTCGAGAGTTGGTAGTGGTGTCTAATCAAAGAGGACAACTTGGTAATGATGAAAGAGGTCAGCATGAAATTAGATATACATTGACAAAAAAAGTTGTTGCAACTAGGCTAAACATTTTGGTGAATGTACGATGTTCTTTTCTTTTATGTCATCACCCTACTAGTTGTTTCAATTGCATCACCTCCTAAATTATTTTTTTTATTACATTTATATATTTATATAAATTCAACCCCCAAATTATTGATGGCTGACGAATAACAAACCTTTCTCATTAAAGTATTAGGAAATATTTGGAAAAACTCACATTCTATATTATATAAGCCAACAAGGCTAGGATCAACACTGCATCCCCCTATTGTACAAAAAACAAGGTGAATTGTACTAAAAAAAAGGGTATTTAGGTACTTTAACTGCAATTGCAGATGTTCCAAATGAGTACAGTAAATAGCAAACACGTGTTATATTTATGTCCACATTTTTCTTTCTTTACTTTCAGCTTCATCTTTTCTCATTCTTACTCTCTTCCTTTTCCAATCCTCACCATCTCTCTAAAATAAAATTTATGTAGAGAATTTCAAATCAATAAACCCAATAACTATTAGATGCTTCAAAAGTCTAAGGTGATAGCATAACAAATTCAAGAATAAAAAATAGAATAGAAAAAGAGAGGTAGTAAACGTAAAAAGAAATTTTCTTGACTGATACTTTTCAGTGTTGCTACTGTAGCTTTATATAGCACAAAAACACACATCAGACTTAAAACTAAAAATTAGAAACTATCCTACAAAGTTTTTTCCTAAAAATTCAATATTATATAAGCCAACAAGGCTAGGACCAACACTGCATCACCCTATTATACAAAAAAAAAAGCGAATTGTACTAAAAAGAGGGTTATTTAGGTACTTTAACTGCAATTGCAGAGGTTCCAAATGAGTTAAGTAAATGGCAAACACTTGTTATATTTGTGTCCACATTTTTCTTTCTTTACCCTCTGCTTCATCTCTTCACATTCTTACTCTCTTCCTTTCTCAATCCTCACCATCTCTCTAAAACAAAATTTATGTAGAGAATTTAAAATCAATAAACCCAACAACTATTAGATGCTTCGAAAGTCTAAGGTGATAGCAAAACAAATTCAAGAAGCAAAAATAGAATAGAGAAAGAGAGGCAGTAAACGTGAAAAGAAATTTCCTTGACTGATAATTTTCAGTGTTGCTGTGCAGTCTTTATATAGCACAAAAACACACAACAGACTTAAACAAAAAATTAAGAACTATCCTACAAAGCTTTTTCCTTAAAACTAGATGACAACCCACGTATAAAACTACTTCCTAAAGACTAGGACAAACCTATCAGATAGGAATTTTATTTTCTAACAACTCTTATTTTACTGATGAGACTCTTTTAAAACTAACACCCTCCTTTAAATTGAAAGCTCTCGTGCTTTAGTTTAACTTCAACTTCTTGAACTCTTCCATAGTGCCAATTCCAATCAACCTCCTCAAATTTTGGAAAGGAAACAACTTGAGAGGTATGGTAAAGATATCTGCCAGTTGGTCTTCACTTCGGCAATATTCCAACTCTATAGTTCCTTCGTCGTTGAGATCTCACAGAAAGTAATACTTCACGTCAATGTTCTTTTTTCCTTCCATGTAGCACATAATTTTTTTATAACTTGATGGTAGAGTTGTTGTCGCAAATAATTGTAGTTGCTCTTTCTTGTTTGAATTGTAGTTCTTCAAAAAATCTTCTTAACCAAACAACTTGACAAGCACAAGCTGTAGCAACTACAAATTCCGCTTCAGTACTCGATAAAGTGACAATATTTTACTTTCGGGAAGACCACGAAACAACCCCTGTACCTAGCAAAAAAACATAACCGAAAGTGCTCTTTCTGTCGTCTTGATCTCCTGTATAGTCGTTGTCCGTAAAGCCAATCAAATCTGACTGTTCTCCTTTCTGGTAGAAAATGCCAAAATCTTTCGTTCCTTGTAAGTAGTGAAGAATTCTCTTCGCAGCTAGAAAATGCATCTCTGTTGGACTCTCCATCTATCTACTTACAAGACTTACTGCATACATAGTGTCGAGTCTTGTGGCATTTAGGTACATTATACTGCCCACAATTTGTTTGTAAAGCGTGCTATCCACCTTAGTTCCTCTCCCAACTTTGTTTAGTTTTAAGCCAAACTCAACTGGTGTGTTGGTGGGATTGCAGTTTAGCATCTTGAACCTATCTAAAATTTCTCGCACATACTTCTTTTGGAAAAAATATATTCCATAATCACATTGCACCACTTTTAATCCAAGAAAGTAATGCATATTACCAAGATCAAACATCTCGAACTCATCCATCAAAGACTTCTTGAATTCGACAAACATGGCACTATCATTCTCAGTATATATAAGACCATCAACATATAAGCATACAATAAGGATTTTCGCATCATTCCCAATCTTCACAAAAAGTGTATGCTCATATGGACTCTTTTGAAAATCCATTTTCAGAAAATAAGCCTCAATGCGACTATACCAAGCTTGGGGGGCTTGTTTTAGTCCATAAAGGGCCTTTTTTAAGCGATAAACTTTATGCTCATTTCCAACCTTAACGCGAGGTTGTTCGATAAATACCTCTTCCTCCAAATATCCGTGTAGGAAAGCTGATTCGATATCCAACTGGAATATAGGCCATGAGTTTTGCACTGCCAATGCAATTACCATTCTGATGGTGTCATGCCTTGCAACTGGAGCATAAACTTCAGTGTAGTCCACACCGTACTCTTGCTTGTATCCCTTAGCCACCAATCACACCTTATATTTGTCAATTTCACCATTTTCCTTCAGTTTCGTCTTGTAGACCCACTTGACATCAATGGTTTTCTACTTCTCAGGAAGATCAATAAGCTCCCAAGTATCGTTCCTTTTAGTAGCTACAATTTCAGCATCCATCGCCTTTGTCCATTTTTCTTCTCTAACGACACTCTAAAAAACTGTAGGGTCGCAGTCCGCAAACAATGCAAAATGAGTAATTGCATCATCATTTACCTCAATTCCTGTTACATCATAGTTTGAAATTCATGCAGGCCTTTTACGAGAACGCCGAAGTGACTGAGCTGTTGAATCAGTTTCTTCCAAAGCTGCTGAAAAATTTCCACTAGTTGTTGGTGTAATTTCAGCGGTTGTAGGAGCATAATCCTCTAAATTTCCAGGTATTAATGCTGGTTCTTCAACTTTATTCTCAAATAGGACTGGGGTAGGCTGCTGCATATTCCAATCCCAAGTAGTTTCTTCAAAAAAAACATCTCGACTGATCAGAATTTTTTTTGTTTGTGGATTAAATAATTTATATGCCTTGGATGTTTCACTAACACCAAGAAATACACACTTTTCACTTTTATCATCGAGCTTCTTAATTTTCTCATTTGGGACATGTGCATACGCAATGCACCCAAAAATTCGAAAGTGATCTATAGTGGGCCTTCTTCCACTCCACGCCTCCTCGGGAGTCATGTTCTTAATAGAAAATGTAGGGCTTCTGTTTAAGACGTGAATGCTCCAAGTTATTGCTTCTGGCCAATAACTCTTTTTCACTCTTCATTTTGCTAACAAACTCCGAACCATATTGATGATGGTTCTATTTTAATTCCTCTCTGATACACCATTTTCTTGTGGTGTATAAGATGATGTAAGCTCTTTTCTAATGCCATCAGATTCACAAAAATCATCAAAAACTTTAGAGCAATACTCTCCACCACAATCCATCCAAAGAGTCTTGATTTATTTCCTGTCTTATTTTCTACATGAACCTTGAAGCTTTCAAATGCTTTAAAAGCCTCAGATTTTTCATGTAAAAAATAAACCCAAGTTTTTCAAGAAAAATCATCAGTAAACGTAATAAAGTATCGTTTACCTCCATTAGAAGCTGGTTTAATTGGGCCATAAATGTCCAAAAGTTCCAAAACATCATTGGCTCTCCAAGACTTTTCTTTGGAAATTGAGAACGATGTTGTTTGTCAACAACACATTCCTCTCATACTTGGGACGGAATTGTAATTTCAGGAAGACCTATCACCATATTTTTTTGTTAGAGAACTTTTAATCCGCCAAAACCCAAGTGACCATATCTAAAATGCCACAACCATGACAGATCTCTTACTTCTGCTTTCAAACAACGGTGAATATTCTCTATCTTCAGCGGGAACAACCTGTTTGAACTCATTTTCACAACAGCAATAGCCCGTCTAGTAGGATTATAAATCTTACATGCACCTTTCTCAATAGTTATAACATATCCTTTTTCTTGCAATTGACCAACACTTAGCAGATTGCTTTTCAAAGTAGTAACATATAGCACATTTGAGATCGTTTCTTCAAAACCATTCTTGGTTCTAATCTTAATATCATCCTTTCCAATTGCACTCACAGTGGAAGAATCACCAAAACTAATTGTTGAACGGAAGTTTTCATTTAAAAAGGAAAAAAGAAGACTTACTTCCACACATGTGATTACTGCAACCCGTATCCAAATACCAAACGTTTTGTTCAGGTTCCTTCTCTACTTGGACTGCCATCAACAATGTTTCAACTTCGTTACTTTCAACAAAATTTGACTTCTCATACTTGTCATTAGGCAGCCTAGTATAACATTCAGACTTATAATGACCAAATTTATGACATCGATAGCATTCTACTTTGGATTTGTCAAAATTCCTTCCTCTGAAGATAACATCATTGGCTCTGAAATTTATGACAACGAGTATTAGTAGATGCCTTCAAAGCCTGCTCTTCAGAAGATGAACTACGGTTCATATTTTGCTTATGTACCAATAAGGAACTTTGCAATTCGTCAAGTGATAACTCATCTATATTTTTTGACTCCTCAATGGAGCAAACTACATAGTCATACTTCGGCGTTAGGGAGCGCAATATCTTTTCCACAATTGTGACATCAGTCATCTTTTCACTATGAAATCACATTTTGTTGCTTATCTCCATTGTTTTATAACAGTAACTCATTACAGACTCTTCTTCCTTCTTCTGCAAAGTCTCAAAATCACGTCTCAAGGCTTGAAGTTGTGCACACTTCACTCTTGTCACGGCCCGAAGCTACCCCCAAGACACGGACACGGGACCTAGGATCACGAGTGACCCTAAGTTAACCTTGTTGGCATATCATAAGCATACTAAAGATAAACTAAAGTAAAGAAATACTGTGTGGAAGCTAAATCATCATGTAAATTGAAATGATGGGGAATACCCATCTACTATCTGAATAAATGAAAAGTGAGAGTTCAAAAACAACTGAAAAGTCAAACTCAAAACACTAAAGCTGAAACTAACTATGTCTAAAGTAAGCCTCTAAACTGACTAGAAGTACTGCGGCATGCCCCAATTAAATCTAGCAAAACCTGAAAACTAAAGACTAAAATGGAAAGATAACATGTCAATTGTCCTTGAAGAATGAGGACTCACCACTAATGTTGTTGAACTGAAGATTGAGATCCGATCTATGTGTGATCTGATTGCTGAGGACTTGAACCTACATCACGAGAAGATGTAGTGAAGAGTATGTGTCAGTACTTGAAAGGTACTGAGCATGCAGTATAGAGTAAAGCTGAATAATAACATAACTGAACAAGAAATAAAGCAAGGATATAATTTGATCATGATAATGATACTGGAAATACTGAACATGGCTAAACTGAATGCAATGACCATGTTTATAACATGCTGAGACTGAATAGTGAACTATACAGATAACATGGTCAATGTAATAAAATCTGACTGAACTGTAAAGGAGCTACTAATAAACGACATAAAACCACATGCGCTAAATGTGGAGTCTGATGTATACGCTACCAGAGGTATAGAGGCATGTTGGCGTGATCACTAAAATAATGTCCACAGAGGGGACTTACAATCTACGGGGCACGTAGTTCTGGGACTTGAGGGTGACTGACCGTATTTCACTCGGCATTAAGCTTCTCCTAATTGATTAAGTAATTAACATTCTATTACTGAAATGTTGTAATAATGGATAGCTCAAACATGCAACATTAATATACTGATAATGGACATTCAAAACTGAGGCATGCATTTATATATCTGAAATATCTGACCTCGCATGTGTAATTCATGAACTAAAAGAACTACATAGCTAGGGTTCTGAATTCATGAAAGAATCTACACCAAAAGATACTGAATTCATGATAATCTAAATTAGATCATTCTAACAGCTAAAACCCAATAATTTCTAACATTCAAGAAACCCTAGGTCTAGATAATATTAGGGGAATCAAGATTCTGACTGAAATCTAGGGACCTAATTGGCGAAAGGAACCCACTAGTGAAATCCCACATACTTGGTGACGAATTCCACTTAGAAATCTTTCGATTTTGGGGCTGAAACTGATGACAACCTGTTGCATTCTTGAACTAGGGTTCTTGACTTCTTTCTCCTCTTTACATTCTAGTTTTCTAAGTTTTGGTGAATGATCTAACTTAGGTAAGTTCTAGTTTGTTTACTAGGCTAAAACTGACCAAAACTACATAGTTTAGGGGTTAAATGACGTAGTTTAGGGGTCCAACGCATAAGGAAAAGACCAAAATACCCCTGACTTAAAAGTAGTCGGGATCATCGACGGATAGGATCGACGGATCGTGGATCAACCGACGGTCCGTGCTGGTCAACCATCGATCGACGACTGTGACTGGAATTTGGGGGTCTGACTTACGGCCCTGGACCACGATTGTGGCCTGACCTACGGTTCGTAGGTCCCAGTGTGAGTCGATAAATAGCCAAAAATTTGGGACTTTTCTGGGGAGGGCTTCAGGTGACCATCCATGGACCACCATCACGGATCGTGGGTCACTCTACAGTCAGTCGGTGGCACTTGTAGTTTCTGAAATCTGCAATTTGATCTGTCTAGGATACGGGGTGTTACATTATCTCCCCTTTGGGAACATTCGTCCTCGAATAAAGACTAAACTAGCTGAAATGGAGGGAGAAAACTGCACCCCTATCGTTAAACATTTGAAACTAATTTTTGACTGAACTAAGTTCCAGTAGCATGCAGATACACTGAAAATGCAAGTACAACCTGAAGGAACATGATGCTAAGACTAAAACTGCGCCTGAATGACTGAAAAACTGAAGAGGAACTATTACCTCAAGTTGAAGTGGAATCGAAAGGAAAGAGGTGAGGATGCTTGGCCTTTATGGCTGCATCTATTTCCCAAGTAGCTACCTCTACGGACTGACTCCTCCATGAAACCTTGACAGAAGCGACTTCTTTGTTTCTCAACCTTCGAACCGATTTCAACTGGTACCTCTTCATAAGTGAGACTATCATTCACCGCCATGCTTTCTAAAGGTACTATAGATGCTGGATCACCCATACACTTCTTCAACAATGAAATGTGAAAAACTGGATGCACTGCTGCTAGTTCTGTTGGCAACTCTAACTCATAAGCCATTTTACCAACCCTTTTCAAGATCTTGTAAGGGCCTACATATCTAGGACTGAGCTTTCCCTTCCTACCAAATCTCATCACCTCCTTCATAAGCGACACTTTCAGGAAAACCCAATCATTAACTAGGAACTCTAATTCCCTTATCCTTATAGCCGCATAGGACTTCTAGCGACTCTGGGCTGTCTTGAGTCTATCTCTAATGAGTTGTACTTTCTCTATAATGTCATGAACTGAATCTAGCCCTATTAAGGCTGCTTCACCTACTTCAAACCAATCAATTAGAGATCTACATCTACGCCCATACAATACCTCATAAGGGGCCATCTGAAGCTGGAATGGTAACTATTATTGTACGCAAACTCTATAAGAGAAAGGTGATCATCCCAACTACCCTTGAAATTGATCACGCAAGCTCTCAACATGTCCTCTATGGTCTGAATGGTACGCTCTGCCTGCCCATCTGTCTGCAGATGAAATGATATGCTAAGATTAACTTGGGTACCAAGACCTTTCTGAAATGACTTCCAGAAATGAGAGGTAAACTGAGGACTTCTATCTTAGATGATAGACAAAGGCACCCCATGCAACCTGATTATCTCATTAATGTAAGGCTTGGCGTAGTCCTCTACCGAATCTGTAGTCTTGACCGCCAAAAAAACGTGCAGACTTAGTAACTCTATCAACTATCACCCAAATGGAGTTGTGCTGTTTGCGAGTACGAGGTAAACCTGTGATGAAGTCCATGTTGATCATTTCCCACTTCCAAGTAGAAATGTTGATCTCTTGAATCATACCTCCTGGTTTCTGATGTTCTACCTTGACTTGCTGACAATAGGGGCACTTAGCGACAAAATCCGCTATATCCCTTTTCATTCTATTCAACCAAAAGACTTCCCGTAGATCACGGTACATCTTAGTGGCACCTGGATGAATAAAATATCTGGATTTATGGGTTTCTGAAAGAATCTGCTGTCTCAACTGACCCACCTTAGGAACACATAATCGACCCTGATAGCGAAGCACACCATATCCCCCTTGGGAGAAAACCTTAACTCTCTGCTGATGCTAATGGACTGCACCCTTTAGTTGAAGCAATAACGGTTCACTGTCTTGATTTTCCTTAACCTCCACTACCAATGATGATTTTTACCCATTCTGAACTATTACACCACCATCTGATATGCTCATAAGATGAACTCCTAAGCGAATAAGCCTGTGGACATCTTTTGCTAGTTCCTTTCTTTCTTTATCAACATGTGCTACACTACCCATCAATAGTCTACTAAGACCATCTGCTACTACATTGGCCTTACCAGGATGGTAATGCACACTCATATCATAATCCTTGAGAAACTCAAGCCATCTCCTTTGGCGAAGATTCAACTCTTTTTGGGTGAACACATACTGAAGGCTCTTATGGTGTGTGAACACATCTACGTGAACACCATACAAGTAATGTCTCCAAATCTTAAGTGCAAACACCATTGCTGCAAGCTCGAGGTTATGAGTTGGATAGTTCTTCTCATGCACCTTAAGTTGTCTAGAAGCATATGTTATAACCTTACCTCGCTGCATCAACACACAACCTAGGCCGACTCTAGATGCATCACAATAGATAACATAACCGTCTAAACCCTCTGGTAGAGTAAAAAATAGGAGTTGTAGTCAACCTAATTTTTAGTTCTGCGAAGCTTTTCTCACAATCATCTGACCACTGAAACTTAACCTTTTTCTAAGTCAACTTAGTCAATGGAGAGGCTATAGATGAAAATCCTTCCACGAATCTTCTGTAATTGCTAGCCAAACCCAAGAAGCTTCTGATGTCTGTGGGAGAGGTAGGTCTGGTCCATTGTTTCACTGCATCTATCTTTTGAGAATCCACTCGAATCCTTTCACTAGACACTACATGCCCAAGGAAAGTAACTGACTGCAACCAAAACTCACATTTTCTAAACTTAGTGAAAAACTGGCCATCTTTGAGAGTCTGCAGGACATACCTTAAATGATTCTCATGTTCTTCCTCATTCCTAGAGTAAATGAGGATATCATCAATAAAGATGATAACGAGCAAGTCCAAGTACTGCTTGAACACTCTGTTCATCAAATCCATGAAAGCTGCATGAGTATTGGTTAGTCCAAATAACATAACTACAAATTTATAATGACCATACCAAGTTCTGAAGGCTATTTTTGGGATGTCACTGTCTCTGACTCTGAGCCGATGATAACCAGATCTGAGGTCTATCTTTGAGAAATGACTAGCACCCTGAAGTTGGTAAAAAAAGCCATCAATCCTGGGGATGGGATACTTATTCTTAATTGTGACCTTGTTCAACTGTCTATAATCGATGCACATTCTGAGAGAACCAATTTCTTCTTTACAAACAACATTGGTGCACCCCATGGGGAAATACTGGGTCTGATGAAGCCCTTATCTAGAAGGTCTTTCAACTGCTCTTTCAATTCCTTAAGCTCAACTGGAGCCATTCTGTAGGGAGGAGTAGAAATAGGTTGGGTATATGGAAGGAGGTCAATTCCAAAGTCGATTTTCCTTTCAGGAGGAACTCCAGGAAGATCTTTTTGGAAACACTTGTAGGAACTCATTGACTACTGGAACTAACTCAAGAGTTGGGGTTTCAGAACTTTAATCCTTAACCCGAACTAGATGATAGAGACAATCCTTAGATATCAGTTTTATGGCCTTAAGGTAAGAAATAAATTGACCCATAGGCAATAATCTACTACCCTTCCATTCTAAGATTGGTTCATCTGGAAACTAAAAATAAACAATCCTAGTTCTACATTTGACTGAGGCGTAACAGGAATGTAACCAATCCATGCCTAGAATGATGTCGAAGTCTACCATTTCTAACTTTACAAGATCTGTTGAGGTGAATTTTTGGGAGACTGTGATAGGGCAATTTCTGTATACCCGTTTAGCTATAACTGGGTCACCGACTGGAGTAGAGACTGAGAAGGGTTCTGAAAGAGTTTCAGGGCTAACATTGAAGTTTACTGTTATATAAGGAGTTACAAAGGAAAGAGTAGCCCCTGGATCTAATAAAGCATAAATATCTAGATTAAAGACTCGAAACTTACCAATGACCATATCAGGAGAATCTTCTTGATCCTAGCGATCCTGAAGAGCATATAACCGATTTTGGCGCTGTCTGCCACCTGTACCAGATGAGTTACCCTGTTGAGTTAGGAGACCTTCCAGTGATGCTGAAGTTATGAATTTAGATCTACTATTATTGTCCCCTTAACCCTATTTAGAAGGATAATCTTTCAACTTGTGACCAAACTGACCACACCCAAAACATCCTTCATTTCCTACAAGGCACCCTCCCGGATGGTTCTTACAACACTTAGGACAAACTGGGTAGGTTATGGTGCCTGAACCACTACCTTGAGACTTAGAGCCTGTTGCCCTACCTTTCTGATTATTTTGGAACTTAGAGGATGGAACACAAGTCGACGAAGGTGCTGGAGATTTCTGCTGAAACTGCGAGCGATTTCCACCACCCTATTTCTGTTGAGAATAGTCATAGTTTCCTGTCCTACCCTTCTTGTTCTCCTTGGCTTGTTCCCTAAGCTTATCACCCTCAACCTACTGAGCATGAGTCATGAGCCTAGACATGTTCATATTTTCCAGCAACAAAACATTCCTACACTCTATTTTCACAAAGTATGACACTCCATACAGAAACGTGTTCATTTCAGCCTTGGAATCGGCAACCATGTGAGGAGTATACCTGGAGAGTTCGGTGAACTTGAGTTCATACTCTTGGACCGTCATAGAACCCTGCCTCAAATTCATAAACACCTTAGCTTTGGCCTCCCTCAACTTTCTTGGGAAGAACCTGTCCAAAAAGGTCTCACTAAAGCATTTCCAAGTGATAGGAGCTGCATCTGTACCCTTGTTCTTTTTTCCATTGAGTATACCAGATATGAGCTACATCCTTAAGTTGGTAAGATGCCAACTCAACCTGATCATTCCCAGTTACCTGCATCACTCCAAAGATCTTCTTGACCTCATAAATGAAGTTTTGGGGGATCCTCCCCAATCTGTGATCCTAAGAACTAAGGCAGATTCATCCTAACAAAATCCCGAACTCTAGCTGCAGCTGACCCAACATTAGCATTTGTCAGAACTGGAACCTGCTTATTGTTCTGGTTGGTCACACTCTGAGCCAACAACTGGATAGCGTTCCAAATTTTAGCATTCAAAACTTCCTACTCTGGGACAGAAGGAGTTGCATTTGCATTCCTGGCATTCATATTCCTTGCGTAAGCTCTACGAGAAGACATGATCTGAAACACATAATAAAGGATTAAAACGAGAAATTGGATCATACCTCACGCACGATAAGAGTAGCAAGAAAATGAAGTTTACCTAAGACACTTTATAGCCTTCTTCTCATTAGATGTGGTGCACTTCACACCCATCAAAATGACTCTACTTAGTGTGGCTTTTCAGACATCCTAGGACACTTAAACCTAATGCTCTGATACCAAGTTTGTCACGCCCTGAAGCTACCCTAGTACGTGAACACGGGACCTAGGATCACGAGTGACCCAAGTTAACCCTACTGGCATATCATAAGCATACTAAAGATAAAATGAAGTAAAGAAATATTGTGCGGAAGATAAATCATCATGTAAACTGAAATGATGGGGAATACCCATATACTATCTGAATAATTGAAAAGTGAGAGTTCAAAAACAACTGAAAAGTCAAACTCAAACACTAAAGCTGAACTAACTATGTCTGAAATAAGTCTTTCAATTGACTAGAAGTACTGGGACATGCCCCAGTTAAATCTAGCAAAAGCTGAAAACTAAAGACTAAAATGGAAAGATACCATGTCAACTGTCCTCGAAGAATGAGAACTCACCACTGATGATGTTAAACTGAAGATCATGATCCAATCTATGCGTGATCTGACTGCTGAGGAAATAAACCTACATTACGAGAAGATGTAATGCAGAGTATGCGTCAGTACTTGAAAGGTACTGAGCATGCAGGATAGAGTAAAGCTAAATAATAACATAACTGAACAAACAACAAAGCAAGGATATAATCTGATCATGATAAGGATACTGGAAATACTGAACATGGATAAATTGAATGCAATGACCAAGTTTATAACATGCTGAGACTGAATAGTGAACTATACTGATAACATAGAATCTGACAGAACTGTAAGAGAGCTACTAATAAGCGACATAAAACCACATGAGCTAAATGTGGAGTCTGATGTATACGCCCCATTGAGAGGACCCAATATACCCTGCCAGAGGTATAGAGGCATGTTGGCGTGATCACTAAAATGATGCCCACATAGGGGACTTACAACCTACGGGGTACGTAGTTTTTAGATTTGAGGGTGACTGACCCTAGTTCACTCGGTATTAAGCTTCTCTTAATTGATTAAGTAATTAACATTCTATTATTGAAATGTTGTAATACTGGATAGCTCAAAATACTGGCATACAATTGAGAATGCAACATTAATATACTGATAATGGATATTCGAAAACTGTGGCATGCATGTATATATCTGAAATATCTGACCTAGTATATGTAATTCATGAACTAAAAGAACTACATAGCTAGGGTTCTGAATTAATGAAAGAATCTACAACAAAAAATACTAAATTCATGATAATCTGACTTGGATCATTCAAACAGCTAAAACCCAACAATTTCTAACATTCAAGAAACCCTAGGTCTAGATAATATTAAGGGAATCAAGATTCTGATTGAAATCTAGGGACCTAATGGGCGAAAGGAACCCACTAGTTAAATCCCACATACCTGGTGACGAATTTCACGGAGACATCTTTCAATTTCGCGGCTGAAACTGATGAAACCTACTGCGTTCTTGAATTAGGGTTCTTGACTTCTTTCTCCTCTTTACATTCTAGTTTTCTATGTTTTGGTGAATGGTCTAATTTAGGTAAGTTCTAGTTTGTTTACTAGGCTAAAACTGACCAAAACTATGTAGTTTAGGGGTTAAACGACGTAGTTTAGGGGTCCAACGCATAAGGAAAAGACCAAAAGACCCCTGACTTAAAAGTTGTCGGGGTCACCGATGGACGGGACCGACGGATTGTGGATCAATCGAAGGTTCGTGCTGGTCAACCATCGATCGGTGACTGAGACTGGAATTTGGGAGTCTGACCTACGGCCCTGGACCACGAACCGTGGCCTGACCTACGGTCCGTAGGTCCTGGCGTGAGTCGACACTTCGCCAAAATTTTGGGACTTTTATGGGGAAGGCTTCAGGTGACCATCCACGGACCACCAGCACGGATCGTGGGTCACCCTACGGTCCGTAGGTGGTGCCCGTGGGTGGCACATGTAGCTTCTAAAATTTGCAATCTAGTCTTTCTAGAATACGGGGTGTTACAACTCTAACAGGCCCTTGATACTTTTTCCTCATCGAATCCCAAATATCCTTAGAAGTTTCTTTGGAAAGAATAGTTTCTAGGATGGGAGGATCAATAGCCTGAAAGAGATAATTATTTGCCTTCAAATCTTTCAATTTTCTTGCTTCGAATTCCTCTTTTTGAACATTCGTTAAGGCTTCGCCTTCCGCCGGAGCACCGATTTCGTCCTCAATAATTGGCCAATACTCTTTTGACCGTAAGAAGTTCTCCATCAGCATACTTCAATGGTCAGAGTGACCATCAAAATGCGGAATAGCTGCTAGAACGTAATTTCTCTCTAAAGCCATAAGCTAGAAATATTTCTCTTTGTTTTTTTTTCTTTTTGGATCTAACATGGCTCTGATGCCACTGATAGTAAAACATATTCAAAAAGCAAAAATAGAATAGAGAAAGAGAGGCAGTAAATGTGAAAAGAAATTTCCTCGACTGATACTTTTCAATGCTGCTACTGCAGTCTTGATATAGCAAAAAAAAACACAGTAAACTTAAACTAAAAATTAGGAACAATCCTACAAAGCTTTTTCCTAAAAACTAGATAACAAACCACGTATAAAGCTACTTCCTAAAGACTAGGATAAACCTATCAGATAGGAAATTTATTTACTAACAGCTCTTATTTTACTAAGGGGACTCTTTTAAAACTAACATAAGGTACTCTAAAGTTCTCAATTTAGAGTTATAGCTCTCAATCTCTCCCAACAAACGGGTGAGTTTTTTAGTCTTTTTCTGTATCTTTCACTACAATCGATGATTTATAATTAATATTTGTGTTAATGGTAAAATTCTTGACTTTATCCTTAAAGGATTTTAGTTGTACTGTGTAACACCTCGCTAATTGAAAGAACCAGAAAGACTTAAAATTATAAAGGAACCATTTTTTGAAATAATCAAATTTGGAAAGTTTGACAAAGTTAAGCTAAGTATGAATTTTGGGGTCAACTTCAAACGACAATAACTCCTAGCTCAGGATGAGTACTTAGGTGTGATACAAGATACATTAGGAAATATCTTTGAATTATATTTCCAACGCCACCGAGTTTGATCAATTTCAAGTTCGTATGACGGAGATATGCCCATTTGAAGTTGGACTATCTAGATATGAAAGTCAAAACCGGATTTTAGAAGGGTATTATGGTATTTTCAATATCCAATTATTTATATTCGTTTTTGGTAATTAAGTTGGGGTCTAAACTGATTGGATTCAGTTTATGCTATTGAAAATAAGTTTGGGTTTTGAGAGAAGAGAAAAGAAGAGGAGAAAAGAGAAGAAGAAGTAAGGAATCGCCAAGTTCTTGAAGATTTGCTTGTGGATTTCGCCAAGGGGTGATCCTTACTAGGTATGTGAGATCACATATCATTGGGTTAGTTCACCCACATGCCAATCATGATTTTAATTAGCGAAATTGTGTTCTTGAAAGTATAGAAATTGAGTTCTTGATGGATTTGTTGAAGTTTCTATTAGGTTCTTGATTGTTGAAGTTATTGAGAAGTTCTTGATTTAAATTCATGAAATTAGATGTCGTTTTGAGTAGATTCTTGCATATTTTGGTGATGTATTCGAATCTAAGTGTTTGGGGAAGGAACCAATTGAATCTAGAGTGTTTAGAGTTGAAAAACGAGCAAGAAAAATCGGGATTTGATTTCTACCCTTTCCCACATCTTTCCGTACTAGTTCCCTTGTAATGTACCCATGTTTCCTAGTTGATTTCTACACTCTAAGGTACGTCTAAAAATATGAAATCATCCATAACATGATATCATGAGCCTTGAATCTATAATTCAATTCAAGGAAGGTTAGGAGTCAAGTCAAGAAAAGTTCATAGAGTTTCCCAAGACACTTTTACAAACTTTTTAACTTTGTTTTAAGACTTGAGTTTTGAGTTGAGTAAAGTGTAAAGAGTGAAGTTCATTTCTTCAAAGAGTATATGGGAACTATGTATTCCCAAAGAGTTTAAAATGTTTTCACATTTAAATAAGAAAGGAAATTAAAATTTTCAAAGGAACCTTGAGCCAGTTTTCAGTAAAGAGTAAATGCTTTCACAATTAAGCAAAAGAGGAAACTTTGATTTCCAAGAAAAAGCCTTTGAGCTAAGTTTTGAGCAATTATTTCAAACCGCAGAAAAAAGTTATGTTTTTAAAAAATAAGAGCTAGTATTATATTTTGGGAATAGTATTGAGCACTAATATGAGAGAGAGTTCAGACAACTCCTAGCCCCCATAAACTATGTATCCATCATGGGTAGAAAAATGTCATACTTTTTAGATTATTCCTTAGTGATTTTTTGCATAGACTAGTGGATCAACTTAGTAGTAAGGTTCTATACCTTCGGCAAGGTATAGAACGGCTCTGGCAGCGTGTGGAAAAATGATGTATCATTACAATAGCTCTTAAGTGATGGTTGTTGGTTAGAGAAACTCCCACAGAAGTATTTTGTATTATTATATACACAGATTTACTTGTATTTTTATATACATCCAGAGTTTATATTGTATCTTTGTATACATACAGAGTTACTATTGTATTTCTAAATACACAGAGTTGTTATCCAAATTTTAAAAGCTTTTCTCTATACTGCATTCATATTATTGCTTTATATTGAAATGAGTTGAGTTGAGCCCATGTATGTTTTTTCAGTTCCTTTCAAGTTTATGTCTTGTTTTAGAATTCCCCTCGCATGCTCGTACATTCAATGTACTGACGCCATTTGACCTGCATCATTGTTGTGATGCATATACAGGCAACCAGGATCAGCATCCAACGCTTCGTTCATCCAGTTGAACATTTAGAGTCTTGTGATGAGCCTCCTTGCTTTTTGAAGGATCCCTATTTATATTGCTCTAGTAGTTTTCAGTTGTTAGGATGATTGGAGGTCTTGTCCCGACATCCCTTATAGTTTTAAAGGCTTCATAGATAGACAACTAGTTAGTTCATTTGTCACAATTTTGTAATTGACTTATGTTTTGAAACTTTAGTTTCCATCTTGGCTAGTTGAATGTTTCCTTTAACACATTCTAAGTTTATTTCATGAGTTCATCATTTGAGACTATTTTCTTGTGTTTAAGTCTCTCGCTGAGTAGTAAGCTAGGCTAAGGGTTCGCTTGGGGCCACCAATGGTTCTCGAGTGCCAGTCCCGCCCAAGGTGTAGGCTCGGGGTGTGACAAACTTGGTATGAGAGCACAGAGTTCAAGAGTCCTAAGGAGTCTATAAAGTCGTGTCTGTAGAGTCTTATTTATCGATGTGAAGCGCGCCATATCTATAACTAGGAGATTGCGACACTTAGGAACTATCTCACTTATTTCATATTCATTTCGTGCGATATAGTGTATCTCTATAAACGTTTCTTCCTAACTCGTGCTTGTCCGTGTATTTCAAATCATGCCTCAACGAAGAGTTGTCAGAGGTCGTCCGGCTAGAAGAAATGTTGAACCAAAGGAACAAGGGGTACCTAATGCACCAGAAGTGCAACCCCGATGAGAGGTCACCAATGTTGAGTTCTATGAAGCCATCCGGATGTTGAGCCAAGTTGTGACCAACCAAGCTGGGCAACATAGAGAGAATTGACAAGAAGTGGTTGATACTTCAAGGATCCGTGAGTTCTTAAGGATGAATCCTCCAAGCTTCACTGGTTCAAGTGTCACAGAAGATCCAGAAAACTTTGTTGAAGAGCTTCAAAAGGTTTTTGAGATCATGCATGTTCTGATGGTGAGAGGATAGAACTAGTTGTATACCAAATGAAAGGTGTCACTAGGATCTGGTTTGATCAATGGAAGAAGAACCGAGCTGAGGGTGAACCACCCGTGAGTTGGGCTTGTGTTGAAGAGGCCTTCTTGGGGCGTTTCTTCCCTCGAGAACTGAGAGAAGCAAAGGTACGAAAGTTTCTCACTCTTAAGAAGGATTATTTGAGCATTCATGAGTACAGTCTGAAGTTCACACAACTTTTCTGCTATGCTCCGGAGATGGTTACTGACATGAGGAGCAGGATGAGTTTATTTATTGCTGGGTTGTCTCGCCTGTCAAGTAAGGAAGGTAAGGCAGCTATCCTGAAATGAGATATGGACATAGCAAGGCTAATGATCCATGTGCAACAATTTTAGGAGGACAAGCTTAGGGATAAATAAGAGTTTAAGAATAAGAGGGCTAAGACATTAAGGAATAAGTGCGGGCAGCAAAAGAGTAATACGAACTGGTCATCCTTCCAACTGAAACAAAAGGGACCTGCTCCATCATCTGCTAGTGCACCTGCACCAAGGAACAAAAGTGAGTACAATAGTCAGAATTCCCAGAATTTCAGAACTAGACCTGCACATTCTCAAGGTAGTGTGGCACAAGGGGGTAGTAAGCCTCCTGCATGTGCTAAGTGTGGTAGGAGCTACTCAGGGATGTGTCATGATGACTCCAATGGTTATTTCAAGTGTGGCCAAAATGGTTATTTTATGAGAGGGTGTCCAAAGAACAGACAGGGGAATGGTAATGCGGGAAATAGAGCCCAGTTTTCTTCAGTTTCTCCACCAGACAAAGCTGCATCTAGAGAAGATACTTCAGGGGCAAATGGAGGAGGAAACCATCTTTATGCTATCACCAGTCGCCAAGAGCAAGAGGATTCGCCAGATGTTGTCGCTTGTATGATCCATGTCTTTAACTTTGATGTTTATGCTTTGCTAGATCCAGGAGTGAGTTTATCATTTGTAACTCCTTATGTTACGATGAATTTTGATGTTTTTACTGAGAAACTTTTTGAGCCCTTTAGTGTTTCTAAACCTGTTGGTGAGTCTATTCTAGCAGAGAGAGTCTATCGTGATTGTACCATTTCCGTCAATCACAAGAGCACCATGGCTGACTTAGTTGAGTTAGATATGGTAGATTTTGATGTCATTCTTGGTATGGACTAGCTTCATGCCTATTATGCCTCAGTTGATTGTAGAACTCGAGTTGTCAAGTTTCAGTTTCCTAATGAGCCAGTTATAGAGTAGAAGAGTAATTCAGCAGTGCCTAAGGGTCATTTTATTTCGTACCTTAAAGCGAGAAAGTTAGTTTCCAGGGGGTGTGTCTATCACTTAGTCCGAGTTAATGACTCTAGTGTTGAGATACCTCTTATTCAGTCAGTTCCAGTAGTAAAAAAGTTTCCAGAAGTCTTTCCAGATGATCTTCCCAGAGTCCCTCTTGAGAGAAAAATAGATTTCGGTACAGATATTGTTCCTCATACTCATCCTATATCTATTTTGCCATATAGAATGGCACCAGCAGAGTTGAAAGAGTTAAATGAGCAGTTGAAACATCTCTTAGAGAAAGGTTTTATTCGACCAAGTGTCTCACCTTGGGGCGCTATGGTCTTGTTTGTGAGGAAGAAGGATGGTTCTCTTAGCATATGTATAGATTACCGTTAGTTGAACAAGGTTACCATCAAGAATAAGTATCCTCTTCCGAGAATTGATGATTTTTTTTATCAGCTTCAGGGTGCCACCTGCTTCTCTAAGATAGACCTCAGATCTGGCTACCATCAATTAAGAGTAAGGGAATATGATATTCCAAAGACAGCTTTTAGGTACCGTTATGGTCATTATGAGTTTTTGGTCGTGTCGTTCGGTTTAACTAATGCACCTACAGCGTTCATCGATCTTACGAATAGTATTCAAGCCTTATTTAGATATATTTCTTATCATGTTCATTGATGACATTCTAATCTATTTGAGGAATAAGGAAGATCATGCAAGTCATCTCAGGATAGTTCTCCAAACTCTAAAGGATAGAGAGTTGTATGCCAAGTTCTCTAAGTGTAAGTTTTGGCTGGAGTTTGTGGCATTCTTAGCCTACATTGTTTCCGGTGATGGAATTAAAGTTGATACCCAGAAGATAGAGCCAGTGCAGAATTGGCCTAGACCCACATCTTCAACTGATATTAGGAGTTTCTTGGGGTTTCTGGATATTATAGAAGGTTTGTAGAGGGGTTCTAATCTATTTTCTCCCCTTTGACCAAGTTGGCTCAGAAAACAGTGAAGTTTTAATGGTCTGATGCTTGTGAAAAAAACTTTCAGAAATTGAAAAAGAGGTTGACTACTACCCCAATATTGACCTTACCAGAAGGTACGCAAGGTTTTGTTGTATATTGTGATGCGTCTAAAGTTAGTTTGGGTTGTGTGTTAATGTAGAATGGCAAAGTTATAGCTTATGTTGCAAGACAATTGAAAGTTTACGAGAAGAACTACCCAACCCATGACTTAGAGTTGGCTGCCGTAGTATTTGCTTTGAAAATATGATGTCATTATTTGTATGGTGTTCATATAGATGCACTGATCACAAAAGTCTTCAGTATGTGTTTAGTCAGAAAGATTTTAATCTCAGACAGAGAAGGTGGTTAGAGTTATTAAAAAATTATGAGATGAGTATTCTTTATCACTCAGGTAAGGCTAATGTTGTTGCTGATGCTTTGAGTAGATTATCTGTGGGTAGTACCACCCATTTTTAAGGAGATAGGAAAGAGTTAGCAAGAGAGGTGCATAGACTTGTACGATTAGGATTTCGACTAATGGATTCCACAGAAGGAGGAGTAGTGGTGATGAATGGGGATGAATCATCATTAGTGTCAGAAGTAAAAGTGAAGCAAGACCAAGATCCTATTTTGCTTGAATTGAAGGCAAATGCTCATAAGCAAAAAGTAATGGCTTTTGAACAAGGGGGAGATGGTGTATTAAGGTATCAAGGTAGATTGTATGTATCGAGGGTGAATGAACTCCAAGAGAGGATTATAGAGGTAGCTCATAGCTCCAAATATTCTATACATCCGGGTTCCACAAAGATGTACCATGACTTGAGAGAGGTATATTGGTGGAGTAGCATGAAGAAAGTTATTGCTGAGTTCGTTGCTAAATGCCCGAATTGTCAACAAGTTAAGGTAGAGCACCAAAAGCCCAGTGGTTTGGTTCAGAATATAGTACTTCCGGAATGGAAGTGGGAGATGATCAATATGGATTTTATCACAGGTTTACCAAGGTCTCGCAGACAGCATGACTCTATTTGGGTGATTATTGATAGAATGACGAAATCAACCCATTTTTAACCGGTAGAGACTACCCATTCAACAAAAGATTATGCTAACTTATATATTCAAGAGGTAGTCAGACTTCATGGGGATTCAATATCAATTATTTCAGATAGAGGAACACATTTTACTACACAGATTTGGAAGTCATTCCAGAAAGGCTTGGGTTTAAATATGAACTTAAGTACTGCTTTTCATCCTCAGACAGATGGTCAATCAGAATGCACTATTCAGACTCTAGAAGATATGTTGAGGGCCTGTGTGATTGATTTCAAGGGTAATTAGGATGATCACCTACCTCTCATTGAGTTTGCTTATAACAACAGTTACCATTTTAGCATTCAGATGGCTCCTTATGAAGCTCTTTATGAGAGAAGGTGTAGATCTCCAATTGGATGGTTTGAGGTTGGTGAAGCTAGGTTGATAGGACCAGACTTAGTTCATCAAGCTATGAAGAAAGTGAAAGTTATTCAAGAGAGGTTGAAATCAGTGCAAAGTCGTCAGAAATCCTACACAGATGTTAGGAGAAGGGACTTAAAGTTTGAAGTAGATGATTGGGTTTACTTGAAAGTTTCACCCATGAAAGGTGTTATGAGATTTGGTAAGAAGGGGAAACTTATTCCCCGGTATATTGGTCCTTACAGAATATCCAAAAGGATTGGTAATGTAGCTTATAAGTTGGAGCTACCATAAGAGTTAGCAATGGTTCATCTGGTATTTCACACCTCCATGTTGAAGAAGTGTATGAGAGATCCTTCACTTATCATACCTACGGAAGATATTGGTATGAATGATAGCTTATCACATGAGGAGATTCCTGTTCAGATTCTAGATCACCAAGTTTGCAAGTTGAGAACTAAAGAAATAGCATCAGTCAAAGTTCTGTAGAGAAATCAGTTTGTTGAGGAGGCTACTGGGGAAGCTGAGGAGGATATGAAGAAGAGATACCCACATCTCTTAGAATTCGGAGAAGTTCCAAATTAAGGTACTAATCCATTTCTTGGCTTTTATTTTAAGTTGGCATGTTGTTTTTACAGTTTGCTTGTTGGGTGTTTGAACTAGGTGTTAGATGTTACGCCTTAGCCTTCTAAGAGTATTCTCATTCAAAGACAAATATTCCCAAGGGGGAGATATTGTAACACCTCGCTAATTTAAATAACTAGAAAGATTTAGAATTAGAAAGGAACCATTTTTGGAAATAATCAAATTTGGAAAGTTTGACAAAGTTAAGCTAAGTATGAGTTTTAGGGTCAACTTCAAACAACCATAACTCCTATATCAGAATGATTTAGGTGTTCTATAAGATACCATAGAAAATATCTTTGAATTATCTTTCAAACGCCACCGAGTTTGATCAATTTCAAGTTCGTATGAGGGAGATATGCCCATTTGAAGTTGGGCTGTCTAGATAATGAAAATCAAAATCGGATTTTAGAAGGGTATTATGGTCTTTTCACCACCCAATTAATTAAATTCATTTTTTGTAATTAATTTTGGGTCTAAACTGATTGGATTCAACTTACGCTATTGAAAATAAGTTAGGGTTTTGAGAGAAGAGACAAGAAGAGGAGAACAGAGAAGAAGAAGCAAGGAATCGCCAAGTTCTTGAAGATTTGCTTGTGGATTTCGCCAAGGGGTGATCCTTACTAGGTATGTGAGATCACATAGCATTGGGTTAGTTCACCCACGTGCCAATCATAATTTTATTCAGTGAAATTGTGTTCTTGAAAGTATAGAAATTGAGTTCTTGATGGATTTGTTGAAGTTTCTATTGGGTTCTTGATTGTTGAAGTTGTTGAGAAGATCTTGATTTAAATTCATGAAATTAGATGTAGTTTTGAGTAGATTCTTACATATTTTGGTTATGTATTCGAATTTAAGTGTTTGGGGAAGGAACCAATTGAATCTAGAGTGTTTAGAGTTGAAAAATGAGCAAGAAAAATTGGGATTTTCTGGGCAAGGGTCTGGGATGCCTCGCCAGCCAAAGCACCCCATTTTATGTTCTATAGTTTGGGTTCTGGGGCGTCGTGCCAGCCAGTGTGCCCCATCCCCAGTTTTGATGTTTTTGGGTCTGGCGCCCCGCGCCACTCAGAGCGCCAGGGACGCCAGGTTCTCTACCCTTTCCCACTTCTTTCCGTACTAGTTCCCTTGAAACGTACATATGTTTCCTAGTTGATTTCTACACTCTAAGGTACATATAAACAACATTAAATCATCCATAACATGATATCATGAGTCTTGAATCCATAATTCAATTCAAGGAAGGTTAAGAATCAAGTCAAGAGAAGTTCATAGAGTTTCCCAAGAGTCTTTTACAAACGTTTTAACTTTGTTTTAAGACTTGAGTTTTGAGTTGAGTAAAGAGTAAAGAGTGAAGTTCATTTCTTCAAAGAGTATATGGGGACTATGTATTCCCAAAGAGTTTAAAATATTTTCACATTTAAATAAGAAATGAAACTGAGGTTTCCAAAGGAGCCTTGAGCTAGTTTTTAGTAAAGAGTAACTGCTTTCACAATTAAGAAAGAGAGGAAACTTTGATTTCCAAGAAAAAGCCTTTGAGCTAAGTTTTGAGAAATTATTTCAAACCACAAAAAGAAGTTATGTTTTTAAAATATAAGAGCTAGTATTATATTTTGGGAGTAGTATTGAGCACTGATATGGGGGAGAGTTCAGACAACTCCCAGCTCCCATAAACCATGTAGCCATCATGGGTAGAAAATGGTCATACTTTTTATATGATTCCTTAGTGAATTTTAGCATAGACTAGTGGATCCACTTAGTAGTCAGGTTCTATACCCTTGTCAAAGTATAGGACGGCCCTGGCAGCGTGAGGTAAAACGTTGTATCATCACAATAGCTCTTAAGTTATAGTTGTCGGTTAGAGAAACTTCCACAAAAGTATTTTGTATTATTATATACACAGAGTTACTTGTATTTTTATATACATCCAGAGTTTATATTGTATCTTTGTATACTTACAGAGTTACTACTGTATTTATAAATACACAGAGTTGTTATCCATGTTTTAAAAGCTTTTCTCTATATTGCATTCATATTATTGCTTTATATTGAAATGAGTTAAGTTAAGTTGAGTTGAGCCCATGTAAGTTCTTTCAGTTCCTTTCAAGCTTATGTCTTGTTTTAGTATTCCCCTTGCATGCTCGTACATTCAATATACTGATGTCATTTGGTCTGCATCATTGTTATGATGCAGATACATGTAACCAGGATCAGCATCCAATGCTTCGTTGATCCAGTTGCGTATACAGAGTCTTGTGGTAAGCCTCATTGCTTTTCGGAAGATCCCTATTTACATTGCTCTAGTATTTTTCAGTTGTTAGGATGATCGGGTGTCTTTTCCCGACATCCCTCCTACTTTTAGAGGCTTCATAGATAGACAGTTAGTTAGTTCATTTGCCACTATTTTGTTATTGGATTATGTTTTAAGACTTGAGTTTCCATCTTGGCTAGTTGAATGTTTCCTTTAACACATTCTAAGTTTATTTCATGAGTTCATTATTTGAGACTATTTTCTTGTGTTTAAGTCTTCTGCTAAGTAGTAAGCCAGGACAAGGGTTCGCTTGGGGCCAGCAATGGTTCTTGAGTGTCAGTCCCACCCAGGGTGTAGGCTGGGGCGTGACATACTGGATGTAGTTTTTTTTGGAAATTTCGATTCCAAATCTTTGTTAATCTTCTGATTTTTGATTAATTTTTTACTTGCCTGTTCGTAATGGAGTTTGAGATCCCTCAAATTGCATTCATGAGTTTCATTACTTTACTTTGATCATGATGCTAAGTTTCAAAACTGAGCCTATATATCCAAAATTGATTTTTGGAGTTTGTTTCCATTTATTATTCAATGAATATTAAGTTTTACCCATTATTTGAGATGTTGAAGGTCCATTTATGTTGAATTGAAGAAATTGTGAATTAGTTATGCGGCCTAAACTATTGTATGCTCATTATGGTGCCCATAACGTTTTTCCTTTCGATATGGTAATTCCCGTTGCCCGCCCTCCACCCCTTTTTTATTTTTTCTCGATTGATTTTAAACTTGTTATTTTTGGAATTTTTCCAATGTTTGTGCCATTTTTCTCTAGTTTTAGTTCTTTTACTCTTTCTGCCAGATATATACGTGTATTTCATTTACGAGTTCAAACCTTTACCAAAAATCTTGTTAATTGGGTATTTCGGGTTTCTTGACATCGCAGGCCGAACTCGCCCATGAATCCTTGCAGAGGAAACTAGAAGAGAACTTGTTTGCAAGTTCTCAAGTTAGTTGTTGAATTGGACGCTTAGTTAGTCAAAGTCGACATTTGAAAGAGGTCAGTCCACCTGTTTTTCCTCAAAATAATTTGTAATTGATACAATTCCATTAAAGCTAAATTTAACAAAATATATGTTCCCTCTATTATATTTTTGAAATTTTTTTTATTGTTTGCAATGAAAATCGCTGAATTGATGACCAAACGATCAAATCCAATTAAAGAGAGGCTTTAATCTGTAATTTTCTCGTAAACCTGATTAGCTTACATTAGAAATGTTTCACCAGTTCCCCATATGTTTACACATTTAGGTATTTCTTATCTTGCTTAAAATATCACTATCGACACCGTCAACTTGCTTTTAAGCCTTACACCTATTAAAATTAATCACCAATGATTTAACTTTGATGAAATTAGCATTTATGTTCTCAATACTGAGTTTCTGCAATTATGGGCTCAAAACATAGTTGATTATTTTATTATTATTCACATATGTATTTAACATTTGTGGCAAACATATTGGATGCAATTGAACGCGTAGGAACTACATCAGGCTACCTCATTTCTTATACCAACCGATATTTAAGTAAATATATATGAATGAAATGGGTGATCCTCCAGATCTCTCTCACATCAAATGGCAGTTCCGATAGGCTGCACTATCCACATTTTCTCTAGAGTACAATGTCTATTAACACTGTTTCGAAAATTCAATTGTTTTCAGTAAGCATGTTTTCCTAATTGATGAATTTCTTCCTCTGTCGTTATAATTTCTGGATGATCAACCAGAAGTACAAAGCCCAGGGTTTTGGGTTTCAGCTGAAGGAGGTGCAACTATTAGTCCAATCGGTAACACATCGTTTTTACATTTGCTTTAGGTTTTCAATTCTAATTCAGTATTTTTTTCCCCAATTTGTTATTGTAGTTAGTAATTCAGTAGTTTGTTTGATCTTCCTTTCTGGTTGCAAGCATAAATGAATTTACCTTAAGTATTTATTTTTGATAATAAGATCGCATTCAGTATTATATTGTTAGTCTTATTATTATTTATGGATTTTCAAGTGATTCCTTGTGAATGTTCCTTGTAGGTCTTCTGTTCCTCTACACGACCTAGATTTTACTTACTTTTCTTTTAAACTTATCCTAAGTGAACCAAGTTGCCTAAGGTATTTCAATTGCGAAGTAAAGCCAGTAAAATAAGAACACAATGTTTTACGTGAAAACACCCGGCTCACAAAGGTGTAAAATCCACGACCTGTTCCTCAACAGGATTTACCCCAACTTCACTAAATAAATGAGCCTCAACAACCAAAGAGATTACAAGAGTTAAGTAACCTAAAGATTAATCAACTAATATTTATTCTAGCACAAACCTCCAAGGTGTGTATTTCCAGTGTCTTCGAGTTGCCCTCAACTTGAAGACTAAGATCCTAGATTCAGTTTATAAATCACTGAACTATCAATACAATAAAATCACAAACACTAAGATACTTCCTAGAGTCTGTTTTTCAATGTTCTCCGTTCAGCAGTACCTTGAAAGTTAATCACTTGATTCTTTATTGCTTTGTAAGTGTGTAAGGAGTATGGACACATCTCCTCTTATTTATGTTTTTGCTATCAGAAGTCTTCTATTCCTTTTCTGACTCTTCTTTCATTCAACAACTCTATTTCATTTAGAGTTTTACTTGCAATGAAACTCCTTTATGAAATAGAAGTCTTCCATGAAAACCAACGTTTGAGATTACTTTGCCAACGTGTTCCTTGCATTTCATCAGTTATCAAAACAATGCTTATCCCAAAAAATTCCCCCTTTTTATGATGACAAACCTATGTCCATTTTATACATCCATTTTCACTTTGCTATTCTGACCTATTAACATTTAAGCATGGAACACTTTGGACAAGACAGATTAGTTGTGGGTTATAAATACTACATACCCTGTTCTTCCCCCTTTTGGGCATCATCAAAAATTGTTTCAAGATAAATAATAAGGATAGAAGCGTAAAAATGATTAATACTGAATCTGCACCAAAATATGGCGATCAAAGTCATAACCAAATCAGCTAAAAACAGTGAGTAACATAGACAAAAGTACCAAGAGCTGAAATTAGTGTAGGAACAGCCAAAATAGAACACAGAATACAACCAAAGGGCATTAAACGTCTTAAAGAAAGAGCACACACAAAACATGATTCACAAAAACAACATAGTCGAGCAGAGAGACAAAAGAGAAGAGAGCTTTCAAGGGACTAAGGTGGGATTTTGAGTGGATAGTAGGTTAGTTAAATGGCACACAGTGGCAATATTTGCATTTCTTTCCAGATCAAGTTCATTTTGGAGAACCACTACCTGAGCCTCCTAACTCTCCATTTCTAATTGATGAGCAGTCGTCATAGCTGCTAGTTTATCTTCCTTCTCAGCAGGTTGACATTTCAATCGTTGAAGAGGGGAGTTCAGGCGCCTCATAGAAATAGGAAGAGCCATATGATTAACCCGACCTACCACGTCCTTGACAGTTTGAGAGACCCACAACTGTATTGGCACATCAAAAGCCTCAAAGATAGAAGCCATCCAGAACCCATAAGGAAGTGCATGACCATTTTTATTCTGATTAAGAACCCTTTGCATGTGGTTGATAATCAGAAAGGGTAAATTTATAAGCACCTCAATGTCCAATAACTCCATAAGGGTGAGATGAAGAAACTTAGCATGCGTCCGTCGTTGCTTTCGTTGTAGGATAATCTTATGAACCACATCAAAGTAGAGCTTATGTAGCAGAGACATCTCATTCTTCTAAATGCAACGATGATGAGGCAGATTAGGCTTTGACAAGAGCTTTTGACAGATACTTAGTGTAGAGGAATTGGCAGGTAAAGAAGGTCATTCAAGCTTTACATAGTGATTCCACCCGGCAAAAGGAATCTCTAATATCCGAGTAACATCAGCAGGGACCAAATGAATAAGGGTGTTTCTCACAGTGGAGGTAAAAGATAGACCATCACTCTTGCTATTTATGTAAAATTCAGTTACCTCCCTCTTAGCCATCTTACGTTAGATATCTCCCTAAATAAAAAGAGCTGACCAACCTTGAGCCCCTATGTTGGACAGTAACACAGCCATTTCAAGACCCCCAAATCCAGTGACCACTCTTCCTCAAAGAACTGATTGTTGATGGAAGTAAATAATTCTCTCAAGCTGAGCGGAAGATGCTGAAGGATTGGACTGGGTTGGATTCTCAACATCCGATCCAGACAAAGAACACGATGAGGAAACAGGGGAAGCAACCTGTTTCTTTTTGGATGTCGACGTGAAATTTCTTGATGATCAAACTATTGGGACAGATTTTGAAGAGGATTTCATGGCTTTTGGGGGTGGGCTTTGGCTTAAAGCAATAAGATTTAGAAGCAATGTGTTTACCACGCCTAACCCTACAAAAAACGACATCATCATCAGAAATAACAATGTCAGGGGATGTAGGGAAAGTTCTTACAAAGGCACGGGTCCTTTTACTTGCTGCTAATGCAGAAGCCAGATCAACCTCAGCCTGATGACATTTTTGGCGAGTTTGTTATACCCTAACACCGAAAATTGAGGGATTAGTTGTGAGTGGAGACGATTCAGACACAAGATTCTACACAAACTTTCTATTGAGAGCCCTAAGACGATGCTTACCCTTTGTAGGCACAAGATTAGCCAAAGGAATTTCCACAGAAGTATCTATACTCAAGGGGATAGGGGTAACCGAAAGTGCCATGAGAAAAAGTTCAGTTGAACTAGGAAAAAAGTGATTACGACTTACAGAGCTCCAATTTGTAGACCCATCTAGTGCGACCCTGAAAGTTGCATGTTCTCTCGATTCCCCCTCACTCGATGCTTCAAGAAGAAGAACTAAAGGAAGGTCTGAAGAATGATTTTCCGCAATAGTTGGGCTGGATGGAGGGCCATTTAGCGACACAACATAGGCGATTCCATCCTCAGACATCAAGATAATAGTTGACGGAGATGTTACGCTGATTAAGGCAAGAGAACTATCGATGGCTTCATGATTTCAGTTTTTCCAAGGGATTTCGGTGAAAACGCCATATTTGAGGATTCAAGCTTTTGGTGAATATGGGTAATCAAGAAAAGTATTTGGGAAGAAGAGGAGGCTTTAAGAAGGTGAAAAGACGAGAGCACGTGTGATATGATGGTGACAGCTTTCAGAGCGAAACAGAAAAAAGAGGGAGACGAAGGGTTTTTGGTTTTTGGCGGTTAGTATTAATGAGAGAGAAAAAATAAAATAACCATGTTATTAATATGTATCAGCATGTGGTACTCTAAATTAAAAGCATTTTATCCCTGAGGTGTGCTCCACAATTTGCTTAGCTAATTTGTACTTATATTTCATTACTCAAAGTAACAAAAATCCATGAGAATTCATAAGAGCATATAAGGACAAAATTGATATACAAGTGAATGTATTTGATAGACTAGATAATTTATCACTTCATAGCCTAAACACTTATTTTTCATATAGTGACAGTTTTCTAACCAATCATTGAGGGAGGGAAATTATGCAATCTTAATCATACCCAAGTCTAGTCTATTTTTCTCAAAGTGCTCTCTACTTAATGCTTTGGTAAAAATGTCAGCGATTTGTTCCTCAGTGGAGCAAAACATTATTGATATATGACTTTTTTCTACATTATCTCACAGAAAATGGTGTCTTACATCAATGTGTTTTGTTCGTTTATGTTTTACAGGATTCTTTGTTATATTAATAGCACTAGTATTATCACATAAAATAGGAATCCGGCCAACATTTAAACCAAAATCCAACAGTTGTTGTTTGAGCCATAGCAATTGTGCATAACATGATCCAGCCGCCACGTATTCAGCACAGTAGACAAGGCTACATAATTTTGTTTCTTAGTGGACCAGGATATCAAACATGTTCCAAGAAAGTGAGCCATACATGTGGTACTTTTCCTGTCGACCAGGTATCCAATTATAGTCAGCATTTGCCTAACCAACAAGATTGAAATTACTTTCTTTGAAGTACCAAAGTCCCAGATCAGTGGTTCCTTTGAGATACCTGAAAATTGTCTTGTATGACCATGGTCTAGTAGAAACTTAGATAGTCTTTCATACCATGCTCTTGGAGCTTGCTTCAGTCCATACAGAGCTTTGTCTAATTTATAAACATGATCAGGGAACTCAGGATTTTCAAACCCAGGTGGTTGTTTTACATATATCTCTTCTTTCAAATATCCATTCAAGAATGCACTTTCACATGTGAACTCTTTAAAAACAACAAATGCAATAAGTAATCGAATAGCTTCAAGTCTTGCTACAGAGGCAAAAGTCTCATCATAGTTGATTCCCTCTTCCTGATTGTACCCCTGAACCACCAACCTTGCCTTGTTTCTTATGACTGTTCCGTTCTCATCTAGCTTGTTTCTATATACCCATTTAGTTCCAATCATTGTTCTCCCTTCTAGTGATGGAACAAAATGCCATGCCTTACTTCTCTTGAATTGATTGAGCTCCTCTTGCATTGCTTGTATCCAATCTTCATCAAGAAGAGCCTCATTCACCTTTTTGGGTTCAACCATGGACACAAAAGCTTGAAATGCACATAAGTTCTTTAGACCTGATCTGGTAGTGATTCCAGATGTTAAGTCTGTAAGAACATTATCATTGGATGCAATCCTTGATACTTGTAGCTTTTTACATTCAGCCCTGAAGAGATCTCAGTAGTATCTACTGTATTTTGGTCGTCAATGTGACCAGTATCTTGACTTATTGTTCCCCCTATCTGTGTGTTCTCTGATTGCTCACCTGAAGGATCAGGTTGCTTACCTTGTTTCTGCCTGTGTTCCTCAATTTCATTATCACCTTGGTGTTAGTCTCAAACAAAGAACTGTTTTTATAAAAAATAACATGCACACTCTCTTCAACACATTTTGTTCTTTTATTCAAAACCCTATATGCTTTACTATGTGGAGAATATCCTAGGAAGATTCCCTCATCACTTTTTGCATCAAATTTTCCCAGGTTATTTTTCCCATTATTATGAACAAAACATCTGCAACCAAAAGTCCTCAAGTGAGAGATATTTGGTTTTCTACCTTTGAGTAATTCATAGGGAGTCTTCTATTAGATAGGATGAGTCATGCATTTGTTGATAATGTAACAAGCAGTACTAATGGCCTCAGCCCAGAAATTCTTTTCAAGATTGTTGGCAATCATCATGGTTCTGGCCATATCTTCTAAAGTCCTATTTTTCCTTTCAACTACTCCATTTTGTTGAGGAGTCCTAGCAGCAGAAAAATTATGATCTATTCCATGAGATGAACAAAATTCTACAAATTTTGCATTTTCAAATTTTGTTCCATGATCAGACCTAATGGAAATCAAGGACAATCCTAGAGTTTTCTCCATATTTCTTGATAAAGATAGGAAAAACATCAAAGGATTCTTCTTTAGAAGCTAGGAATAGAGTCCAAGTGAATCTAGAAAAATCATCAATAATGACAATACATACCTTTTTCTTCATCTGCTTCTTACCCCTATTGGTCCGCATAGGTCCATATGAATTAATTCAAGGCACTTGGTTGTACTTACCTAGTTCTTTGACTTGAAGGAGATCTCACTTGCTTCCCCCTTACACATGCACCACAAATTCTGTCATTTTTTAGTTTAGTTTTAGGCAAGCCTATAACCATCTCTTTTTCTAACAGTTTGTTTATTTGTTTCAAACTTGCATGGCCAAGTCTTTTGTGTCATAGTAAGGGATCATTAGCCATTGCACTGAGACACTTCAGATTTGTGCCAGGCATTCCCATGATGTCAGCTTTGTACACATTTCTATGTCTTTTAGCTGTTAAGATAACTTTAACTCATTTCTTCTTTTCCTTTTCTAGTTACAGACATCTTTAAAATTTCAGATTATAGATCTAGATTAAAAGACTCAAGTTTTTCAACTAGATAGTTGTTTTGTTCATCAGTTATAGTTTTGCTACTTTTGAGTTTCATGCACTCAAATTTTTTATCTGCAAAAACTTTAAACAGCTGATCTCATTCATAGGTTAATTCTTGAAAATCATCAATTAAACCACTCATTAATCCAATCAATTTATTTTTTGAAAAAAGGTGCAACTTTTCTTTTAGATCAAGAATACAAACCTCGGAGTTTTCTTCTTCCTCAAGATCCAAATCTCCTGCAGCCATGAGAGTTGTTTCCTCAGTTTCGTTATTTTCAGATTCTTCAGTTTCCGATCCCCAAGTAGCTGCCTCAGCCCATTATTACTTAGAGTTTTCTATCTTCTTGAGATCTGAGTCTCCTACAGCTATGAAGGTTGTTTCATCAATTCCTTCATCATCAAATTCCTTTGTTCGTGATCCCCAAGCAGCTACCATTGCACATTCCTCATTTTGTTTTGCGTTCCTTTCCTTTTCAACTCTTTCTTTCTTCCATTCAATTTCCCATTGTGGACAATCCTTGATATGATGATTAGTCTTTCCACACTTGTAGCATCCAAACTGAGATTTTTCATTCGACCACTTCTTAGTACTTGTTTCCTTCATTTCATTCCCTTTTCCTTTTCTGAGGAATTTTTTAAAGATCTTTGCCAGGAATGCCATTTGTTCATCATCAAGATCAGATTCTTCTTCATCAGATGCTTTCAGGGCCATTGATTTTTCACTGAGCATTTCCTCTTTCAAGTCATCCTTATTCATCTCATATGTTCTGAGATTTCCCACAAGTTCATCAAGTGTCATTATGGAGATATCTTTAGCTTCCCTTATAGCAGTGACTTTTATATCCCATTTTGCTTTTGGAAGAATCCTCAGCACCTTGTCAACCTGCTCCTCTGAGAACCTTCCCTAGAGATGAAAGCTCATTGATCAGCTTTGTGAGTCTAGTGATCATTTCTAATAAAGGTTTACTTTCCTTCATCTTGAAGGTTTCATATTCAGTAAACAACATGGCTACTAGGAATTTCCTTACTTGACTGGTTCCTTCATGAGCATTGACAAGTGCATCCCAGATTTGTTTACCTGTAGTACAATTTGAGATTTTGTTGTACTCATTTGGTCCTAGGCCACAAACTAGAATGTTTTTGGTCTTAACATTCTTCCTAAGAGTTGATAGGTCTTCCACAGTGAAGTCAATCCTAACTTTTGGAACTTGTACTCCTCCATAGTCTTCATAGGAATGGTAGGTCCAATAGTTATCCTATCCCAGAGTTCATAGTCTTCAGCTTGTATGAAGTCTCCCATGTGTGCCTTTCACCAGCCAAAGTGAGATCCATTGAACATTGGTGGTCTAACAGTTGATTGTCCTTCGATATGATAGGTGGTGCAGAATTCATCGCGATCTTTATCTTAGGTGTTAGCATGTATAAGATAACTTGCTCTGATACCAATTGTTACTCTACACGACCTAGATTTTACTTACTTTTCTTTTAAACTTCTCCTAAGTGAACCAGGTTGCCTAACGTGTTTCAATTGTGAAGTAAAGACAGTAAAATAAGAACACAGTATTTTACGTGGAAACACCCGGCTCACAAAGGTGTAAAAACCAAGACCTGTTCCTCAATAGGATTTACCCCAACTTCACTAAATAAATGAGCCTCAACAACCAAAGAGATTACAAGAGTTAAGTAACCTAAAGATTAATCAACTAATCTTTATTCTAGCACAAACCTCCAAGGTGTGTGTTCCCAGTGTCTTTGAGTTGCCCTCAATTTGAAGACTAAAATCCTAGATTCAGTTTATAAATCACTGAACTATCAATACAATAAAATCATAAACACTAAGATACTTCCTAGAGTCTGTTCTTGTTCTCCATTCAGCAGCACCTTGAAAGTTAAGCACTTGATTGTTTATTGCTTTGTAAGTGCGTAAGGAGTATGGACGCATCTCATCCTATTTATGCTTTTGCTATCAGAAGTCTGTACTCCTTTTCTGGCTCTTCTTTCGTTCAACAACACTATTTCATTTAGAGTTTTACTTGCAATGAAACTCCTTTATGAAATAGAAGTCTTCCTTGAAAACCAACGTTTGACATTACTTTGCCAACGTATTCCTTGTATTTCGTCAGTTAGCAAAACAATGCTTATCCCAACATCTTACATTCTGAAAGTATAGCCCACCCATGAAATCAAACTGCCTATGTATTATCTTAACTACTTGAAATGTGTTCTTTTTACTAATTTTTTTAACGTTTCAAAATGAATTTGGCAGTGTACAGTGATGTGGCTGCATATAGGTTGTCTTTATCCGATGACACTAAAGCTATTAACTAGCTGGTATGTGTTAAGAAATTGTATCAATATTCTGCTGCTGAAATTGCATTCCTTTTCCTTGATGTAATGCTGAAATTGTTTGCAGAACACACTTATACAACAAGGGAAGGAAATGGGTTGCGTGCTCTACACATATAGAAATTGTGTTAAAGCGCTTCCTCAGGATAGTAAAGAATTTTAGCTTCTAACAAAAAATATTTTGATCTCTTAATGAGATAAGGTTTTACATTATCAGTATCTTCTACTTTGCATCTATGCTTTTTATTTTTGTTTGTATTGGTGAACATGATTATAATATGTGGTGGTGGTTTGTAGTTTATTTCACAATATATTTGTATATCTTTATATTGGTGGAAGCTTTGTGAGAGCAGAAACGATGAGCAACCTCAATTCAAGCTTTAAAATTTAGCTAGAGCAAAGAGCATAACCTTGTTAATTGACTGGTATAATTTCCGCACAACTGCGGCAAGGCATATAACCATGTTAGCTGGTCTTGTTTGCTAGATGTTTTAGGCTAACAAATTTTTGGTGATAAGTGGACAAAGTGGGTCAGATTCTGCATTACCCTAGCCAGATTTTCCATATTGATAGATTGTGATCCTTAAGGTTTCTTCAAGTCTAGAAGGGGTTTAAGGCCAGGGTGATCCTTTATCCTCTATCTGTTTGTCTTTGTGATGGAAATCCAAGCTTAATATTCAAAAAGGTAGAGAGTTTGGGATGGTTTAAGGGACTATGCATTGGCAAGAATAGAGAGGATGAAATGGTACTTACACTTTCTATATGCAAATGATACTTTACTTTTTTGTGAGGCAAAAAAAGACCAGCTATTGCATTTAAGAGGGGTTTTATTAAGTTCTCAAGCAATTTCTGGGCTGAATATCTGTCTAAAAGCAGTATATTTAGCATTAATGCAGAATGTTGCATTGAGGAATTAACTGATATTTTGGGGTGTGAAATGAACAAGTTTCCTACAGTATATTTTTCATTAGGGATAAAGAAGAAAGACAAAAGTATTTGGCCACGAGTAACTGATAGATGTACAAATAAGTTTGTTTTAGAATATATTTTTTTAGATGTACAGACAATCCTCAACTTTGATTAATTCATCATCTTCAAGCTTTGATTTTCGAGTAGAGAATGAAGTTGAAGAAGGAAGACAAGGGAAGGAGGAGAGTGTTCAATATTTAGTTTTAGTCGTTTGGATGCAGTACACGTGTTCTATACATTAAAAAATCTCATAAACCTGTAGTCCACAAGAGTGGATATAATCTAACTTGTGTTTGATGTCAGCTTACATTACAAATGTTGCACCAGTTCCCCATATGTTGACACATTCAAGTATTTCTTATCTTGCTTAAGATATTTCAATTGACACTGTCAACTTGCTTTTAAGCCTTACACCTATTTATATTAATCACCAATCTTCTATTGTATACCTATTAAAATCTTGACACTACGGAGAGTACTAATAATACATATTAAGTCAAAAAATAGGTGTATATATATATATATATCTCCTTGACAGACCATTAATATTGATTAATGAAGTAAGGTTTATCTATATGAAGTTCAGACAATACGAAAAATTATATAGAATAAAATAATCACTATTGGCTAGGACATCTCCGTCTTGACAATATTAGTACTGAATCAAGTCCAATTGGTGGGGTTAGTTTGTTTTTTTTTGGGTGGGGGGGGGGGGGGGGGGGGGATTTATAAATTTCTACATAGATTTTGAATTAGATCTATTGAATTTAATTATAAATGTGTGGTTATGCTTTGATTGTTAACTTTTCAAATTTATATATTTATTGATTCAAGTGGTTTATGTGGTTTGATTTTTTCTGGCACTGAATTGTTTGTTGCTTTCCTTTATGGGCGTAATGAATAGGAGTTGAAATTTTTTAGATCAGTGGATTAAGTATATATAAATTTACATTCATCTGTTTCAAAACTCTAAATTTCTGAGAAAGGTTATCGTAGTGAATTCACTATTTCTGTGATTGTTTTTTTTTTAACTTATAGAGGGTTGTCTGTTTTAAGTAATTTGATATTTTTTGGTGATCATCCTAAAAAATCAGTAACTGATATTTTTTCAACAATATATTTTGGTGAAAGGACAAATCACCATGTGGTTAACATCTACTCATAGTTTCTTTTTTGTGATACGAAGAGTGGACAATGAGACTAAAGGTTAATGACATAAAAGAATCCATGAGAAATAAAATATTAAAGGGTAGACGTCTCATTTATGGTATAATTTCTTGCAGTACATGTGCGATTTTGTGCTAATGTAGATTTTAATATGACTAGAGTATTAGTTTACTGAATAAGGAGTTAATTGTTGAATAAACTTTTGTTTGATAGTTAATTATGTCAATAAAGAAGAAGAGTTGGTCCCAATGAAGAAGAAATTATGGTATAAGAGTGGTTCATCAGATTGACTTCATTTTAGCTTATTATGTGCTTATATGTATTTCTCATATTAGTGTTCTGATATTAACGTACGTCCGGATATAGATATATACATAGTTTCATTTACCGTAGCAATTTGTGGTCTGAAGTTCTTGCTTTAGATTTCGTAAAGTGGTTTAATTGTTGTTGTTGATGGAAATCAATTTAGAGATAAAAGATAAGTTTTTGGTTAAACAATGCACCGAGACTCTAACTTATTAGCTGATGTTTCTACATTTATTTGTTAAAGTGTTTATTCCTCATTCAACTTCTAAAACACTAGTTACTTTGGTTTATGAATTTTGTCTAGTATCAATAGTAGATTATAGCAGTCCAAGGGCATTTTAGTTGTTCATTTTATAGTCTATGAAAATTTGTTGACAATATGGTATAAGAACTTCTGACAAATGCATCTTTTATTTTATAACTCTCTAATTTTATTTTTGCTACCCTCTTAAGTTCAATTTTCTTCCGTTGATTGATTTTTACTAGCTTTCTGAAGGTACCTCAAAATACTTCCTTGCTATGTGGTTTCTGGAATAGCCAAGGATGGCTACCAAGGATGGCTACCAAGCCATTGAGTGTAGCTCCAACTCATTGAGACAATGAAGCAAGACATAGTTGAAGATACTTACATTTGATATGTCTAATAGTATTTTTGATAACATACTTGTATTTTTTACACGTAGTAGAGATAAACATCGTATATTAAGCACATGTATACAAAAGATAGTTTTAACATGTTAACAATAACTTCCTGGTGATGTCGTATATGAATGAATATAGAATGGTCAATTGCTTGAGTATCAATTTTCATTTGCAAGGATAGTTTATAGCTAAGTCATACACCCTAGTAGTTATACCTCTTTTGTTACATGTGCACTTATTGATACCATGTAAGTATCGATAATGATAGAATTCTGCTATTTAGTGTAACTTTGAGCTTCATGTTACAAATTTGACAGTGTTGGGCCTGTGCTAGGCACAGGCCATGGCCTCTCTATTATATAGTGAGAAAAAACATGTGTCCCACAAAATGTTAAATTAAAAGTTGAACGAAAAAAAATAATCCCTTTTTCCGAAATACTCTTACAAACTGGTGACTGCTTTCCTCAAATATTTTTGTATATTTTTTTTACATACAAGTTATTGAAGAGATATTTTTGTGTCCGGACCAGCTTTCGCACACATGGTGAGGAATCACTTAGTATTTTTTGTTTCTATTGAGTTTCGAATTTGAGATCGAACAATTCTCAACCACTTTATTGACCACTAGGTCACACCCTTGATGCGGTATTAAAGAGATATAACTGAAACACTTTATGAAAAATTGATGTCAAACAAATTATGGCTACCGACTTATAGAAGCGGGAAGCTAGAAACCCAAACACAGTCATACTGGTTCAATCGAACACATTAACTTTGACTCAAACTGCGTAGTTGTGTTAAGAAATTCATTTCGTATTTACAAGTATTAACTTCAGGACTAAATTATTATCACTTGATGTCATTGTTTGAAAATTTAGAGCCCATAAAATTCAATTCCTTCTACTATGTTGATTTACGCACTCTAACAAAAACAAACTTTAAAATATCGAATCATATCAAATTAATTTTAACATGGTAAAATATATTCCTAATATTTAAAAAATCAAAATCATAATAATGATCTTATATTTCAATATACATGCAAAATCAAAAACGTGGAAAAGGGTGTGTTTGTCATTTTGCTCCACTTTCATACTCTGCATCACTATTTTCGTTCTCTCTTCTCGCTCCACTCTCGTCTTCTCCGACAAATCTCCTCAGTTATGTGCAATTTTTGCTTATCGTAACTGCAATTTTTTCGCTCCACTCTCATCTTCTCTAGCAAATCTCCGCAGTTAAGTGCAATTTTTGCTTATCGTAACTGCAATTTTTTGTGTAGATAGATTGTCATTGCATCCCAAGGTAATTAAATCGTCGAATCGATTAGATTTTGGATCGGTCATGATATCATTTATGATCCTTGTGCATCACTTCAAAATTCTCTTGCTAGTCTTAATCTAAATGACCAAGAAGAGAAGGAATATAGTCCTAATAACCAAACAAGGGAAAAAAAGCTAAGCTTAAATAGTCCTAATAATCAAACAAGGGTAAGAAAACTAAGCCTATATAGAGGTAATACTTAAATTTAAGACTTATTTTCTTTGTCTTCTTCATCTTCATGAACTTCATTTTAGCGTTGTATAAGAAGAATGATTTTAATCATTGTGAAATGTCATTTTATAGTTAAAATAACTTGAACTGAGTGTGCAAGATCACAAAAAAATGAAGGAATTTTGACATGAAGATAATATTTTTGTCTACGCAAGATCACAAAGAAAAGGAAAGAAATTTTTACGTCAAGTATTTGAGTGTATAATAAAAGATACTTTGACATGAAGATATTTAATGTACAAGATAAAAAAAAAAAAAAAAAAGAATGAGATTAATGAGATGAATTTCTGGACTAAGAGTAAAAGAAAGAGGCAAGGCTTTCAAAGTCATATATTATCTCTAAAAATAAACAAGGGCCTTATTTATACTAATCCGAAAAAAGATCACCTTAATGATTATTCCTCCAATAATCCTCAATGTTATTGTACGATGTTGCCATGTGATAGTAAAACAAATTAATGGCCATGATTAGAGCCGTCAAAAAGGGTTGGCCCAGCCCCACCGGGCCCAAGCCTCGTGGGTCAAGGAATTTGAAGGGCTAGGGCGGGTCGGCCCTTCCTTTGGTAGGGCCTGAAAATGCTCAACCCAACCCAACCCTAGAAGGGCAGAAGGCTGGGCGGGCCAGCCCTATTTTTTTCAAACTTGTAATTCTATAACATCAAGAAAATGAGAAGATTTTCAAATCAAATATGGCAAACAATGGTATTGTTTCAATAACACTAGCAAAAATTTAGTGTAATTAGCATGTATCTCGCATATCAGATACGCAAGTGAGATAAGAGAGTGACAAGCAAGATGGGAGGGAGGCGATGGCACGAGATTTGTATATGTATCCTAGATACATGCGAATCTACTTTGATAGAGTATATCCAGAACAAATTAACTTAATTTTGAGTTCATATATTCCCAGATACATGTATCTGGGTACGAAGATTCATAATATTACAACATAACGTGTATTCAAATAATTAGATTATATACTAGTGAGTTTATTGTAAATTACTCTTGAATAAAAAGTTTTGGCCCATGGGCCGGCCCCGGCCCAACCCCGATCAAGCCTCAAGGGCCAAGGACTTATATGGGCAGGGCTTATAAGCCCTAGTTTTAAATGGACTTGAAAAATCATGTCCCAACCCTACCCCCAATAACGGGTAGGGTTGGGCTGGCCCCATGGGCTAAGCCCATTTTGACGGCTCTAGCCATGATCATGTTTTGATATTTGATAGTTCTTTCTATAATATTTTAATAAAGTAGAATAATTTCTAAGGTTTTGTGAATTTGATAAAATTATTTGAAATATGTTATAAGTTGTAATTGATTTTTTTATATCAATATGATATGAAGTATATTTTAAAATATCGAACAAACTTGATATATAATATTTGAATCTCGAAAAATAAAAAAATATTCCTAGATTGAGAAAAGGGAGTATTAATCTTTAATCACAATATATTGAAAGCTAAAATGAACTAAATTGAGGTTATGTGTGTCTTTCTAGACCACTTATTACTTAACAACAAAAGTATTCATAAAATAACATCCTACCATATATAGCAAGAAGGATTACTGGAGGAATAATAACTGGCGGTGATCCTTTTCTATACTAATTCCATTTAAATATTCCTTATTTTAATAACTAATTCATAAATTAACCATTAATTAAATTTCAATAATCCTATAAAGTATTTATATACATTAATTAGGTCTTAAAGGATCCATAAATTAAACTAATCAAACTTCATCACTCCTATAAAATATTTATGTAGATTAATTAGGTTTTGGGTGAAAATCATTTACCTTAACTTTGATTTAAAAATCAAATTCATCCTTCAATTTTAAATAATAGTCATTTTATCTCCCCCTTTATCGTATGCAAAACCTATTTTACCCTGTCATTTTTAATCCTCCGGTCCATTTATGTAACATCATTTTATATTATATAAAATATTTTTATTTATTAACCTATGTATTTATAGATTTTAATTTAAGTTCATAATATATAATGTGCCCTTTAATTTAGCCTCAATTGATATCAATGCCCTCTATTTTTGCATATGCACAAGTAAGCACTTAAACTAGTATTAAATTGAACAAACAGATACATTCGTCCCAGGTAGCGTCCTACATGATAATTTTGTATCTTCAGTGGCATCCTATGTGTATTATATCACGTACGACTCGTGTATTTTCTTGTTCAATTTTATACAAGTTTAAGTGTTTATTTATATATGCACACTCAAAGTTGAAGGGCATAGATGTCAGTTGAAGTCAAGTTAGTGGCATATATTTATGAATAATTCTTTTATAAGTCTGTTGCAAAGGAATTATGGTGCGGCGTATTATTCAAGAAAATCCATGTTCAAGGGTCCGTGAAGAGCAAGATAGCCAAGAAATTAGATACTATGAATTTTTATCCATAAGAGCTATAAACAATATGTAATGATAGGATAGACTGTTGAGTTTTGTTTAGTCAGTTTTGAGGCTTGATGCTCTGACTGATAGAGGTTTGTACATAACAGTTTTACTTGGTAAATAATACACGTTAGTTACCAAAGAAAATAATCCTTTTATACATGCTTTCTAAATCTTGAACACCTACCTCCTCCACTCTTTCTAACAACGTCCTTAAATAATGTAGCTAGTCACACTTTATTTTTAATTGATTCAGTTGTACTTAAACTGATAATACATAAAAGTATAGAATTCATCATAAAATAGCAGCGTAGTTGCTTTTCTTATGTCTAGTACAATTATCAGTTTAAGTAGGGTTTATAAATAGACTTTAATAAGTTGTTAAGAGTTATAACATTGGTATTGAAAAAGGTCGAGGGTAAAAACTAGAATTTATAGGTAACTTTTTGTACTTCTTGTAATATTTTTAATGATTTTGACAAAGAAGTGGGACATGATCTTTAATTAAGATTTGCTGAACTTATATAAATGTTTTTTTGTCATTGTTCGAATAAATTAATGCTTTTTAAAAAAATGCTCAAATTCATTTTCAAACCATTACAAGATTCCAACTCCTATTTCCATAATAGATGTTTCTAAAGAGGTTCAATGAACTTGCGTAGACAAGGACAATATTTTAATTTATTTCTGAGTTTTTCCCTCACCTTTTTCTTTAAAGCCTTGTTACTTAAAATGGACCGAATAATTTTATATACACGTTACTTTCCTTTATCTTAATTTATTTATGCGACACCGAAAAAAATTTGGAGACACGCCAATTTAATATAATTTTTAGATATTTTAAATTATTTTAATTTATATTATTTTTTACGTAATTTTTAAATAATATATATTATTCCCTTTATTACAATTTATATGACACCGATAAAATTTCAATAACTAACCAAAATTTTCATATCTTCTAAATAGTTCAAATTGTTAACTATTATTATTTTTATATTACTTGTTTGCATCGTTTTCAAGTAATATATGTTATTTCTTATGTCCCAATTTTTACGAACAGAAATTTGGAAGTTAAATAATTTTTTTATTTATTTCAAATATTTTAAATTATTAATATCGTAATTTATATAAGTTTCAAATTTATAAAAGACTAAAAAAAAGATACACAAACTAAAACAAAAATACAAAAATTCCATAAATACCATCAACTAGAGGTGTCAGCTATCATAGTAGTAATAAAGTACTCCATATATAGTTACAATACATGCACCAAATGACCAAACATTATAAGGTAAATCCAAGATTTAGAAAGCATAAACAACACAAGACAACAAACATTGATACTATTACAATTGCATGCTAAGGCACGCAACTTATTATTATCTTATCATATGTACTTTTTTCTCTATTACTACTACTACAGCCAAAGGCTAATAAACTAGTCACTCACCAAACAACTCAGGATCAATAGAACTGATGATGCTGAGTTGAAGCAAAATCCTCCATCAGAAAAACATTAAGAGGATCAGAATCGGCGATCCCTGAAAACTGATCAGATGAATCTGCTGGCTCCAATTCCAGGAACGATTCCAAGTTGGAAATCTGTTCCTTGAGTTCATAATCATCACTAGCAACGGGCATTTCCATTGGGTAGTAGGGAGTTTGGCTCTGAACATCATATCCGAAGTTCATTAAAGGAGAGTTGTTATCAGATATTATGTTAGAACTCACAAGGAGTAGTGCTGGTGGAGGATCAGCAGCGACAGTGCTAGTGCACTGTCGCTTAGCAGGTGGTGATGGGGCGGGGAAGTTGAGTTTGGCCTTGTCACCACGAATGCGCTTAGCAGCCTCATCATAGGCTCTGGCAGCATCCTCTGCTGTGTTGAATGTACCAAGCCAAACACGAACACCCTTCTGAGGATCGCGAATCTCAGCAGCCCATTTTCCCCATGGTCTCTGCCTTATTCCTCTGTACTTGTTCTTTCTCAGCCTTGGTCCACTACTCTTCTCCTTCTCAACCTTCACAGTGTTATTACCTGTAAATCAAATACACAATTTTTTTAATTTTTTTTATATAAATGTACACAATTAGTACAACATCTATTAATTATAAATAAATAATTGATGGCTTTTCTTCATCACATTATTTGTACAATACTAACAGCTTCTGCTTTCATATACAAGTGGTGATTTAGTGGTTGACAAGAATTAAAGCAAAGTCTGTCATATCAATATAATGAATTAAGTGGCCCACGCGATTAATTGATGTCTACTTTATTTATTTATTTTATGATTTTCCCTCATCAAGGATCAATTAATTTTAGGAACTTAAACTGATTAAATAATTTATTTTGGATTAACATTTTAGATTTTTGAAGTAATCACATAAAATATTTATTATATCATAACTTACATTTTTCTCAAACCAAAATAACTAAAGAGTAATTTTCAAACATTTACATACCAAAGGAATATTAAAAACAATTAAAACGTAAGAGAACTGATTACTCTAAGGAAAGACGGTTCCTTCTTTTTGCACAAAAGACAAATAAAATTTATTTTCCATCAAATATTACTTCATGATTATTGATTATCTTTTTTTTTATCGGTTATGACTTATGATAAGTTTAACCATGAAAATTGATTTGAAAACGACAAAAAGAAAATAGAATGATTGAGGCAGAACACATGTTCAAATAGATAAACGCAATTGACGGATAATACTCGTAATATATGGATTTAATTATTTTAAGAACATATATGAATATAGAAATTACATCATCGCCGCAACTTTTATTTTTACAAAAAAGAAAATTGGAATAAGCTCTTGTATACATCCTGATGGCTGTTTAAACAAAAAAAAAAACATCCTGATGGCTGATGCAATAAAAAGATAGAATTAATATATACGTGTAGATAGATACAAATAATAAAAAGCCACAAAATTTGAAGGTATGTTCTATAAAACCATAGGTCACTTTAATTCGCAGACTGTCACGGCCTATAATTGCATTTATTCCCTCTTTATCACAATGATTTTTCAATTATTTTTTCTTTCTTTTATCACCTCCTGACATTTTTATCTGTTCACAATAATTTTAAACGTTTTTTTTTTTCAAAAATAATAAAAAGTGTATTTTTCAAATAACGTATAATTTTGGAAATAAGTAAAAAAAAAATCAAGCAAGGATGGCCAGAATGACCAGTAAATGGCCAAAATGTTTAATCATAAATATTAAAGATAAAACATAAAAAAAAAATCTTATTATTTTATAAACAAGTAAAAGTAAATATTTTATTTCTAGCTCTATTGAGTAAAAATTAAATCTAAATAAAATCTCTGGTAAAAAAAAGGACTTTTTACTATCTGACACTGAACTCTTTTTAAAAAGTTCGATCGGATTTACCAAAAAAATTTCAATTGTAAAAAAACTGGAATATTATATTATTTCGTGCATTTCTATAGAGTACAGTTTATTTCATAAATTTAAAGGTAGTAATGTACAAAAAGCTAAATAAATCGTTAGATACATACATATATATTTGTATTACCTTTTTTGAGTTGATTAGATTTGCCGGAATCTGATTTCTTAGGCTTATCGACGGAGTGAGTCACCGGCGACTGAGCGGAATAAGGGTTTTCGACAGTTGAGGATGAGGAGGAAGAGGACCAGTAGTCGGAGATAGGGTCCAGCTCAGCCCACAGGTCACGAGCAGAGAGTTTCCGGTAGAAGTTTCCGGCGGGCTCATAATCGGAGATTATGGCACCTCCACACATCTTTTGTTACTCTTAATTTTTTCCTTTTTTTTTTTTTTTGAGTGAAAGTAATTGAAAGAGACGATAAAATTGTGCTTGGGGTGAGTGTTAATTTATAGGAAAGGATATTTGCAGTGTAGTCCTTTAGTAATTCACTACTTTTAATCTTGTACCTCTTAGATAATTCATCTAGCATATACAACATAAAACTTCTTGAATTGTTCACTTATGGTACCTTTACATAAAATTCACGCAATTTCGACAATTGTTGTCCGTTAAAAGCACATTGGAATTAGTGCTTCCGTTACGAATATGTAGTTATATACTTCCTCTCTTACTCCCTCCGTCCCTATTTAGTTGTCCACTTTAAAAATGGCACACAGATTAAGGCAACAATGATTAGCATAGTGAAGTTAAAATTTTACCCTTATAGTATAATTTACAATTCCAAAATAAATTCACTCAAGATAACTAATCAATGTTGGGAAGTTCATAAGTTTATTTACTTTATTTATGACAACTTTATTTAAATAAGGGTATAATAGGAAAAAAATTATTGTCCTTTCTTGTTTTGTCAAAATGGACAACTAAATAGGGACAACTAAAAGAGGAAATATGGACAACTAAAAAGGGACGGAGGGAGTACTATTTACTTATTCATATACGCGCTCTGTCACTATTTACTTATTCATCTTTGACTTGATATATCTATTAAAAAAATAATTGATATAGTAAATTTACTATTTTATTATTATTAATTACTAAAAAATTTAAATTAATTTACTCGTTAAAAGTGGTTTCATCTTTTTCAAAAATATCAACTTTCTAAATAAATTAAGGATATAATAGATAAAAAAAATTATCTTTTTTTTAATTTGTCAAAAATAACAAGTAAAAAGGAACTAGGGAGCGCATATTGAGAAGATTGCTAGGAACTGAATTCCAATAATAATGATTAATTTATTTATTAACCGATTGATATTTACATATCACAAATCGATAGCACGTATTATATTTACTTATCGAATTGAAATACTTTTTCCATTTAAAAAAAAGTGAATTGTTGAATTTTTTTCATATTTTTTTTAAAAAAGAAGTGAATTGTTCAAAGTTCAAGAGAGTTATAGAAAATTTCTTCTATTTTTGTCTTTTATTTACATTTGCTAAGTGATTAAAGAGATTTAATTATTTATATTTATGAGTTTATTTGAAATTAATTATATTATTTTAAGAGTAATTTGAAAATAACTAAAAGAGTAAAAATAAAAAATAATATTTAACTTATATCCAATTTTTTAATAAAAATATATTATCACAATAATTCACTTATTTTAAAACGAGGAATAATAATCAAAGCATCTCAATCTAGGCTCATACCGGTCTTCATAAGTATGCACCAATTTTGAACTATATAGCTCATAAAACAATATATATGCTGGTAGTGGTAGTAACCAATCAAGTTCATGAATTGAAGCTAGTTTTGGCTATATATTTAGAATTAGATTTTTGAATTTTTTTTTAAAAAAAATACTTATTTGACTATAGATTTTGAATAAAATTTTGAAAATTTGTTTTAAATATTTTTCAAGTTTTAAAAAATTGTCTTGATCAGTTTTGAATTTTGGGACTTTCATTCACAATACTTAAATTTTTTTCAAATATATATCTAAGTATATATATTTTAAAATTATTTTTCAAATTTCAATTTTAAAATTATTTTTCAAATTTCAATTTTAAAATGTATGAGGAAATAAAAACTTAGAGACAAGACCAAATATACAGACAACCCCTTTAATTTATCCCCATTTTAAATATTGGCACTAAATGTTAACCTTATTCCATTTTTATGTATTATTTATACATAAAATATTATAATTATTATTATTATATTTATTTATACTCATCAATTGCAGTTTTACACTTTAAAGAGTGACAGAAATCTGTTAATATTTTAATAAAAAATCGATGCACATCGATCAATTTTGATTTCTCAATCAATTTGTTTGTTGATTCAAGAAATAGTTTTAAAAATAGTTATTTATAGTTTCTGTATATTTTTATGAAAAAAACAATGGATGAAAGTACGATTATTTTTTTTAAAATGTTGATAACCCAACGGACTCATCGCATTTTAGTATTTTTATTAATAGTGAACCGAAGTTTGTTTTTCTTTTTACCTGTATTGAAGGTAGGTTATTTTTATCCATTGTGAGCTAAGTTAATATAAATTTCTTTTTGGATATTTGGCTTAAATGCAGAAGACCAAGATGACATACAAAAAAATGAAATACATGACGTTATTTACTGAACAATTTACATTTAATAATATTTTTCGTGCTTAAATGATAGATGAAAAATAAAAATGAAATAAGGTTGATGAGTGTCAAAATAAAAATTGAAAGCAAAGTCTATGTGAATTAATTTCTTTTAAGTGTTTTAAAGCTTTTGTGTGTTTGGATAAATTTAAAAAAAGTGCTTATAACCATTTGATTTTAAGGTAAAATACTAAAAGTATGCTAAAATCATAACTTAAAATTTTTAATTTATTATTTTTAACTTATAAATCAAAAGTCAAAAGTCAAACAATCTCTAAAATGTGTTGTCTATATTTATTTTGGCCTAAAGATTAAATATATTTGACTATTCAAGGACCAAATTGAAAGTTTATGAATCATTAAAGAATCAAAGGTGTAAAATTCTAAGAGGAATGAACGATTACATCAATCGGTAAAGATAAAAATGTAGAGTAACAAGTGATCGGACGGTAAAGAAAGGGCCACCTAATCGGAGGGTGAGATCATCGTGGTAGCAAATGAAATGTTTTCAAAAATTCAAACACCTGCACAAAATCTAGAACTCAAAAGAATTCACTCACTTTTAACTTGAAGTTGATAAATAAAAGTTCAAAGTTCAAAAAAAAATGTAACATGGTCACGTTTATATCGTTAACTAAAATCTCTTTATAACAATCTCGTTTATTAAAAATAAATTGTTATGGCAATATTGTGTTTACCATGAAAACGGTACATTTGAATTTATTTTGATCACAGAAAAAAATATTTGTTATAGCAATATCGTGCTTTGTTATAACACATTAATATTCACTAGTTATTGATAGTGTCATCGTTTTTTCAAAAATATACCTATAGAATGTACCTACTTGGAAGAGAATCCAAGTATTTTTTTAGGAATTTGGAAAATTCTACCACTCGATCCATACATGTTCTAATAAGATATTTTCATCACTTTTATTTATAATATTCAACTGCAGGTTTACACTTCAAAAACTGATCATGTTCATCGATTTTGTATGGAATTAATTGAAACCAAGGGACTGTATCGTTTTTAAAAAAAAAAAAAATTAAGAAATTATAATTTTTGCACGAAAAAAAATCGATGAACATTGTCAATTTTTAGACTCACCTTATCCGTCAATTTTTTCATTATTTTTAGTAGTGATGTCAAACCCATTTTTTAACCCATACAACAATGATTCATTTTCTCAATAAATCAAAATAGTACACAACAACTTTTAAGTCAATCGTAACAAGTGATGCAACATTATAAAAATCTTCTTTAAGAATCCAATGATAAGACTTATTAACTTTATATTGGAAACAAATATTCAAAACTTATCATTAATCCTTCCTTAGTCTAAAATTTGATAAAGGAATATCATAGATCCTATATATCTATCTATATATAATAGGAGAGGAAATAGTGTCACATGTCAGCACCACATAATTTCTATATATATTAAATGATAAATACAACAAATTAATTTCTACATATATTAAATAAATAAATAACAATTTTTTAAAAAAACTTAAACAGTTTTTAGAATTCATGTACGTCAAAAACTGTTGAAGTGTTCTCTTTTTAAATATTAAAAAATAAATTAAATAAATTTGTTCCTAATAAAATGCAAACTAACTACTGTTTTCATGTTTGAAATCACTACAACTTCTCACTCAATTTACTTGATTTTTAAAAAAATAGAAGAGATCAAAATGTCAGCATGACAAAGAAAAATCACTAAAATTATATAATTATATAAAAAAAAGACAGAAACAATAAAAGTATAACAATAAATAAGAAATATTTTCTTAGTCATTATCAACATCCTACAAATTAAGCAACAACTGAATATAAACCGTTTAGCATTATCCTTAATGGTAGTATATCAGTTCATACCAAATGATTTTTCTTTCATTCAAAAACTCTCTTGCAATAATCAATCATTAGCAACTAATGGATCTATCACTTCACTTCGTTTAATAAACGATTAATATTTGTTTCCTTTACGGCAACAAATTTAATTTTTACAACTTCTCACTCTAATATATCTATATGCATGTGTTTTTCCCAGCAATGTCATCTCCTGGCCAATTTAATTAGTAAGATTTCTCCCTTTATATTTATGTGTCTATATATATGAATTTATGTATAAAATTCTATGATCATTTTTTCTTAATTCTTAATTGCTCTTTGAAAATTTATTAGTTATATGAATTAAAAATAATTGATAAATCGGGTTTATGTCTTTTTATGAACTTTATTTATTAGTCTAGATTTTTTAACACATTTATTTCGCATGTATATGTGTATAATTTGAAGTCAATTCTGATGCTTCAGAATATTGTTGAAATCTGTTGTCTTACTATTTCAATTCAATGGCTATGAAATTTGAATTTTATATTTTAAAAAAAATTATAATATCAAACAAGGGATAGATCAATTAATTGTGATGTTTGCTTTCAAAGAAAAACAGACTTGATAATTATAATAAAAAATAAAATCTATATTGTGTTATTGGAGAACTAATGATTATATTTCTTTCCTCTTAAAACAATAGAAATAATTTTGAATTGTCTGATAAATTTCAAACAAAGAAAGTGAGATATACAAGTGGTTCCATCAAATCAATAAAGGTTATGTATGAGAACTTGCCACATATTCAATTATGCTTTCGCATTCAATGTGTATCAAATTCTTCTCCCATGTAATTCCATCACACTACTATAAATATTGATGTGTTTGGGTTTAGTTTCTTCTAGAATATTAACACGATAGTGAGAATATATATATATTATAGCAAAATGTTAGTTTTTTTTTATTCTTTTTTTTAAAAAAATAAATAATAATTTAATGCTTTTAAATTTTTTTGTTTGTTTTGCAGGATGGTTAGTGTGTGAATTCTCTGGATTTAAATTATTATTTTGGAGATATTGTTGAAGTTATTACTACATATATTTAAAGTGTAACATTTTATTTGATAATAATTGTATCTTATAAAATTATTGGTAAAGTTATTACTACACATATTTAAAATTTAACATTTGTTTGGTAATAATGATATTTTATAAAATTATTATTTCATTTTGTTGTTGATTTAATTGATATTATTAAGCAAATGCTCAATACTAAAATAAAGTATTCACCAAAAGTTCATCTACAAGCCAACCAAAGAAATATTTTAATTCTATTTTATTTATGTTATATATTTCATAATTTGGTAAAGATCACATGCTTCTTTATATCTTTAAGTTGATAATAGTCGGATAAGTTAATAAGATATTATTTTCTAATTTTTCATTATCGATGATCTTTATAAATACTATTATCTGTGTATTACACAAATAATCAGTGCATGCTATAGATATGTATTATAGTTTTGCTAATTTGTACTAAATTTTGAATTTTGTATTAATTGTCTTATGCACATTTATAAGATAATTAATTTCCTAAATTATACATATATTTAATTGTCTTTCATATCGGAGGAGAAAATGAGAAGTGAAAAATGTTTGGTTTTATGTAAAAACCTTTTAGTAGTGATTCTTTTGGCTATAAGTCTATATGAGTATTATTATTTTGTCATGAATTGTTATAATCATTTTAAAATTGCTGACTTATTTATTCATCAAATTTTGGCTATTTTAAAAAAAATTAATATAATAAAAATATAATCTTTAATTTTTGATAAGTGATACATATGCAACAACTTTTTTACTTTTGCCTAACTTCTTAGTAAAATTTTATTGCAATAAAAAATAAATGTTATAGAATTATCTTTCTTATACATCCTTATCCATTTAATGTGTTATCTGAAATTGATATAAATTTATGAAAGTATTTGTAAAATATTGTAATATATATATATATATTTAAAATATCACATAGTTGGTATATGACTTTTAGAATAATAAAAAGACATAATTTAAAATTTTGAATAACATGCCTACATTTTGGTATTCAAGTGATTAAACCTTTTTGGTTGTATGCTTAGCATTATAATAAGACTTTATTAAATTTCCTTACATCTTTATTATTCTAGCAAGAGGATAATATGGATAGGGTGATAGTATTTATCATTTTAAATAATTTAATAAATAAATTAATTAAATAATGATAAAAAAAATTATTATTATCAAATTTAGACAATGAACTAAGCTTATATATTGATTTATTTACAAAACTATTCTATTATAACAAATCAAGATGCTAAATGTTAACATTATCAAATAATATGGATAAGGGATAGTATTTATCATTTTAAATAAAAAAAAATGAAATAGTAATAAGATATTATTATTTTCAAATTTAGACAATGAGCTAAGCTTATATATTGATTGATTTACTTAAATATTCTATTATAAAATATCAAGATGCTAATTGTTAATATTCTCAAATAAATTTTATAATATTATCTTATAATAAGTTAAAATTTTCAATTCTCAATAAATTAATATTTAGTATTACATTTATCAACTAACCGCGCAACGCGCGGGCACGTATACTGTCATAAAAATACTCAAATGAAATAAAAATCATAACAACCAAATAATGCATACAAGCTTCTATGATATAAGAATATTTTGAATGTATGAGATAAAAAGATCTTCGGCTATTTCACCTAACGCATAAATCAAATACTAAAGAGAAGCAGCAAAAAAAATAAAATAGAAATGATATGTTTATTAGAAAAAAAAAAAGCATTTTGTTAAGCAATGTAAAGCTATGGCAGTTATAAGTTTGTTAGAAAAGTTGTTACAAAAGTTAATTATAACTAACTATAATTAAGTTAAAGCTAATTAGTCTAGTTAGTTAAATGATTGTAATTGCTACACTATATATAGTGAAACTTAGCATAAATTGTAGAATGTTTTTCACTTTCACTCTGTAAATCTGATACACAACTTTACTTCTTCTTCTTAGCTTAGCTTTGTGAAGTTCACCATTGTTAGAGTTTAACATTGTATTAGAGCTGTAAGGTGTCTTTGATCTCTCTGTTTTTCGATGCAATTGCAGATTCTCTACAGAGCTGTTGCATTGTTCTAGAAGCAGTGAAGGATTCAAGTTTTTTTTAGCTGATCTCTTGCGATGGTGAATGTTTCTAAAATCATATCTGAGCAAGGAGGAGGTACAATGGTGCAAGGAGGAGGAACAATGGTGGATTCTCATCATCCTCAGCACTTACAGGCTTTTGATACTCTAGGTAGCTCTCTAATTTCAATTCAGCTTACTGGGTCTGAGAATTATTCTTTGTGGAGTCGATCTATGAAGATAGATCTCTTAGGTAAAGGAAAATTAGGCTTCATTGATGGCAAAAGTTCCAAGGATAAGTTCAATGTAGCTTTGCATGATCTTTGGGGAAAATGTAGTGCTATAGTGCTATCATGGATTATGATCCCTGTCAGTCGAGAGTTACTAAGTGGTATAGTCTATGCTAGTAATGCTCAACAAGTGTGGACTGATCTAAAAGAGAGATTTTATAAGGTAGATGGATCTAGCATTTTTTACTTGCACAAGGAAATTGCTACACTCAGTCAAGGGATGATGTCAGTTTCAAGCTATTTTTCAAAACTTAAAGAAATATGGATGGAATTTGACTCTCTTATGCCTTGTCCTGGCTGTGCTTGTGAAGTTTCTAAGGCTTATGCAGTCCATTTTGAGTCCCAAAGACTAATGCAGTTTCTCTTAGGCTTGAATGAATCCTACAATCAGTGTAGGAGTCAAATTATGATGCTAGATCCAGCACCAGGTATAAACAAAGCTTATTCTCTAGTAATGTCTGAGGAAAGTCAGAGAATATTAGGAAAATCAAATGCAGTAGGCATAGGCAGTGACAATATTACATCAACTAATTCTGGAAGATTGACTGACTCTACAGCATTCTTTAGTAATGGAAGAGGACATATGCCTAGAAATGGATCTAATTCTCCTGGATTTAATCCTCCATCAGGTGCTCATCAGAAATCAGCCAACAATAATAGCACTCTTTTTGTGACTACTATAATTGGAAAGGTCATGTTAGAGCTACTTGTTACAAACTGAATGGGTATCCTGCTGATTGGAAGGGTAAGAAGAGGACTTCTACTGGTTCTAGTACTACAGCTAACCTTGCAGGTGTTTCTAATGGTACTGGACAATATTTGCATCATCAACAGAATTTCTATGGAAACAGTTCAGGTTCAACTCCTGATAGCAATTCTTCCACACCAATGATTTCCTCTGGTGGTTCTCATGCTCTCATGGCTAACCTGCAGCCCTCACATTTGCAGCAGACTCACCCTCATTTTTTCTCATCAGCAGTACCAACAATTTTTACACATGATAAATCAAGAGAATATAAAGAAACACAATGACAATGCTATGCAAACTATAGGTATGATGCACAGTTCTACTATGCATACTGATGATGATAAATGGATAATTGATTTTGGGGCTTCCAAACATATGGTACATAATCTAGGAATGCTAACTCAGCACACTAGCTTAGATGATTCTCCAATTCACAGGGTTCATTTACCTACTGGTTCAAGTGCTCATGTCAGCAATAATGGTTCATCTCAGGTCCTTGGAGGGACTAAGATCTCTAATGTTCTTCACATTCCTGCATTTCACTATAACCTACTGTTTATTCCTAAGCTAACAAGAGAGTTGAACTGTTGTGTTTTGTTTTATCCTGACTATTGTGTGTTTCAGGACCTCTCAAGTGGGATTATGAGGGGGACTGGCAGACTGGAGAATGATCTATATGTGGTTCAGGCTGATTGTCAGTTGAAATCTCAAGGAGCTCAATTGAAGTCTCTCCAGACTCAAGTCCATGCCGTTAATGTAGCTTCTTATACTATGTCTTGTAATGTAGATTTGTCTTTTTAGCATAAGAGACTAGGTCATGTACCTATGTATGTCCTAAGAACTCTCAGTTGTTTTAAAAATGTATCTCCTAGCAGTACTGGACTATGCACTGTATGCCCTTTAGCTAAACAGTCCAAATTGTCTTTTCCTTTAAGTACTACTACTACCAATGCTTGTTTTCATTTGTTACATGCTGATGTTTGGGGCCCTTATAGAGTTCCTACTCATGATGAAAAGAGACATTTCCTCACTCTAGTTGATGATTACTCCAGGTTTACTTGGTTGATACTATTGAATTCCAAAGCTGAGGTCATTGTAGCTCTCACTACATTCTTTGCCATGATTAATGTTTTCTGCTCTACTGTTAAAATACTGAGGACTGACAATGGGTGTGAGTTTTTCAATTCACAAGTCAGTACTTTACTTCAAACAATGGGTATTCTTCATCAGAGCTCCTGTACCTATATTCCCCAACAGAATGTGATTGTGGAAAGGAAACATAGACATGTTTTAGCCATGGTCAGATCATTGAGATTCCAGTTTAGACTACCTCTAAGTTTTTGGGGTGACTGTGTTCTAACCAGTACTTACTTAATCAATAGATTACCTTCCACAATACTTCATGGGAGGACTCCTTATGATCTTCTCTATAAAACATGTCCTTCTCTTGATCATCTCAGGGTGTTTGGTTGTCTGGCATTTGCTATTGAGGTCAGGAAAGTTGATAAATTTGCCCCAAGAGCAATTCCTGCTGTGTTTGTTGGATACTCCATCCTACAAAAAGGTTACAAACTTTATGACTTACACACTAAGGCATTCTTTGTGAGTAGAGATGTGATCTTTAAAAACACTATATTTCCTTTTATGGGCATGCAGTCTTCTTCTTCTCCTTTATTTCATGTGCTTCAATTCATAGATGATACCTCATCTCCCTTAGTGGGAAACCTATAGTTTCTCCTAATGGTGCTTCTCCAGATTCTGAGGGTTTGGACAACATAGCTTCTGATGTTAGTTCTTCTTCTGGTGTCTTACCCCCTCCTACTACTACTGAGTCTCTTGTATTAAGAAGATCCTCCAGGCCTACAAATCCTCCTATATGGATGCATGATTTTCTCACAAATCAACTTAAGTCCAAGTGTCTGTATTCTGTTTTTGAGCATGTAACCTATGCTAATCTTTCTCCTGCATATGGTGCTGCTCTTGCTGCTTATTCCAGCACTCTAGAGCCTACATCATTTGCTGAAGCTGCTTCTCAGCCTCAATGACTTGAAGTTATGCAAGCTGAGATAGCTGCTTTGGAGGCTAATCACACATGGAGTATTACTGATCTTCCACCTTGTAAGAAGCCTATTGGCTGTAAATGGGTATTCAAAGTGAAGTATTTAGCCTCATGTGCTGTTGAAAGGTACAAGGTAAGATTGGTGGCCAAAGGATTTAGTCAAAAAGAAGGCCTAGACTACATTGAGACTTTCTCTCCAGTTGCTAAAATGGTCACTATTAGGTCTATTCTTGTTGTTGCAGTTGCAAAACAGTGGTCTATTTTTCAGATGAATGTGCACAATGCTTTTCTACAAGGTGACCTTTCTGAAGATGTGTATATGGTCATACCACCTGGTTTTTGTAAACAAGAGGACTCTAGCAAAGTTTGTAAACTGCATAAGTCCCTTTATGGCCTCAAACAGCCTCCTAGGCAATGTAATCTCAAGTTGAATGATGCTTTGGTTCAGTTGGGCTTTGTTCAAAGTCATTATGACTATTCTCTCTTTACAAGGACAGTTGGCACTGATATAGTTCTGGTTCTTGTCTATGTTGATGATCTCTTGGTGACTGGTAGTTCCAGTTCTTTGATTCTCAAGACTAGGAGTGATCTGCGGCTTTAAGTTCAAGATGAAAAACTTGGGTGAGCTGAAGTTTTTTCTTGGCATAGAGTTTGCTAGGTCCAAGGAGGGGTATATATGTCATGAACCAACGCAAATATACCTTAGAGCTCATTTCTAAAATGGGGTTAAGTGGTGCAAAGTCAGTTCATACACCACTAGATCCTAATACAAGGCTGACATCTCTTGAGTATGATGCAAGTATACAAAACTCAGATACTATTCTCACAGACAAACCTTTGAAAGATGTTGGGGGGTATCAAAGGCTGGTGGGGAGGCTGTTATATCTAACCATGACTAGAGTAGACATTTCCTTTGCAGTACAAGTATTGAGCCAGTTTATGCATGCTCCAAAAGAGTCTCATATGGAAGCAACACTTAGGGTAGTTAAATACATTAAAATAGCTCCTGGTTTGGGGTTGCTTATGTCTTCACAAAGCTCAGAATTGTTAACTACATAATGTGACTCTGATTGAGGTACAAGTGTACAAACAAAGAAGTCTGTTACAAGATATCTTGTGAAATTTGGAGATGCAATAGGTTCTTGGAAGTCAAAGAAGCAAGAAACAGTAGCAAGGAGTTTTGTTGAGGCTGAATTCAGAAGTATGGATTCAGCAGTTGCAGAGATTACATGGCTAATTGATTTATACAAGGAGCTAGGAGTGAATATAAAGCAGCCGGTAGACCTGTTTTGTGATAGCAAAGTTGCAATCCATATTGCCTCTAATCTTATATTTCATGAAAGAACTAAACACTTTGACATTAATTGTTATTTTGTTAGAGAAAAGATACTACAAAAGATGATCAAAACACAGTATGTGTAACTAGAGACCAACTAGCTGATCTACTCACCAAAGGTTTATGGAAAGCTCCACATTTGCATCGTATGTCCAAGCTGGGATTAAAAGACATATTCCAGCCACCAGCTTGAGGAGGGGTGTTAAGCAATGTGAAGCTATGGTAGTTATAAGTTTGTTACAAAAGTTAGTTATAACTAACTATAGTTAAGTTAAAGCTAACTAGTCTAGTTAGTTAAATGATTGTAATTGCTACACTATATATAGTTAGCTTAGCATACATTGTAGAATGTTTTTTCACTTTCATTCTGTAAATCTAATACACAACTTTACTTCTTCTTCTTAGCTTAGCTTTGTGAAGTTCACCATTGTTAGAGCTTAACATATTTCTAATCCACTCAAGTAATACTAGAAAATATTTTTGAACCAAATTATTGACAATATGAGTATTTTTGGACCAATCTTTTAACAAGAGAACATTTTTGTTAAATTTTGCATAGTATCAAAATATTTTTGACTTTTTTCCGTTCAATAAAAGACATGCATGGCGCTATCAAATGTCACCAAAGACATTTTTTCATCCTTCTCTTTTATCTTACTTTACCTTACTAAAAAGTGACTTCTTTTTTCATATTACTTTACCTTGTCTCGATTAAAAATATTTTTGTTCAATTTCACCCAACTTAATGACATTTTTTACTCTTTTCCGTATAATAAAAGACCTACACGGTGCTATCAAGTACCACCAAAGGTATTTCTTCGTCCTTCTCTTTATTTTACTTTACCTTACTAAAAAGTGAGACTTTTTAATGTTAATTTACCTTGTCTCAATTAAGAACATTTTTGTTCAATTTCACTCAGCTAAAAGATATATTTTTAACTCTTTTTCCGTTAAATAAAAAGCATGCATGGCTCTATCAAATTTCACCAAAGGCATTTTTTCGTCCTTCTCTTTATCTTACTTTACCTTATTAAAAGTGAGTTTTTTTCTTCTCATATTACTTTAACTCACCTTGTCTCCATTAACAACCACTAGCTATATGCATTTGGCGTGGGGGCCAACAAAACTTGTGAGTTTGTCCATATGGATGGTTGTAGTAACAACTCGTAACGTAACGTATCTCTTATGGATCTTATATAGAAAGTAAGTCTTAATTCACAATTATATCATTTGTTTTGTAGAAGAAAAAGAAAAGCCAAATTTAAAGAAACAATAAACTCCAAATGAAAAAGTGTTATATATGAAACTAAACTAAAACGGTCGAGGGTTTTAGGGAATACTCAACACTTGTTGTTTATTGTTACACTTGGACTCGACTTTAATTTTGCATGCATGCTTCATCAACTTCGTCATTAAGATTTAAACTCATTAGTAATTAACTAACTATTTGATTTATGTATCAATACACACTAAAAAAAAATTTCCCAATTGCTCCGTTTCAAAAAGAATGATATAGTTTGACTTGACACGAAGATTAAGAAAATAAAGAAGCTTTTTTAACCGACTAAAAAAAAAAGTTAGTCATTCTTTTTCAAACGGAGAGAATATTAATTAGGGAAGATGTTCAAATTTGTCCGTAACTCCACATTGATATAGTAGAGAGAAAGTTTTGTGATTTTCCTATTAAAAATTTATAATATAGTTAGGATGATTTGTGTATTAATGGGCAAAAGAAAGTTAATTTATTGCTATTAGCGCAAGAATTTCCTACGCTATCTAGAAAAAAGCTAACCCCCACCCTCGTTAAACCCCATTACTCGAGTTTTTTTTTAATTAAATTACATAACTCAGTTAAAGTATGAGCTATGCAAGTCCAAAAATACAGCATGCCATTTTTAATATAATTATTTTAAAAATTATAGAACAAGAAAAGGTTTAAACTTTTACACTGAAAATTCTTGGGTTAACTTTCTTTATTACAAAAAAAAAAAAAATTAACTCAAGTTTCCTAATTTTGTTATTTAAAAAAGTTAAAACTTTCACCAATAGAAATTAATAAAAAATGTTAACTCATGCTAAACTTTTTATTGCAAAATTAGGGGAAAAAACAAAAACTTTTACTATGAAAAAATTGAAAACTTGACTTCACTTTTTTGTAATTACAAAAAGAAGCTAAACTAAAGAAAGTTAATTTAACTTTTCATTTATCAACGTTTTCCAAAAAAAATATTAGAAAAGAAAATTAATTCAAATTTTCGAAGTCTGTAACAAGAAAAGTTAAACTTTCACAAGGAAAAACTTAATAAAAATTTTGAATTCTTGTTAAATTGTTTATAAAAAATATCAAAAAAATGTTAAACTGTTACCATGAAAACTTGGGTCAACTTATTTTTATGCCAAAAAGAAAATGTTAGATTAAAAAAACGTAACTTAACTTTTCATATAAATTGATCTAATCGAATAGAAATTTTCAATACATTATGTAGTAAGTAGTACATAAATCAAATAAACAGTATGTACAATATATAGATACACTATGGTTTAGTCTATTAATTATAGAAAGGGAGCAAAGACGATAAGATTAACATGCTATTAATTATACCAAACTACAGAGTCTCAAATTATACACATTACCTCCAGTTATAAAAACAAAGTGGAACAAGCCTATCTAAAATTTCTTGTTTTACATGTGGTTCTCTTGTGTGCGGATCTATTACGCACTAAATACTTATTCTTCTTCTTGGTCTTGAAAGTCTTGTCAACATCCTTAACACATTTTCTTTCTTTCTTCCGAGCTTGGTATCGACAAGGGTGAAAGAATATTTGCATCTAACAATTCATGTGGCACACACTATTCGAACTCTACAAGGATAACATTAATTGATTTTGAGTACGCAATGAGATAGACATCAACTTTATGCATAGGTGAATAGTACTCGTAGATGCTTAAACTATAATGAAATTCTTTAAAAACAATTCTCTGAATTTCTTTAGTGTATGGTCCCTTGCCGTTTCGATACAGATTTCACATAATGCGACATAATGACTTTAATTGAGATTTTCTTATGGTTGTGCGTGACATGTTCGACACCGCAGGTGTGATAACCAACATATATATATAGATGAAAAAGATGGTCGAGCATTCATACTTCCTCGCCCGCAGTATCCAGACACAATCAGGGGATACACATTTCACCTTGAACCATTTACTACAATTCTTCAACGCAGCATAATCAAAAGAATTCATCATCGATGATTGGTCGAATAACATTTTCAACTCATTCTTGCTGCTAAATGTTTGTACTATTTGAAAATTAGTTCCATCGGAGAAGCTGCGGTTGAGTTATGATCTGACCGACATTTTCGTCACTTTTCTTGAAACAATTCAGGACCTTTCAATTCCATTGGGATGACCATCCATATCAATGATCACCCAAACTTTTATCTTCAATCGAATCATCGTCATCGATTGTAGGGTGTGGTGAGGGGGCCACCAAAGACCTCACGACGATATTTAGTTTCAATATTGGCCTAGTGCGATCGGCAGTGACATCCAACATGTAAAGGGACACTTGATTGTCATTTTTTATGAATGTGGGATGTATTTTTTCCCTCATTAGATAGATAATCACAACTTTGCTTGGCTCGCAAGCTAATTTCCCACATCTCAATTACGATTCGAATCATGTCGTGTATAAATTATTGCGACGAAATGGGATGACCACTGTCACATTACTAGATAATTTTCAAATCAAACATTTAGGAATCTCCTCCCACACACATCGATATAATCACCATTAACAATAATTATTGCAATCATTATCGACCACAATGATCGATCCTAGATTACGGTGTCGATCTATAACTGGGTAAGGATTGGTATGAAATTCTCCAAACAAAAACGTCAATAAATGAAATCGGATGTAATAGATACTCTACTAGCTCTGGAATGAAGAAATGTATTAGAAGGGTTTCTAAACTATGAAATCTATCTACTAATGAGGTATTGGGTGGAATTTTCAAGCTTTTCAAGCTACTACAAATGGTGTAAAAATAATTTTTACAATTTTTTTTTTTAAAAAAATGGAATAACAATAGAGGCAATGAGCAAGAATGGAGATTTTCAATTTTGAGGAGGAAGATTTCTCCTGGAAAAATCATTTAAATCGATAAAAGTAGGTGAAAACGACTGAAAAATGAGAGGTTTTTTGGGCTTGAATAATATTTTCTTTTTTGATTATTTTTAAATCTGAAAATAATGATGGGAAAGAATAAAAAATTATTGAAAGAGGTGGGAGAACTAAAGTGTAATATTAAAAACTTTAGAGTTGGTCTTGCATATTTTGGAAGAATAATGAGTGATGTCATATTTAGTGTCTGAAGTACCAACTTTTGAAGACTTGTATCTAAATGTTCAATTAAGTTTTGAGAGTGGCTATTTTGTCAACTCTCCCAATTTTTTCCTATTTCCTTTCATTACAGAAATAGTTAATTCAAGTTTCCTAATTTTGTGATAAGAAAAGTCGATTATTCTCAAGGAAAAACTTAATTAAAATTGTTAAGTCAAGTTTAATATTTTATTACAAGATTGGGAGAATTTTTTTAACTAACTTTGTTGGAGTAAATAGGCAGGAAAACTTTAAGAAGAAACAGAGAATAGTATGCTGAAGTCTTTTCTATTTTTCAGTAGATGAAATCACAGGAAAGTACAGCTTTATATAGACTTAAAAATAACAAACTACTAAGTCACTAAATGACCACTACTTCTATTAACTAAACAACTAATTACTAACCAAAACACAACTAAAAAGTACTGCACCATGATCAACATATTTGCTAACAACTAGCCCTAGAATATAGGACACTACTAACAAACTTAATTGACCAGGTCACCAGGTCATGCTTTGAATCAGTCTTCAATATTCCCCCTTGATTCAAAGTTACAGACACCAAGCAAAGCCCTCAAATAGATAAACTTGTCTGCTGCCAACAACTTTGTCAATATATCAACCAATTGCTTATGAGTGCTGCAATGCTTCAATACAATCTCCTTCTTTGCAACCAAATCATGAATGAAATGGAAGTGAACATCAATGTGTTTCGTTCTACTATGAAAATTTGAATTCTTTGTCATGGAGATTGATGCTTTGTTGTCGCAGTATATCTCTGTTGCACTTTCTTGCTTATGCTGAAGTTCTGCTAACATCCTTCTTAGCCAAATAGCTTGGCAAGCGGCTGAAGTAGCTGCAATGTACTCAACTTCAAAGGTGGATAAGGTTGTTATAGCTTGCTTCTTTGAGCTCCAATTTATTACTCCTGACCCAAGAGTAAAAATATGTGTTGAAATGCTTCGTCTATCATCCAATGAACCAACATAGTCACTATCAGTGAACCCACATAATCTGAAGTTAGAAACTTGTGAATACCAAATCCCATAGTCCATACTTCCAGCGACATAACGAAGAACTTTTTTTGTTGCTCCAAAATGAACCTTTGAAGGTTGTTGCCTAAACCTGGATATAACACCAACAGAGAATGCAATATCGGGGCGAGTATGGGTTAGGTAAATTAAACCTCCAACTATGCTTCTGAAACTTCTAGGATCGTCCATCTCTGCTCCATCCTTAAGCTGCAGTTTTTCACCAACATTCATAGGTGTAGCAGTAGGCTTGTAATTAAGCAAACCAAACTTAGTGAGAAAGTCCTTGGCATATTTCCTTGTGAAAGAAATATTCCATCTTCAGCTTGATGGACTTCAAGGCCAAGAAAATAATGTAATAACCTCATATCTGACATCTCAAACTCATTCATCATTTGAGACTTAAATTCATCCACCAGAAAATAGAAGAGTTAAAATAAATTATATCATCAACATAAAGGCAAACAATGATGAAATCATTACCTTTCTTCTTTACATACAACGTGGGTTCATTCTCACTTCTCATATTTCCCTTTCTCTGAAAATACCCATCAATTTTGCTATACCACGCTCGAGAGGCTTGCTTCAAACCATACAATGCCTTTTTTAGTTTGTAGACCTTTGTTTCATCTCCCTTCTTTATGAAACCTTCTGGTTGTGCTACGTAGACCTCTTATTGTAGGTCTCCATTGAGAAATGCCGACTTGACATCAAATTGATAAACTAGCCATTATGACTGTGCAACCAATGCTAGAATAAGTCTAATAGTTTCAAACCGAATAACCGGAGAAAGTGTTTCTTAAAATCAATACCATATTGTTGCGCATATCATTTTGCCACAAGACGAGCTTTATGCTTCTGTAGGCTCTTATCCGCTGCAAACTTTGTCTTGAACACCCATTTCAAACCAATTGCATTTTTGTCTTCTAGTAATTCCACCATCTCCCATATGCCATTCTTTTCGATAGATTTCATTTCTTCTAACATCGCTCTCCGCCACTCTTTCTTTTCAGCTGCTTCTTCATAATGTGTAGGATCTGAAATAGCAAAAGAAAATTGACAAGTTGTATACATGTCATTGGCGTACTTGGGGTTCGGCTTTTTAAGACTTATTGATCTTCTTAATGGAATTGGCCCATCTAAAGACTCTTTAAGAGTAGTAGATGAAGAGTTTCTGCTCCCTGAAATTGAAGAAAATGAATCTAGAGAAGTGGTACTAGAACCGGATGTTGTAGCTGTAGGAGTTGGCTGCTGAATTGCATCAAAAGTGATTCCAGTGGGCATAGGAATCTGCTCTTGCATCTTATCGTTGCTTCCACTCCAATTCCAGCTTGTCATTTCATCAAATACTACATCCCTTCTAATTAAAATCTTTATACTAAAAGGGTTATACAGTCTATATGCTTTAGATTGTGTGCAGTAACCAATAAAAACACATTTTTCAGATTTTTCATCCAACTTATGACGAAATTGGGAATTTACCAAAGCATAAGCAATACAACCAAAAATTCTTAAATAATTTACAGTTGGGTTTCTACCCTTCCAAGCTTCAAATGGAATTTGATACATCACATCCTTTGTTGGAGACATATTCAATAAATGGACTGCTATCGCAACAGCTTCAGCCCAAAATTGATTCAGAACTCCTTTCACTTGAAACATGCTTCTTGTCATCTCCACAATAGTGCAATTTGTTCGCTCAGCAACACCATTTTGCTCCGGAGTATAAGGTGTTGTCAGCTCCCTATGAATGCCATTTTCCTCACAAAAGAGATTAAACTCCTTGGACTTTCTACTAAGAGGATTATACAGTCTATATGCTTTAGATTGTGTGCAGTAACCAATAAAAACACACTTTAATTAGAAGGGATGTAGTATTTGATGAAATGGTAAGTTGGAATTGGAGTGGAAGTAACGATAAGATGCAAGAGCAGATTCCTATGCCCACTGGAATCACTTTTGATGCAATTCAGCAGCCAACTCCTATAACTACAGCAGCCGGTTCTAGTACCACTTCTCCAGATTCATTTTCTTCAACTTCAGGGAGCAAAAACTCTTCATCTACTACTCTTGAAGAGTCTTTAGATGGACCAATTCCATTAAGAAGATCAACAAGGCTTAAAAAGCCAAACCCCAAGTACGCCAATGGCATGTATACAACTTGCCAATTTTCTTTTGTTATTTCAGATCCAACACATTATGAAGAAGCAGCTGAAAAGGAAGAGTGGCGGAGAGTGATGTTAGAAGAAATGAAATCTATAGAAAAGAATGGCATGACATGGGAGATGGTAGAATTACCAGAAGACAAAAATGCAATTAGTTTGAAATGGGTGTTCAAGACAAAGTAAAAATGTTGGACAACGTTCAATTTGTACCTGATTTAGGATACAATTTGTTGAGTGTTGGACAACTAATGTCTGATGGGTATTCTCTTTGGTTTGATGACGATGCTTGTGTCATTTCAAACAAGAAGTCAGGCAAAAAGATTCGCATCACTATAACACCAAACAATATGTTTTCATTGGATGTTTCTAACATGGAAAGTTTTGCGCTTGCTGCAAGTGCAAAGGATGAGTCGAAGTTGTGGCATTTGAGGTATGGTCAACTCAATATAAAGGGCCTGAAATTGCTAGTTGACAAAGGTATGGTTCTTGGACTACCAAAAATTGATTCTATTGAATTGTGTGAAGGGTACATTTATGGAAAACAAACTAGGAAGTCTTTTCCTGTTGGAAAAGCTTGGAGGGCTTCAAAGTGTCTTGAATTAATACATGTTGATTTATGTGGACCTATGCATACTACATATTTTGGTGGGAGTCGTTATTTTCTATTATTTACTGATGATTGTAGTCGCATGAGTTGGGTCTATTTTTTAGAAAGCAAATCAGAAACATTTCAAAAATTCAAGTACAAATTGTATCCTAAATCAGGTACAAATTGAACATTGTCCAACATTTTTACTTTGTCGTGGCTAGTGTTAATACCCACAATGCCTTTTTCCTTCAACCCGCATCTCTTTTGTGTTACCAAGCTATACCTTTTTCTTTCGCTTCTCATCTAGCTCCAAGAACAAAGATTTGGTGCCTGTCATATGATTTGAACATCCACTATCTACAAACCATACATCACTTGGCTTGTGATTTGTATCAATGCAAGCCATAAATAGGTAATTTTCTTCCTATTTTTTGTTGCTACAAAGTTTATTTTGTGGTCTTTATACCAGCAATTAGCCTTTATATGCCTATAGCGTTAATGATGACATTGAATGTCATTCTTTGTGTTACTTTGCTCATTGGACTGTCTATGCCCATCATTCCTTCATCTGCCTCTTCCATAGCCACGACCTCGACCACTACGAAATCCTCCTCTTCCTCGACCTCTGCTTGCTTGACCATAGTTCTCACCATATTTGGTTGTTGCTTCCTTCACCTGGAATGTTTTATCTTCATTCTTTTCAATAGATCGATTGAGTCTCGCCTCATGGGCTTGAAGAGATCCCATCAGTTCATCAAAGGAAAAAACTGATAGATCCTTAGACTCTTCTATAGTAGAAACTACATGATCAAATTTTGGAGTCAAGCTTCGAAGTATCTTTTCCACAATGTTTGATCAGTAACTTTCTCGCCACATGATCGAATTTTGCTGACAATTGCCACTGCTCTGTACAAGAAATTAGCAATTGATTCTCCAATTTTCTTCATCAAGGTTTCAAACTCACACCAAAGTGATTGCAATCTCACCACAATGACCTTTGAAGCACCTTGAAACTCCTTATGAAGAATGGACCATATTGAGATCAAGATCAAGTTTCCATAATATATTTGTAATTAGCAGTAAGGAATTGTAATTAGTTAACTAGTTTGTTATACGTATTAGAGTTAGTTAGCTAGTCTAATCAGTTAGTTAGATAGTATAATGTCTAGAATGTTCCATTAGTTAGAATGCAATTTTACATACTTGTTTACATATATAAATACTCAGTCATTAATAAAAAAAAGGTGTGATTTCTCTTTCTCAAATTACAGTTCTTCACAAAATGCTCTCAGTCAGTCATGGCTTCCTTATTACAGTTCAACTGAGATTTCACTATTGATATGAAGTTCTAATATGGTATCAGAGCTTGGTTTGTTTACTTCAACTCTATGTTCTTCATTTTTATTATTCTTTGGTTTCTGCTTTTCGATAATTCAGATCGAATCTCAGAGTTTTATCTGAGTTTTTTGTCCTTTCTATTTTTTTCTGGATCTGGAATTCATCTTCTCTACTTAATTCACAATCATTTTGAGTGATATACTCATGGCTATTGACGAAAACAAGTCTGCTTCTGAGGGAACTAGCATTGTTGGCAATGATACAAATAGTGCCCTATATGTGCATCCCTCAGATAGTCTAGGAATGATGATGGTTCCTACTCAATTTGATGGAGCAGGATATTAATCATGGAGGAGAGGAGTGATACGAGCCTTGTCTGTAAAGGATAAGCTGGATTTTATTGATGGGAGCTGTGTGAAACCGAGTACAAACTCACCTCAAATTCACCAATGGCAGAGGTGCGACGACATGGTAACGTCATGGATTTTGAACTCACTAACTAAGGAGATTTCAGATAGTGTAAAGTATCTGATTGATTCTGTAGAGCTGTGGAAGGAATTGGAAGATAGATACCAATCAAACAAATGGATCAAAGCTATATCAAATACAGAAAGAAATTAATGACCTAACTCCGGGAATATTGGACATCACTGTCTATTATACAAGAATGAAGAAACTCTGGGAGGAACTGAGTACTTTGAATCAGAGAAATTAGTGTGGTTGCATCTGCACTTATGGTGCAAGAGATAACATGCATAAAGCAGAACAAGATAAACGTTTGATACAATTCCTCATGGGGTTAAATGAGGTATATACAGTGATAAGGGGTAACATCCTCAGGATAAACCCACTCCCTTCCATGGCATAAGCCTTCTCTCTATTGATCCAAGTTAAGTCAACTGGTAGAATACCTATGGATGCAACATCCTTGAATGTAGGTGCCTTGAATAATAAAGTTCAAGAAGGAAGAACTTTTAGAACAAACTATCAGAATAACAACTATGCAGGAAATAATTACAATTCAGGAAGCAACAATCATTATAATGGCAGTAGCAGTGAGAAAAGTGCCATGTTCTGTGATTATTGTAAGAAAATAGGACACATTAAGGCTAAGTGTTACAGGTTGCATGGCTATCCTCAGAACAACAATCAAAACTTCAAGCCAAATGGCTACAATAATGGACAAAACTACAGGTAAGGCAATCAGAATTACAAAGGAAAAAGAGTAGTAATGTGCACAGTGATACTCCTGATATGATGTCCACTCATGGAGATGAACAACCACCACAGAGTAATGGGCATCAAAATGCCAATATAACAAAGGAACAGTATGGGAAGATCATGGACCTAATACAACATTTTCAAAATGAGAACATGGGAGAAGATCAAAATGCTGCAAGTGTCAATAATGACTATATGAGCTTCGCAGGTATTACAGTATGCTCTTCCTCTGTTGATTTTGACAAACCTTCATGCAAATGTTTTAAATCAAGCAATGATATGTGGATCATAGACTTAGGAGAATCAAACCATATAACCTTTAATAAAGATTCCTTGACCAACATTAAGACCTTACCTTACCCTATACTGATTTCACTCTCTAATGGATACAAAGTTAAAGTGACAGAGCTTGGTCATGCATCAATCACACCTGATATCATTTTGCATGATGTGTTATATATATCATCCTTCAAGTATAATCTAGTTTTATTTTACTCCTTAACTACATCTATGAAGTGCACAGTTGTGTTCACTAGTACTTTGTGTGTGTTGTAGGCCCCTTCAGTGAAGAGACCTCAGGATATTGGTAACAACAAAGATGGGTTGTATTTTCTATGTTCAAGCTGCCTGAGAAATGTCAATAGAGTCAATAAAGGTTCAGTGTGTTGTTGTCATCCTAGTTATAGTAATAATAATTCCTCTGTTGAGAATATGAAATACACTTCTACTGTTACTGATTCTTGTCATGATTGTAAGAAATTTGCTACTGATATTGATGTTCCTCATACTATTAATAGTCCTCTTGTTTGTATTTCTACTTTCAACAATAATGTGAATGTCTAGTTTAATAATCATTCTTGTAAGATTACAAAGAACAGTGTAGACTTATTTGTGTCATAACAGACTTGGCCATGTGCCTTTTGCTAAAATGAGGAATATTTCCACCCTACCAACCATTCTTTCACAAAAACAACCCTTCATGTGCAACATATGCCCTATGGCAAGACAAGAAAGATTACCTTTCAGCCAAAGTACTAGCCAAATCAAGTCCATATTTGAATTGCTTCACATTGACCTATGGGGCCCTTATCATGTTTCCACCTATGACAATTACAAATACTTCCTTACCCTGGTGGATGATTATAGTAGATCCACTTGGACCCATCTTCTAAGTACCAAAATCAATGTTTTGCATGTGTTGAAAGCCTTCATAAACATGGTAGAAACCCAATTCAAAACCACCATTAAAAGTATTAGGTCTAATAATGGACTGGAGTTCACCAGTAATGAAGCAACCCAATTCTTCATGAACAAGGGTATAATTCATCAGAAAAGTTTTCCATACACCCCACAACAAAACAGTGTGGTAAAAAGAAAACATAAATGCCTATTAGAAACAGCAAGAGCCCTTCTTTTCCAATCTAAACTACCTTTGAAATATTGGGGGGAATATGTTTTGACTGCTACTCACATTATAAATAGACTACCCTCAACACACTTCAAGAACAATGTCCTTATGAGTTGCTATATAATAAGAAACCAAATTACACTCAACTCAGATCTTTTGGTTGCCTATGTTACCCCATTGTGCCTAAAATATTAAGAGGTAAACTTGAGCCCAGAACCACTCCTCATATATTTGTGGGATATCCCTTTGGCACAAAAGGATACAAGGTGATGAGTCTTGTCACACGAAGAATACATGTTTCCAGAGATGTGGTCTTTCATGAGGACATCTTCCCTTTTACTTTGTCTGCTGAAAAATGCACTTTTCCTTATGTTTTGAAGTCTGTTGAGTCTTTGTCATCTAGTCCTAATCCTAGTGGTTATATTGATCATAGGTCTTATGACAATAATGTAAATGATATGGGGTGTGAATTTGATTTAAACACTAACCTTCCACCCATCAGGGATCATTATCAACCACTACCTCCTGAACATCCTATTGATCATTCACCACCACCATTACATGTCCACTCATCACCTTCTCAAACTGTTGCTCCTATAATAAATCAGAAAAGATTTAACAGGGAAAACAAAATCCCTCATCACTTAAAAGACTACATTGTTTCTATGCCCAATCTAAAGAATCCAAATCCTGTTACAAATCTTTCCCTCACTGCCTTATTCACCAAACACCATCACATACCTCATGATGTCATTGCATCCCACAGTCAAATGCTTGTAGAAAATGTTTGTCATGATAGTGAACCATCATCATATGAGGAGGCATCCTTCAATCCTGCTTGGCAAAAGGCCATGACGCAAGAGTTTGAGGCACTTTATGCTAACAATACTTGGGATTTTGTTGAATTACCAGTGGGCAAGCAAGCCATTGGATGTAGGTGGGTGTATAAAGTCAAACATAGAGCAGATGAGAGCATTGAAAGATTTAAAATTAGATTGGTTGTGAAAGGGTACACACAACAAGCTAGGATAGATTATACAAAGACCTACTCACTTGTAGTCAAGATGACTACTGTCAGAACTTTAATAGCTTGTGTTGTGAAGAAGGGTTGGAATATGATCCAACTTGATGTAAATAATGCATTCCTTCATGGTGATCTTTATGAGGAAGTGTCTATGAAAGTTCCACCAGGTCTGGAGGTACATAATACAAGGTTGGTCTGCAAGCTTAACAAATCTCTTTATGGACTTAAACAAGCCAGTAGACAGTGTATGCCAAGTTGACTGAAGCCTTGGCCCTTAGGGGATATACACATTCACATTATGATTACTCATTATTTTCCAAGAAATCAGGTCTTTTGGTGGTATTTGTTGCTATTTATGTAGATGATGTTATCTTAACTGGCACAGACACTAATGAAATCACACAACTCAAGACTTATTTGGACAACACATTCAAAATTAAAGACCTTGGCAAACTTCATTGTTTTCTAGGCTTTGAGATACTTGATACAGCTGGAGGGGTACTCATCTCTCAGAGGAAATTTGTTCTAGACCTGTTAAAAGAATATAACTGTTTCAATTATTCTCCCATGACTTCACCTCTTGATCCAACTGTCAAACTAAGAGCCAAAGAGGGAACCCCACTTCCTGATCCCACTTACTATAGGAAGCTAGTTGGAAAACTAAACTTTCTCACCAACACTAGACTTGACATAGCCTTCAGTGTCCAACAACTAAGCCAATTTATGCAAGATCCCAGAGACACTCATCTCAAGGCAGCCTTTCATCTTCTCAGGTATTTGAAGCAGGATCCTACTCTAGGAGTTCATCTATCTAATGATCCTGATTGCACTGTCCAAGCTTTCTGTGATTCAGACTGGGCCTCCTGTCCAGACTCAAGAAAATCAGTCAGTGGATATTTAATTTTACTTGGGAACAACCCTATTAGCTGGAAATCTAAGAAGCATGAAATTATTTCTTTGTCTTCAGCTGAGGCAGAGTATAGATCACTAAGGAAGGTAGTTGGAGAATTGACTTGGCTGAACAAGTTGCTCAATGAATTGACCATTTTTGATCCATTTTCTATTGAAGTATATTGTGATAGCCAGTCTGCCATACACATAGCTCATAATCATGTATTCCATGAGAGAACTAAACACATTGAGGTGGATTGTCACTTTGTGAGAAACAAGCTTCAGGAGGGGCTCATTTTCTTGCACCATGTTCCCACTACTGATCAGTTAGCTAATATGCTTACTAAAGCTCTAACAGGTGTGAAACAATCAACTATCTTGGACAAATTGGTTGCGAGATTATCACCACCAACTTGAGGAGGGGTATTGAGATCAAGATCAAGTTTTCATAATATATTTGTAATTAGCAGTAAGGAATTGTAATTAGTTAACTAGTTTGTTATACGTATTAGAGTTAGTTAGCTATCAGAGTTAGTTAGATAGTATAATATCTAGAATGTTCCATTAGTTAGAATGCAATTTTACATACTTGTTTACATGTATAAATACTCAGTCATTAATCAAAGAAAGGTGTGATTTCTCTTTCTCTCAAATTACAGTTCTTCACAAAATGCTCTAAGTTAGTCATGGCTTCCTTATTGCAGTTCAACTGAGATTTCACCATTGATATGAAGTTCTAATAGACCAAGCTTGCTTTGATGTGGTTATTGCTGCGAACCATGAAAAGTGGCAATCATGTACTGCCTGCTGAATAAATACCAGTGCTTTAGCATATTTTTTCTTACTGTCTCGCAGTCTATTTTCTTCGTCGGGCTCTGCAAATCCTCGTTCTACCAAGTCCCAAAGATCTTGAGATTTGAGTATTGTTTTCATACGAATACTCCAGAATTCGTAGCTTTCTCCCTTGAAGACAGGAATGAGTGGTTGTGCCACACTCAATGCATTGCCATTACTTGCCATGGCTCTGATGCCAAAGATGTTGGAGTAAATAGGCAGGAAACTTTAAGAAGAAACAGAGAATTGTATGCTGAAGTCTTTTCTATTTTTCAGTAGATGAAATCATAGGAAAGTACAACTTTATATAGATTTAAAAATAACAAATAACTAAGTCACTAAATGACCACTACTTCCATTAACTAAACAACAAATTACTAACCAAAACACAATTAGAAAGTACTGCACCATGATCAACGTATTTGCTAACAACTAGCCCTAGAATATAGGACACTACTAACAAACTTAATTGACCAGGTCATACTTTGAATCAGTCTTCAATAAACTTAACATTTCATAATTAAGTTGACGTTTTTCTAGTCCTTTTTTTTAATAAAAAAATCCAATTAATTTTCCTAATTGTATAGTATAAAAAAGTTTTAATCCCTAATCGTTTAGTTTCTATGTAGTTTTTTATATTAAAAAAAAAACCCGGGTAATGAGGTTTAACAGGAGATACTCTAACTCTTTTCTATATTGCGCAGGAAATTCATGCAATAATAGTGGTAAATGTAACTTTTTAAATTTTTTTTTTTTTTTTTACATTATTTAGGGTTTGGACTTGTGAAAAGAAGTCAAATATATATGACCATATGAAAATTTAGGTCGAGCAAACACCAGAAGAGAATAGTGTGGCCAAAATTACGATAAGTGAAAAATGCGATTGGAGAAAAAAAGAAAAGAAATAAAATTGATGATGAGTTTGTTCGGTATTGCTGCTGAAAACAACTTATTTATAGAAATATTTTTTTAAAATAGTTTTTCAGAAAAATGCTTTTGAAAAAAAAACAATTTGAGTTGACTAATTTATTTGAAAAGTAATTTTGATAAACAAATTGTTCTTTACTATTAATCTTTTTTTTAAAATGTTTCTGAAAGTCAAACTACGGGAAAAAAAAGTATCAATGCACTTTTGACTTCAAGATTATTTTATAGAGAGAAATTATTTTATATATCTATTATGAAAATTTTGATTAAATTTTTATTTATATTAAATTAAAATGTACAAATTAAAATTTTCAGTTAATATTATTGTTTGCAATTGCAACAAATTTTAACGTGACGTAAAAATAAATTGCAATCACAAATAAAAGATGAAGAAACATAATTTTATTTATCAAGATTGTGAGTACAAAGTTGTTGATCCCTTGATCTCTCTCATAAGATCCATGATTTGAGTGCTGTTAGTGGCCTATTTTTCAAACTAGGATGATTGATTTTGATCTCTTTATGAATATTCCGTGAATTTGTGGAATATTCGTGCATCTGTCGTTAGAGGGTTCAGATAAAGTAAGTAGCTCGCAAAGAGGGAGTTCCCTGGCCGTAGGCAGAGGAGGCCCCTTTCCCAATCAAAGTCTTTCCCCGTTAATCTGCATCTGAATATGGAGTAAGGATGAAATGAAATGAAGGAGTAGGTGTGGGGAAGAATCTACAACAAAATCGAGATGCCTCTTTAATGGAATATAATACCCTTTATATAGGCATAAACTAGGATTTAGGGTTAGACAGTAGCCTCCAAGAGTTCTAATTGGAATCAAATACATCTTGTGGAGTCCCAACTAGAATTGAACACGTCCTGGCGTAGAGTCCAATATTTTTCAATGTCTACAAATGTCCCATGCTTCAAGACATGTCGGAGTGTAGACTTGGTGAAACTCAAAGACGAAACTTGAAGTATTGATCATCTTTACATCTTGTGGAGTCCCAACTAGAATTGAACACGTCCTGGCGTAGAGTCCAATATTTTTCAATGTCTACAAATGTCCCATGCTTCAAGACATGTCGGAGTGTAGACTTGGTGAAACTCAAAGACGAAACTTGAAGTATTGATCATCTTTCCATCTTTGCGACTTTGTGGCTTCAGATATAAGGATTTGATTTGTACGGAGAGAAGAGATGAAGGGCAAATTTGGTCCCACTAGGCGTGTCAATTTTTTTGCAACAAATTTTAAAGTGACAGAAAAAATAAATTGCAATCACAAATAAAATATGAAGAAACATAATTTTATTTTATCAAGATTTGTAATCACAAATAAAATATGAAGAAACATAATTTTATTTTATCAAAATCGTGAGCACAAATCTGTTGATCCCTTGATTCTTCTCTCATAAGATTTATCCATGATTAAAGGGTCGTTAGTGCGTATTCTCGAACTAGGATGATTGATTTCGATCTCTTTATGAATATTCCGTCAATTTGCAGAATATTCGATATGCCTCTTTAAGAGAATGTAATACACTTTATATAGACATAAACTAGGGTTTAGGGTTAGAGTAACCTCCAAGAATTCTTATTAGAATCGAATACATCTTGTAAAGTCTCAACTAGAATTGAACACGTCCTGCAGTAGAGCCCACAAATTTTCTATGTCTACAATTATACATATAAAAAAAAATTAAACGTTGATGTAAAGTTAACATAATGATTTAAATATAATTAAAAATATCAAACAAAATAAAATTTAAAAATTATTGCATAAATTAAATCACTACATATGAAAAATCACCACAAAAATAAATAAAGTCCTATTCTTTACCTTTTTCTAATCCTGCAAAAGTATTATTGTTACCTTTTTTTTAATCCAATAATACGTAAAATTATATATAAAGATAAAATAAATTTTTTAAATGAAACTTAATCAAACTTATGAGATACATTAATTAATTAATTAATTAATTAATAAGCGATATAATGATAAACATGTATATATTAAAGAGTATTTTGGTCTTGAAAAATTTAAATTTTTTGGCTTCTTCCCATCAATACAAAACTGCTTCTATTTCTATTTGAAAGAGGTTTTATTGAAAAAAAAAAAAAAGAGGTTTTATTGATTCATCAAACACCAAAAATTTTCAAAAAAATATCTTTTTATCTAAACAAGTGTCTACGACCTCTCGGCAACAATGTCAAACAGGCTCAAAGAAACGTAACTGAAAAGAGTGATTCTGCCAAAAACAAAAAGGACAGAAGGATGAGAATAGTAAAGAGCGTCACTCAGAGAAAGTAACCAAACAACAAGGTAGAGCACAAAACACAGTTTGTTGGGAAGCAAAAAAAGTGCTAAAAAAGTAAGTAGTTTATAGGTTACTGCTCCCCCAACACCTTGTAATTAAGATGACTTTGTCTTCCCTCATCTATCTTGTCTTCTTTTCATGGAGGTTTCTCAATATTGTTGCTTTCTATAACCAAATTGAAGAATGATAATGTTGATATATATACATACGTAATCATGCATATGATTGCACACAAAATTATGGTAGAATCATTATGAAGTACAATCTTTATATGTTAATTGATTTTGTTTGATTGGAAGGAAGCATGTAAGTTTGTTGAAAATTAATCGAAATAATGAGTTTGCCTTATTGTCACATTAATCCAAATTTGACACCTAGGTCGCGATAGGGCATATAACAAGCTACTGCACATGCGAATCCTCTAAGCTAAAAATTAGACATATTTCACTACAATATATATTACTATTATCTATACTTTCAAAATATTACGTCTCTTATCACTAATTAAAAATTTCATATGTATTTTACACTTAGATACATGTATTTTTGCTACAAGATACACAAAAAATAGGGAGAGATGCATGCTAGATTGTGGGGAGGGGGAGAGAGACGAGCGAAATACGTATGTGTATTTGGGATACCAGATACATGGAAAAGTGGCGAGTAATATAAGAGAGAGGCGAGGGAGAATTGTTATGTATCCCAGTCCACAAATACATTCAAATCCACTTGGATACAATGTATCTAGAATAAATTACACTTAAATTTGACCAAATGTATCCGAGATACATGTATCTGGACGTATCTAAAGGCACCAAAATATGATAAGATGCGTAATATTACAAACTAGAATGTCTTTAAATAATTACCTCCTAAACTAGTGAGATTTATGTAAGTACCCAAAAAAATATCCAGAATAACTCAATGGTTATTTATCACCCAAAATGGTCATTCGGCCCACTTTGTTGTAGGCGAATTGCATTATGGACTGCTTTTCTTCACCTCATCCACTTTGTTCCATTTTTCTTTCTCATGATCTGACTAACAAAGTGGAAAATATCATTTTGTTTCTTTCTTCTTTTCCACTTCGTTTTATTTTATTTTTTTCTCCAAAATTTTAAAAGAAAAGTTAGACAAAATTTTAAATATTGACATCATCAAGATGCAATATAGTATAGAAAATTAACTGAGAAGTAGAAAATCAGTCATGAAAGAAGAAGAAAAATTGAAAAATCTGTCGTAAAAGAGTTTTGAAGTTCAACTTTTGAAATTCGACATATCGTAAATGGCTTCGAGTGAATAATATATCAAAAGATTAAAAACATTGAAAGGAGATCATATTTAAAATTTAGGACTGTTTAAAAGAGATTTGAGTTGGTCTGAATTGAAAAAAATTAGTTCATTGAGGAGGATGAACTACTATAATGTACAAATATTATATCAATAGTGTACATGAATGTATATACATCTCAGATACATAATTATACATCACATATACATAATTATACACTTTTCATAAAAAAATTATACATTATATATACATGCGACCATTTATTGAATTTTTTTGACACATATATAGTTACGCAAGAAGCCCTACAAATAATGCACACGGACACTTTATTTTTGCTATTTCTACTAGGACCACTATGGACCATAGGCATAATACATAAATGTGTCCTTTAACTTGACTTCATTTCACATTTATGCTCTTCAACTTTGGGTATGCACAAGTAGACACTATAACTTATATAAAATTGAACAAATAGACACATGAGTCCAACGTGACATAATACGCATAGGACACCACGTAGAATGAAAATTGTTATGTAGGATGCCATGCAGGATATATATGCGTGTTTATTTGTTAAATTTTATACAAGTTTAAAAGCCTACTAAGCACACACAAAGTTGAAGGGCATAAATGTAAGTTGAGGCCAAATCAAAGGACATATTTATGTATTATGTCATGGACCATAGGTTGCTTATCTGTACCACTTGTCACATACTATTTTTTTTCAAATAATGTGCAACATTGTGGTACTCAAAAAATAATCAATTTAAATAAATAGGATCGCCATCTAATTTTAGGAAAATTTAAATCTATTCATTAGTTAATTAGTTTTAGTCTACAAATCTATTAGATTCTTGTTAAGAGTTCAAGTTATTATATTTTCAGTGGTATTTTCATAAACTTTCATAATAGGAAAAGTTTAGGTCTTTTAACTTGTGTTGATTAAATTGCATATTACATTTAATCTTTTAGTTCAATATGTCTGAAAGATGTTTTCAGTTACCAGTTCAGTCTCATATTTCAATACCAGTGAGCTATTCAATTTATCAGTATTAATTCAGCTGCGAGCATTACGTAGCATCGAGGGGACATAGGAATAAAGTGTAACACCCCAGAAATTTTTTGAGCTAAGACTCGAACCGTTATTCGTTGTGAGTAGGATTTTACTAAGGAATTTAAAATTTCTTAAATATTAAGGTGTGGTCACTAGATGTAGCACCTTTAGTTTCAAAAAGAACTAAATTGGAAATAGCAAACATCTGAAATTTTGCAAGTTAAACTAAGTATGAGTTTACTTCAAATGACCATAACTCCTAGCTCAGAATGATTTAGATGTGCTACAAGATACCTTAGGAAATCTCTTTGAATTATCTTTCCAACGGCACCGAGTTTGCTCAGTTTCAAGTTCGTATGAGGGAGATATGTGCATTTGAAGTTGGGTTGTCTAGATAAGGAAAGTCAAAACCGGATTTTAGAGGGGCGTTTTGGTCTTTTCCTTACCAAATGAGATTTAATTCGTTTTTAGTAAGGTTTTAAGGGTCTAATCCTATTAGGTTCAGTTTTATAATCCTAAAATTAGCCTAGGGTTTTAGTTGGGAGTTTAAGAAGAATAAAGAAGAGAAAAGAGGAGATGATCAAAGCGTTCATCGAGAGTCTTGCGTTTTGTTGTGGATTTTCGCCATGGGTTTAATCCCTAAGAGGTATGTAAGCTTCCATAGTGTTGGGTTAGTTCACCCACATGCCAATCATGTTATTTTCAGCAAAATTTCATTCTTGAAGTTGAAAGATTAGAGTTCTTGATGAGTTCTTGATAGGTGTTCTTGAAGTTCATTCTAAATCTAGTTGTGTTGGGGTTTTGATGATTTCTTGAGATGAAATTTAGTAATTTGAGTGTTGTTTTGAGTATATTAGAGTGTACCTATGTTAAGTAATCGAATCCAAGTGATTGGGGAAGAAACCGTTCGATTCTAGGCGAGTTAGGGTGAGAAAACGAGCAAGGAAAATTTGTCGGCTTTTCCAGAGCGCCCCAAACCCTCCTCTGAAGTTTAGGGGCTGGTACCCCGTGCCACCCATAGCTCTAGGGTCGCCTGCCCCATCCAGTTTGTCATCGGTTGCCTCGTTTGAGTTTGTTTAAAGTGCACCTTCACTCCTTTCGATTCTAACTACTCTAAGCTACTTCTAAACACCTAAAATCTTTCCTAACATGATCATAACTTTGAATTCATAATTCAAATTCAAGGTAGAGTTGAGAGTTAAATTTTGAGAATTCTTTCGAACATTCTAAGAAAGTCCCTTTGAGTCTTTTGTGGAGTCTTCTACAACTTCTAATAACTTGTTTGAAGACTCGAGCAAGTGAGTGTGAGGATGAGGAGAATGTACTCATGAGTCTACTTTGTCATCATGAGATCTTTCATATCCTGAACCATAACTCTTGAATTCATAATTCACATTCAAGAGAGAGTTAAAAGTAGAGTTCAAGAAAGCCATTGAGTTCAATTGTGAATCCTTTGAGATCAACCATCGATTTGAACTAAGTATTGAGGTAGTAAGTAAGAGAATAAGAAGTGTCGTATACATGAGTTCCATGTAGTTTGTAGACCTTTGAGTCAAGTCGTTCATGCCCATAAATTCCGCATGAACTCCATAAGTTGAGTATCTATGAGAGGAGTAATATCTATATGTCCTAAGTCTTAAGTATTGAGTTTCTAACCCATTTGAGATTATAATCCTAATCATGGGACTTTTACCTATTACCCATGAAGTCGAAGTTGGTAAAGAGTAAGAGTAAAGTTCATTTTCTTTAAAATGATATATTTCACTAAGTATTCCCAAGAGTAAATGTTTTCACATTTAAGATGAGAGGAAACTGAGATTTCCAAAAGAGTTTTGAGCAAGAAAGGGAACATCGATTCCAAGAGAGCTTTTAAGCTAAGTTTTGAGTAAATATCTCAAACCAAAGAAAGAAGTTGTTTTAAAAACTTATGAGCTAAGTATATTTTTTGGAGTAGTATTGAGCACCGATATGGGGATGCGACTTCATATTAACTCAAGTCTTCATAAACTATGTAGCCATCATGGGTATTAATGGGTCATACTTTTTAGATGATCACATAAGTTAAGCTAGTGGATCCACTAAGTTAAGTAGTTCTATATGACGGCAAAGTATACGACAGTCTGGTAGTGTGATGGTAAGAACGTTATATCACCACTTAGGCTCATAGTGGTGGTTATCGGTTAGAGAATCTCCCACAGAAACTATATTACTTTATTATATAAGTAAAGTTGAGTTTGTGATTGCATTTTCTTTAACGAACTAAGTTATTTTTACTATTTTATAAAGCTTTCCATATATTGCATGTGTATTGTTGCTTTATATTGAGTTGAGTACCCAGAGTCAAATATCATATCTTTGAGTTAAGTATCTAATCTCTAAGTTTAGTATCTTATCCTTGAGTACTTCTGAGTTGAGTAAGTTGAGTAGTTTTGAGTATCCTTGAGTATTCCTTGAGTTGAGTAAGTTTGAGAAGAGGTAAGTGTGTTTCCTTTTTATCAAGTTTCAAGCTTATGTTATGCTTTAGAATTCCCCTTACATGCTCGTACATTCCACGTACTGAACCACTTGGCCTGCATCTTCTTATGATGCAGACACAAGTATTCAGGATCATCAACTGGAGCTTCATTGATACATCCGAGAGTTCGAGTTAGCTTTGGTGAGCCTCGTTGCTTTCGAAGGATTTCATTTACCTTTCAGTTATATCAGTTATTAGGATGTCGTGGGTCTTGTCCTGACTTCCATATTTATCAGTTAGAGACTTCATAGATAGTTAGTATAGTTGAGAAGTCTGTATTATTCATTTTTTTTATTAAATATTTTAAAGACTTAAGTTGCCTATTTTATGGCGAGTTGAATATATTATTTTTATTCTAAGCTGTTCATTTAAGTTAAAGTTTTGAAAAGTTGAGTTTATTGAATTTATTCGGTTTTAAGCTTTTGCATGCTTAAGTTAGTCTTCCGCTTGTAGTCAGCCATGATGAGGATTCACTTGGAGACCAGCAATGGTTCTTGAGTGCCGGCCACGTCCAGGGTGTAGACTCGAGTCGTGACATAAAGGCTCACCCATCAATTAGATTGGGACTTTTTGTAGCAATTCTTAAGTCCCAGAATTACGTGCAACTGTAGAGGGTCACCAATCAGATCAGGCTTGATACCTTAATCCTTTTGGACATTAGTTTAGTGGATCCACGTTAGCTAATGTTTGTACACTTGGCAAAGTATGGAGCACCCTTTCAGGTTAAACTATGTTCAACTCAGTTGAAATATGTTGGTTATTAGTATCTCTCACAATTCCATCTCAAATATTGCATAACCTTTCATTCAATTTATTTAGTATGGTATTGATCAATTGCATGTTCATTACTTGGTCATTGCATCAACTTATTTATTAATGTTTCATATTGAGTTCAACATCTCAAATTGATGATCATGTTCAACATATTAGAGTATAGTGCATAGCTCACAATTCACATACTCGGTATATTCAAAGAATTGACCACGTACCTTCTTGCGCTATATTCTTCATAATATAGGTTCAAATTCTCATTAACAACTCGCGGTTAGTATGACTTACGCTATCATCTCAGCAACATAGTTTGAAAAGTCCTCATCTTTCGAGGACAAGACCTATCATTATTTTCTTACTTTTAATTTTTTAGTTTTCAAACAATTAGAGTTAGCTGAGGAATTGGCTCAACAATTCATCTTAGTAGAGGCTTACAGTCAAACAATAGATTTTAGCTTTATGTTTGTTCAAATGTATTTCATTTTGATTATTAAATCAGAGATTTGGATATCTTGTATCTTTCAGAATTAGCTTTTTTTATTATGTATTTTCATTTGTATGTTTAAGTCTTAGTATTATATCAGACTATAAGTTACCTTGGAATCACTTATGATGCTAAATATTGTGTTATGACTAGGGGATAATCTTGATTGTGCGACATGTTCAAAATTGTGCATCAACCACATATATCACTCATGTTTGATGGGTAGATGTTTGTCTAATTTGCTTATAGCAGTGTATCAATGTTACATCTTATAAAATATTTAAATGCCATCTATATTTTCAAGAGGAATTTTCACAAATAGCTACTATAGGAAATTTAATTAGGCTCATTAACTACAGTGTGCCTAATTACGTTTCATAACTATCATTTTAGTAGCTACGCGTATTTTTGTTTGTATATTTCACATGAATTTAATATTATATACAATTCATTTTTTCAAAAATTTTAATGACACTAGGCAGTAATTTCAGTTGAAAAAAAGGAAAACAATTTCATAAATCACGGATTGTATTTAATTAGAGTTTCATACCAAATATGACTTCATCCATACTAATAATTGCTTTGTATTTATATTTGTACATATTGACTTATATGAGTTAGATACTGCGTTTACTGGAAATGTATACATTGCACATTTATTCTCTAAGCTGACACATAACTCAATGCTTACTATCTCTCTATATAAAACCTTAACTAGATGCACATAATTTTAAGGTTGATTACACTTGCTTGAACAAATAAGAAACCACCACATAAGTACTTTTCTACATTCAGGCGACTTTGAATTCTACAAGAACTTTTAAGTACTGGAAATAGAAAGTGATCAAACAGGGGAAAATGATGAAGACTCAATCAGAACAGACACAAAAGTACAACATAATCAACATTAGCAGGTCAGAATTGAAATTAAAGAAGAACCAAATAGAAGTCTACTTAATTCACCGATGAACACACTTGTAACTAAATAAACATATACTTTTTCCACCTAAAAATTACCAACCACAAGCATCAAACAATAAAAAAATATAAGTATCTAATTACATTTAATGAACACACATATCTACATATATAGAATAAACCAGCACGTGCAGATGTAAGACAAGACTTGCAACCAAGAAAGAAAAAATCATAGGAAAAAGCGCCCAGTTCATTGATACAAGAACTTTTTGAATTCTAGAGAATCCTTTTCACTCTTGATCCTATCAAATTCTCTAAGCTGACACATAACTCAATGCTTACTATCTCTATATAAAATCTTAAACAGATGCATATAATTTTAAGGACGATTACATGACTTGCTTGAGCATTCCAAAACATACGAAACTACATTGCATCATTAAAGAAAGAGGAGAGAAAAGAGAATGACCGATGTAGCAGCAGAATTGATGCTTCAGTGTGTCATTGATGGAAGCTTATCTGAAAACAATTAAACGCAAGAAAGCAGATATATTTATTTCTACAACCAGTAGCAACCATTGTTCACTTCTATTGCTACTCGCATCACCATGTTACCCCTACCAAAGAAACTGCACTTCCATAGCTATATAAGTTCTTTGTATACTACTAATATGTATTTATATATTTTTTTTACTAATATGTAGTTGAGTGCATTCCAACATTGAAATTAGGTATGAAAAAGTCTTCTATAGCTAGTTTTTTCCCCATGAGATATATCTACTAAATCGAACACAATAGACTACACAACTTTAAGCAGTACTCTTTTACTTATCCCAAATTTCACCATAATACATGATTTAATGCATCTGCTAATAACCCTGAGTTAGAATTAGCGAAACATAGAAAGAGAGAAACACTAAGGCAAAATAATATACCATTTTGAACAGAGAGTTGAGGATGTGAAATACTAATAGATATGGAGGTCGATGATTTATTTTTAAGATTATCATTTTGTGTTGTTACCTTTATCAATAATAATTGTAATACTTTTTCTACATTATTGATGATTTATTTGAATTTATTTTTAGAATTATTGACAATTTTAATTTTGGCTTATATTACATTTTAGTAATAAATTATAAAACTGAAGATATATGTGATATACACCCCATAGATTCATGGGACCTAAGCTCCGTATTTTGGGTATTACGCTCTCACCCATTACCCGTACTTCATAAAATATCTCACCTTGCGCCCCGCATTTTAAAATACTACTGATAACAAGTCAACCTTAGTCGTTAGGATAGATAATGAAAATTCTAGATATATTGCTTTGATACATGATTATATAAGATAAGTGATTTCCGAAGAAATTATTATAGTTGTTTATATAAAATGGACAACATTGCATACCCTAGTGAGCACAACGAATGGTATGAGTCTAAGGTAAGTACATTGTCACGGGCAGTGGAAACCTTACTTCTACTATTGCTCTACAACAATACTAAAAGTTCAAAAGGTAACAACAAGTTATTCTATAACGGTTAGAAAGTACTAAAACTTTGTACTTGTAAAAATTTAAGGATGGGTATAAAAGTACTCTTTATAAAGAAAAGTAGAGTTCGTATTAGTAAAAACTATGTAAAGTCCAGAGTTAGGACTTGGTAAGTCCAAGATGGACATGTTTTGAAACTTCACCTATATAAATACTTGAAGTGGAAGACAAATTTGGTAAAGTATTTATGAATTCAAAAGGTAGCACAAGGCAATAATAGGGTGCTAACGGTAAACAAGTTCTGAAGTTGGTACGATTTATATGAAACAGACTCGAATTCTCAATACAAATACACAAATATTATATAATAAGATAGCATAATTACAACGACAACACTTAAACTCTTGAATTACAATGAAAAGTATTGAAATTACAAGTAACTAAAGATAGAGATAAGAATGAGGATGAAAAGTTTAGATTCTAGAAAGAAGATGAGAAAGAGAGTTTTCTTCACAATATGCATAATCTTTCAAAACGCAGATGACAACCATATAAACTCTATTCAACCTGGATCCCAAGCCAATCTAATATTGGGTTGTCTAATTATTGGGCCTCTTTGTGGTTTGGCCCCCGGCCCAACAATTAGGCCAACCTCTAGGCCATCCGCGTTCAAAACAATTTGTGTATAAATCGTTAAAAAATGAATAAATTACATATATACACACCTTTATTTTTCATAATTTTCATTATTCTCTACCATTTTAAAATATTTTCAAAATCCCTTATTTTTTCCTAATTCTCAAGTTAACCGGATACATAAGTGTCCAACCTTAACCCACGTTTCCCCTTCCTTTTTTCACTCCTTTAATCTCTCCCTAATTTCACTCCACAATCTTAGTTAGAATTTCATCTCAATTTGAATTGTAAAAGGATTCTCTCTCCTACCAACCAAATTCAAACCAATTAATCGGTACATTTTTGCCTTCTCTGTTGTCGTCTTCTCCACTGTCATCTTCAAAAAAAAAAATCATCCTTATTTCCTGATATGGATCATGCTCCTTCAAAAAAAGAGCTAGAAAAGTTTCGTCTACAATTTCTCGACCTACTCTATCCAAGGTAATGATTTTTTTTTAATATAAAACAATTGTCATATAGAATGAGTGTATTTACTTGTTGAAAGGGGAATTTTTTTTTTCGGAGCTCAAAGCTCCTTTTATTTAAATAACTCTGTACAAAAATGGGGCCAAACAAGCCCAAATCAAAAAGGAAACAAAGAAAATGACAGAACAAGAACGTCTGGCCCCTTTCCATTTAAATCATCCCTAGCCAACATAAGTAATTTTCTTCTTTCTTTCTGATTTGTTGCTTCTCCCTTTCCTTCTTAACTAATCTGCACTTCATTTTCAATTTATTTCTACGGTGTTTTTTATGTTGAATCTTGCATCTAGTAGTAGATTCAAATGCATGATACACTATTGAAAAAAAGGGTAGAAACATTTCATCTACAATTTCTTGACTCACTCTACCCAAGGTAACGATTTTTGATCTATCTCTACGCTATTTTTTGATGTTCAATCTAGCATTTAGTAGTTGATTCAAATGCATGATACATTACTGAAAAAGTAATTTTATTAAATAGCAATGTTTCATATTCATATTTAAGGTATTGATACATAACTCTAATGTTGTTGAATCAAGTTTTTAATGTATCTTTAATCTTATTCAAATGTAAGTTTTATAAAATTTTGTTTGAAAGTATAAGTTCAATTCGTTTTTATAATGTATCTTCTGCATTTTGTAGGGATTGTGGATTGTTTGCAGCTACGTTTGCTAAATTCCTTAGCGATGAAATTTCAATTCCATCTAATGGTTTCTGATCCGATTATCTCCACTCAAGATATGTGTCACGCCCCGAGCCTACATCCTGGACATGGCAGACATTCGAGAACCATTGCTTGCCCCAAGCGAACCCTTGGCCTGATTTAACTCTTAGCGAAAGCCTTACTGATAATTAGGATGAAATCAAAAGTATGTCAATGTCTCAAAGAAATACTCAAAATATTTTAGAAAATAAAAGATTCAAATTGGCCTCAAGGGCAACTCAAATCTAGAACATAACAACTGAAATGAACAAGACTCATGAACTACTGTCTATCTATCTATGAAGCCTCTACTAACTGATATGGACGTCGGAACAAGATCCACGACATCCTAATAACAAAATGAAATAACTGAAAGTAAATAAGGAATCCTTCGGAAGCAAGGAGGCTCACCCAACAACTCTGGAACTCGACTAGATCAACGAAGCGTTGGATGCTGATCCTTGTTACCTGTATATGACATCATAAAAGATGCAGGTCAAATGGCGTCAGTACATGGAATGTACGAGCATGCGAAGGAAAATCTAAAACATGACATAAGCTTGAACTGGAACTGGAACTGAAGAAACACATACCTCGTCTCAACTCAACTCAACCTCATTTCAATATAAAGCAATAGAAATAATGTAGTATAAAGAAAAAAAATTAAACAGTAGATAACAACTCAATGTATTAGAAAATACAATATAAACTCTATTTGTATGCAAAAATACAAAGTAAACTATCTTTGAGAGATTCTCTAATCGACAATCATCACTATGAGCTATGTGATCATACATCGTCTAGCCCACGCTGCTAGAACTGTCCTATACTTTGCCGGGGTATAGAACTCCTCAACTAAGTGGATCCACTAGTCTATGTTAAAAAGCAATAAAGGAATCATCTAAAAAGTATAACCCTTTTCTACCCACATTGGCTACATGGCTTATGGTGGCTGTGAGTTGTTAGAACTCTCCCCCATATCGATGCTCAATACTACTCCCAAAATATAACTTAGCTCATTATGTTTTAAAGAAAACATTTCCTCTTCCTCAACTTTGAGATTATTACTCAAAATGTTATCTCTTAAAAGAGATGATACTTAAAACTGCTCATGAACTCTTTTGTAAATCAGTGTTTCCACTTTACTTAAATGTAAAAACATTTCTCTTAGGAATACTTAGTTCCCATATATCATTTTTAAGAAAATGAACTCAACTCTACTCTTCCTCAAACTCAAATGCTCAAGTCTTAAAACAAGTTTAAAAATAATTTGTAAAAAGACTTCTTAAAATGACTAGAAGACCTCTCAAGACTTGACTCTTAGCTCTACCTTGAATTTGAATTCAAGGTTATGATTCACGTTGTGAACAATTTCTAGATGTTTAGAAGTATTTTAAAGTAGTTAGAATCAATAGGGAGTGAAGGTACACTTTAATTAAGAGAACTTAAACGGCCGGCTAAACGATGGAAAAAGGGTGGGGTCAGGCGACCCTAGCACACTGATGACGCGGGGCGCTAGCACCTAAAGTTTAGAAGCCCATTTCTGGCGCACTGCTGGGGCGCCACCCAACCCCTCTTGAGCATCTGGGGCGCGCCACCCAACCCCTCCCCAGGCAATTCTGACGAATATTTCTACTTGTTTTCTGATCCTAAATTACTTTAATTGACTAATTTCCTCAAGTTTTCCTTAGATTCAATTGCTCAATACAAGTACACAAGAATCAACTATATTCAACTCTTCAACTCAATACGATTATCTCAAGAACTCATCAAATCCTCAACAATCAAGATTACAAATGAAACTTCACGAAAACTCATCAAGAACTCAAATCCTTCAACTTTCAAGAAAAAAATTACGCTGAAATTAACATGATTGGCATGTGGGTGAACGAACCCAACACTATGAGAACTCACATACCTCTTAGGGATTAAACCCTTGGCGAAACAACCTTCGATTCGTAAGAAAACTTGATGAACGCCTTGACTTTTCTCTTTTCTCCTCTTCTTGAACTCCTCTCAAAATCCTAAGCGAAAATTAGTTTGGAAACACTGAATCAAATCAGTTTAGACCCCTAATTATTTACTAAAAACGATTAAATCTGAAAGGGTAAAGAAAAGACCAAAATACCCCTCATATTTTCAGGTAACTTTCCTTAACCGGACAACGCGACTTTAAACGGGTATATATCTATCATATAAGCTCAAAAATTAACAAATTTGGTGGCATTGGAAAGAGGATTCCAAGACCTTTCATTTGATATCTTATGAGCCACCTAACTAATCCTGTACTGAAAGTTATGGTCGTTTGAAATTGACCCAAAACTCATAACTTATGCATAACTTGCAAAAATTTAGATTTTGCTACTTCCAATTTAGTTCTTTCTAATTTTTAGCTTTTTCAAATAGCGATGTGTTACAATATGCCACTTTGCTATGAAAATACGACAGTGAAAAGGCCAAAGCAAGATATGTTAGTGATAATGATGATCCTTCAATGCTTAGGGGTCATTTCACACCACTAGACCATGATGATTTAGTTAATCTGGAATAGTTATAGTGTATCAATGGATACACATTGTTTTTTAATTTGTACTATTTTCAAGATACATTAACTCAAGTGTTGAAGCGCTTCTCTAAAAACTTGTTTTGTTTGATTCTAAATATCAATCTATTTTGTTCCGTTAATCTCAAAATGTATATTTGTCTATATTTTTTTTAATTGTAATCATAATGTGTGTGGTAAACAATACAAATTAGGATAATTTTAAAAATTATTCGAATCAACCTATCTTCATGAATTAAAGTATCACACATTTTTATCGTTCATGATGTTATTGATACACTTAATTTATAACACTTGTAATATACATTTCTTACCTGTATAATGTTCATTATTTAATGTATCAAATATTTTTTTAACATTTTATGTTATATGTGATACATTAAAGACATGTTGTTTACAATCATGATATATCAGACACATTATTTATCAAAATTCAACAAAACTATTCATTACATGTATATTCTATCAAATTTACAAATGTTAATAATTTAATAATGTTATTAAATCATCATCAATCAGAAATGAACACAAATTTAAACATTTTTTTTGTTCTGATAAAATTTGAACTTGAAATATCATATCGACATTCATTAGAACTCATCATTTGATTAAAATATTATTTCTCAATCAGAAATAAATTGAATCAATAAAATAAAGCTAAATAGAACGACATATGAAACTTTACTCAACAAATTGCGAGCCTAGTTTATTTGAAACGGTAAGGTAATATCCTAACAAAATCTTTGTGACCAACAAAGCATGAAAACTAGATGCATTGAATATAAATAACCAATCAAAAGCAATAAAATGTCGGAAATTTCTTGAAAATCAAATGTAATATGCACACAATGGACCACTAAAAGTTGAAGTACAAGCATATAATGGTGCAAAGAGAAAAGAAGGGTACTTTCCTTGTCACCATCAACACGACTTGACTTCATTCATTCATTGTGATGAAATACAACATTCCTTCAACAGTTGTAGAAAAACTATCTAATTACTCAAATATTTTTACCATAAATACTACTTATATACATGGAGAGAGGAGAGCGAAAGAGAGAGGTGAGCGAGAGAGTCAACATGTATCTTTTGATACTATATATATACTAATTACATGCTAAAATATAGATACATAAAGAGAGGGTGAGAAAGAGAGTCAGTGTATCCCAGATACATACGAGTCACACTTGAATACAATGTATTTGAAATAAATTACACAAAATTTGACTTGCATGTATCTGAGTGTGCCAGATACATGTCTCTGGTGAAGTAAATGTGGTACAAAAGGTAATTTCAAAAATTAAAATAAAGAAACATAATTAGTTCTTAACTAGTAAGATTTGTGTTGTTTGCTCATAATATTAATATGATCCAAATTTTCTTTGTGCAAATGGATAGTGGGTCCATAACCATAAATGAGAAGAACTAAGTAATTACCTACACTTATGTTGTGTTTTTCAAGAGTAAAATTGACTAATTTTTAAAGATAAATTTGATTATATTAATTTGATGTTTTAAAATAAAAATTTAGATATTCAAAAACTCTACAAAAAGTACCGTAAATTGCAAAAACAAATTCATATCAATATGGTGAAAAATTATATTTTAAAATGTTAATCAAAGTTTATATTGTTTGGCTCTAAAAAAAACGGTGACAAGTAAAAAGGAATAGATGGGAGTATCACAAAGTATGCACTTTTGTCGAAATGTTGTATTGAAATACATACAATATATGTGTTATGTGTATATTTACTTGAATATTCGTGTTTACTCTACTCAACACACCCCAAATGTGTTTCTCCATTTATTGTTGAGGCTGGAGTTTGGTGACCTTTTCCTAATTCAAAAGTAATAATATGGACTACTAATAGCACAAGCAGATAAAAGTGCAGAGAAAAAAGAATGGTAATTTCCTTGCCACCGACAACACGACTTGACTTTATTCCTTCATTGTGATAATTACACAAACATTTCTCTTCATAAATATTAATTCACTCTATAGTTTGAAATAATTATATATTGTCTCACTAATTAATAATTTCGTACCAGATTATAAGTCAGATACACCCTCCTTCAGATATCAAGTTAGATACATGTATCAATAATACTAGATACATATATCTATGATATCAAATACATTCTAAAATATAGATACATACGGAGAAAAATGAGCGAGAGAGGAGAGAGGTGAGTGAGAGAGTCAACAATTATCTTTTGATACTAGATACATATATCTTTGACTCCTGATACATTTTGAAATACAGATACACAGGGAGAGAGGTGAGCGAGAGAGCAAAACAAAAGGCGAATGAGCTAGATAGGAGAAAGGTGAGTGAGAGTGTCATTATATCTCAAATACATGCAAATCACACTTGGCTACTGTATATCTAGATACAGAAGATAAATCAAAAACTAAAATAGATACACATATTTAGCAGGGCCGACTCAACAAGATTGGAGGCCTAAAGCGAAATTTAAGGGAGGGGGCCTAATATTTTATTTTTTCATCATATATTCTTTTATTTAAAATCTACTTTTCTAGCTTTTTTAACTGCAAAATCATTAGTTATTGTTTTATAATCGATTTGTTTTAATATTTCCTTTTCATTTGATAATATAGCTTAATCCATTCAATCTCTCTTGAGACATTGTTGATCTTAAATAAAATTTAATCAATTTTAGTTTCGAAAAACTTTTTTTGGCTGAGGCAACAGTTAGAGAAACTGTTAACATAATTCTATAAGCAATATGTGTATTTGAAAAAGAATCAAGTCTTTGATTTGATTGCGCATTTTCATTAGATCATTATCTTCTACATGTATTATTTCTCTTAGCACTTTCAATTCAAAAAATAAATCTAAACCATCAATAGCAGAATAACTATTACGTGTTAAAGTTCAAGGTTAAGACAATGTTTTTTAAATTCTCATCATCTAATGATCTCAATTTACCACTAAATAAGAAACATAAAATATTTTCATATGCTTCAATTGGTTCAAATCTATTTTGAAGTGAAAAAAATAGCTTGATCTACTATATATATATATCTTAAGTAATCAACTCTAGTTTCAAGGGACTTTGTGATTTCATTATCAATATTTTCATCAAATTATTTTTTACGAAATTCAGGTTCTATATTCACTTCATATGCAATTTCCTAAGTAGAAATCATAGCACTCATAGTACATATAAATTTTATTTTTAAAAAAAATAACATTCATAAGTAAAAAAATATATTTTAAAATGGGGCCCCAAGAGATTGCTTTACACTCTGTTTGGATCATTGTTATCCATTGTTTCATAATGTATTGTATTGTATTGTCCTCTATTGTACTATATTGTATGGTAGATACAATGTTTGGCTAGACTGTATTGTTTGTTGTTGTTTAATAACATTTTAATTGTTTGGTTTGATTGTATCGTACTGTATTATAATTTATAAATTTACTAAAATATCCTTAATTATTCTAGGGCAGGAGGTTTGACTAGAATTAAATAATACTAAGGTAAAGGGTAAAATAGTATTATGAAATATTATATAAAGATATAATTGGAAAAAGAAATTAAGTAACAATGGGAACACACCAAATCGGTTATTCCATAAAATAGGGATTTTCATTGTTACGTAACAAAGAAATTTAACAATACAATACAATATATTTTAAGTAACAATCAAAACAAACATTGTAGGTATAGTAACGATACAATACAATACAATGGGTAACAATGATCCAAACAGAGTGTTAGTGGCCTAGGGGTTAAGACGGCCCTGACATTTAGACCCTAAACTAATGAGATTTGTCTTGTTTGCTCATAATAGTAATATGGTCCAATTTTTCTTTGTGCAGATGGATATTGGCCCATAACCATAAATGTGAAAGGTACTCATATATATTCAATTGTGATGGATTCAAATTGGTAAAAAATGTATGGCTAACATCCCATTGGATTTCTGGAGCTGAAACTTCTCAGAATAATTAATGCGTTGACTAGAGTAGACATTAAGAAATTTCCTAGTAATATTATTAGTTGTTTGGAATGCTCATAGAAGCTTTCATTTTTGAATTGGTACTTGTTTATTTCTTCTTTCCTCTATATAACTAATCTGTTCATCAATTGATCTCATCCATACACTAGACTATTAATCGAATCTATGGCATCATCTTCTTCTTTTGCGAGTAATTCACAATACTGTCCTCAACGGAAGTACGATGTCTTTTTAAGTTTTAGAGGAGAAGATACTCGAAAAATTTTTACGAGTCACTTGTACCAAGATTTGGAAAATAAGGGAATATTCACCTTCTAGATGATAAAAGGCTAGAGGATGGAGATTCCATCTCAGAAGAACTTGTGAAAGCTATAGAAGAGTCTCAAGTTGCAGTAATCATTTTCTCAAAGAATTATGCTACGTCAAGGTGGTGCTTGAATGAACTAGTGAAGATAATGGAATGCAAGGAGAAAAAAATTGGACACACAGTCATACCGGTCTTCTGTTATGTGGATCCATCACATGTTCGATACCAAAGTGAGAGCTTTGCAGAAGGATTTGCCAAACACGAATCGAGGTACAAGGATGATGTTGAGGGGATGCAGAAGGTGCAAGGATGGAGGAATGCCCTAGCTGCTGCCGCAAATCTAAAGGGATATGATATCCGTGACTGGTGAGTTGAAAACACATAAACTGAAAAGAAACCATATGTGTATTGCATTATAGGACAAACCTCAAAAAATGAGTCAAAACAGAATCTTAATTATATTTTTGCATATTTCCGAATTATATATTTATATCAGTAAGAAGGAAAACTATTCTGATTGATTTATGTTTATATAACTTATTCACGATTTATGTCTCAAGTTGCTCTACTAATTTTTATTCCTGATTCTTTATCTGTATATATTAACAATATTCTTTTTTTATATATAGGATTGAATCAGACTTCATTCAGCATATTGTTAGCCAAGTTTCGTCCAAATTATGCAAGACTTCAGTATCTTATTTGCGAAATGTTGTGGGAATAGATACTCATTTAGAAAAAGTAAAATCCCTATTAGAAATGGAGATCAATGATGTTCGGATTGTTGGGATCTGGGGAATGGGTGGAGTTGGTAAAACGACAATAGCAAGGGCTATTTTTGATACAAACTCAAATCGATTTGATGGTGCTTGTTTTCTTGCGGATATTAAGGAAAACAAGTGTGGAATGCATTCTTTGCAAAATATCCTTCTCTCAGAACTATTGAGGATACAAGGTAACCACGTGAATAATAAAGAGGACGGAAAGCACATGATAGCTCATAGACTTCGGTCTAAGAAGGTTTTAGTTGTGCTTGATGACATAGATCACAATGACCATTTGGATAACCTAGCTGGAGATCTTGATTGGTTTGGCAAAGGCAGTAGGATTATTGCAACAACTAGAGATAGACATTTGATGGGAAAGAATGATGTAGTATATAAAGTGACTGCACTACTTAAACATGATGCTATTAAATTGTTCCATCAATATGCTTTCAAAGAAAAGTTCCAGGTGAATCTTTTGAGAAGCTCTCGTTGGAGGTCATTGATCATGCTAAAGGCCTTCCTTTAGCACTGAAAGTGTGGGGTTCTTTCTTACATAAGAGGGACATAATTGAGTGGAGAAGTGCTATAGAGCAAATGAAAATTAAATCCAAGTCAGAAATTGTTGAAAAACTTAAAATTAGCTACGATAGACTGGAGACCATACAACAAGACATATTTCTAGATATAGCATGCTTCTTACGAGGGAAGGGAAAAAAATACATCATGAAAATTCTTGAGAGTTGTTATTCTGGAGCAAATATTGAATTGAGTGTCCTAATTGACAAATCTCTTGTGTTCGTCGACGACTATGATATGATTCAGATGCATGACTTAATACGAGATATGGGTAAATATATAGTGAATATGCAAAAGGATCCAGGTGAACGTAGCAGACTATGGGACATGAAAGATTTGGAAGAAGTACTGTTGGTCAACAATACAGTAAGTAGACTAAACAACACAATAATATTCAATTTCTAGTTTTCATTTATCAAAATTCATTTATGTTATGTTATCAAGCCACGAATTAGTCTAGTAGCAGCTTAATATGTTTAATCTAACTTTTATTCTTTGGATTAACCTGAAATTTGATTGATACTTCGTACAGAATAACTCAATTAATAATCTTTTTAGATAATATTACCCAACTATTTATTTTGAGTAACATTTTGTAAATAAAAATTCTCAAATGGAAAAAATACAAGTAAGGAGGGGCAAAAAATACAAGCTAATTGTACAAAGCATTTCTCTTGAGCAACATATTCTTGAGAAGGGCCTAACTAATATTGTACCCTATTTTTTTTTTAATGATTGCTTTTCAAGAACTTCAAGTGCAATTATAAATAATTCAAAACATTCCAAAAAAATTGCATGCAAGGAGTAAGAAAATAGAGATATTGATAAGCGTAGTTTACATGACATCTGAAGTTATAATTTGTGGGTTGTGATCTTTTTATCAGGGGACAGTGGCAGTGGAAGTAATCTGGTATAGGAATATTCGAAATCTATGGTTTAGCAAAGACGCAATGAAAAATATGAAAAGACTTAGGATATTATATATAAGTGACTATGAAAGTCACGAATGGCTCCAAGGTTATAACTGTGAGAGTGATTCGGAAGACAACCTTTCCCATGATTCCTATGATTCCAATTGGCATGATGGTTTCATTCAGTACCTGCCCAACAACTTGCGTTGGCTTACCTGGTATCACTATCCTTGGAAGTCATTGCCAGAAAATTTTAAACCGCAAAGGCTTGTTCATCTTGACCTCCAGCATAGTTTGTTGCATGAATTATGGACGAAAAGAAAGGTACAACTTTATTTGAAATACTTTTTATTTTTGCAGAATACTAAAACTCCCCTAAATTTGGCACGGTTTATTTAGTGTAGACATAAAAAAATTTCCGACGAAGGGTGTCCAATTGGACACCCTGACCACCACCATGTATATATATAATTATTTCTTTTTAAGTTTTGAACCAAAATTTTAAAATACATGCTGAAATAAATAGCCATAGCATCTTAAGAGGAAATAAAAAGAAAACATTGATGGAACGCTAATTGTTTTTTATTTGGATAAACAAAATGAAATTTTAGTCAACTGTCAAGTTTAACGTGTTTTAGTTATTCTACCTTTTACATAGTTTATGAACATGTATTTTCCATAAAAAAATAAAAACAATTTCTAATTTCCCACAAAATATTTTGTTGACTCTCATAATCTAAAGCATTAAATTAAACAATTTCCTTGTGTGTTTTGAATAGATACTTTTGCCGTCTCTACGAAGGCTAGATCTCCGGTACTCTAAATGCTTGATGGAAACACCAGATTTCACCGGGATGCCAAATTTGGAGTATTTGAATTTGAGTGGATGTGAGAGTCTTAAAGAGGTTCACCATTCCCTGGGATGTTCCAGAAAACTCATCTCTTTAAAGTTGTATGATTGTATAAACCTTGAGAGGTTTCCATGTTTAAACGTGCAATCTCTTGAAAAACTATGTCTAATGAGTTGCTGTAGTTTAGAGAAATTTCCAGAATTCCTTGGAAGACTGAAGCTGAAGTTAGACATTTCTCAGAGAAGAGGCTCCAAGATAAGGAGTGATTTGCCTACAGTGCTAGATTTGAGTAATTTCAAAAACCTTGTAGCTTTTCCAAGCAGCATTGGCATGTTGAAAAGCTTGGTGAAGTTATATCTATCGTATTGCTCTAAGTTTGAAAGCCTTTCAGAAGGGATAGGGGATTTAGAAAACTTGGAGGAGCTTTATGCCGACTATACTCTAATCTCACAACCTCCATCTTCCATTATCCGGCTGAACAAACTTAAATCATTGAGTTTTGCAAAAAAAAAAAACAGGAGGAGGTCTCGTAGATGGAGTGTTCTTTGTTTTCCCTCACGTGAATGAAGGGTTACACTCATTGGAAAAGCTAGATCTCCGTTACTGCAATTTAACAGATGGAGGACTTCCGGAAGACATTGGATGTTTATCCTCATTGAAAGAGTTGCATCTCCAGGGAAATACTTTTGAGCATTTGCCTCTAAGCATAGCCCAACTTGGTTCTCTTCGATCCTTGGACTTATCAGAGTGCAGGAGGCTTAAAAAGTTTCTAGGTGTTAATGTGGCTGAAGGGTTACCCTCGTTGGAAAATCTGAATCTCAGTTACTGCAATATAATAGATGGAGGACTTCCAGAAGACATTGGATGCTTATCCTCTTTGAAAGAATTGAATCTCCAGGGAAATAATTTTGAGCATTTGCCTCGAAGCATAGCACAACTTGGTGCTCTTCAAACCTTGCACTTATCAGATTGTCATATGGCTCTGAAAAATATTCCTAATTTACCACAGAGGGTGATATTCACGCCACTGCCATATGGCTCTGAAAAGTACAATGATTTGATTCCTATTACGTTTGCCCGTGCCATGTTTCAGAATATCTCTGATTCACATTCCTTGTCATTAAGAATGTTTACCATTGAGCATGCTGGGAATAAAATCCCTAGTTGGTTCCACCATCGGGGGACAGATAAAAGTGTATCAGTCAATTTGCCTGAAAATTGGTACACATGTGATAACTTCTTGGGATTTGTTGTATGTTATTATGACAGATTAGTTGAAACCACAGCTCACTTGATTCCCTTATGCAATCGGATGCCGTGGATGATCCAGAAGTTATCCGTAAGCAATCATTCAAAGTGCTATAAATCTTATCTTGATGAACGATCTGCTATTCATTTATTCTTTGTACCTCTTGCTGGCGTATGGGATACATCTAAGGCAAATGGAAAAACACCAAATTACTATGGATTTATTGGTGTAACTTTTTCTGGACAAATTAAGAATTACGGATTTCATTTGTTGTATAAAGATGAACTAGAGCATGAGGCGTTGTTACAAATGAGGGGAGATAATGATGAACCAACAGAGCACTCCATTTGGACAAGGAGGAACAGATATGATGATAGTGAACACCATAATGAAGCCAGTTGCTCGTCTTCTAAGAAACAAAGGTCTGGTACTACTGTTGATGTGCCAGTTAATCCAGAAACTTTGCAGCTCTTTCCGACAAGTCCTGGATTTTCGCTTAAATAAAGGTATATATAACTCATGATTTGGTAGTGAAATTGTGTTCTCTCTCTCTTTTTATGTAATTCTCTCCTGTTAGCTACAAATTAAAGTGTTCTTCCATAACCAATACATTTTTATTTTCATTCTTAGTCACCAAATTAGTGCCAGAAAGTGCAGGCAACACTAACAGTCCAAGACTGGGAATCTAAGGGGTTAAGAAGGAACTTTGCATGTTGAATATGAAATGGTAAGTAATAAGAGATGTAATTGCATCTTTATTGATCCTCAAGTAAAGCAACCTTCTGGAAATGTGTGTTTGAGAATCCCCGAGCTATTTTAATTCTCCTTAAAGTTTTGAATTAATATTCGTTCGATGGATATTTTGTCTTTGAATTAAGTTTCTAAGTTCCAAGACGAAATGAATATAGAAATGTGTATTAGAACGGATCAATTGGGGGAGTTAATTGAATGGATGGAGTAATTGATCCCTTGATCATGTCTTTCTGCAGATGCATACCCAACCGATATCGAGATTTCACCGTGTTATCACTTGAAGGTGTTATAAGTTCATAGAGAAAATGCAAAGTGTTATTCCCAAAGGTAGGTTCCATGACTTTAAACTTACTACTCGTTCAGTTTGATGCTCTTGCTAATTGTTATATTCGGGGAAATTGCTGCTTTAAAAACAAAAACTTTATGTGGGATGCGTCAGTTTAAATACTTCTGCATCAAACATTTTCATGTCGAAAGGTATTGATCATGCTCTAACTTTAGCTATACACTTTTGTAAGTATTGCTCTGTCAGATTGTTATATTAGCAGAAATCTCTTTTTAAATGTAAATATCTCTTTTGTTATGGCAGGTAAGTTGGGAATAAGATGAAACAATCAAAGATGCAGCACAGCTTGAGACGGTGGGGGAAGCTGGAGTGAAGTTGAGGTTCGTCTCCCTCGTGATCTCTTTCAGTTCTCTTGTAATTCTTTTGTAGGAAAATGTGAAATAATGTGGATTAGGAATACAAGATACTTTTTATCTTACTGTCTGCTCTCTAGCTTGTTGACTTGTGATCTTTATGAAAGTAATAAGTAGCAGCTGTATCTCGATTACTTATATAAGTGGTTTGTAACAAGTTTCACTCTTTTGGTTTTTGATTACTTTTGCAGTGCAAACTGGGACCATGGTACTTTTAGAACAACGCTGGTAACTCTGCCTGTGAAGGACACATGTTTCCTCTGTTTGTAACAGAACAACTAGTAATTTGTTGTTTCAGAATATCTCATCATTGCGGCGTGACATTTCTGCTTCAGTCACTAAGAGTGTTTACCACAAGGGGGAATGTTGCAAGTTGGTTCCACCATCCGGGAATTGGTAGAATTAATTGTATCAGTCAATTTGCCTGAAAATTGGTACGTTAGTTAAAACTTCTTGGGATGACCCAGGAACTTGCCTAATCTTACCATTCAGAATGTGATACAAAGTTCTCCAACCATTCAGATTTTGAAACAGAATTATCCGACCATTCGGAATGTGATACAGAATTATCCGACCATTCAGAATTTGATATAGAATTTACTATTAATATTTTCTTGGTACCTTTTGCTGTCTCCGCTCTATAAAACAAAGGTCACCTGTGAATCTGCAGCCACAAGATTAGGCATAGTATGTAGAGCTGTTCTTAATCGACTCCTCATTTGATCCGATCTCCAAGGGAGAAAGTTAGAGGGAAAACGTCTGTATGGAGTATGCCTGGAGATTTTTAAAGTTGTTAATGTAACATTAGATTAGGTCACACAAATCATCGTCTTTTGTTGTCACGTGATTGAGTAGCTCACAAGTTCTTATTATATATTTTATCTGACAAAAAATTATGTATATGAAGTCTTGAATATCCTTGAAGTCGTGGATATTGTCAACAGAGAAGGGACTCATCGAGCTGCAACGATACAGTAAGGAGCGCACAACTCTCAGCATTTAATTACATTTAACTACTGAAATCTATGGAAATCAACCTCTAGTAATTCGTGGTCGGGGTGCTTTTACAGCTGGTGGAGTATTTTGTTTTTCTAGTACCTCTAGTTTCAGATTTTGACTTTGTTTATGATTTTCCGAAAGGTATATAACTGCTGATCCACGGCAACAAAATTTACTAATAGTTCATTTTTAAGCCCTCTGATTGTTACATTTGGGGGAATCTCTGTGTTTTAACATTTAAATAGAAATATCTCTCTCTTATTATCGTAGGGAGTTGGGTAAAAAATGAAACAATTGACGTGAGACATTGGAGGAAGCTGGAGTACGAGGTCATGAAATTGAGGTTTATCTCTCCCTCGTGATCTCTTTCAGTTCTCTTATACTTCTTTTAAAGGAAAATCTGAAACATTGTGGATTAGGAATACAGATCTTTTTATCTTACTGTCTGTTGTCTAGCTTGTTGACTTCAAACTTTATGAATGAAATAAGTAATGTCTATGTTTTACTGTATGCAGTGCAAACTGGGAGTTTCGCGTAACACTGCATATGAAGGGCACGTGTTTCCTCTGCCTGAGAAAGAGATTCACGAAAGAACTTGGGTATAAAATAATCTGTTCTCTTATATATTAGTAAAGGTGACACGACACCTTTCTTACACTAGAATACCACGTTTCGTTAAAAAATAAAATCACATATTAACATTTGCTAATGAGTTGCCTGTCAAAATCCCAATTGCAGATGAGCATTGGAACTATTAGTAAGTCACCTCACATCACAAAGCTAGCGAAGCAAAGGGAACTATTTGCAGGAATCAAACGTACACCCGGTGGTAGAGCAGCTATTCCACTGGAGTCGGAGTTGGAGTTGTGTGACATAATAGAGAATTAGAATCAGAGTTGTCAAAAGAGATGAGCATATATATCTTTTGCAATCAGAAACATTGAATTGATTGTATTTTCTCTTGTTTTTTAACTAGTTCTCGAACCCGTGTATTCTATGCTAATTAGTACAATTTTTTAAAAAATAATAGAGAAGGGAATGAAGAGATTGACCAGATGTGAGAATTCCAAAAAATGACCAAGCAAAATAAGTCACATAATACAAAACAAAGTCCGACCAAGCCATGAACATAACTCAACCATTAGAAGCAGGACTTGGAAAAATATTTGAATAGGATGGGATATTTGTAAACGTGGAATGGAATGGGTTCTAGGAAATGGATCATCAACATCATTTTGGCTAGACAGATGGCTCCCAAACAATAGAACAATTAGGGATATGATTCATGGTCCTCGTTCTCTCAATAGGAATAGACATAAATAAAAATTGTTTTTACTGCAATATACCAGAAACCACAAAACGTATTTTTCTAGAATGCCCCAACGTAAGAAAGCTTTGGGAAAATATGGGAAACATTTACACCATTAACAAGTTCATCAACAACCCTGATAAGCATTGGTTGGACTTTCTAAAAGACCTTAGCATCACGATCAAAAAGCAATTACAATGGTGTGATGCTTTTCCTTTTTACATGTGGACAGGGGCGGCTCAACATAATTTGTGGCCTAAAGCGAAATTTTTATTAGAGGCCTAAAATCTATATAAATTTTATCTATATCTATTTATTTTTCTAAATTTCTAGACGTAAATTACTATTTAATATCTTTTATATAAATGATTTTTCAAACACTTTTTTTTTAATTATTAGTTTTAAGTAAGAATTTATCAATTCAACATTGAAAAACATCCTTTTATTGAGACAATTATTATATGAATTATTAACACAATTTTATAAGTAATAAGTTGATAAACTTTAAAGATAAGAGTTAGAATCATAGAATTTGATTCAAAAAGTTGATAACTTGGTATACCTACTTTAATATGAAAATTAACAAATAAATTAAAAAAAAGAATTTGTAATGCACTTTGTTCAACCCTTTTCGACTATTGATTCATATTTTTGAGAGTGTATTACTCTAACTATCAAAGATTTGAAGAAATAGAGTGCAAAAAGAGTTACAAAGGATAAATAATGTGAGTGTTAACGAAGAAAATGTAAGAACCCAAAACAATGTTTCCTTAATTTCTTCTATTTGAATGCGGTTAAAATACATAATTTTTTATTTATAAAAATTTGAGGCCCCCAAAAATTGGGGGCCTAAGGCCAATGCCTAAAATTTTATAGGCAAGAGCCGGCCCTGCATGTGGAATATTTGGTTGTCCAAAAATGATAACTATCTAACACAAAAAATAACATTCAAATGAATACTCCTTTTAACCATGCTATGGAGTACATGTATTTAACTGGGAAAACTCAGAAAGTGAACAAACCCAAAATTGTTCATGTACAATGGAAACCTCAAACCCCCATCCAATGGATACAAGTTGAATATTGATGGCTGGCTCATCTTATGGAAACCCAGGAAAGGGAGGAATTGGAGGAGTAATCAGAGACAAAGACGGCAACTAGATTGTTGGATATATGGGTGACATATATGACACAACGGCCACCAAAGCTAAAATTATGGCGCTGCTAAAAGGCCTTGATATTGGTCTCTCAAATGGGTTAATGCCATTGTAAATCAATATGGACTCCATAGACGTCATTAATTTGATTGCAACTAACCACCCATCTTAAATCAATATTTTGAATTATTGCAGGGCATTGCTTCACCAACTAGGGAACCCCTTCATCCAGCACAACTTTCGAGAAGAAAATCAAGTAGCAGACACATTAGCCAAAGACGTATCTAAGATGCAACAAGCAAACTCTTTTGTGCAATAGATAGTTCCACATTATTTTGTACTTAGTAAGGTGGAAGCAGATAAAGTAGGAACTCTTTTTGTTCGGTTGAAAAGGGCTCCAATAGATCCTCGAAATTGTAATAACAATGAAGCTCCCACTCCCTTGTAATAATGCATATTAGTTTCTATTAATATATTATCTCCATTTTACGGAAAAAAAAAGTCACATAATACAAAATAAAGTCTGGAGATGAAAAATGCAAGAAATGAACAACAAAGAACAAAAGAGAACAAAAACTATTAGGAACAAAACAAAGGTCTAAGAAACTAATATAAAAAGAATATACCTTTGTTGCCAAAAATGTGAAGAATACACCAAATATTGAGTATTTTAAAAAAGAAGCATATAATAATTTGACAATGGTGCAAAGACTAAAACTATTGATTTTGTAGAAGGTAAAAGAATATGAAAAGTCCACAAGCATAGGACTAAGGAGATTGCTTCAGTAAAGGTGTAGTTGAAATAATGCTCAATTGGAGAAGCGACTTGGAAGACAGAGTCTGACATGCGTACTAAATATCCTTAGTTTTTCAAGGCTTCAAGTACTTTCGTTTACATTATGTTTGAGGACGGATATAGTTTTTAGTGGTGGATAATGAAATGACTAGGAAGGTTATTTTTGGAATTTTGTAATATTACCATTTTACCCCTTCCGATAGTTGCCCCAAGTCATTTCTGATTGGTATGTGAAATTGGTTTCGAAATTTGAGTAATAGATTGTGATTTTTGAAAGTTTTGAGTTTTTAAAGGCTTAAGTTGTTAAAAAGTAGTTTTTGGTGTCAAATAGAGTTTCAAGTCTCAGAATGGAATTTCGTCAATTCTATCAGTTCCGAAATGCAGAATTTGGTCGGGCAGAGTTGTTGGTTTCAAATTTGAAGTTTTTTGTGGATTTGAGATTTTAAGTTGGAAATTTATGAAATTTTAGCCTTTGAGTTGACTTTGGTCAACATTCAGAGTTTGGATGCTTGAATCGGATTTTCACTAGTCCCATAGGATTTGGGGGATGATTATAGGCCTAGGAGAAGTCTTGGTTGATTTTTTAGAGGTTCCGAGCTTAGTTTGGATTTTTTAGACGTTATGTTAGTTTATTGCAATTTTCACGTGTTTCGAGTCAAGGATACCTTGGATTCGTGTTTCGATGATTTTGTTGAGCCTGGAACGCTGAGTTTAGTTGGGTAGCATATCTAGTTTGTGTACTCAGGGTTCTGATTGTATCCTGAGGGTCCATTTGGAATATTTGTGTTGGCTGATGGTTTCTGGTGCTTGCAGGCCTCGCGTTCGCGAAGGGTCTTCTCTCTCGCGAGGGTCGCGTTATTGAAGACCGATCGCATTTGCAAAGGGTCAGAGGTTTGACCCTCACTTTCGTGAAGGTTTTCTCACGTTTGTGACCTTTGCATAAGCGAACGCCGGTTCACAAAAGCGAGGCTAGACATTCTTTCAAGGATCGTGTTAGCAATCTGATGGTCGCATTCGCGCGAACGCAAACATAAGTTTGCTTTTGCGAGACTTGAGAGGGTTTTTGGTCTAAAATTTTGGGGTTTTCCCTCATTTTCCATTTTTTAGCTTTGAGGACTCGGTTAAGGCGATTCCAAGTGGGTTTTCAAGATAAATCATTTGGGTGATGAATTTTAATTTCCCTTCGGTATTATTCCATGATTATGGCAAGATTTTTCAACTTAAATTGCTATTTTGAATTCAAACCTTGGATTTTTTTTTATTAACTTGAACTTTTTAAAAAATGGTGATTATGAATTGAATACAACTCTGTTTTCGAAATGGCTTTCACCAATGGATTCCAAATGCTTTGAATAACATATTTATGTAAAAAAAATTCAGAATCAAATCTTATTTTCGAAATCAAGTTTTTGAGTCGATTTGGCCCGTTTACTCAAATTGCTTGATATGGGTGTTGTTAGTTCTAGAATCTCATTATGAATACTTCGTTAACTAGATTGTGTTGGTTTGGATATCGTTCGGAAGGTAAAAGCTCAAGTTTTGAATTGAATTGTGATTGATTAAGGTAAGTGAACTTCTAAACCTTGCTAAAGCTTGTAGAATCTTGAACCCTCTTTCTTGTATGTGTTGGGGAGTAATGAGAATGAGGCGATGGGTAATTGCTCAAAAGGAATAATCTTAATGATAGAAATGAGGTTAATGAAAAAAGCAATGTATTGATAATGGTGTATTGTGTATTGTGAATTGCCTTTGAGTGTTGATATTTATTCAGTAATTGATGTGATACTTTGATAGTATTGGTGTGGATGTGAATTGCTTGTGATTGTCATCTCTTCACTATTGTGTGAACATGCTTATTTGCATTGGTTCTGTATACTGTTAGGAGATATATTGTGTTGATGTTGAAGTCATTGCTAACAAGTGTTATTGATGCCGATGTCATTACCGACGAGTGTTATTGATGCCGAGGTCATTGCCGGCTAATGTTATTGATGTAGAGGTCCTTTACGGCGAGTGTAATTGATGTCAAGGTCATTATCAGCGAGTGTTATTGATGCTGAGGTATTTGCCAGTGAGAACATGGACTATGTGTGTTCCCCATTTGTCCTAATTGATAATTGTAATAGATAAACTTGATTTTTGAGATTGGTGACATTGACTATTCTGATTGATGACTTTATCAATTGTAATAGATAAACTTGATTTTTGAGATTGGTGACATTAACTATTCTGATTGATGACTTTGGTACTTGTGATTGATGAACTTGACCCTTGTGATTTGATGAAATGTAATTTGTTGGACTGTGACTTTGAAACCTTGTGAACTACTGTGAACTATTAGGTTGGGCCGATTTTTGTGCAGGTTGTAGTTGTGGCGGTTTGATTGGGATGAAAGGAGTTCTTGTTTTCTAGCTAGTTTTACCTTGTGTTTAGTGGTTGCTTGCTGGATACTGTGTTGTTTGGTACTCACTTGCTTCTATACCTATGTAGGTTCCGAGCACGGATCTGTGTGATAACCCTTCTTCTGTCTACATCTGAGGCTTCCTGCGGATACTTGAGAGGTAGTTGTTTGTCATCCCAGCAGACCCTCTTGTTCCTTATTTATGTTGTTGTTCTATTCGAGAGACAAGACATTTGAGACTTGTAATTATCTTTCCAACTTTGTTATTATACATTAGTGACTTGTACATGTGACACCTAGGTTTTGGAGGTATTTGAGAATGACTAAGTTTTCCGCGCTTATGTTATTGTTAGTTTTTCCGCATTTTCTTTCTTGTTGCTGGATTCAGGCTGACTTGTCTTGGTGGGATAAACGAGTGTCATCTCTGTTTTTGGATCGTGACAAAGACACTTTCTCCCCCTTTGGCATAATCAAAAAGAAAAGAAAATAGCACATGACCATGAGATAAAACAAGCACTAGCAGATAATAACGCATAGTCAGGAAGGCAAAGAACCTCAATATACAGAGCCCAAGATGTTTTAGAAGGGACAGACCCTCCAATTTTTGCAACATTTTCATCAACTTCCATCCGCTTTACTAGTTGCAGTATGGATGACTTCCCATTGAAGTGTGATAGTTCTTCCAACAAAATCCTCCCATCAAAAGAATGTGGTCAACGACTAAAATTAGACGAACCAACACCTCTAAGTTTTGGCAATTTCACGGACTTTGCCAATCATATCTTGAAAGACAATATGACGATAATTGTGATCATATCGTATCTTGAATGATAACATGACGATTTTTGTGATCAAACTCTTCACCCCAGTTGTCAAGATTTTCTCGCATGACACTGTAGGAAGAATGCGTCAAATGACAGGTATGTACAAGTGTAAAATTTGAGATGGAGTGATTTGGTATGAGTTTGATCGTATTCAAGTCTGTCGCGGACTTTTTTACATCAACATGATCATGTAAAAAAGAACCCAAGTAAAACATTCTCCAACCTTAATTATCTAAAAAAGTCACATCAATCAATCAATTATACCTTAAATTTCACACCAGTTGGCCATAAACATGAGAACACATCAAAAGAAAAAAATATGCGGTACTTAGAATTTCCAGTACAAAGCAATTTTAATATATTATAATGGAAGTTCACCGTGGCAAAGAAGAAAAAAGATTAAAATACAATTGATAACAAACCAAGAACCTGAAAATGTAGAAAGAATTTCTTCGTGAGAGTTTCCCAGAATTGGTATGAGAAGGGGAGCAGTTCTCAAATCATATGTGCCTAGTAAAAGCTAAGAGAACTAATATGCCAAAACCCTCTTAGCCAGCCATCTTAGTCAAGCGGTGTACGGTACTTCTCGCCACCCTATTACCAGGATCAATTTTCATAACAGTTCTGAGGTCTTCCGCCCCAAGCTTGTACTTCTCCATACTCTCATACAACAGAGCACGCTGCACAAGGACAGAAACATTTTTGCCATCTTGTTCTAGCACCTGCACAACAAAATGCAGCAATAAGTCTTTATTCTTATGATAACATATTGAATAAAGTGAATTCACAAGAGTTCTCAGCCGTGATCTGGCAATGTGTTCGCATCTAAATTAACCAGAGTAATCCACATACAGATTGTTACTGTAAGATTATTTTTTTCCAGAGAACTTTTTGGTCAGACTTTCTCCAGTTACTTTTTTTGAACTCCTTTTTTTTGGGGAGGAGCTCCTCTTGTATTATTCATAAAATATTCATACATATAACTTACCACAGAAGATTGACAAAAACAAAAATTACTTCAGAGAAGGTCTTCTACTGTTCCTTTCAAGATGCATCAAGAAAATAATTGATGCATATCCTGAAGCTAACCCAAGACAACTGGATCCTTCAAGTAGACCCTTTACGAGGAAAAAACTAAGAAAGTACAAGAACTCCGAAGGTTTAGCTCAAGGAATCCTGAAGCATGACTTTAAAAACGATGGGGAATCAAACAAGGAAATGATAACAGTAAATTTTATTCAATTCATTTTCCCTTGGAGACTAACTATTATTAGAGACAAGCTAAGAATGCATTCTGTCTAGCAACCTAAGTTGCGCGGAGTCTTCACTTTCGATGCGCACCGGTGTCAGACTCTCTAAAATACACTACTTTTGGAGATTCTGACACGCACCCTTAAACAAAATGCATTAAACCTAAATTTTGATCGTAAGTAAACACGTTCCATCTGTCATTTCCTAGCCACATAGTATGGATTGCTTTGGCAATAACAAGGCAATATGTATGGGGGTGGAATGTAGCCTCTAGCTGGCCATTAATGGGGAGTCCTACAGGACTAAACAATCCCCCATTTGACGGCCTAATATATCACATCTTGGGTTTAGGACTGAAAGAAACCATTTTACCTAGATTCTCTCCCCTTCACACACCACTTACCTCCAAACCCTCTGTTCCTTGTTGTTAAGCTTTTTTTTTTTGTGGATGCTCACTTTCTAATTTATTTTGCTTCGTATATGTTGATCACATGTATGACTGTCGAACTAATTTCTTCTAATTCATTATGGCTAGTTACTTGGCACATCAGTATTGATCATTTTTCAAAAGAATAATTTGATATTTCTATAAATGATATGGTGTAAATATGATACATCAATTTCCACATCTGCACTTTATATCTTCTAGAGTCCTTAATCTGAATTATTAGTTTAAAAACCGTCCATGTAAAGATATCGTTTGACAAGTAAATGCATCAAGATGAAGTATGTCTGCAATGATCATCCTTAAAAAATGAAGTATGTCTGCAATGACATGACGAACACACAGTGGTAGTGTTTTATGTATGCACCATCTGGGTTTGAATTATTATCTAATACCTATGACTTTGTTAGTACCATAAGTGCTATAAGATGATATATGCCATGAAGATGCCGAAAGAGCCAAGATTATACATCACAGACAATCAAAACCAAATGCGAAATGTATAAAATAAGAAGAGAACACTGCTTATGTCACTTTATCACCTTTTGTTTCATTGATATTCAGTCAAATTGTACTCAGCTTTACAAAAGAAAATATGGGGGCATGCATTTAGTGTCTACCACATTCCCATAAATGAGAAAATACTCTTCTGAAACTAGGATTACATTGAAGCTAGTTTGTGATAGCTAGCCTAACTTACAGTGCAGAGAGGAGTCTGTAAATATTTCTTTAAGTATTTCATAAAACGAGGTGCAAAATCTTCCATGAAATGCCATTAACGTGCATTAAAAATAAATGACCACAAATTAATATCTAAAAGATAATAAAGGTCTTCGTGTAACTAACAAAGCATGGTTAATGATCATACCTTTGTGCAGTCAGCCACAGCCTTCTTGTATTCTCCTACCTCTTTGTAACATGAGGCCCTACTTGACAGAACCTCCATTACACCAGCTTCATCACCGGCCTTCTCGAGAAGAATGACGGCCCACGACAACCATTTTATGGCATCACCATATTGTCCCTGCTTGTGATTATCCATTCCCTTGTTCTTCGCTGCAGAAGCACTGACACCAGAAGGTGGTGGTGGAAGCCCTTCAATTTCAGTTGTTCCACTGCTATCGTTAGCAGCCACAAATTCTGATTCAAACCCCCAATCATCACCCCCTGTAAACTGCTGGTTCTCACTCACTCCAGCAGCTTCTCCAGATGAAGCATTAGTTGATGAAAAAAGCGAATCAAAATCACCCACACCTGAAGATTGAGTAGTAGATGGTTGACTCTGAGTATTAGTGAATCCGAAATCATCAACTTTGGAATAAGCACCACCCGAATTCAACCCAGTTGAAGCATTAATATTACTTGTAGGAAACGGATCTGCTGGAAATTCTGATCCACCTGATTTAGTAGCATTTTGGAAATTTCCAAACATATCATCCCCTGAACTATTATTCTTAGTTTCTTTACTACTCGACTTCATATTAGGCCCGGGCTTAGACGAAAAATCAACCAGCGAACCAAAAGGGTCCTTATTGACACCCATACCTCCTCCAACTCCACTTCCAGCCATATTTTTCAATGATGTACCTCCAAGATTAGGGATTTTACTATTACCACCACTCTGATTCACACTGGCACTAAAATTATAAGCATTATAAGCACCAGCACTACCGCTACCAGAATTTCCAGCTGAACCCCAGCTACCACCAGTTTTCACAGAATTGCCGCTCTTTGGCAGATTATCAGCCATACCACTCATAGAGAACGCGCTCTTGTTAGCAGTTGGGGCAGCATTTTTTAACGGGGCATTGCTATTACTCTTATTTCCTCCCAATGCTGAGCTCACCAAATCACCAAACAAATTAGGGTTTTTGTTAGCTATCCCAACACTTGAGGCTACATTGCTAGTGGTCGAAGGAGTTGAAGATCCCCAACTCTTCCCAAATATATCACCAGCCATTGAATTCGGTCCAGATGACGACCCTACTGGTTGGTGAGTCCATGTTGATTTGTTCGGTTGAGTCCATGAAGATCCAGAATTTGGTTTTGATTGCGTTGATGAATATGTATAGGATGATGAAGAAGAAGAAGAATACGACGACGTTTTATTCTTCTGATCATTAAGAGATCGAGATCGACCAGAGTTCAAACCCAGATCAAAATCGAAATTATTGACAGAAGAACCTGATTTCCCGTAATTTGAATTCATATTTTCGTCTGAATGTCTGGGAAATTAAACTAAAGCCCTTGTATATTAGTTGAAATTATTTTAGTCCACAGATCGGGAATTATGGCGGAATCGTAGATCAGAGAAAAAGGAATTAGATCTGATTAAATTCTGAAACGTACCTGATGATAATGAAAACTACAATAAGAAAAGAATGATAATTCAGATACCGGAAAGATAGGTTGCTGATGCTAAATTGAAGCTCCGGCGAGATGATAATCGGAGCTCAGATCGGAGAATGAACCGACACGGCGGAGGTGGAAGAAAGGGAAATGCCGAAAATGTTGGGTAATTAAAAGGAATATAGAATTTATTGCCCTGAGGGAGATTCATTTTAGTTTTTTCTTTATTTGCTTTCTATTTTTAAGTTTTTTTTGCAAACCGTAATATTTTAATATATTTGCATAATTTATAACCATTTGACTGTCACCTCAAAATTGGTTTCATTTTAGTTGAGTCGTCAAATATTAGAACATGAGTCAAATATTAGAACTGCAATAAAGATGAAAAAATCCAAAATATTACTATTTGATAAATTGTTTGCCTAAAGGAGTTTTTTTTTTTTTTTTTCACATTTGGTGTCCGGAGACCACATTGTAACTCCGATTAAATTTGAACCGCGCACGGCATGACCCATCTTAAGTAGCTAAGTTTCCAAAGGTGAACACCCCCTGTCCTTTATAGTATAGTCGTAAAGGACTTCTCAGAAAAGTAAGGAATTAGGCATTCGAAAGACCAACCACTATCTCATAGGCATTTTGATGGTAAAACTGACGACTACACAGCTCTATACCAAGTCATGAGCGATGGCAAAGCCATGCCGCCGTCTATAGGCAAAGGGACGAAACCCGACGAAGGCCTCTAGTAAGCTACCGAAGGTAGGGATAATCGTTCAGGTCTTATTGTGAAAGAAAAAAAATGTCCCGCCACAGCAGACGGTTTGCTTCCTCAGTCATCGTCGGGGAGCTCTTGGCGAGGAGACCTAAGGATAAGTTGTTAAAACCTACGGGATGGGAGGATCGACCCGTTCAGATAATTCCGAAGAAAGATTGTTGGCAGCAAGTAGAGAGATTTTTTTTTTCGGGAGTGACGCTTCTCCATACCCAAGGCTCGAACCCGAGACCCCTGATTAAGGGTGAAGCACTCCCACCAGTGCACCACAACCCATGTTGGTCGCCTAAAAGAATTACTACTTATAATTTATCAAGATATGAAAGTAAGTACAATACAATAAAGAAAAAAAAATGAAAGAGAATTTATTTATTCTTCCAAGTTTGAAGAATACCCTTTTGTCTCTAATTACTTGTCCACTTTTGAACTGACACACCTATTAAGAAAACAATGATTGACATAGTGAATTTACCATTTTACCCATATTAAATATGTAGTAAATGAATTAAAAACTTACAATTTTCAAGAAGTTCTATTTTTTTCAAAGTAATTAATTGATGGTATAATAAGTAAAATAAATTTGTCATTTCTTGATTTGTTAAAATGGACAAGTAATTAGGGACAGATAGAGTATCTAATATGAACACTTATATTTATATTTGCAGTTTATTGTTTGCAATAAATTTTGAAGGGATAGAAAATAAATTGTAATCACAAATAAAATAAAAATATGACTTTATTTTATCAAAATTGTGAGTACAAATCTGTGTATTCCCTTGATTCTTTTCTCCTAAGATTTCTTCATGACCCGAGGACAATTAGTAGCATATATCTTGAACGTAAGATGATTTGGACCTCTTTGAGATTTATTTGATGGATGTTCTTAAAGGGTTTAATTGTCAAAAAGAGTTGGTCCACATCTTGATTTCTTTGTGAATATTCTATGAATTTATGGAATTTTCAAGATGTCTTACCCTTTATGTAGGCATGAGTTAGGGTTTAGAGTAGTCTAACTTCTAAGTACCCTAACTGAAATTAAACTCATTTTGTAAAGTCTTACGAAGTTTCGATATCTACGGTTATATATCGAGGCATACTAAAGGTTATTTAATTATGAAAGTTATGGAAGAAGATTATTGGGGAGGTCGTGAAGGTGTGGAATTAAGTTCTAGAATAATGAATATCCACACTAACTATAATAGTAGTTTTTACACTCATTCTTGAATGTCTATAAATAGATGTGTTCCGTTAAAACTTTACTAAGAAAATTTTGTGGGGAAAAATCCTAGTGAAGGAAAACACATACTCCAATGTCAATTTGTTTAACCTACTTTTCTTTTTAGATTGTTTCAAAAAATGGCTCTTTTCCTTTTTAGTAATTTTTTAATTTTAACTTTTCACATGATATGTTTAAGACCACAAGATTAAAGATCATTATGATATATTCGGCATATCTTTAATTTAAGACAACAAAATTCAAACGTCTTCTTTGTTTTTTAAACTCCATGTCAAGTTAAATAAATTGAAACGAATGAAGTAACTTTTAATATGTATTGTTTGTTGTTTCGTTAAAAACCTTGCCAAGAATACTCTATGGAACAAAACCTAGCTAAAAAAAGAGTGCAAAACATATTTTACGTTTTCTAATAAATAAACTTCATTATTTTTTGAAGATGACACATTCCAATATTGTATACATTCTCTTGAAGCTCATTAGTCATTACTAACAAAAAAAAATGTCGAAATATATTTAAATTTGTCTTTTTTCGATGTGTTCTTCATTCAATTGAGTCACACAGGCAACATTGTTTTATATAATATTGGAACTTTCTTTTCAAAGAAAACTTACAGGATTTATATGTCTTCATGCGTCATTTATTTTATAAGTTGCTAGCATCTTGGTCTTAACTTAAAATAAATATCAATAATTGACTATCTAGTAGAAATGATAACTTCACAGTATCTTCACATGCAAACGAATTATTTTAAAAAATAACTTCATGCAATGTCGTGGGTTTGTATAGCCAACAATTTTTTGACAATATTTGTTAGAACAAACAAATTTATATCAACAGTTTATTTTCTAATATATGACTAATCATGTTCCAATATATTCATCATTTTTATGGCGTAAAATAATCTTTATTTATATCTACTGATATTACAACTATTAGGGTACTCAATGGACTCACTTTAGTTCATATAAGATTTGTTGAAGCTTTATGTAAGAAAGGTTTCGAGAACCTTTATACCATTCTAAACAATTTAAATTCTCCAAAGGTTTTGTAGACATTGAAATTTTGCGGACTCTACAAGACGTGTTTGGGACTCTAGAAGATGTGTTCAGTTTCAATTAGAATTCTTGGAGGCTACTCAACCCTAAACCCTAGTTTATACCTATATAAATGGTACTAAATTCCCTTAAAAGGCATCTCAAAATATCCCCTAAATTCTTGGGTATTTTTAAAGATCAAGATTTCGAATATTCCACAAAAGTCATGGAATATTCATATAGAGATCAAATCTAAATCATCCTAGTTCGAGAAATACAGATCAAATCTAAATCATCCTAGTTCGAGAAATACGCCACTAACGGCCTTCGAATCATGGATAAATCTCAGGAAAGTAGAATCAAGGGAGGAACAGAATTGTACCTGCATATTTATCAATGAAGTTATGTTTCTTCAGGTTTTATTTGTGTGGTTTATTTATTTTTCATATGTTTAAAATTTGTTGCAAACAGATATATTTATAAATTTTATTGTCTAATTAGACATAATAATTTTTACACGCATTCAAGTTTTTCATACATTTCTAGATAGAAAGAAAACTCATTGCATTTAACCATAAAGAACACATCTCTATATAAAAATGCCTAAGACTTTCGTGAATTTTTTTTCATGTCCCAAGATATAAGGAATATTTTATCTCTTACTATTTAACTTTTCTTTTTACTTAAATTATAGTCTATGGACTATAATCTATAGACTATAATCTAAGCATCATTTTTTCAAGTGAAACGAAATGTACTGAATTGCATATTTTATTTGTCTAATCAATTTATTTGTCCACCTACTTTGACATAATTAAACTCAAGATTCTCGTCATCATTTTATAATATTGAACATTATATTATGTCAAAGATATAGTCGATGATAATTTGATATCGATTCTAATACGACATAACTTATTTTTTTTTAATATTTTCAGGTATCTGAACCTTTCTTAAAATTGTATAAAATATTATATCGTGATGCTCTTTTAAAACAATTGCATCTTTATTTTGACTACCTTGGACATTTGCTCCTCTCCTTTTTGAAGGAACTTTACCTTGAAACTGATTGATCTATTATGCTTCAAGTATGTCATACACTATGTCCTTTAAAATTTCTCATTCGAGCATTTACAATTGAATTATAAGTACAATTAACAAATAATGCAAATCAATCATTAAATATGTTTCAGATCCATTGGGATCAACATCACCATTCTAAAGTTGTCTCGATCAAATGTTAACCATGATAAACTTTAAACTAAAAGAAATTATAATTCCACTCAATGGTCTAAATCACTCCCAAAACGCCTCAAAATATGTGCAAACATCCAACCAATTTATAAATCATCCTCTTGACCTAGTGGGAAACGTAGAACTCAATTCTGACTTCGTCAACTTAAAATATTGACTTGTTCAAACTTTCAAAATTGAAAATCTCTTCTGAAACATATCTACTCACTTCAAAAATTGTGTCACTTATCTTTGCAAGTCACAAACAACTAAAAAGGCTATGAAGAAAAAATAGACAGAAATCACAAAAGAACCGTGAAGATTGTTATAGTAAAAGAGGTGTATTATCATATCAAATTATACTAAAATTGAGTTTGATTTCTTAAAAACTTCCACCACAAAACTCCATCTAAAATGGATCCAATCTTTATCCAATAACATCAAATTTTAACCACTTCAAAATGATATCTCCAATGAACTTCACGTTGGGGTTCGAAAGGTGATTAGGGCGTCATGCGAAAACTTACAATTGCATATCATATGGTTGATAAATCAGATAATAAAAACTTATACTAAAAATCAAAATGTTATTATATGGTTTAGCCAATTGGCCTACATATGAAAAACCAATAAATTAAAACTATTGAGGGAAAATCTCCCCATAAATAAAACTCTTTATTTATTACATTGTGGATTCTATTGTGATCAGTTCTGAGAATAGGGATCTTCAATTTGTAGGATTCCAGACTTTCCCACTAAGCAAAGAATAAACCAAATATGAAAGAAAAATATATTTTTCTTTCATGAAAAGTAAAACATTTATGGTAATGTTTTGTCTTTTCTTTTAAGAAATAATTAACTTCAAATAAGGTAAGAAAATCAGGACAAAACCCTAAACACTTCAATCATTGATTTATCAAAAATCTGAGCAAAATAAAAATTTATTTTTTCTAGTTTTCAAGCTTTTAAAAATTCCAACTACAGTAAAACCTCACTAAATTTATACTCGGTTAATTAATAACCTCTTTAAGATAATATTTTTCTCCAATTTCGACTTAGGTCAATGGAAAATATCATTCATTTCGATAAAATAATAAGATAATATATTTTCAGAAGACCCCTATATGAAATATATGGTCCCATTAATATTATAAATTAATAATTCATAAAAAGTACAAATATGTCTAAGACAATTTAGTGAAATATGATTCTATTGTGTTCTGTTTTTGGTTAAAATTTAAATCTAGTTAAAGTTCATCTCTAACTTTTCTTATTGCATCCAAAAATTTCGGTGTTGTCTTTTCGAACTGCACCATAGATTGTGAAGAGTTCTAAATGCAATAAGTGTTTCCTTACGGTAACTGGTTACAAAAGTATTGTATCAACTTCAACTTTATCATCAACATTATTTCTTTCGATGGTATCCACAATTTCTTTTAAGCTTTGGACCTCTGAACATGTACCATTTTCACCCATTCCAATAGGTTATTAACGTCCATTTTATTGCGTTAACCAAGATCATTAATCATGACCTCAAGTTCATGAATGACGTTTTGCACAAGTGAGTTCATTTAACTTCTGTGAGATTTCATCCCAAACGAATTTGGCGATGTCGAAACACTCTTTAAATTAATAAATATTAATTTATCGATTAAATAATATCTCTACAAATCATATATATATATATATATATCAATAGGGGGGCTGAGATGTATTTTGACACATCGTGGATGTATTTATGCGGAATTTGTATGCATTAAGCATTTTTTATGTTGTATAAAGCAGATTTCTTTTTAGGATACCTTTTGCATTTTTGTATTCAAAATACTCTTGTATTCTGATCAATTTTATCTCATGGATTGCTATGATTAATTTTATAAAATTTAGGCTTACAGATAAAAAAGTCTGTTCTAAATCTTGTATAGATTTATCTAGGTTGTATAGAGCTATGCGATGTTTTCATGCTCTTTTCCTTACCAAGTGTAAATGGTATTGAATATGTTTCATTTTATGCTATTAGGATGAATGATGTGTTGTATAAGCAAACATGATAATCATAATAATGTTTGATTCCCTATAGGTACTAAGTATTTTTAATTCTAAGGATATAATAAAAAAGAAGTGATGTGGCACCTCTCAATGGCCAAGGATTCTATTTATCTTTTTTTTTTTTTACATTTTCTCTAATTTTTCAATTATTTTATTTTATAAAATCATCTCCTTAATTCATACCTCTTCAATTACATAAATTCAAATATGAATTGATTTAGTAACATATATAACTCCTAATAACCTTTCATATTCATAACCTTCAAATTATTTAATATACAAGTAGTTTATAACTCCTAAATATTACACTTATAAAAACCTACTTTGAGACATGTATGATGATTATTTTATTTTCATTTTTCTTATTCTTCATCTTTTGTCTCTTTGATCTGATTTTGCAAGAGAGAGATGTATAAGGAAGAATGTTAGATATTTTTGCATAGTTTGATTTTACGAGGTAAAATAATTTGACATATCTAATACTTATAATTATCACTTTTTTATATTGTAATTATACATTTAATATTATATTTTTGGATTCTTGATGATACTAACTATTTTTTTTAAAAAGAAAAAAATAATTTGTTTTTTCTCTTTTGCTTCTCTTTGTAGTTTCTTGAGATTTTTTGTTTGCTTATTCTTGTAGTTTCTAAAGACTCTGATTATTTTTACCCTCTTTGTCTCTTTGTAGATTTTGGAGAATTGAATTATGTTATGTTGAGAATATGATCCTTCTTTCCTCTTCAGATCATAACTAAATATTCTTTAATATTTTTGTTTGATTAGTTAACTTTATTTTTATGTTTTTTTTGTTGCTGTTATTGTAAGGATTGTTTATAGGTCTCCAGCCAAATCTCCAATGCAATAAGAGATGATTGGTTCCTTATCAACTTAGTTAATTGGCTTATTTTTACTGATGTGAAATTCAATTTCGTCTAACAATCACTTCATGCTCACTAGCTATGGAACTACTATATGAATATATAATAAAGATAAGTAACAAAAAAAGTAATATTTCAAATCTCAATATAAAGTATAATAAAATACTAAATATTGCACACAATATATATATATATAGAGAGAGAGTATGAAAAGAATCCTCAATTGAAATATGAAAAAATCATGCAATTTAATTTTTTAAAAATAATTCATTAACAATATGAGTCATTAAGGACCAACACAATATTATATATTAATTTTTGAAAAAAATTATCATCAAACTAATTATTTTTCTTATATAGCTAAGAATCAAATTAATCGTTTCCTCTTATAATTTCATATGTCATAATCACATAACAATGATATGGTAAAATACATAATTTAACCCTACATTCTTAATTATATTATTTAGAGATATAAATTATTTACAAGTCAAAATGTTGTTTAACAATTTTGAAAATTCAATTAACAAAAGATCAACTACTTTTTTATTTTATTTTATAACATCGGTAACATTACTTTTTTGAAAGATTTAAATTTTTTCTATGTCTTTTGATTAACTTTTTGATTCTCTGCCCCTTCTTAATTTGATTTTAATTAATTTTTCCTTAATAAATTTCTCTCCTATAATATAAAATAAGAGAAAAAGTAAAAAAAATATATATATTAGGTAATGCAAAATATATTGTTCAAAATTAATAGTAATTATTAAAAGTAATGTTTATTAGTAGAAGCATATCTCGAGTCTTTTAATTAATTTGAAATTTCTAAAATAAGATAAACAGAAAATATGTCATATAATAAAATTAAACCACAAAAAATGGTGGAGGATTTTACTTAAACATACTTCTGTTTATTAAAAATATATGTATTTGTTACTTTTTCTCTTATTTTTATCTATTTATTTATTTTTGTTTAATTTTTATCCTAAACTCACACCTCTTCATCTTTCATAACCTCTATACTTATTTAGTACTTATTAGTAATATCTATAACTTCCAACTTTATACCTTCATAACCACCAATTACTTAATGTTCAAGCTTGTGACATCTTAAAATCACATCAAAATAACATTTCTATCCAAATATATTCATTTTGAGCTTAATTGTCCTCTACTTTAATTTTATAGTGCAAAAGCTATCGACAAAGACTACTTTGTGTAATTATTTTTATTTCTAATAAGGAGGATACAAAATAAGATATATAAAAGAGAAAAAATGATTTGGATTTTTTTAAATGAAATTATAAGAGCAAAATCATTAATAAAAGTTAGCATAAAAAACAATTCTCGAAAAACATTTAAATGTGTTTGTGGATACACTTAGTGGAGGGAGATAATCAAAATTATTATGAAGTTATTTTTAAATTTTCAAGAAAATATGAATCATGAAAAATATAAGAAAAATTAATTAAGAGAATTCAGTTTTGACATTTTGCATAAATTAGTAAAAAGCTAAAGACAAGCTAACTTGATTATGTTAAGATAAGATGCTAACTGTTACTTTCTTCTTCTTTTTTTAAATACAAATTAGTAAAAAAGTTAAAGACAAGCTAACTTGATTCTTTTAAGATACGATGCTAATTGTTACTGTTTTCTTAATGAAATTAAATAAGCAAAGATGAAAAAAATGAAAAAGAAAATAAGAAAAAAGAGAGAAATCAAAAATAGTGTTGGAATAAATTCAAAAAAACGTAGAATTATAGGAGAGAAATTTATTAACGAAAAAATTAATAGAGATAATTATTCCAAATATACTTATTACTTAACCATTCATCCTCCATTATAATTATTCTAAATATTTACTTAACTTTTTCTCTTACACTTTAATTATATGGGAATATTATTTATCGTTAATAATTATAAATATTTCTATTATTTGTGAACAATTTTTTTTCTTATATTTACCTTATTTTAAAAAAAACCAAAAGTATAATTATAAGCTTTTATTAGATATTATAAGAGTTATTTTTTTAATCTTTATAACATAAAACCTTTTATTATTCTTTTATAATTGCTCATTTATTACTTATTTTGCAGACCTAAAATCATGTATCACCCATTTTCTTTCCAAAGAATCAACATATAGAGAAAATACTTTAAATTTTAATATACAATTGAAGTACTCTTTAAAGTCTTCAAATTATAGTATCTATTATAAATAATTTTTCATATTTCTAAGAGCGTGTTTGGATGTGTTACTATTTTAATTCTTTTGACTTTTTCTAAAAAAACTAAAAGTCCCACTTTATACTTTTTACAAAATATCATAGGTGATCATATTTAATTTTGAGAACTCATTCAAATGGATAATAAAGTCACAAGTTCTTAATTATTATATTTTAACTAACATAAAAGAATAGGTACTATTCAACCATAAAAAAAGTACAACTATTAGACAGGGCTAATTTAAGGATTTATTTTTATTTTTTGATGAAATCAATTCTGAATCAAGTTATAATTACAAATCTAAGTGTTAAATTTGTTATCTAATCTATTTGAATTCGAAAATTTAAAAAAAAATTAAAACTTTTTTACACCGCGCATTGCGCGGCTAAGTTTACTAGTTAATAATATTTCATGATCTCACCTATATTGATTTAGTAAAGTAGTGTATGTTTAAATCTGCAATGATAAATATAAATATCATCGCCAATCAATTTTAAGCATCAAGTAATGGAAAATCTTTTTTTTCTTACCAATCTATCTATATATAAAAGGAGAAGAAAAAATGACACATGTCAACACCACAAATTTTCAATATTTTAAATAATTTTAAATATATAATAGGATAGGGAAAAAGTGACACATGTCATCACCATAGAATTTGTGAATTTGAGTTTTTTAAATAATTTAATTTTGTATTAGTTAGTTATTTTCAATTTAAATTTAAAATTTAAAAATGTTTAAACAATCTATAAACTTTCCAAACGTATTCTTTTTTTAAAATTAGAAATAATTGTTTTTAATAATAATAATAATAATATAATAATAATAATAATAAATATAAAAATCTACTGTTACAAATTTGTTGTTTCAAAAATGAATTAATCTTCATTTTATTATGATAATTAATTAGATAATTTAGCTATTATTTTAAAAAAACTCAAACTGAATGCCAAATAAATCCAATATGAAATCCGTAGTTAAAAAAATACAAATAGCTTAGTCATTAATTAAACTTTTAAAACTGATTGACAAAACAATTAACAAAGAAAGAAATATAAATTTTATCCCACTTTTCCACATTGCTAAAAAAGTAACACATGTCATCATCATAGAATTTGTGAATTTGAGTTTTTTAAAATAATTTAATTTTGTATTAGTTATTTATTTTCAATTTAAATTTAAAATTTAAAATTGTTTAAACAATCTATAAACTTTTCAAATGTATTCTTTTTTTAAAATTAGAAATAACTGTTTTCTATAATAATACTAGTAATATAATTAATAATAATAATAATAAATAATAAATAATACAAAAATCTACTGTTACAAAATTTGTTGTTTCGAAAATGAATTAATCTTCATTTTATTATGACAATTAATTAGATAATTTAGCTATTATTTTAAAAAATTCAAACTGAATGACAAATAAATCCAATATGAAATCCGTAGTTAAAATATACAAATAGCTTAGTCATTAATTAAAATTTTAAAACTGATTGCCAAAACAATTAAAAAAGAAATATAAATTTTATCCCACTTTTACACATTGCTAAAAAATAGGATCCAATTAACTACTAACCAATTCATTTTGAATTTTGAATTTTATGCAGCTCAATTAAATAAATAACTGTCAGATGTATCAGTTATCCAAATATTATATAAAGCCCTAACTTGAATAAAAATTACCACTTCAAAATTTCAAACAGCTTTAAAATCTTCTGCTTGCAATTGTTGAAAGGAATTTAATTTTCATTAGGCAAAGAACTCCTAAACATCATTTTGTCCAAGTAAGTTGCCAAATATTTTTATACTTTTCTTTGTTCATCAAAATTGAATTATAATTAACCTTCATTTGTCTTTGATTCTACTTCAATTTGTGTTTGAAATTATGATAGCAGAGGGCAATATTAGAGCAAAATTATGACTCCAAAATGATGCTCATAATTTGGATTCCCATGAAATGTTTGAATTTTCCTTACACGAAGAACTAGGCCGATGACTTCAGAAATGATGTAATTTACCTAGTATATGTGGCTCGCTATTTCTTTGACATTAAATCTTTATTACCTATGCTTCCTATGAATATATTTGTAGCATGTAAAAAATTCCAAATAAACACTAATTAAGAATTTTTGTTCCATATATATTTTTAAAAGACCGAAATAAATGTGTAAGTTAGTCGTGATGTATGTGTGAATGTCGTTAAAAGTAAAATGTTCATTTTCACACACACAAAGGATGATGAATAAGTATGTTAAATATATCATGATCTGCAAATATACATTGGTGAGTTATATTCGATGGAAATGCTAATGTTATTAATAATGAGTAATCATGATGACACATCCGTAGGTTGAAATTTGATTTGCTGAGGCTAATAATTGTATTCCTCCCTTTACATATTTTATTTATAAAAAGAATCAACACTTACGCAATTATCCTTTTTAATCTCAATTTTTAGTTTATTTTAGAAATAAAGGAATTTGTAAATATCTTATTAATCTCAAAATCAAATTCTTTATAAAAATTATATAAACAAATAAATTTGAAATTAGCAAAATATATATCTAACAAAAACAGTGTCGTGGATAAAATTCTAATAATTTACAACACAATTGATTTTATCCAAATAACAAAAACTTAAATAATTTTTTTAATTTTTTCTTAAAACTTATTTAATTGAAAATAGGACATTAATTTTTAAAGAGTAATTTTAAGTTTGGTTTGTAGTGTTTAAATCATAGACGAAGATTTAAAAATCACCACTAATCCTACTTTTCTCACTTTCTTATGATAGTATTCTATTTTCATGTAAATATTTTTAATAAAGGATAAAAAAAGTTATTTTCTTTGTTGTTGTAGTATATAATAAGAATATAAAATGAATGATGCCTTACAAAGTGTTATTTTCATCTTTTCATTTTTATAAATGTTATCCTTATCATTTTTTTCATTCTACCACATAAATTTTCTCGACATATTTTTAAATCTAATATAATAATTGAAATTATTGCTTTTAAAATTTTGAATTAGAATTGACTTGAAATGAACTGACATGTATATTTTCACGCTTCTCTCATAATATAATGTTGGTAGTGCTTATAACTTCTCAAGTTTAATTTATTAATATTAAAGATAATACATTAATTATTTATATAAAATTAGTTTACCATTTTAAAATTAAATCTTAATAGTATCTATAAGTGTTAAACTATACTGAAGAATTAAATATATACCTATTAGAAAAAAAGACTAAACAAATAAAAAATTCATAAAATGAAAGAAGAGAGTAATAGTAAATTAAAAATTAAAAATAATTTATAATTTAATAAAGATAAATCCTGATAGATTAGTTAGTGGAGAATTTTAAGGGGTGGTTTTAGTGTCCCATAATAATTTTAAATTTAAAAATAAATATTAAATATGAAAATTTAATTTCAAATTTTTAATTGTGAAGTGAGGATAGTTATTGATTTCAAAATTCAAAAAAAATCCATGCATCACGTTAATTAAAAGAATTTTAAGGATTGATTTTAGTGGGTAGTTATTAGTTTAAAATTTAAAAATACAACATATTTATTTATTACAAAAAATGCAGATAATAATAATAATAATCTATGTATATATCTATCTATATATAATATGAGAAGAAAAAATGTCACATGTCAGCGCTAGAAATTTTTAGAATTTTAAATAATAATTAAATATTATATAACTAAATAAATATTATATAACTAATTAAATATTATAAATTAAAATTTGAAATAAAAATTGAAACATGTCATCAACTTACACAAATAATGACAACTGTCAACATTTTTAAAAACAGATATAAATACTTTTTTTTAAATCCATTTTATAAATTAGCTAAAAAAATATTATTTTGTAAAAGGTTGAAAATTTATTATCATGATAAATATATAAGATAATGCTAAAAAAACTGATTTTTTAAAATAAAGAAAATTATTTTTAAAATGATTTTAAATCGATTCTAGAAAATAGGGAATAACTGTATGTGATTCCTTTTTTATGGGAAGTTATCATATATTTTTAATGTGAAATATTTTAACTATCTTTCCGCAACTTCTAAATTTAATATTTTAAAAATAATAAGAAGAATTCACTCTTATTTTAAATAAATAGATTGCTGCATTTATATATAAAATGTTTAATATATTTTAAACATGATAAAAAGAATAATTTATATATAAAATTCTTGCCATTAGAAAAACTAATAAAAATATATGTAAAGCGGTAGTCTATATATATATATATATATATATCTATATCTCATTGTTAACTTTTAAAATTGTCAAAAAATAAAAAGTTAAAAATTGCAAACACACAAAAAAAAAGTTACGTAAAAATGCAAACACTAAAAATAAAAATTGCAAACACTATAAAAACATTGCAAAATCTTACGCTTACAAAAATTACAATTTCAATACCGAATAAATCTTTATTTAGAAAAAATTTTTATCCAATTAAATAGGGAGTTTTAAAACTTCTTTTCCATGTTGCTAAAAATTAGGATTCGATAACTATTAACCAATTCATTTTGAATTTTAAATTTTAAGTAGCCAATTATATAAATAAGTTCCAGATAAGTTCTAATTAAATATAAGTGGTCACTTTAAAATTTCATTAACTTTAAAATTTTGGATTTAAGATAATAATATTTATCTATATCTAGCAAGCGTTAAATTCTATCTTGAACAATATAACAAATATAAGTCACTTAGCAAATTGAAGAATTCACAATATTAAATAATAACAACATTAAATTAAGTTGAAAATTGTGATTCTAAAATATATGGCACAATTTATAATTTTCAATTTATTTTTTTTTAAAAATTGAATACAAAGATAACTATTATTACTCATAATATACTCAAGTGGATAAATTCAAATCAACAACCTCTCATTCATATCCATATGTTTTCTAATACAATTCAAATTAAAATTTTAAAATATCCAATACAAACTTTGAGTAAATCTAATATAACGGTTGTATTAATTAAGATTATTTTTACCTTTAAATCAATTTTATATTATTATATTTTTACACAAATTTAACACTAAAAAATATTTTGAAAATATTTTGATTTTATCTAAAACATATATAGAAAATGTATTAACATGCCATTTAATTTCATGCTATCAAATATTTTATATGAAATGTTAGAATTAATAAATTATTAACATAATTTTCTTATTCAAACAACATAAAAAGAACAAAGTACAAACACGTAAAAATATTTGAAGCATCTCATATTTGATCAAGATAAAATAATCATAAAATTAATAGTATTCTTAGAAAAAAATCACCATAATAAATTATAAAACTAAAAGATATAATATTTTAACACAATAAAATAAAGTGTGTACTAATAATATTAATTTAATATGCTCAAATAAATAAGTTAATGATTAATATTATGGTATTATTATAAATTAAATTCTATTATTAAGTGTATAATACATTTTATTAGTTATTTTTAATTATAAAATTATTACATTTTAAATTATCCGCGCAACACGCGGGCATGTATACTAGTATGATTAAACATACTCTATCAGTAATTCACAGTACAACTTAATTCATATAACATTCACAGACAACGACAGCAAAAAAACCAAAAAAAATGTAATTCCATACTTTCATCTCGCAAAAGCAAAATCAACCCCACAAAATAAAATTAATCACGAAAATATAATCTTGAAGTCCTTCCAGCTAATTGAAGAATTCCATGCCTCAGTCTCAAACTTATACACATTGAAAGTTATGCTAGTTGAAATTATGAGAACAGTGAAAAAGAAAGGACCACCCCTTATATATGCTTTCTCATCTAATGAGATAAACCAAATGAAAGAAACAATTTTAACAGCAAACATCATTCAAATTAACATCTCTGAATTGACACTGTTTTGAATTACTGTTCTACAACACTTAAATATGCAAACCATTTCCTAAAGACAACTTAAACAAGAAGATTCACCTCCTAGTATATGGCACAATGCTCTTGATGTGTTCAGGTACGAAAAGATATTCACATTTCCATCATCTGAAAAATATGCCCTTTCACTCAGTTGAGAACTCATGAAACAAACAATTTACGAGGCAAATAGTATCTGACCCAACCTAATCCCATTAGTACAGATTTTACTGTATGCCAATTGGCATAGGAGCTTCAACTATTATTCCCCTGAGATCCTGCCGGACCTCCAGTTCCATGGGAGAAATTCTGGCCTTCAATTGACACTGGTTGTGCAGGATGTTGCTGATTGGGTACCCATGCTCCTCTTTGTATTGGTTCTCTTCTTTCAACCTGCATGGTCTCCCGGCGTCTGTCATAACGAGGTCGGGGCCTGGGTCTAGTACTTTGGTTTTGGTTAAATCTATATTGTGGCCTATGGATGACTTTTCCATCTATGAACTGATCACCTAAACGTTCAATCAACAGAAACAGTAAACAGGTGAAACAGACATGCTACTAGTGACAGAAGAATCCCAAAGGCATAGAAACATAAGTTTTCAGCAAACCAACCTCCATAATCCTTGTTGGGGACATCTAGATATGAATCTGGCAAGACCCACAAAACACCAGGTAGACCTACATATGACATTAGGAAATCAATCATGATGAAATCAAATAACAGAATTCTGAGAATAACAATATATCTGCTAACTATTAACGGGGAGACCAAACCTCAAAGTGCATGCATGCCAATATTAGGGAAGGGTAATAGTTTTCTCATACAGAAGGTTAAGCCGATCCTAAAGTTCAATCAATAAACTAGCAGTGTTATTAATATTAATGTGAAAAACGAAAGAATAGATAAAGGTCAAATGGAGCTTCACAAAGTGTACAAAAGATAATGAAGAAAAGCACAAAAGAATCAGGGATGGCAATGGGGCGGGGCGGTTGTGGGGTGGAGAGGGTTTTAGTGTTTGCGGGGCGGGGCGGATTAGAGCTTTAGCGGGGGGCGGGGAGGGGCGGAGCGGGTACACAATATTTTTAAAGAAAATAGGTGGGGCGGGGCAGGTACATGGTACTAATTATTTGGACATTAGTCAAACTTAAATTCTTAATATATTCTTATAAAAATACTTTGGATTTCATTCTTTACCTTCTTTAATTCACTCCTCTATAATTCAATAAATTTTAATGGCTCTTATATAATTAATACACAATTAATCAAATCTATGTATATGTATAAAAAGAAAGACAAAGATGGAACATGAATTAAAGCTAATTAGTTCAGTTAATGAAACTAGCAGTAACAGGCTCAGTTAATGAAATTAATACACAATTCTTAGCTTAGTTCAGTTAATGAAGCTAACATATAATGAAATTCTATAACTTAGCTTTCAAATGAAGATATATATATTATTCTTTTAATATTAGCAGTAACTACGATTGATAACTGTTACGTTTCTTTTAATTAAAAAATTATGAATTATGCGGGGCGGGTTTAAACAAGGTGGGTTCATGTGGGGCGGAGGAAAAATAGAAATTGTGCTATGCGGGGCAGAGTGGGGTAAAGTCTTTGCGGGTTCCTGCGGGTTTGCCCTGCATCCGCCCTGCCCCGCTCCATTGCCATCCCTAAAAAGCATACAATAAAATATACATGTAGCACTACTTGTATATTTTATAAGCACAAACAATAATTATCTGGACAAAGAAGTTGAAAAAATAACAACTAAGTGAACTGTTCAGTGATGTCTTCTAAGGACAGAGCTCATGGGCGATGAGGCACATTACTTATTTTATTGCTGCACACACCGAACAGTTGCCTATTCGACCAAAATCATTCACCCTGTGATGTACCTAATTCTAGGTTTAAGCGAGCCTAACAGTCCAGTCAACTGAGACTTAACCCCAAAGTTATTGGGGTCGACCATATGAATCCTATTTTTCCATTCCGCTTCATTCTGGTCGAAAGCCAATCAAAAGTTGATATTTTTAATTGCAAAAGTATCGAGGGTAAGCTGATTATTGCATGGAAGTTATTGCAGAGCTTTAACATTGTTTTAGATAACCTATAATCTCATACAGAAGCTGATTATGTTACAAGTGTAAGCCTTAAACCTAGATCTTACATATCCAATATTCACAAGTTAAATAGGACTCCAAGTAAGCACTTATGTCTTAACTCTACAACCAGGGCATTTCTTTTCCATTCTAGGGTAAGTGTGGAAAAGAGGAATGTGAATGCTCATTCCTTCTTCAAATCATCGAACAAAAGTTGTATGCTCACTTTAGAACTTCAAGATTATCCCCATTTCAGTTGCTATCCCAAAATAACTAAGTATTTGCCCCTACTTAACCTGATATTAGAAAATACCAATTCTTAACCTTTTATAATGACAAGACAATTTGAGAATGGAACTTCAGATAACAATTAACGAGTAACTCAAGGAAACAAATGAAAGAACAAGACACCATAAATGACCAGCAAAGAAAACCACATACCTTTAACTTTGTAGGAAAGCTCTTCAGAAATCAAAACACCAAACCCAGTGTATGTGGTTGTACAAACAGAGTAAATCTTCTTTTTGGCTTCTTCCTCACTGCATACCAACAAACAGCTATGAAATACCACTAGTCCATTACATAAACAAAACAGCATATGCCTAATAATACACAAAAAGGTTTACTAGTCAAAGCAGTGAAATAACACCGATCATTTTAAAATCTTATTCAGTATATTCAACTCTAAGAATAAGGTCCTTGATGTAGAAAAGCTAAACCGACAAATTCGACATACATCAGTATTCAAGCACATAATGGGTCATATATGCACCAATATAATTACTCTGCAACATAGTTAGAACTCATAACTTGGTAGACAAGTTTGCAGAAGTTAATAGAACTACTTAGTTAATAAAGCTATGAAGATCTGTTGAAAGAATAAATAAATAAATAAATAAAGCTATGAACTGTAAAGAATTCAACAGAAAAGACTAGAAGAGATCAAAACAAGGAAATCAAGGAAATAAATTGAGATATACAGTGAACAAGTAACACAACCATACATAGAAATGCACCACAATATTACCCAATTTTCCGATCCCTAATGAACTGCATCATGTACTTATTAAAAAAGGAACAACATGGTAGCAACTTAGAATGTTAACCTTCACAAAAAAATTGTTTTCCATCTGTTTTACTTTGCTTTAATACCAATTTCTGTCTCCAAATCAAATTAAACTTGAATAAACTGTGATTGAAAAATCTTCTCTCAGAAAAGAAACTACATTCAAGTCTATAAAACACAATGTTATTTCATAAGATAAAAGAACACAACATTACCCCAATTCTCCAATCCCTAGTGAACCATATCATGTTGTAGTAGCAACAAAATGGTAGTAATTTGGAATGTAAAGTTTTGCAAAACAAATTGTTATCCTTCTCATTTAAAACTGTTTATTCCAATTTTTGTCACTAAATCAAATTAAACTTGAACAAAATGTGATTCAGCAGTTTTTTCTTAGAAAGTAGCATACTACATGAAAATCTGCAAAGCACAACGTTATTGAGTTCTCCAATCCCTAGTGAACTGCATCATGTCATTACAGAAACAACACGGTAGGAAATTGGAATGCTCAAATTTGCAAAAAAAAAGGTTTTTATTCTTCTCTTGTACCACATTTTAATTAATTTTGTTTCTGAATCCAACTGAAGCTTAATAAAGTGATTCACATAAGGATCAATAGCAAGGACAATGCGGAATTTACCAAATTAAATGTTTACTAACAATAACAAGGACATTAAGGAAACAACGAATTACAGAGTTCAGTCAGTTTGACCGACGGACTAAATCCATGAACAGAGGAGCAAATTAAATATATCAAATGTGCATTAGAAAGAGTAAAATCTCCAGTTATCCAAAAATATCCCAAGTGAATACTCCAACAATGATCACTCCGAAGGAGATTCACTCAAAGTACTCTCTAACAACTCACACTCCCCAATTGGCATCATATCCACTTCCCTCATGGGAACTTTTAGTATACTTACAGAGGTTCATCCCACTCTTACACTGTATTAAGGGAGTCAAGCTCTGATACCAAATTTGACTTATCCTAAACCCATGACACATACTGTCCACTTTGGCCCAATATGATTCATGGCTTTGACATTGAGTTACGTCAGATCGAGCCCAAAAGTGTGCTTATCAAGTAAGCTTTTCTTTTTTATACACATCCTAAGATTTTCTAGCCCCTATTCGATATGAGATTCGCTTGAAGTGTTACATACACTCTTCCTCTGAAAGTCTACCAACCTAAAATCCCTACTAGTCTTTACCCATGTTACCAACTCGCCCTCCAGCGACACAACAAGGAATTCAATAGTTGAATAATTATCATCCTCGCTTATAGGTGACCCAGGTATAGTATGTCTCTTTGATTAGGTCTCACGTATAGTAAGCCAATGAGGAGCTTGATAAACCAGTTTTACCACAACGTACTTTCATCCTCCTATCTATTCATTAAAAAAAAAAAAAAACAAGCTAGGTATAATATGCCAACAAGAAACCAAAAAAGGGGCTATTTTTAAGAGTACCTTCCGACAACGGCAGCAATGGTTTTAACATATGCATTGATCATATCTTCCTCAGAGGGCTTAGGTTCAGGAAACTCCATAACAATTAGCCAATGCTCATAGTCACATCCATCCAAAAGTATGGTCTCCTTGGGGGGGCGGTTACTCCAGTTGGGAGAAGGATCATTGAGGGGCGAGTAACCCGACCCGGATGACTTGGGACGGGTCGGAACAAATTGCTCTGATGGGTAATACTGGGGATTGAAGAAAAGGGGAAGAACAAATCGAAATCGAGATGATGATGATGAAGATGAAGAGAGTGCACGGTAAATGGTGGAAGCTAAAGTGCGCCTGGTGGCGAACAGCGCCATTTGAGAAGCTGTGGAAATGAGAGGAAACTCTCAAATTTGAGAAGTGAGGGCTTTGAGTTGGAGGAGGTACAAGGTTTATCGAGGGTTTAAACAGTTATTAAGGAAAACATTAGGGATTGAAAAGAAAAGAGAAAAAAAAAAGGACGAATTTGGGAACTTCCCAAATTTATTCAAAGGGTGAGAATGATCAAAATGGTCCTTAATTAATGGGGTTGTTTTATTTTGATTCTTAATATATTTTATATGATTTATATATGCCTTAATGTACTATAAATGTGTTCAATTTGATCATTTGTCCTAAAAATAACAATTTCATAAAAAATTATGTTAAATTTAATCATCGGTATGACTTGAAAAATAAATTTTAGAACTTTCTCATTCCTCCTAAGCCAAAGCTGCAAAGCTTGTCCTAATATTCTCCATTTTCATCTCTTTCAAATTTCATTGCAAGTAAAAAAAAAAAAAGTTCTACTTTCTTTGTCATTCCAAAGAATAGTTATCAAAAAAAATAAAAATATGGTGGCAAAGAATCAGCCCCACATTAAGGTAACATTTGGTTTTTAAATTCCACAATTTTGGTATATCTTCAGTCCGATTTCAAATACTTTCAATATACTTTCAGTTTCATTCAATTTATTTATGAATTTCAAAATCACAAACATTGACCTTAGATCAATTTCGTCACCTTTAAATAGGGCTTTGATTACAACTTTTGTATTTCACTTCGAATTTTATCGATTTTTCTTAACAATGATAATAAAAGACTTCAAAAATTATGTTTATTAGAGTTCATCCATCACCTTTGAATTGAAGAAGCTTTGAAAATTAGGACTTAAAAGGATGAACTAAGCGGAGGAAATACTTTCTTTTTGACATTTTCTATTCATAGAGAAGAAGAAAGTTCTTTATGATGGTTGAAGCGGAAAAAAAGAAAAGCACAACGTCTTTGAACCAGAGCTTTTGATGGAAAACATAGAGATGGAAGGGAAGGAAAAAGTTTTTGGATTTATTTTTTAGTGGGACCCAAGTTAAATTTAATCGAAGTTTTTGATAAATTGGTTACTTTTATGGCAAAGGACTATATTGAGCATTTTTTATAATACCTTACGATCATATGGATCATGTAAAATACATTAAGGACTAAAATAAAGCCACCCCAATACAGAAATGACCATTTTGATCATTTTCGCTCAAAGGGTTGGGGGTAATATAGCTCTGATGGTGTATTGTTTGGTTGAGTGTATAAAAATAAGGGAAAAGGCTCAAATGTGCCATCAAAGTATTGGAAAAGACTCATCTATGCCATCTGTTAAAAGTTTGGCTCATTTATGCCATTACTGTTATAGAAAAGGTCCATTCATGCCACTTTTTCATTAACGGAATCCATATCCAGATTTTCAAAACCATTAATGTGACATGACCTCTTATTAGAGGTCCACGTCACCAATATAAAATCATGTCATTTTAATTAAAATAAAAATAAAAATTCAAACCCATTGACATAAAACCAAACCCGATCCACATGCTAAAGTAAATAACTCTTTTAGCTATAATCAGACTTCATTAAATTCCAAATTTCCCAAGATCCCACCATTTCTGTGATCAATGTAAAACCACTGCAATAAGGTGCAAAACAAAAAGTGTTCTCGGATTTTGATAAATTTATGATTTTTTTTTGTTCTCTGTAGTTGCAGAAACAGAGGAAGAAGAAGAAGAAGAAGATATAAAATGGAGAAAGAAGGAGTGGATCAACTACTAGGGAAAGCAGTGGAGAACAAAGAAAACAATTTAAAAGGGAATATTGAAGGAATTCCAAAGTAAACTCATATGAAGTTGAATATTGGGAAAAAAAATTGAATATTGGGAAATAAATTGAATCTTGAAAAAGTCTCAATGGGTTACTAGTGAAGAATTTATAGTTTTATGATCCTTTCATGCATGGCCGGATGGAAAACAGAGTATTAGTTATGGTTTTTTACTTTGGGGTATGGGTCGGATTTGGTTTTATGTTAATGGGTTTTGGGTTTTTGTTTCTATTTTAATTAAATGATCTGATTTTATATTGGTGACATGGACCTCTAATAAGAGGCCATGTCACATTAATGGTTTTGAAAATCTGGATATGGATTCTGTTAATGAAAAAGTGGCATGAATGGACCTTTTCTATAACGGTAATGACATAAATGAGCCAAACTTTTAACAGATGGCATAGATGAGCCTTTTCCAATACTTCGATGGCATGTTTGAGCCTTTTCCCTAAAAATAATGTGAAACATAGTGTATTAGTAATGTTTGTATTAGTTATGCTTGCATTAATTATATATAGATTATTTTTTATGCATTGTGTAGTTTGGTGTATTAAAAATAGCATGCATTGCATAACAATATTTACTTAAAAACATATCATTCACAATTATGATGAAAAAAATGTAGAAAAAGTTTTTAGGAGTAATTGGGGTTTTAACCATGCTAATGCATGCATTAAATCTCTTTGTATTACTAATACCTAGAAATTCATGGTATTAGTAGTACACAATAGAGTGTATGCATTAGTTATACATAGCATAAAAAAATATATCAAGCAATGTATTATCAATACAAAGCTAATACATCTATTATTTTTGCTAATACACTTTGTCTGACGACCCATAATGTCACACTCGAGCCTGCACTCTGGACGTGACCGGCACTCAGAGATCATTCCTGGCCCTAAGCGAACTTTTGGTCTGGCTAACTATGATTCACATGACTCTATAAGATATGCGGAAGCTTAAATAGATGAGCATTTAAAACATTTAAAGAAAGTTTTAAGACATTTTCTTGAAATACCTAACATAATTCATAAGTTCAAATGAACATCCAAAGAAAACAATGGAAAATATCTAACTTTGTCTACCTATGAAGCCTCTATTGTTCAAGATAGGTGTTAGGACTAGACCTACGATACCTCACATACTAGTAAAACTGAATATGAAAATGGAGTCCCTCGGAAGCAAGGAGGCCTCACCAAAAGTTGTCCATGAGTGCAAAATAATCTCAACGAAACGCCTGTTGATGATGTTGAACACCTATATCTGCATCATAAAAAGATGCAGGTCAAATGACATCAGTACCATGGAATGTACATAATATGACTGAATCAAAATAATAATTGAACTGATAGCGGAAAACATATCAAGTAAACAATATATGAACAAGTAGTGAATCATTTGTACTTTACAATAAGATATGTAATAAAAACAATATAAGAATAGAAAACTTTACTTTATAGGGTGCTTCTCTAACCAACAACCATTACTATAAGCCTAGCAATGATACAACGTTTCACCCACGTTGCAAGGGACATCCTTTACCTTGCCGACATATTTGATGCTACTATAATTATGGATCCATTTAATGAGCCTTCTCAAAGGTAGTGGGGAGTCACACGACAATTCGGTACGATCCTATCCTACGCGGGCTATGTAGTTTTATGAGACTTGAGTTAAAATAGACTCTTACCCAATGCGGTGCTCAATACTACTCCCAAAATATTTAATATTCATTATGCTCAATCTTCCTTTACAAAGAAAGAGACTATTACTTTACTTTACTTTACACTTTGCTTTATTGAGGTACTTTTCAAAAACATCAATTATACTCTTTCTATTTATCAACTGTCAAATAGTAAATATGAAATCATTTGATTCTTCCTTTAAAGACTCTGCTCAAAACTTGCATTTAAAATATATATTTATAGACTTATCTTCAAGTCTAAAATTGACATATAAAAAAATCTCTTGTAATTATCTTGGAAAACATGACTTTTATAAATCAATAGGGTTCATGTGATACTAAGCATGAACAATAATTTAGAATTTCAACTTTCATCATAGAAATCAAAACCTCAACTACTAAGGAAACTGAATTCAGAATTTCCAAGAAACTATGGATAAAACCCTAAATATAACTTTTGCTCACTGAATTTAGATGTAGGGCGTGAGAACGAACTAGTCCAACACTATTGATGTACCGCGGATTTACGGTACTCTTGGTGCTTTAAACTTGAATTTTTGCATGCGTCTTAAGCATTTGTTAGTAGATGTAATGGTGTTTTGCTTGGATTTTGTAGGAAATAGGTTTTAGACAAATTGATACTGAAATGTTGTAGCAACAACAATAATTTTTGGTAATTGATGACTCTACCTACGAGCCGTAGGTAGGAGTCATGGTTTGAAATGATGATTTCTAGAGCTAATTGTAAAACGACAGAAGCTAATGATGAGCCGTAGTTACTTCTACGAGCCATACATATGAGTCGTAGAAATATTAAGAGAAGTTGAGCTCCAGTACTTGAATGACGGATAGCCAGGATGGGTCGTACAAAGATCTACGAGCTGTAGATCATGCCCATAGAAATTTCTCTCTAGAAGAGAGACTAACTGCTGACTGGTGGAAGGTACTTACGAGCTGTAAAAACTCCTACTATCCGTAAGTACCAAGCATAGAAACCTTTGTCCAAGCCAAATTTCCTTAGATTTCCTTTTCCTACTATGTTAAGGATTTAATGTCTATAAATATAAGTTGTATTATTTTGTTTTTGGGTTGTTAGACGATTTGAGACCTTTTGTTTTTGCTTTGAAAATTATCTTGCAAACATTTTTAGCATTTGATTCTTGAAGTGTTGGATTATAAAATTTACTTTTGTTCATCAATTCAAGATTCCGAATTTCATCTACCCTAATTGTAAGTTCATGATTTATTCTATCACCCAATCATGAGTAGCTAAATCCATAACTACGGTTGTGAGAACCATGGACAATTAACAGAGTAGACCTAATAATTAAGTAATTCTTGAATAATGTTTATGCATGTATTGCTGATCTCTTTGTTTTGAATGCCTTTTAACGGTGCACAACATTAGAACTCGTTTTCTTCCTTTTTGCTCGACCAAGGAAGTAATGAATGGGAAAAGAGATTAAACAACAGAGATTTAGCATTGATAATCCTCTATCTAATAGCCAAACTCAAATATGTGAGGGCTAAACTGAGGTCAAGGGTAAGGATTAGTAAATCATACACCGGTAGACCGACCAAATTACGTGGTGAAATTCCCTACTCAAATGACCGATCACTTAGGAGATACCTAAATTACCGATTTTGCATGTCAAACACTAGGAACGAGTTACTATTATAAAGGTTTACTACGTTAACAACTTGTGGGGAACACATATACCCTAGTTTCATCTCATATTGATCTTACAAACTGTGAATCGTGTTACTTAGTTACTTGTTACTAAACATTAATCAATCATTATTGTGTTACAAAACTCTTGTTTATAGAAATAATCAGGCTAAATACTATCAACAGTAAATTGGCCTAAGTCTAGACCATATTCCTCGTGAGATTGACCCTAACCTCTTTTCGTTTTTTTATTTGATAATGACCACTTATACTTCTTTAGGGAGGTGTAATTTGGGTGTATCAAATTTTAGCGCTGTTGCGGGGGCCAAGGAGTTAGCTCAACCTCCACTTCTGACTACCCTAGTGTGGGGTATCCCTATAGAGTTATCTGAGGCCACAATCCTACGTTTTATTTATGACCCATCTCATGCACATCCAATTATCACAACCGAGTTTGACTACCAGATGGGGCTGGTCCAGAATAGAGCGATTATGAGAGATATTGAGCAGGGAGAGACCTTGGCTTAATGGGTAGCTAGGTATATTTCCGAGGAGGGGGTTGGAGAACGGTGGGTTCGGGACTTGACACTTCCATTAAGAAGGCCACATTGAATTTTGATGCGAAATTTTGGTGGTCGATTGTATGAGCCATATTATCCCCCACGATAGCGGACAACCTAGTGACATAGGATCGGGTTGTCATTATTGCGTATTTGATGGCGGGGCATGAGCTTGATTTCACCTGTATTTTGATTTCTGAGATACATTAAAGGGCATTTTTGGAGAGGACCACACTGCCATTTCCTTACTTGATATTTCACCTGTGTAGAGAGGCTACTGTTCCGATTCTAGACATTGATCAGTTGGCAGAGATTAATAAGAGTGTTGATGTTGGTCTTATTCGAGATGAGTCAAACCCCTCAGCACCATGATGGGGTATTCAAAATGAGATGTCGCCCTTAGGCGAGGCACTTGCACCAGAACAGATTGCAGAGAGCACCATGTTAGATCCTACCACTGAGCCCGCCGAGACTACTAATCCTTCCTCTTCTTCCGGCCCAACTGCAAACATACCTCATGCTCCAATTACTACAAGTTTCACCATGTTGCCGTATGATTTATGAAATAATGTTTCAAAGTATATGTTAACATGGATTCGATTTCCTCTTTAATTATGTGCATTTATGTAATAGCATTCATGTAGGGCTGTTAGATTTCTTCCCCTACCATTCTTACGTTGCCTTGAGTTCCATTCGAGGACAAATGGTTCCAAAGGGAAAATATTATAACACCTCGGATTTCAAAAAGGAAAAGACTGCATTAAATTCAAGCTTCAGGTTCAGGTCTATGAGACCAGTCTACGGTCTGTATGACTTTCTAGGGTCGTAGACCAGTCTCGTAGAAAGGGATGAGAAATAATGTCCTAATACCTCTTTCTATGATTCACCAGGACGTCCTATCAAACGATCTACGAGTCATAAATGAGTGTCGTAGGTAAGTCCCAGACTTAGTGAAATTTTGAGGTCAAAATTGAGTTTTACAGTTGGGGTCTACGGACCGTGGAAAGTTCTACGGGCCGTAGACAAGTCTCGTCAAAGTTGGCAAAAATTTAGGGCTTCTGAACTTTTTTACGGATGCTAGTACAGTCCGTATAAAGTCCTACGGTCCATATGTCCAAACCATAGAGGAGTTCAACAGTTAATTTTTAGAGGCTTTTGGGTCTTTATTTCCCCATATAAATCTTTTAAGACTTAAAACTATCCACTTAAAACCCATTCTCATATTTCCCCAAACTCAGCCAAATTCATTCTCCAAAATTCCCTCCCAACCTAAGATAGAAGAAGAAGTTATGATTCATTCAAGGACATCAATTTATCATTCATCTTGGAAATTATGAAACTATGATGAACCCATGAACTTATGAACTATGATTTTTGGAAGGTTATGCACATTTTATGAAAATGATGTTTATGATGATAAAGTATTTTAGATGAAAGTATCAATTTTGTTGTGAAAGATTTTCTCACATACGAATATGATCATGATTGTGAAAGGTATTTCTCATATATGGATTCACATTGGTGAAAGATTTTCTCATCTATGTTGAATTATGTGTAAGGAGTCATTCTATGTTTTGATTTTAAAATTGTGGATTGGTATTGATCATTGCCATTCCTATGTTATAATGATATTTGACTTATACCTATCCCGTTGGAATTTTGACTTAGCACCGAGGGGCTTTGAGGTGAAGGCTCAATAGGGTAGTCTCTAGTAGAAACCTCTAGTCCAAAACTATGTGCCCCCATAGAATTTTCTTAAATGACCTAGCTAGTGGATCCACTTTAGCAAAAGATGATGTGTATAGATTCTATCATGGCAAGTAGAATTCTTTTCTTTCGGTATGAGGGATATACCAGATTTGATGATATAGCTCTCATGGTCTTATTGTCGGTTAAAACTAATATCCCATAAAATGATTATGTTTATACAAGGCTTTCTTATGTCTCTTATTTCAAATGCATTGACCATATCTTATGATTTACATGTTGTTGCTTCTTTAAGCCATTAAATGTTAAAATGTTGGTCATGCATTATTGTTTTAAGCTATTCATACTAACATACCTATTTTATGCATATTAACCCATACTTAGTACATTCCATGTACTAATGTGTACTTGTGCCTACATTGTTTCACTAATGTAGGAGTTCAATGCTTCTACCTCTCACACTCGTGGCTAGTTGATCTTTAATTTGGCACTCAAGGATTGGTGAGTCCTCATGTTTCAATGACCGAGACACTTTTATTACTTTCTTACTTTCTTACTTTCAGTTTCTAGACGTTGTATGTGATGTATGGGTTACATCCCAATCAATTCTATTAATATATTAGATGACTTTTTGGAGACTTATGCTAGACTTCCGCTTTTATCAAACTCGTTTATGATATAAGTGTGTTTCTTTGAAATTTTTATTTCTTTTATCTTGTATGATGTTTGATAAGTGGCTTGTGTTGGGCCTCTCGGGGTCTTATACGCCATGTCAGGTCTAGGGTGTACTTACAACCTGTCACGGCCAAAAAATGGACGTGATGACACTTGTCTATTTCCACAAAGACAAGTCAGCCTCAACCCAATGAAAACGAAAGAAATGCGGAATGACAGTAAAAACAAGAACAAGATAAAGCGAAAAACTTATTCTTCTATTAAAACTCCCAAAATCTGGTTGTCACGTGTACAAGCCACTAAATACATAAGCGCGAAACAAGAAATAATTACAAGTCTCAATCTTTGTTTCTCAAATAGAAGAAAGTGTAAGAAAAGGAAAAAGAAGATCTATTGGAGGACAAATATCTACCTTTTCGAGTTCTTGACAAGCCTCAAGATTAAAAGAAGGAGAAAGAGATCACACAGGTCTGTGCTCGGAACCTACACAAGTGTAGAATCAAGGGTGAGTGCCAACAACATGGTTCCTAGCAAGCAACCTACTAAACAAAGAAACTATCTAGAAATCGAATACCTCTTACACTCCAACCGAATGTCGTCAAACTACAACCTGCACAGAAATTACCCCAACCTAGAAATTCTAGAATATACGGCTCACATGCCCAATATTCACAGTTTAATCTTCACAATTCAACAATCAAACAATTCAAATAAGCCAATCTGAATGTCAAGTAGCTCACTCACACGCAACAAGTACATCAATCTAAAATGTCGAACAAGTCACACATTAGCATCAAATGTATCAAGTCATAATGATAAATCACTAGCCGCAATGATTTTCCACCGGCTTTATATCAAACCACTAGTTGGGACCATTTCCCATCGACTTTATATCAAATCTCTAGTCGGAACCATTTCCCATTGGCTTTATATCACATCACTAGCCGGAACCATTTCCCATCGGTTTTATATCACGTCACAAGCCGAAGCCCTTTCCCATCAGATTTATATCACAACACTAGCTGGAACCATTTCCTATCGGCTTTATATCACGTCACTAGCTAGAACCATTTTTCATCAGCTTTATATCACATAACTAGCGGGAACCATTTCCATCGGCTTTATATCACATCACTAGCTGAAACCATTTCCCATTGGTTTTTTTACCACATCATTAGCCGTAACCATTTCCCATAGGCTTTATATCAAATCACTAGCTAAAACCATTTCTCATAGACTTTATATCAAATCGCTAGTCGAAATCATTTCCCATCGGCTATATAAATCATCACATGTCTCATCACGGTGTTCACAATCAATGCATACAAGTTATATCACAACACACGAAAGAGATAATAATTCACATAATTCAAGTTCACATTAATTCTTTCAAGCATTTCATCAATCAAACAACAAGGGTCACAATAAGGCAATTCACATCATCTTGTTCATCACATGACCTTTTTCATTTCAACCCCATTTTTTCATTTAGATATAGCACGTGGACAATTTAAACCCTTCACCTCATCCTCATTACTCCCAACACACAAGCAACGAACAAAGTACACGAATTCTACTAAAATACGAAGTTTATGAAGCCACTTGCCTTAAATCAATCAACAATCACTCCAAGAGTTGAGTCTTCTCCTTCTGAATCACTTCCATAGCCACACAATCTAGAATAATCAAGTATTCACAACCATCCATCAGAAACAATACTTTCCACATCAATTTTGTAAAGAAATGGGCCAATTAACTCAAAACCCAATATCAAAATGGAGGTTTGAATCTGAAAAACAATACTTGAAAAAGATGTTTAAGGTTTTAGGAACTCATTAGTGAAAACCATTTAAAAAGAGGAATCAAAACCACTTCAAAATCACCATTTTAGTAATATCTGGGGTTCTTGAAGATAACCCCAAATTACTCATTTCAAAAGCTTGTTTTGAACATATAAATCCATAAATAATAATGGGTAATTGATGATTTAGAGTTAAGAATCGTTACCCAAAAGATTTTACTCAAAAACCTGGTTCAAATCGCCTCCCCAAATCTAAAAAATGGTGAAATGGAGCTTAAACTGTCAAATGACAACAAAAATCCTATATGATGTCGCAAAAGCGACAAGGGGTTTGCTTAAGCGAATCTCATGTGGGTCTCGTTTAAGAGAAGCCTCCTTCGCTTTTGCAAACCTCGCTTAAGCAAAGAGGCTCTTACTTCTGCGAAGCTTACTTAAGCGACCAATCTTCACAAAAGCGTGGCCTGCACACACCAACAAAATACAACCAACTCTCAAAGTATCAAAACAACCCTCGAGATACATTCAGAACCCGTGCACACAAACCACATATGCAAATCAATTATACTCTACATTTTGGACTCAACGGAACCATCAAAATATGAATTCGAGGTCTCCTTGACCCCACATCCGTGAAAAACAATGAGAAACTAACTTACGCCTAAAAAGGCTAAACAAGCTCAAGACATCTCAAAAATCAACAAAGACCTCACCTATGCAACATAACTCTCATAATTCCTATCTGAGCATCCAAACCCTGAATGTTGACCAAAGTCAACCTCAAAGTTAAATTTCCACAATTTCACAACTTAGGATCTCAGATCCTTAAAAAGTCTAGGAATCTGAAACTCACAACTCTAACAAATCAAATTTCACATTTCGGGACCTATGGAATCGTCAGAATTCCATTCTGACACTCGAAACTCCAAAAGACACCGAAAACTACTTTCTTAACAACTTAGTCTTCAAAACTAACAAAAGTCTCAACTTTTAACTCAAAGTTCAAAACTAACTTTTAAAACTCAATCATAAAAGACTCGGGGTCGATATCGGGAGGGGAAAAATGGTCAATTCACAAAACTTTCCAAAAATAACCAACCGGGTCATTACACAACCGCACCTATATCCCAATTGTTATCACTTATTTTAGATCTATGTATAATTATATCATCTTAGATACAAAAAGAAAATGGAGTAGGGGCAAAAAAATATTATGAAATAAAAAAATTCTCTAATAAAAAAAGGGATAGTGATGTTTTATGAGAGATAAAGTGGGGGTTGGGGTGGGGGATGGGGGGAAGGGACCCAAATATGAATTTAACTTATGAAGAACAATAACATATAAAAATAAAAGAAGTAATTGAGTAAACAAGATGTTTGAGCAGGTAGAGAATTACTTGGATGAAGAACACTGGACAAGATTTGTTTATAATATAGAAGAGCTCCTATGGGGCACCTACCACTCCCACGCCTCCACATTCACTTAACATTTAATGAACGTCAATTGTATTTCTTTTTTGGTGAGTAAGATTGGCATGTAAATGAGAAAAAGACAATAATCTCATGTAATCTCATATTTCAAATGTCACACCCCGAGCTACCCCCGAGATGCGGACACGGGACCTAGGACCATAAGTGATGCCAAGCTAACTCTGCTGGCACGATCATGAGCATACTAAAGATAATAAATTAATGCGGAAGCTAAACCATAAATAAATATGAAAATATGGGGAATACCCATATACTATAACTGAGATAAATGAAAACTGGTGAGTTTAATACAAAGAAGATATTAACTCAATACTAAGCTAAATCTAACTATGTCTGAAATAAACTTCTAAACTGACTAGAAGTGCTGGGACATGCCCTAGCTAAGTATAGAAAATATGAAACTAAAAGATTGAAAGCTAAAAGATAACATGACTATTGTCCTCGAAGAATGAGGAGTCACCACTGATGTTGCTGAACTGGAGATCGGGAACCGATCTAAGCATGATCTGGATGTTGAGAACTTGAACTTACATCACGAGAAGATGTAGCGCACGTATGCGTCAGTACTTGAAAAGTACTCAGCATGCATGAGACAATAAAGCTGAAATAACATATAACTGAACAAAGCAATAAAACAATTAAATAATCTGAAGATGGTATAGCTACTAAAAATACTGAATACTGATCTAACTGATGCAATGACCAAATTTATAACATGCTGAGACTGAATACTGACTGTACTGAAATATGGTCAATGCAATAGAGTCTCACTGAACTGTGGGAGATACTAATAACCGACATAAAACCACATGAGCTAAATGTGGAGTTCAATGTATACGCCCCATCGAGAGGACCAATATACCCTGCTAGAGGTATAGAGGCATGCTGGCATGATCACTAAACTGATGTTGCCCACAGAGGGGACTTACACCTACGTGGCTCGTAGTTCTAGGACTATATGGGTACGCTGAACCCTAGTCCAACTCGGTATTATGCTACTCCCAATGAATTAAGTAGTTAACTGGTTATGACTGAATTTCTTTAAATACTGGATAGCTCAAACTGAACATGCAAACTGAGAATGCAACAATTAATCTGATAATGATGCATTCATGTATAACTTAATACTGAAATATCTAACCTAGCATGTGTAATTCAAGAACTAAAGAAATACATAGCTAGGGTTCTAAAATTCATGCAAGAAACGATGTTATAACATGATAATCTGATTTGGAGTATGTTAATAACTAATTCATGATGATCTGCTATAATTCTAGAAACCCTAGGTCTATTCATAATAAGGGAATCAAGAAACTGACTGAATTCTAGGGACCCAATGGGCGAAAGGAACCCACTAGTGAAATCCCACATACCTGGTGACGAATTCCACGGAGAAATCTTTCGATTTTGGGGCTGGAACTGATAGAACCTTGCTGCATTCTTGAACTAGGGTTCTTGACCTCTCTTCTTCTCTTACGCTCTAATTTTTCTAAATTTTGATTAATGATTTGACTTAGGTAATTTCTAGTTATGTTTCTAAGCTTAAACTTACTAAAACCTCATGATTTAGGGTCTAAACGACAAATTTTAGGGGTCTAACGAAATAGAAAAAGACCAAAAGTCCCCTGAATTAATTGCTGTCGGAGTGACCGACGAATTGGACCTACGGGCCATAGGTCAATCGACGGTCCATCAATTGGAGTCGTCGGTCGAGTCTGCTCGATAGGGCTTCACTAAAACGAGCATAACGTTTTACTCGAAGGTCAGATTTTAGCAAACTCAGCGGCGTTGGAAAGAGGATTCAATTATATATCATATAATAGGTTATGGGACATATAATTCCTTTTGTGCTAAAATTTATGACGATCTGAAGTTGACCCATCAAAAATTTTCAGCTAACTGGCAGCTGGCCCTCATCTACGGTCAGACCTACAGACCATGGATCGAATGACGGTCCGTGCTGGTCGACCATAGTTTGTGTCAAAGGCTGGGTAAAGGAGGTCTCTATCCACAGACACATACCACGAACCGTGGTCTGATCTACGGACCGTGGGTCTGTCCGTGAGTTAGGACTTAGCAGACTTTTCTGAGCTGGTTTAGGGTGGGGTTGCAGTGGTGAACCACGGACCACCAGCACAGGCCGTGGTCTGCCCTACGGTCCATGGATGGCAACCATGGGGTGCACCTGCAACTTCTCAAAATCTGCATTTTTGGTCTGTTTCAGATGCGGGGTGTTACATTATCTCCCCCTTGGGACCATTCGTCCTCGAATGAAGACTAAACTAGTTGAAATGGAGGGAGAGGGCTGCAATCCCTACCACTAAACACTGAGAACTAAATTTCTAACTGAACTGAGTTCCAAGAACATGCAAATACGCTGAAAATGCAAGTACAAATTGAAGGAACATGATCCTAAGACTGAATTTATGCTTGAATGACTGAAAAACTGAAGAGGAACTATTACCTCAAGCTGGAGTGGATCGGAAGGAAAGAGGTGATGATACTTGGCTTTCATGGCTGCTTCTGCTTCCCAAGTAGCTCCCTCTACGGACTGGCTCCTCCACAAAACCTTGACTGAATCGACTTCTTTATTTCTCAACCTTCTAACCTGATGATCGAGAATCTCAACTGGTACATCCTTATACGAGAGACTATCTTTCACGGCCACACTCTCTAATGGCACTATGGATGCTGGATCACCCACACACTTCTTCAAAAGAGAAATGTGAAAGACCGGATGTATTTCTGCTAGTTCTGTTGGTGACTCTAACTCATAAGCCACTTTACCAATCCTTTTCAGAATCTTGTAAGGGCCTACATATCTAGGACTGAGCTTTCTTTTGTTGTCAAATCTCACCACCCCTTTCATAGGTGATACTTTCAAGAAAACTCAATCATCTACTTGGAACTCTAGTTCCCTTCTTCTCACATCTGCATAAGACTTCTGGCGACTCTGAGCAGTCTTAAGTCTATCTCTAATGAGTTGCACTTTCTCCATAGCATCAAGGACTGAATTTGGTCCTATCAAGGCTACTTCACCTACTTCAAACCAACCAACTGGAGATCTACATCTACGCCCATACAATGCCTCCTAAAGGGCCATTTGAATGCTGGAATGGTAACTATTGTTGTAGGTGAACTCCTAGGCGAGCAAGTCTGTGAACATCCTTTTGCTAGCTCTCTTATTTATTCCTCAACATGTGCTGCACTACCCATGGATAATCTGCTAAGAGCATCTACTACTACATTTGCCTTACCTGGATGGTAATGTACGTTCATACCATAATCTTTGAGGAGCTCAAGCCACCTTCTCTGGCGAAGATTCAACTCTTTTTGGGTAAATACATACTAGAGGCTCTTATGGTCTGTGAACACATCTACATGAACACCATACAAGCAGTGTCTCCAAATCTTGAGGGCAAACACACCTGCTGCAAACTCGAGGTCATGAGTCGGATAATTCTTATCATGCACCTTAAGTTGTCTGGAAGCATAAGCTATAACCTTACCTCGCTGAATCAACACACAACCTAAGCCGACCCTGGATGCATCACAGTAGATCACATAACCATCTGAACCCTCTGGTAGAGTCAAGACAGGAGTTGTAGTCAACCTAGTTTTCAGTTCTGCGAAGCTTTTCTCATAATCATCTGACCATTGAAACTTGACCATCTTCTGAGTCAACCTAGTCAATGGTGAGGCTATGGATGAAAATCCTTCCACGAACCGTCCGTAATAGCCCGCTAGACCCAAGAAACTTCTGATATCTATCGGAGAGGTTGGTCTAGGCCATTGTTTCACTGCTTCTATCTTTTTGGAATCTACTCGAATTCCTTCACTAGACACAATATGCCCAAGGAAAGCAACTGATTGTAACCAAAACTCACACTTGTTAAATTTAGCAATAACTAGCGATCTTTGAGAGTTTGCAAAACAACAATCAAATGACTCGCATGTTCTTTCTCATTCCTAGACAACCTTAAGTATTGTTTGAACACTCTGTTCATCAAATCCATGAAAACTGCAGGAGCATTGGTTAGTCCAAATGACATGATTACAAATTCATAATGACCATACCGAGTTCTGAAGGTTGTCTTCGGAATGTCACTATCTCTGACTTTAAGCTGATGATAACCGGATCTGAGGTCTATCTTTGAGAAATGACTTGCACCCTGAATTTGGTCAAACAAGTCATTAATCCTGGGGATGGGATACTTATTCTTGATTGTGACCTTGTTCAATTGCCTATAGTCAATGCATATTCTAAGAGAACCATCTTTCTTCTTTACGAACAACACTGGTGCACCTTATGGCGAAATACTAGGTCTGATGAAGCCCTTATCTAGAAGGTCTTTCAGCTGCTCTTTCAATTTCTTAAGCTCAGCTGGAGCCATTCTGTAAGGAGGAATAGAGATAGGCTAGGTATCTGGAAGTAGATCAATTCCAAAGTTGATTTCCTTTTCGGGAGAAACTCCGGGAAGATTATCTGGAAACACTTCTGGAAACTCATTGACTATAGGGACTGACTCAAGAGTTGGGGATTTGGAACTAGAATCCTTAACCTGAACTAGATGATAGAGATAACCCTTAGAGATCATCTTTCTGGCCTTAAGGTAAGAAATGAATCGACCCATAAGCGCTAAGCTACTACCCTTCCATTCTAAGAATGGTTCGTCTGGAAACTAAAAACAAACAATCCTAGTTCTACAATTGACTGAGGCATAACAAGAATGTAACCAATCCATGCCTAGAATGATATCGAAGTCTACCATTTCTAACTCTATAAGATCTGCTGAGGTGACTTTCTGAGAGAATGTGACAGGGCCATTTCTGTATACCCGTCTAGCTATAATTGGGTCACCGACTGGAGTAGAGACTGAGAAGGGTTATGAGAGAGTTTCTGGACTGACATAAGAATACTGCTATAAATGGAGTCATAAAAGATAAAGTAGCCCCTGAATATTTCCACTGAGTGTACCATATGTGAGCCACATCCTTAAGCTGGTAGGATGCCAACTCAACCCTACAATTATCAGTCACTTGCATCACTCCAAAGATTTTCTTAACCTCATCAATGAAGTTTTGTGGGTCTTCACCAACTTGTGACCCTAAAACTCAGGCGGATTCATCATTAACAAAATCTCAAACTCTAGCTACCACTGATCCACCATTTCTATTAGTAGGAACTAGAACCTGCTGATTGTTCTGGTTGGTCATACTCTGAGCCAAAAGCTTAATCGCGTACTGAAACTCTTCATTCTCAACCTCATGGTCTGGGACTAGAGGAGTTGCATTAGCATTCCTGACATTTGCATTCCTGGCTTTAGCTCTACGGGGAGACATGATCTTAAGCGCATAACGATGGATTAGAAAGGAGATCATACCAACGCACGATATAATATCAAGAAAGTGAAGTTTTCCTAAAACATTTCATAGCTTCCCTCTTATTAGATGTGGTGTATTTCACACCTACGAAAAGGACTCTACTTAGTGCGGCCTTTCAAACATCCTAGGATACTTAAACTTAATGCTCTAATACCAAGTTTGTCACACCCCGAGCTACCCCCGAGATGCGGACACGGGACCTAGGACCACAAGTGATCCCAAGCTAACCCTGCTGGCACGATCATGAGCATACTAAATATAATAAACTGACGCGGAAGCTAAATCATAAATAAATCTGAAAAGATGGGGAATACCCATATATTATAACTGAGATAAATGAAAACTGGTGAGTTTAATACAAAGAAGATATTAATTCAATACTAAGCTAAATTTAACTATGTCTGAAATAAGCCTCTAAACGTACTAGAAGTGTTGGGACATGCCCCAGCTATGTCTAGAAAATATGAAACTAAAAGATTGAAAACTAAAAGATAACATGACTATTGTCCTCGAAGAATGAAGACTCACCACTGATGCTGCTGAACTGGAGATTGGGAACCGATCTAAGCGTGATCTGGATGTTGAGAACCTGAACCTACATCACGAGAAGATGTAGCGCACATATGCCTCAGTACTTGAAAGGTACTGAGCATGCAGGATAGAGTAAAGCTGAAATAACATATAATTGAACAAAGCAATAAAGCAATGAAATAATCTGAACATGATATAGATACTGAAAATACTGAATACTGACTGTACTGAAATATGGTCAATGCAACAGAGTTTGATTGAACTATGGGAGCTACTAATAATCGACATAAAACCACATGAGCTAAATGTGGAGTTCGATGTATACACCCCATCGAGAGGACCCAATATACCTTGCTAGAGGTATAGAGGCATGCTGGCATGATCACTAAACTGATGTTGCCCACAGAGGGGACTTACACCTACGTGGCTCGTAGTTCTGGGACTATATGGGTACGTTGAACCCTAGTCCAACTCGGTATTATGCTACTCCTAATGAATTAAGTAGTTAATTGGTTATGATTGATTTTCTTTAAATACTGGATAGCTCGAACTGAACATGCAAACTGAGAATGCAACAATTAATCTGATAATGATGCATTCATAAACTGAGGCATGTATAACTGAATACTGAAATATCTAACCTAGCATGTGTAATTCAAGAACTAAAGAAATGCATAGCTAGGGTTCTAAAATTCATGCAAGAAACGATGTTATAACATGATAATCTGATTTGGAACATGTTAATAACTAATTCATGATGATCTGCTATAATTCTAGAAACCCTAGGTCTATTCATAATAAGGGAATCAAGAAACTGACTGAATTCTAGGGACCCAATGGGCGAAAGGAACCCACTAGTGAAATCCCACATACCTGGTGACGAATTCCATGGAGAAATCTTTCGATTTAGGGGCTGGAACTGATAGAACCTTGTTGCATTCTTGAACTAGGGTTCTTGACCTCTCTTCGTCTCTTACGCTCTAATTTTTCTATGTTTTGATTAATGATTTGACTTAGGTAAGTTCTAGTTATGTTTCCAGGCTTAAATTTACTAAAACCTCATGATTTAGGGTCTAAACGACGTATCTTGGGGGTCCAACGAAATAGGAAAAGACCAAAAGACCCCTGACTTAATTTCTGTCGGAGTGACCGATGGATTGGACCTACGGGCCGTAGGTCAATCGACGGTCCGTCGATTGGAGTAGTCGTCGAGTCTGCCCGACAGGGCTTCACTAAATCGAGCATAACATTTTAGTCGAAGGTCGGATTTTAGCAAACTCGGCGGGGTTGGAAAGAGGATTCAATTATCTATCATATAATAGTTCATGAAACACATAATTCCTTTTGTGGTAAAAGTTATGACCATCTGAAGTTGACCCATCAATAATTTTCAACTAACTGGCTGCTGACCCTCATCTACAGTCATACCTACGGACCGTGGATCGAATGACGGTCCAAGCTGGTTGACCGTAGTTTGTGTCAGAGGCTGGGTAAAGGAGGTCTCGATCCACGGACACAGAACACGGACCGTGGGTCTGTCCGTGAGTCGGGACTTAGCCGACTTTTCTGAGCTGGTTTAGGGAGGGGTTGCAGTGGTGAACCACGGACCACCAACACGGGTCGTGGTCTGACCTACGGTCCGTGGATGGCAACCGTGGGTTGCACCTGCAACTTCTCAAAATCTGCATTTTTGGTTTGTTTCAGATGCGGGGTGTTACATCATATATCTTCACAAGCTATACCCTTGTTTGAAGTAGTCTGCACATTTTTCTTCAATATATATTTTACACCTTTCACATTATAAAATACATTATGTTTTCTCCCATCATTGTGTATTTATTTTCCTCAAATCTTATTGCAAACGCTTTAACAGTTATGACCTTCCCAACAAATTTAATTAGGAATCCTTAGGTGAGAAACAAAGTATTCTTGCTTTTTGTAGCAACGACAACTAGATTAATGCTTATCTTATTCGTTTAAACTTGTAGAATGTTAATAGAAACTAAAATGAAACTAGACATATTGAGATTCTCCGTTCTTTCATAGATTGTAACACCTCGAATTTGAAAAATACTAGAAAGGATCAAACAAGCCAGTCATGAACCCACAATGGACCATGGACCCTTCATGGCACCCTAGAAGTTCTTGTAAGGGTCCACAACACGTTAAAGGGCTCATGAAAACTATCCAAAACTGCCTGTTGACCAGAGTCACCTGGATGGTGCCCCAGAAGGCCCGTGGTGACTTAGACGGCCCATCTAGTGGGTCGTCAAGTTACCCAGTCAGAAAGGGTTTCACCCTAAATCAATGTTAAGGACCATAGATGTCTAAATGGTTTGTGAAGCTTCACATGGACCGTGAAGTCACCTGCGAAGGAGACTTATCAAACTTAGAGGTCAACTTCAAACGATCATATCTTTCAGCATAAAATAAATTAGGTGGCCCACCACCTTTCAAATTAAATATCTTTGAGTCCTCTTTCCAAATCCACCAAGTTTGCCTAATTTTGAGCTCGGGATAAGAAGTTATGCCCGTGTTGGTGAAGCCCTATCAGGAAGGGCATCTTAACGACCCACTGGATGGGCCGTGATGATCTAGCGACCCTTGAAGCCCCTCGTGGGAGGCACTTCTTCAGTTTTAAGTCAGAGTCATTTTGGTCTTTCCCAATTGTTTTAACCCAATACTATGTCGTTTTACCTTCTAGGCTTCTACCCTAGGCCCTATATAAACACTTTTACCCCAAAAATCACCAAATTCAATTCATTCTCTTAAATTTTCAAAAGGTGATCAAGTTCATCCTCCCAAATATTTCTCTCTCTAAGGAAGAAGAAGAAGTCTAGGGTTTCAAGATCAAGTCTCCAAATTCACCATTTTCTTAAGGGCTTTGAACTCCAAGGTATAATAGTCTTCACCTATGGATCTCTTTCCTCCATAGGGTTCCTAAATTCTCCAATTTTGTAAAGTAAGACTCCCCAATCAAATTAGGGTTTTATTCAATTGTCATGGGTTCCTTTCAATGTTGATCCAATGGATTGTTTTATGACTTCTTATGCATGAATTGAAGTAATTGAATGTTTTAAGTTGAATTCCCCATGAACCCATGCATGACCTATGAATTTGAAGCTATGACGATATAATGATTTTGATTATGAACCATGAAACATGAATTTATGAAGATATGCATGTTTTTTCTTTATGAAATTGATGTAAAGGATTTGAGGATGCTTTGACTTTGAAAACATGATGAAGCTTATTAATTAGTGAAAAATGCATGTTTATGAAAGTAATGCTTATGACTCAAGTAAGCAAATAGATAAAGGTATCTTTATGTTCTATGAAGCTTGGCTACATGACATGAATGACATCTAGATTTTCCCTCAATGCGTTTGGGGCTATTTCCCTAAACTAGGTCTTGATTAGTATGATATCCGGATATGCCATCAATGATTATAGATCACGCTTTCAAAACTACTTCCATTAGTAGTAAGGCATTTATAGTATGAAGTTAATGACTATGGGTCTTATAAAGCTATTGTGAAAAGATCATGGATGGTGAAAAGTTTTCTCACTCATGGTCTAAGGAGCTACTCTATGATGTTTCTAGCTTGGATTGTTTACTTGATGAGCCTTCCGTGAATGATAAAGACAAGCGGTGATTGCCCATGTGTCTTAATGATAAGACAAGTAAAGACTAATGACTTTTTCGTAGGATTTATGCTTAGCACCGAGAGGATATTGAGATGAAAGATTTCCCGTAGCTTGAGATAAGGTTTCTAGTAGCAATCTCCTTATCCCATAAACTATATTCCACCATAGGATGATTGTCTTATATATACATTAGCTAGTAGATCCACGTAAGGCAGAAGTTAAGGTTCTTACCTTGGCAAGTAAGGACACCCCTTTTCGATGTGGGGTAGACACCAAATTCCATGTTCTAGCTCACATGGTCTATATGTCGGTTAATGTCTACTTCCCACAATAATGAACTAAGGTTACTTCTAGAAGTATATCTTTCTCATGTGTTTAAAAATGATTTTCAGTTGCATTGACCATGATCACAATTTTGTTTTCTAATCTGTTATCTTATGTTTTAAATTGGTCTTTGCATATCATGAAAAATCCTTTTAGCATGATTTTATAACTCTTATGCATTGCTATCATACTTGGTACATTCTTTGTACTAACACATACTCTTTCCTACATTGTTTCACAAATGTAAGGTCCGACGCTCCGATTCCGCATCCCCCTGGCTAGTGATCAGTTAGTAGATTTTGAAGATTGGTGAGTCCTCATGTCCCGAGGATTGAACCCTTTATTGTTATTGTATTTAATTTTTCGGATATTGTATGTAATGTATGGGTTACGTCCCAATCACTCTTGATGTAATAGATGGAGACTATAATAGACTTCTGCTTTGTTTTGTCAAACTCTTTGATATAAAACTATCTTTCGAACTCTTTCAATTCTATTATCTTGTATGATGCATACTAAGTGGCTTGAGTAGGGCCTCTCGGGGTTCTATATGCCATGTCACATCTAGGGTGTACTTTGAGTCGTGACATAGATACATAGATGATCTTTCAAATATGATCATTAGGAAACCTCTCGACTACAAAAGATTTTGAGAAGTTAAGTTCAACATTTGAAATAATTAATAAAGGCAAAATATGAATTCGTAAGTTGTATGTATGTTGACGAAAAATCAAAATCTAGTGTTTCCCGTCTAACTGTTACTATAGTGTGAAAGAATGTCAGAAAAATAATTTGTAAATTAAAGGTCTTGTGAACTCGTCACAATCATTTTGTGACCTTAATTTCCATATTAACTTCAAGATATTTTTAATTTGGGATAAGACATAAAAACACACTTAAATTATCATGAAATTTTCAATTACACATCTAATTATATAAGTTTATCTATACATGCACCTATCCTAGACCAAAAGGAAGAGTCGGGATCTCAATATCTTATTTCAATTGATTCATTCAAATTCAATTTGATCAGACCAACCAACATGAGTTTTGGTGGGATGGTTGGAATTCCTTCACCCTTAATTAGAGATTTTGGGTTTGAACTCATAAAAATGGAACAAATCTTGTTGGTAGCGCCGCCATCTGAAATGGAATCTAAAATGCGTGAGTTCAAATTTAGGCAGACCTAATGCAGGTACTAAATGTTGGCTGAGAGATAAATAAATAATTAACCGGACCTCATCGTCTCTATAATCTTAGCCCCGTAAAAGATGGTTGAATTTTTACTTTATTTTCTTTGTTTTATATACTTTAGTATATTTTCCGATATTTTTTATAGATGAAAATATTTTTTGCATCTAATATACTTGAGGAGCGTGTATTTTTTTTTTTGTATTTTTTTGTTTTAATTGTATGTTCAACGAAGAATACTTAGAATTGATATTATTTCTTTTGCAGAAATCTTGATTGAGTTAAAGAGATGTTGAATGACTCAAAATTTTTGACTTTGTGCATTGTTGTGGCTAGGGTTGTTCATGGTTATGGTTAAAAAATCAAATCGAACCGCAATCTGAATCAAACCGATTAAAAAAACCGATATTTGGTTGGGTTTGGTTTTAAATTTTGAAAACCGATTTTATTTGGTTTGGTTTTACTAAAAAAAACCGCAAAAATAACTAAATCGAACTGATAAAATTAGATTATGTTGTAAAACTTAAGAACAAAAGAACAATATAAAGAGGAACAGAAGAAGACTATAATACAAGAGAAACAATATAAGATCACTTTCTTTTTTTCAAGTGTCATCAACATTATTCTCAACACCACTATTTATAGGATTACATTGAGGAATACCAAAGGGTGTCATAAACATTACATTAAACCTTGAGAATTACTACCCATTAAGGAGGAAATAAACCTAGGAATTATGGTCATCCAATTAACTATATTATCAACAACATTACTACCAATAAAGGATGAAATTAACCTAGGAGTTATGGTCATCCATTTGACCACATTATCAACAACATTACTACTCATAAAGAAGGGAAATTAACCAAGGAGTTATGGTCATCCATTTAACCACCAAAATGATTTACAACACTCCCCCTTGGATGACCATTGATAGATAATATGCCTCGTTAAAACCTTACTAAGAAAAAATCCTGTGGAAAAAAAAAATCTTAGTGAAGGACAAAAGAGTACACATATCTTGTAATACGCTTTGTTTGCTGCCTCGTTAAAAACCTTGCCAGGAAAACCCATTAGGATAAAATCTAGGTCAAGGGAAAAAGAGTCCAGCGCGTAGTTTACTCCCCCTGTTGCGAACATCATTTAATTTCTTGGAGACGACGCATTTCATTCTTGAATACCAACTTTTCAAATGTTGAGGTTGGTAATGATTTAGTGAAAAGATCCGCTAAATTATCAACTGAGCAAATTTGTTGAACATTTATTTCACCTTTCTTCTCAAGATCATGAGTGAAAAAGAATTTTGGTGAAATGTATTTTGTTCTATCTCCTTTAATATATCCTCCCTTCAGCTGAGCTATACATGCATCATTGTCTTTGTACAATGTAGTTGGAATATCTTTTTCCATAGAAAAACCACACATTTCTTGAATATGTTGAGTCATTGATCTCAACCAAACACATTCCCGACTTGCTTCATGGATGACTATTATTTCTGCATGATTTGAAGAAGTAGCAGCTAATGTTTGCTTCATTGAACGCCAAGATATAGCTGTGCCTCCATATGTAAATAAATAGTCTGTCTGAGATCGAGCTTTATGTGGATCAGACAAATATCCAACATCTACATAACCAATCATTTCTGACTTGGATTTATTAGAATAAAATAATTCCATATCAATGGTTCCCTGAATATATCTTAATATATGTTTGACTCCATTCCAATGTCTCTTTGTTGGGGATAAGCTGAATCTTGCCAATAAACTTACTGCAAAACAGATACCTGGTCGAGTATTATTAGCAAGATACATAAGCGCCCCAATGGCACTAAGATATGGAGTTTCATTGCCAAGAAGCTCTTCATCATTTTCTTGCAGTCGAAATGGATCTTTATGTATGTCAAGCGATCTCACAACCATCGGAGTACTCAATGGATGTGATTTATCCATGTAAAATCGCTTTGACACCTTTTCTGTTTATGTTGATTGATGGACAAAAATTCCATTTTTTCAAATGCTCAATTTGTAGGCCAAGACAAAATTTTGTCTTACCAAGATCTTTCATTTCAAATTCTTTCGTTAAACACTCAACAACTTTTGAAAGCTCTTTAGGAGTGCCAATGATATTTGAATCATCAACATACACAACTATTATAACAAAATCAGATCCAGACCTTTTTATAAAAACACAAGGACAAATAGGGTCATTTTTGTACCCTTCATTTAGCAAAAATCGGCTAAGACGATTGTACCACATTTGCCCTGATTGTTTCAATCCATATAAGGATTTCTGAAGCCTTATCGAACAATTTTCTTGCGAATTTTTATATGCTTCAGGCACATTGTATGCTCCAGGAACTTTCATGAATATATCGTGGTCTAATGAGCCATATAAATAGGCTGTGACAACATCCATTAAACGCATTTCAAGATTTTCATAAACTACCAGATTTATTAGATACCTGAAGGTAATTGCATCTACCACAGGAGAATATGTCTCCACATAATCAATGCCAGACCTTTGAGAAAAACCTTGTGCCACAAGTCGTGCTTTATATCTTACGACTTCACCTTTTTCATTTCGTTTTCGCACAAAAATCCATTTGTACCCCACTGGCTTGACACCGTCAGGTGTTCGGACTATTGGTCCAAAACTTCACGTTTTTCAAGTGAAGTCAATTCCGCTTGAATTGCGTCTTTCCATTTTGGCCAATCATTTCTCTGTCTGCATTCATTGACAAATTTTGGTTCAACATCCTCACCTTGTTGCATTATTTCAACAACAACATTATAAGCAAAAATATTGTCTACCACAATATTATTTCGATTCCACCTTTTTCTCGTCGAGACATAACTTATTGAGATTTCATCATTCTCATTATTTTCAGTTATTTGGACCTTCTTTGTGGTCTTATCATTTGTTATATTTGGGAGCTCTTCTTGAGCAATTTCCTCCATGGTATGATCTTCATGATCATTTGTTCCTTTTCTTTTTCGAGGATTTTTATCCTTTGAACCAATTGGCCTACCATGTTTTAAACGTGGTTTTGACTCATTTGCTTTAATAATTTGTCCTACCGGGACATCAATTCAAACTGGAGCATTTGTTGCTGGAATATAAAATTTAGTAACCCTTGGAAGGTTAGTAAATGCATCTGGCAGTTGATTTGCAACATTTTGCAAATAAATTATCTTTTTAACCTCTTGCTCACATTGATTTGTTCGAGGATCCAATTGAGATAGAGATAACGAATTCCAATCTATCTATTTTTCCAGCTGCTTATGTTCTCCCCCTAATGTTGGGTATACTGATTCAACAAAATGACAATCAGCAAACCTTGTCGTAAATATATCTCCTGTCATAGGTTCCAACATACACTCCCAACCTTCTTTGGGGACCCATCTTTATGTGTAGCGGTGGGGCAATTGGAACGTATACCGCGCACCCAAAAATTTTAAGATGGAAAATATTTGGCACATGACCAAAAACCAACTGTAATTGAGAGAATTCATGATAATTAGTTGGCCTTATGCGCACCAATGTTGCTGCATGCAAAATAGCATGCCCCCATATTGAAACAGGTAAGTTTGTCTTCATTAACAATGGTCTAGCTATCAATTGGAGACGCTTAATCAAAGATTTCGCTAGACCATTTTGAGTGTGAACATGAGCAACTGGATGTTCAATTGTTATCCCAGTGGACAAACAATAATCATTAAAGGCCTGCGATGTAAACTCACCAGCATTATCAAGACGAATTGTCTTTATTGCATAATCTGAAAATTGTGCTCTTAATCTTATTATTTGAGCCAATAACCTCGCAAAAGCCATATTGCGAGTTGATAATAAGCACACATGTGACCATCTTGTAGATGCATCTATCAAGACCATATAATATTTAAATGGCCCACATGAAGGGTGAATTGGCCCACATATATCATCATGTATACGTTCCAGAAATTCAGGGGATTCAATCCCAACCTTAGTTGTTGATGGTTTAATAACCAACTTTCCTTGAGAACAAGCAGCACAAGAGAATTTCTTTTATTGAAATTTTTTTTGATTCTTCAAAGTATGCCCATGTGAATTCTCAATAATTTTGCGCATCATATTATAATCGGGATGGCCCAACCGGTCATGCCAAATGATAAAATCATTAGGATTAGTAAACCCTTTGTTTACTATGGCATGTGATTCAACCATACTAATACTTGTATGGTACAATCCAGAAGAAAATGCGGGTAATTTTTCATGCACATATTTTTGCCCCAATTTTACTGTAGTAATATAAAGGTATTCAACCTTTCCTTCATTGGCAGTATCAACATGGTAGCCATTTTGGCGAATAACCTTGAAACTTAATAAGTTTCTTTGAGACTTACTACAGTACAACACATTTTTAATATTTAATATCGTTCCCCCAGGTAGTAGTAAGGCCGCTCTTCCAGAGCCCTCAATTAATTTTGCACTACCAGATATTGTATTAACATAAGCCATTTTCATAATCAAATTAGAGAAATATTTCCTTTCTCTTAAAATAGTGTGAGTTGTAGCACTATCAAGAAGACACATATTTCCATTACTCATTTTGAACCAATTGAAGATTGAGGAATTTTATTTATCTTCATAAAATAAAAGTACATCATAAGAAATATGAAAAATCAACAACTATGCAGGAATATAAAATTACTTTTTTTTCTGAATATAAAAACAACATAAGGAAAAGCATAACAATTAAAAGCACATAAATAAAACAACATAATTATTTTCCCCAATCAAATGATCAAACATTAGTTTTGATCTCCAAAGAAGTCTTCAACTTCCAAATGAGTAATATCATAAAGGTCATCAAAAACATCATCTTTTAAAGCCAAGTTTGCTTCAATATTGTCATCATATTTTTGTGAAGGCCCTGCCTCGGCATCATTTTTATAAGTCAAGTGTGACTCCACCCGAGCATTAGAATAAGATGCACCATTTTTATTTCCTTTTCTTTTCAAGGAATCTTGATAAAGCCTAACAAAATGCTTAGCTGCTCGACATTCATTCTTCCAATGCCCTTTCATGCCACAACGATGACCATTGCCTCTTGAAGGATTACTTTGAGAACCCATATTGTTCTCCCTTTTGTGGCAACTACCACCACGACGATTATTATATCGTCATCTGCCATTTCCACATCCACACACATTATTTTGGCCCTGATTTTTATTTTATCTTCTTTCAGACTGGCCATGTGCTTCAACCTCATTTGCTTCTGGTAACAGAGCAGTTCCCGTGGGACGGGCCTCATAGTTTTTCAATAAAAGAGTATTATGTTGCTCAGCCACAAGAAGGCATGAGATCAACTCAGAATACTTTTTGAATCCCCTTCACGGTATTGCTGCTGTAATACCAAATTTGAGGCATGAAAAGTTGTGAGAGTCTTTTCCAACATGTCCTCATCTTTTATATCTTCCCCACATAATTTCAATTGGGAAGTAATTTTGTATACAACAGAATTATATTCACAAATAGTTTTAAAATCTTGTAACCGCAAGTGAATCTATTCATAACGAGCCCTTGGCAATATCGTTGCCTTAAGGTGGTCATACCTTTCCTTCAAACCAGTCCACAATTCAAGTGGATCCTTCACTGTAAGGTATTCAACCTTCAATCCTTCATCCAGATGATGACGAAGGAAAATCATTGCCTTTGCTTTGTCTTGACTCGACGCTGTATTACCATTGGTAATAGTGGCACCAAGACCTTTAGCGTCAAGGTGAATTTCAGCATCGAGTACCCATGACAAGTAATTATATCTAGAAATTTCAAGTGCCACGAACTCAAGCTTTGATAAATTCAACATGATAAAACTATCATAGAAAATAATTAAATTAGAGTAAAATAGACAATGAGTAAATAATTAAGTAGCAAAACTTTTTTTTTCCATCAAAGTAAAATTAGCATACAATCTAACCTAATATTATGCCTCACAAATAACAAAAATAACTTTTAGTAAAATTGTTAGATAAAGTCTTTTCATTAAAAATTAATCAATAGTATAGATAATTCACTTTTTCCATTGAGAACAGAAAACACTCGAATTTGTAGTCCATTCATTTTTTTTTCACAAAACAATGACCTTCATCTTCTCTTCGCAAAATCGATAAATGGTTAGCCTTTTTTTTTTATTCAATTATAAATAACATGTAAAGTATAAAAAGTATAGCCACAATTTAATAATTTTAACATTAGATTATAAATGGATACCTCACAAGAAATGTTGTTCAACCTTAAGACTTCGTGCTGATAACGTGTTGTAAAACTTAAGAACAAAAGAACAATATAAAGAGGAAGAGAAGAAGACTATAAGACAAGAGAAACAATATAAGATCACTTTCTTTCTTTCAAGTGTCATCAACATTATTCTCCACACCACTATTTATAGGATTACATTGAGGAATACCAAAGGGTGTCATAAACATTACATTAAACCTTGAGAATTACTACCCATTAAGGAGGAAATAAACCTAGGAGTTATGGTCATCTAATTAACTATATTATCAACAACATTACTACCAATAAAGGATGAAATTAACCTAGGAGTTATGGTCATCCATTTGACCACATTATCAACAACATTACTACTCATAAAGGAGGGAAATTAACCAAGGAGTTATGGTCATCCATTTAACCACCAAAATGATTTACAACAATATATAAATTTTATAATTATTTATATATTATTCATAAATAAAATATAAATATTTTATTAAATGTTAATTAACTTAAGTCTTTAACTTTACAATTTTCTCAAGCCCAACACTTTAGCCCAACTATAACAATCCTAAGTCCAAGTTCATTGATTAAAATTCATTTTAGTCTTTACCTACCCTACTTCACATAAAATAGTCACATTTTCTCTTAATTGAAACACTTTGTTCATGTAATGATAGCTCTAGTATTGCTTAATTGATTAATTGAACCGACAATAGCTTTTATGTGGATTGTTCATGTGCTAGATATTGTATCTATTGACATAAGTCTTAAAAGAAATACTATTACTTTCAAACCGGATAAACCAGAAAAACTAAACCAAATCGATAATAACCAAACCAACAGTTATTTTTTTCGTTTGGCTTGGTTTGGTTTTAGAAATTTAAAAAACTGACTAGATTGGTTTGGTTTTGATTTTAATTAATAACCGAACCAAACCGAACCACGAACACCCCTAGTTGTGGCAGAGACTTGAGAGACGATGAGGTCCCAGTCGATTTAGGTATTTAAAAGAATCAAATAAAATTAAATAAGATATTAAAGCTTCTCCTTATTTTGTTATAGGCGTGTGTAGGTCCATGACATGTAATAACATTTTTTCTTTATCAATGAAATAGAAAAATAATACAAAATATAAGTTTGGGAGTAATCCTTGTTAGTTTTCACTACCTAATGCAGTTTCTTTACAATTCTTGAATGAGGTTAAGGATAAATAAAAAAGTAATTATATGTAAAACAAAATGATTATCGCGAAATAAACACAATATAATTAGAAGGGACACAAAAACAATTTTAAATATAATAATCGATTGAGAAACAATTAAATGTGTCACTTCTTGTTTGTATTAAATTGGGATAAACACAATTAATGGACATGAGTTGTTTATGAAAAAACACGAAACTAATTAAATATTTACCTTCTAAATAAATAAATAAATTCCACTTCTTGTGTTGTTGAGAATTTTTTCAGCTAGATCATCAAAATTGCTTTGTTGATCCATTACTAGCTAGCAGTAACATCAATTTGTAACATACACCTACATGCAATCATAGATGTTTTAATATTTCTATATAAATTGAATATTTTCCTAAGATGAAATCTCTAGTTATGAAAATTTTTTAATACCGAGGAACTAATGTGGAAGAAAATTCTAATGAATCACAAAAATTAAAATCTTGATTATTTTGGTCCTAATTAATTAATTTAGTTATATTAATTTATCATGATCTTCTATTTAAGTCATATTTCAGTTCAAAAGCAAAGGTGATTCATGGTGAAGGAATATTATCGTAATGACTTCTAGATAAGTTATATTATATGTGTGTGAGATTGATATTGAAGACTAGGCTAGAGAGTATGATAAGGGATTAATAAATAATGGAAATTATAAACTTCTGTGAGTGACTAGGGTAAGAAGGGATATGAAGAGATATTGCTTTCGTTATAATAAATGTTGCATACTGTATTGTTGTTTCTGTTTATTTTGTAATGTTTTACCTGAAGCTAATTTAAGTTGGCATCTGATGCTTACGCAATATGTGTACTTCTCTTGTTACACCTTTTGTTGGTGTAGGTTTGTTTCAAGTTGCTTGAAGCATGGGATGATGGCTACTCATCATCAATTGTCATCTACTATGTTCTCAAGTGAAAATTATGTCAGTATTTTTCGTTATTTATTATATCTTCTAAACGTTCTCTATTACCAACTCTTGTATTGTATAGACTAAGTCCTAAGAATGGTAGATGCAAAGTGGAAAACATTAGAGGTGTAGAATCCTTGCAAGTAGTACCAACATAATGGTTATTACCTAATATTTGCCCCTTCCCCAATTTCCAATCTTTTTTATTTATCCTTTTAAATGTTCATATTCCGGATGATTTTGTTAAACTTTGAATACATTACGAGATATCTCTCACAATATCATCAGTATAGATATCAAGTAACTCAAGTCCGTTCAGATTTATATAGATAAAAATAATTACCTAATACTTTTGCCTTCATTAAAATTTGAATCTAATTCAAATATCGTGATTCTTCATGACTTTTTCATTTTTTCACTCTTCCATTTTTATTTCTAGCTTGAGTTCTATTTGTTTCCATATTATGACATACGACAACGAATGAACTATCAAATTGGGATCACAAAGAAAGGAAAATGTTAAATTAGATTGGTTAAAGTAGGACATCAAAGTCTTTTATAACAACTTGATAATTTCATTTACAATATATCAAAGAAATTGAAAATTTAGCTAAATTATGAAAACATAATTAAACACTCTAGAAATATGTACAAAACACAATATGGTCTAGATATAATAATATGTTTCAAATATCTTCACAAGCTATATATCCACATTCCAAGTAATATTCACATTTTTCTTTAATATGTACGCTATATTTTTCAGATTAGAAAAGCTAAGCACGGAAACCTCTCAATTACCATGACAGGATACAAGTCCTTCTCATTAGGAAACCTCTCGACTACAAACAATTTTGATAAGTGAAGTTTAATATTTTATAATAATTAATAGAGAAATTAATACGATGAAAAAAAGATAGTATTAAATTAAGATCAAAGAGAGCATAGGAATAATTTAGTCAAATAACCCTTTTAATTAATCTTTCTTAAGAGGGGAAAAATAAATATAACCAAGTAAAATAAACCAGATGGAGAGTAGTACCATGTTCAATATTGAAATAATGTATAACTTCATTAATTGCGCAAAGCAGTTATATCAATAATTAAAATTTGTACAATTTATATGTAGAGATCACATGTTAATTAATCCTCGCAACATTAAAGACCGCTAGAATTTCGTTAATCCCTATACTTATAATTATATATTTGACACATGTTTCTTGCTCAAAAATAGATATGACTATAAAAGTGTCCTTTAGCAAAAGAAAAAAAATTAGGAATAAGAAAATCAAAATGATTCTTGAGATATTTATAAATCATTGATGATATAGAGAAACAATCTATACCATCAAAAAATAATTTAACATAGTACTAGAACAAATTACTTATTCTAATCAACAAGAACATATAATTGATATTTAAGTGTGAAAATTCCTTCAACGTGATTGATGCATGCATAAATAAAACTCATCTATATCTTAGTTAGACTGAATTAATGATTTCAATCATGATATTTATATGAATATCTCCATCTTTTCGACGTGATTCATTTTTAGGTTCTTCTTTTTACTCTTTTTTTTTAAAGTAATAATGTTGATATATATATATATATATATATATATATATATATAACTTCTGAAATTGACTGTGATATTCTAATATTTTATATGATTTAATGAATAAACTGAGAGTTTGAGACCGGTGATTTTTCTTAACGAAAGAACTATTTGAAAAAATAAAACAACTTAATTACAAGAGGGACAAGATTCCCACACTAAAGAACAACAAAAAATAACGAACTGAAAAGGGTTCATATCTAGCTATCTAGAGAAGCACCATTTTCTAGGACATGATTAAACACAACAAACTATAAATAAAATTTTTTGTCAGACCCACTTATACGTAAAAAATAAATATGACTAGCTAGAAGACAAAAGGTGCACATAATAGAGTTTGTGGAGAGGGAGAAAAAAGATCAATTTCTCTTGTCCATTTCATTCTCATAAGATGGAAGAAAAAACTCCTTGGAGTTCTTCAAACCCCATGAAAATACTGTCATACATGTTCTCCTCCTCTTCACCATCACCTTTATTTTTCACGACAACAACAACCATTTCATTATTGCTCTCAATTTCAAGTGTAGGTGTAGTTGGGCTAATTGAAGAGGCATCGACTTTGGAACGCTTAGCACGTTTGGACGAGGACGATGATGCATTCAAATTTAATGCTTTGGCATAATATTTATGCTTTTTGGAAGTTTGTATTTGGAATTACTGTTGCAGAAAGCAAGAGATCTACGGTATGTAGGCAGATCATGGTTGTGTTCACCAAAATAGGACACCAAGAAATAATTTTCATTCTTTGGGCTTTTTTCAATTATTTTCTTTGCTTCGCAGGATCTTAATGTACTACACTTAAAGTAGTTCCTGATATATCATATACACAAAATAATAATCAGTACTGGTCAAATATTACATGTGCCTACATCTACCATTAATAATATTTAGCACTTTTTATCACAAAATTGAGAATTGAACAAAATTTTCTACGATATGAAAAACTGATGAAGAGAGCAAACCTCGGGAATGGAAAATCTTTGATTGACTTCTGGCCATACTTATACCATGTCCATTTATCATCGAGTTCCTCTTGCAACACTTCATAGATAATTCTTGTTGATTGATTTTTCTGAATTCAAAATAAAATTACTAAAATAAAAATTCTAAACACGCACACTTAAAATGTAACAGAGGAAGCAATTACCTTTTACAAGTTTTGATCAGAGGAGTCTTTATGGGCATAGTGAAATTAGGATAAACTTGATCCTACATTACAAGTTGTTGTTGTAGATCAATCAATTTTTGTGGTGCTGTAGTTGTTGCTGGCACACACGTTATCATTGTTGGTAATAGAGGAACAAAGAGTTGTTGTCTAAATTGAGTTGGCTGAATGGGATGCAAGTACATATCTTGGTTATCATTCTGATTCATGATTCTGACCCGGTCATCTAATTTTTTAAGTTGTTGTAGATCGATCAATTTTTGTGGTGTTATAGTTGTTATTGGCATATATGTTCTCGTTGTTGGAAATGGAGGAAGAACGACTTGTTGGCTAAATTGAGTTGATTAAATGGGATGTAAGTACATCTCTTGATTATCATTTTGGTCCATGATTATGACATGGTCATCTAATTTTTTAAATTATTACTGTCGATCAACCAATTCTTGTGGTGTTGTAGTTATTGTTGGCATACACATTATCTTTGTTGGTAATGGAGGAAAACAGATCTGTTGACTATATTGAGTTGGTTGAATGAGATGTAAGTGCATCTCTTGATTACCATTTTGGTCCATGATTATGACTGGTCATTTGATTTTTCCTGGTGAGCAACTGGAAAATCTATAGAGAAAATTCAGATAATCCATCAAAACTAGGCATGTCAGAAGAAAATTTTTTGTCAACAGTATTCCAATCATCATTTTTAAAAGTCTCCAAACGTATGTTAGGATCTATAACATCGTTAGGTCCATTAATATTACAACTTCGTTCAACAGCGCGCCTAAATCCCAATTATTATCCCCCATTTTAGATCTCTCTCTCTCTATCTATCTATCTATCTATCTATCTATCTATCTATCTATCTATCTATACTACCTTAAAAGCATGAATTTCCAAATTTGAATGTTGAATTACTATAATACCTCCAATTAAAAATACTCAATTTATTTATTCCAAACTTGAATATTGAATTACTATAATACCCCAATTAAAAATACTCAATTTATTTATTAATTTAATTAATTTTATTATATTGAAAGTACATACCTTTTTCAAATTAAAGGATTGTGACTTTTTCAATGAGTCGTGACTTTTCCAACGGGTTGTGACTTTTTTTGACAGGTTGTGACTTTTTCAATGAGTTGTGACTTTTTTGAAGGGTTGTGATATTTTCGAAGGGTTGTGACTTTTCTAAAGGGTTGTGCCTTTTCGGTTGAGTTGTGCCTTTTTCAAAGGGTTGTGACTTTTCCGATAAGTAGTGACTTTTTCGAAAGATTGTGACTTTTCGGATAAGGCACAATTAACACCTATTCATACTACTATTTGGTAGCTATAAAAAGAGGGGGTTCCTCAAACTTTTAAACTATAATTTCTTTAAGTTCTCTACTCTTCTTCTTCTTAAAAAATCTCACGTGTTATTTGCAAAAATTGATCAAGTTTGAAATTCAACGAAATTCGAGTACCTCATAAGAAAGAGTTGGTGAAAAAAATTGTAGCAAATCATTCATCAATTCACACTCGTATTTTTTCTTACCATTTTCATGAGTTAATAGTGACGAAAAATTGTGGGAGAGACAATAATATTAAACAAATATGAAAAAAGGCATATGATTTGGGTAAGATATTTCTTCTTTGTTTTTTTATTTTTTATTCTTTTCCCTCAAACGAAGGAGTTTCTTCCTAATTTTGCTAAAACAATGGGTATCAACGTAGTCCATTGAATGATTAGTTTTGATGTTAAATTCACTATATCAAAAAATAGATTTTCATGTTTACTTATAATTTGATAACATAGCCATGATAATAGTTATTTTTTAATAGATATGTACGTAAAAATGAACGGAGAAAGTAAAGTGTTGGTGACAAGAGATTTAAATCAAATGGAACACTAGAGTGAATATATATAGCATGAACATATATTTTCGTCTTCATTCTTCATTGGCTATGTATTGTTCCATATAATTTTTCTTTATGTTACAAGATATATTCCTTACTAGCTATATAAAAATAGATAAGAAATTAGTGATTCATCATAAAATGATTTTAAATCAAATTAATTATTCTATAAATAATGCTTTACATTTTATTCATCTATTAATAAATATTTATAATTGAAAAAATTAAATATTTTATATCATGATACAATTTCTATAAGATACTAGATACTTTAATTAGACAACAACTATATGATATATATGCGACAAAAAAAAGAGAAGACTACAATTCCACAAAGATAAGGTAGAAACTTAATGAAATGAAATATTTTTCACCATAGGTGATGTTATTCATATATTAAAATTAAATTATTCTACTGAAGTATATATAACCATCATTCATGATAACAACCAAGTACACTTTTTTTTTGTAAAATTGACTCTCTATGATAGCCTTACTCAAATATCAATAGAGTAATAATATTTTGTAAAAGATATGTTACATATAAAGATAAAATATTGAAATACTTATGGTAATCCTTATTAGTGTCATGCACATATTAAATTTCAAGTATGAATATTTAAGACAGAATTTGTACTTAAATGGTGTACATCATTTATGTTCATAAGCTCAAGAGGAAATGCTATTGGTGACATTTTTTGAATGAATATTTTATTTTTCTATTTTATTGGTTAGATCTGTTTACAAAATTTAGTGAAGTAAGAAATAATATTATTAAAGAAATGTAGCTTTCTCCCACATTTAAACTTTGAATGTATTTTAAAATATTTTAATGATATCTGGTCATTTTGATTTCAAAATACAAGTAACTCTATGACAATATGTATTGATAATTTAGAAACACTTGTCCTATGTTCGTTCAATCATAATTGTTTACTGAAAAGCTTTAATTTAGTAATATTAATTTTATTTTACAACATCATATACTATATATACAATACACACGTGCCGTAAAACAAGTATATATGTATATCTAGGTAATTTGCAGAAAAAATGCGATAGGGGCAAGAAAATCTTTAAAAATTTAATAACATGTTTATTAAAGAAACTAATGATATTTTTTTTTTGGGACAGAGGAGTGAGGAAAAAGATAAAAAAAGAGGGCTGATTTATGGAGAAAATAACTGAGGCTTTTTTTAGTGGGTAGAAAATTAAAAATCAAAGACTGAGATAAAGAACAGTGAACCAGATGGGCTTATTATATAGAGAACTCAGAGAAGTACCCACCTACTCCGGCACATCTCTATTCAATTAATATTTAATGTTCTTTATCATTTCATGGTAAGAGTAATTAGCATATAAGTAAAGATAATCTCTTGTACCCTTTTGTTAAAGATTCTCAAAGTTTAATCTTTTCAACTAAAAAAAATCTTAAATAGTGAAATAGGGGTCCTCTAAGAAAAGAAAATTTGCAATTTCAATAATTTTATGCCCCTTAACTTTGCAAGAATGTGTAAGTGGGACCAATAATTATAATCAATATTTTTTCTATGAAAGATGATTGGTGCAACATGACCACTTCACATAAGAAAATGTTAGTAACTTTGATGAAGCAGTAAAATATGTTATCTCTGCTTCAAAATTTTAGATATTGTAATGTATTGAAAAGGGAAACTACACATGCACTTCCAACTTTGATTTAACACTCGAAATATTAATACAAAAACCTACATAGATTAGATTCAATATAGTTTAGTATATAAAATATTGAGAAAATACATAAAAATCCGCCTAAACTTGGAGCACAATTTACTTTAGCACTTAAATTACACGAGCGTTTAAATACCCCCTTAACATCTTTGAAGTGAATTAAATACAACCATGATAATAGAATACCACTCTCATCTACCACATCATAGCCATGTAAGCACCACGTCACAGTCATTTAAGCACCATGTCATTAATTTTCAATCTTTTTTTTGCCTATTCACCTTTTTTCTTAAACATTTTCTTAAAATTCATTACACTAATCAATTAATTAAAAATGTATTTTAAAATCAAAATTTCCCCATCTTCTTCCACCCCTTCTCTTCTACCCCCTCCCCCCCCCCCCACCTTTCTTTGATTTTCACCATTTTCAACCTTCACTATCTTCCTTTTTCCCCCAAATTTCCAGCCTTCAATAGTTTTTTTCTTCTTCAACATTCATCAATACTTACTTTTTCTTCTTCGAACCCTCTCTCTCTCCCACAAATCTTCTCCTTGAAAAATAATATTTTTTGAAAGTTATTTTTTTCTTAACAACTCAAATGAGAAATGACGGTTGTGAAAGAAAGTTGATAGACCCACGTTTTTTGCATCACAACTAATAGAATTCAAAATGGGTTACTTAAAATTCAAGAAAGTTTACATTCAAAAATATGAATTAGGTGTTGGATTTAGTGATTAGTGAAGGGCGGGTGAGGTGAGGGATGAAGATGAAGGAAAAATTTTAATATGGAAGAAGAAAGGTATAAGGAGTGCTTCAATGGGGGAAGACAACAAATTAAAGAGAGAACAAAAAAAAAATTAAATATTTTTTAAAAAAAATTGAACCCACAAATTTCATTTACTTCTAAACAAGACATTTAACATTTTTTTTTTAACTTTAACTTATAAAAAAAATTTAAAAATTATTATTTATATATTGGCCAATAAAAAATTACCATGTGTATGATTTTTACCTTTTAGTTTTTTTACTTTTATTATTTCACGCGCTTTGAGGAGAGTGAATACATTCACTTTGCCATGTCAGCTCTTAGGATCGTATTTAATCAGTTCAAAATTGTTAAAATGGTATTTAAACGCCCGTATAATATTTAAAGTACTAAAGTAAGTTTTGCTGTCAAGTTTAGGGGTTTTTTTTAATGTATTTTCTCTAAAATATTTTGTGTGTACAAAAGCTTACATAGATTATATTAAAAGATAACTCAACGCATAAAACATTGTGTTCACACAGAATTAGGAAAAAGGTTACAACCTAAGGGCATCTCCAATCCTAATCTCTATTTTACTCTCCAAATATAGTGTTTTCTATTTTTTCAGACAACCAACTCCAACCCAAATCTCTATTTCACTCTCTAAAAAAAGAATTTTTTTCTCTCTTCTCAATATTATATTATTATTTCTATTTCATTTTTATTTTCTTATCTCATGATACATATCCTTTATTTTTTTTATTTTTTCAAATAATCACTTTATATAATTTTCATGTAATATAATTTTTTTTCAAATTCTTTACTTAATATAAATTATATTTTTTCCTAAATTTCTAAATAACATAAATTGCAAATTAATATTATATAATATACAAATTAATGGACAATTCAAATAAAAGTGAAATTATTAATGAAATATAAATACATAAATACTCTACTTTCAAAATTATTACATTTCTTCCATAAATGCTCTATTAATGCATTACGGAGTTCAAAATGAACATATTTATCCTTAATTATTTTATGTCTAGCTAAAGATTGTTCAAATCGGAGATTTTCATGCAACAAGAATAACTACGAATAATTGAAAAAAGAAATCAACAAGCACAACCGCAATCACAACTACACTAATTATGTGGATCATACACTAATTTTTTCCAAATATTGTTACATCTGAAAACGACCTATCGGATCACTTAGTTATCGTTGTGATAAAATTACTATGTTATGTATTGTTATCTTGTATTTTAATTATTATGTTATGTATTGTATTTTTAAATCAAAATTTTCATCTTATCATTTAATTTTGTGCATTCTTCATAGTGAAAATTAATAATGATATCATACTATATTAAAGTGACAAAAATTTAAAAAATTGAAACATTATTACATTGGGTGAAAGTAGTATATATTAAATAATATATTTTTTAAAATGTTATATAACATTAAAATGAATTACTGATATTAAAGATATAATTAATGGTCTTATATGAAAAATATCATGTTAATTACAAAATAGTAGAAATAATAATAAAATAATGAAAAATAGAGTGTGAATAGTTTAGAGAACTACTATTCACCTCTCTATAAATGGAGAATAGAGTCATTTAGAGAATGGTTGGAGAGCCCATTCTCTATTTTACTCTCCAAATATAGAGAATGGAGAGTAAAATAGAGGTGGGTTGGAGATGGTCTAAGAGGTGCGATGTAGAAAGTCTATTCTAATATCAAGCATTAATGGTTGATTCCATCTTAGATAGCCATAATTAAAAAAATTCCATCTTAGATAGACTAGATTCTCATAATTAAAAAAAATAAAAAAATTTCCACTGCATAAGGTGAAATTAGGATTTTGCAGGAGGACTGGTTGAAAACTTACACATGGAAGCATCTCCTTAATGAAAGTCGAACTTGCAAGAATTCAATTTAGACATATGATACTAGCTTGCGTGGTTGTAGTGTTACATTCTTCTTGATAGTAATACAATTGCTGATGACATTTCTTCATTACTTGCTTGCGTGTTTGTAGTGTTACATTCATATCATCTATTTTGACACTTTGTACTCCAAGACTTAGAATTTGCATTTTCTCTGTATTAATAATCTTCCTTCCATGTGAGGGGATCATCTCTCAAAATTATCAAATTTTAACGAACCTGCAAAATGAACACCTATGTTAGTAATAAAATCCGCGAGTTGATTCTCTTCTCTAAGGGTGTGTTTGGTATGAAGGAAAATGTTTTCCTAGAAAATATTTTTTTGGAAAACAAGTGGATTTTTAACTTATTTTATCATGTTTGGTTGGTGAGTAGAAAATACTTTTTAATGTTTGGTTGGTGAAAAAATATTCTTTAGGAAAATAATTTCTGGTCAGAAAATCAACCCCACACCCAAACTAGAACAAGACCCCGATAACTGTTCTAAAATTCGACCCTGAGATTTGACCCAGACTTTCGACTCAGGAATTTTTTTTCAAAAATATTTGACCGCCGGGGGGGGGGGGGGGCTGCGGAGTGGGGTAGGGGTGAGGGGTAGAGTTGGGTGTGGCGGGGAGGGGTGGTGTCGTGTGACATAAAAATGAAATTTTTTAAATTTGAAATACTTCCCAAAAATATATATATTTTTTTAAAAATAAATTTGACGGGGGTGGCGGGGGAGGGGGTTACTTGGGTGGGGTGACCTTGTTTGGGGGGGAGGGGTAGAAGTGGTAGGAGTTGGGTGAGGTAAAAAAAAAAGTTTAAAATTTGAAACATTTTTCAAAAAATAATTTTATAAATTTTTATATTTTTTGTTTGATGGGTGTAGGGATAAAAATATGTTTGAAGTTTAAAATTTTTAATTTTTTTTTGAATGGGAAGGGTCGGTTACGGGGTATAAGTAGGGTAAAAAATAAAAATAAAAGATGAAGTAGAGTTTTGAAAAATGTGTTCCCTAATTTTGATAGGGAAGTAATTTTCCTTAAATTTGAGGAAAATAAGTTGATTTAGAAAACATTTTCCAAACATTTTAAGCCAACCAAACATGAGAAAATTGAAAAATATTTTCCAGAAAATGTTTTCTTCCGTACCAAAGACGCCCTTATCGTAACCAATTTCATTTTTCTTCCAAAGCACCACGTTAGTCACAATAGTGAGACTATATATATGCCTCCAAAGATTTCACTAGTGGCTATTTATAAGGAATACTTTCCAGCTAGTAGTGTTTCCTTGTCAAAATTCGAAGTTGTTTACTAATCTCTTATCAGCCATATTCTGTCGCACAAAAAATTTGTGTGATTAAAATAATCGTCAATCAATAGTCCCTAAACATGGATCATTAATCATATACAAAAACAATTTAGTGTTTTGTTGTCAAAAAAAATTATATTACCTATAAAAATAAATTCATGAATTTGTTTGTCATAAAAAATGTAATTTTTTATAGTTAATAATATGATTTTATCATTAAAAAAGTTGTTAATACTGATAAAAGTACCCCATCCCTAATTATTGAGTTCAACTTTCTTAGAAGTATTTTTCCCGGTGTATTTTGGAGTTAATATTTGATCCAAGTGGGGTAATTTGGAAAGATAACAATAATCTAGAATTATTATAAAAGGTCTTAGGGGTAGGTCCTAAGGGTTACTTTTATAATCCGGACAACAAATTATATTACCTATAAAAATAAATTCATGAATTTGTTTGTCATAAAAAATGTAATTTTTTTATAGTTAATAATATGATTTTATCATTAAAAAAGTTGTTAATACTGATAAAAGTACCCCATCCCTAATTATTGAGTTCAACTTTCTTAGAAGTATTTTTCCGGGTGTATTTTGGAGTTAATATTTGATCCAAGTGGGGTAATTTGGAAAGATAACAATAATCTAGAATTATTATAAAAGGTCTTAGGGGTAGGTCCTAAGGGTTACTTTTATAATCCGGTTAGCTTGTTGGTTTTAGTCAATTAGGGGTTAAAATCCCACATAAGTGAGTGTTGATTTTTATAATTTATACCTTTTGAGTCAAGGTTCATTTTCACGTACTTTTTACGTGCGTGCTCGAATTATCATAAAGAGATAAATAAAAGAACAAAAATATAAACTAAATTAAATCTTTCTTTATAAATACCCCCAAGGGATAGTTTCTCCTAACAACTATAACTAAATACTACAAATCTAATTTTTTTGGGGGGAATTTGGGGTGGACTCGTGTATAGTTGATATATAAAAAATGTGAGGGCAAACTTTTTTTTTTTTTTTTATCCTTTAATTCTATTACATTTGGGGATCCGGGAAGCGGAAGAGGGAATTAGAACAATGAGAATTACATCCATACCTACTCTGCGGAGGACGTCTATCCGTACCACTAAATTGTACGTGTTGATGGTGGGAGGCATTATCTTTTTGTCTACGACACCATATTTTCGATCAGTTCTTGTTACTCTTGGACATCGACGTTGATCAGATTGGCCATTTGCATTTCTCTCCATTGTATAGCCAACATTTGTATTTTCACTCCAAATTGATCATAGAGTACTATGAAGAGGGTCCATGGCAAGGTGATGGAATTTGAATGCCAGTATAGCCAACATTTACATTTTGACATTGAGAAGTAATTGGCGTATTCGCTATATGCTTCAAATTTATGTTGGTGAGTCGAACATTTTGACAAGGGAGTTTTGAACTGCACAACAGTTGAACCGGTATCTCACTGCTTGTTGTTCCCCTTATGTTCTGGTAAACCACATCGCTTATTTTCACTTGTGACAACGACTGCAAAATTCAACACATTCTGAATCAGATTTGCTCATGATCTTAATTGTATATGAAATTAATTAAACATACATCGGTTGATTTGTCACCATAGCTCTGGTCTATGATGATTGGATTTTTAACATTTTCCATAACAATGTCGCTGAACATCATCCCTAATGCTCTGTTTGCATTTTCTCCTGCATAAGTTTTGATTCGGATACCATTTGTCGTGCCTCTCAACGTACAATTCTTCACAATAAGTCCTCTAACTTCCAATTCGCCAGCCAACTTACCAAGACTACCTACACTATGTTTTCAATTACCACAAACAACATAACGTTGTGAGATTATAACGAGTGAAACTTGCTCTAGTGACAGAGGAAGTAGCAGATAATGTACCTAATGCCATGGCCAGGGCCACAGGTGACTTTGTTAACAGTGACATTGTTTGTTCCTTGTCCGAATGAAACACAATCATCGCCAGTCCTAATGACACTCCTGGAAAGTTTTATGGTATTCGACTTGCTTATATGTATTCCATCAGTGTTCGGGCTATCTTCAGGGGCATCGATTGTAAGTCCATGGAACCTTACCAAATAGCTATTTGTAATATGTAAATGAAATCCCATGCTATTTATCAACTTCAACCTCATTACTTTTCCATTCCGTATATCATTGAAATGCAAGGTCTACAAAAAAGAAGAATCACAAAGTATTACTGATCCATAATCTCGATAAATTAATTAAACGAGAAATTTGATTGAGATGAATGATGAACTTACAGCAGGGAGGTGGACACAATTAGGATTAGTTTTACAGTCATTAAACTGCCAAACAGATTGTCCTTGAGCATCTAGAGTGCCTCCACCAGTAATGATAACGCCATTAATAGACTCGAATGAGATCCAAGCAAAGTTTGAATATTCAGAAACATCAGGCACTGCCTTTAAGGTTCCTGCAATTTCAAGTATTATAGAATGTGTCCCTTTGCATGGTCCTGCAAATATGATCTCTCCTAGTGTATATACTCCCGGAGGGACAAAAACTCTTGCGTGTCCAGTGAAATCACAAGCAGCTCGCCACGCCTTCATAAATGCCTGCATGATTTCACACAATCAATCAATACAAATATACACAAATAATCTGTTCAAAATCCAATAAGCAAAAAAAGAATAATTATATAATCATAATTCATAAACTAAAAATTCTGGCTTCATTTATGTTCACACACATGTTGTAATTCCCATTTGACAATTTGAGTGCATCACACAAATGAAGGACATAATCATGACATGTTATAAACACGAACTACACTACAAAAATATACACTCTAAAGCCATTTACATGTAATATTTCATGGAAGACCGGTCTTCTCAATAATCTTTCATGAAGAATTTAATAAGAAATGATGATTGCTTTCATTTTTCATTTTGCACAAGGGAAATTACGGTTGAGAAAAGGAGAATTCCTATTTAAACAAGATAATTCTTGTTTAAATAACTCACATAAATGACCTAAGAAAGGGAATAGGATAAATGATCGTATTAGATATATAGTTTCTACATTAATCCGTTGTAGAATTTTAAAAATATTTCGTATGCCCAAAAATTTCATTTACATTTCCCTTTCATCTGTAGTTAATATTTGAAGAATTACCTGTGTGCTTATAAGTTCTGAGTTAGGTTTGGCATCAAAATCCATGACATTAAAAATGGTTTGATCAGCTAAAGGAACAGCAGCAGCTGCATTGCATTTGCAGGTAACCAACGTTGATAACACAAGAATGAGGGCTAAAGATGATCCATTAATAATTGTCATGGCCATTTTTTTTCAACCCCTCAACCTTTTGTTTTTTCCTTTTAAACCAAAGAGAGTTTGAGATATGTTACAAATTTAAAGCATTTTATAGCTCTTACCCAGGATTTTATTGAGGGTATAAGAGCTCTCCCTCTCTTTGTATGAATTCTTCTTCCTTGCTATTTTATTAGCAAATTAGGAAAATTACTCCGATAAATGCTCTAACAAAATAATGTTTTGTCAAACTTTGAGGACATTGTTGCTTCTTTGCTTGCCTCCTTTAATTTACTTGTCATATTTACATTTTGTCATTTTCATATATTTGCTTAATTTAATAAATTGCTTGCCCCTGAATTTGTGGATGCTTGTTCCTATTTCTCTTTGTGCCTAAATATAGTACTAGTAAAGATATGTCACCTGAATCTAACTCAGAGATGATGATTGCCCGAGTCCATACAAGGAGACTACCAGTCCATTCCTCAACCAATATGAGACTTTTATCCACTCTAACAAGTACCAACTCTAATTAATTTTCTCTTATTGTGAGGTGCAACCTTTTTTGCTTGAAGTTATTTGAATAAGTTGAGTTCATGCTTCAATTAATCGAGCATATATTACACCGTACCCCCTTCTTATTCTTATTTTTTTTAGCGGAATTAATACCATCCTAGAAGTTAAATGGGGATTTGGGAAAGAAAAAAATAAACCTCTCTAGCTATATTCATATATATCTATATTAAATTAAAGGTTGAAAATCATTTATTCCCCAAAAATTTATTTTAAAAATCAAACTCCTCTCTTAACTTTATCTTCTACCCTTTCTTTATCATTTTTTATCTTCTCTTTTTATACTTCTTTAAAAATCATAGTATTTTTTTTATTTAACTTCCATAAAGAACTTCTTGAAAAATATAAATTTTTCTAAAATAGAAAAATAAAAAAATATTGGTTGAGTAAATAAGTTAATATTGTCCTATAATGAAACAAATGAACAATTTATTTTAAAATATTAGTTTTAACAAAATTTATAATGTAATAACCTTATAAACATATTTTGATACAAGTAATACAAAAAAAATTAATAAAATAAAAGATATATTTCACAACAATTTCTAAGAATGAAAGGTTAATAGTTGAAGGAGAGGAGGAGCAACAAAATTTGTAACACCCCGTATCCAAAAATAGAGATTTCAGATTTCTGGTGTTACAGGTGGCACTCACGGACACCATTCACAGACCGTAGATGGACTCACGGTCCGTCCTGCAGGTCCGTGGTTCGTGACAGAAAACTTTCCCAGAACTCAGTCAGAAAATTTGGCTAAGTCCCGACTCACGGACAGACCCACGGTCCGTAGATCAGACCACGGTCTGTGGTATGTGTCCGTGGATCGAGACTTCCCTTACCCAGCCTCTGACACAAACTACGGTCGACCAGCACGGACCGTCAATCGATCCACGGTCCGTAGCTCTGACCGTAGATGAGGATTAGCAACCAGTTAGCTGAAAATTGTTGATGGGTCAACTTCAGATGGTCATAACTCTTAGTACAAAATTAATTATGTGTCCTATAACATATGGTTAGATATATAATTGAATTATCTTCCCAACGCCACCGAGTTTGCTAAATTTCGACCTCCGAGTAAAAAGTTATGCTTATTTTAGTGAAGCCCTGTCGGGCAGACTCAATCGACGGACCCAATCTACGGACCGTCGATTGAATGACGGCCCGTCAGTCCAATCCGTCGATCACTCCGACAGCAGTTAAGTCAGGGGTCTTTTGGTCTTTTCCTATTTCGTTTAACCCCTAAGATACGTTGTTTAAACCCTAAATCATGAGGTTTTAGTCAGTTTAAGCCTAGAAACATAACTAGAACTTACCTTAGTCAAAATCATTAATCAAAACTTAGAAAATTAGAAGCAAGAGAGGAGAAAAAGGTCAAGAACCCTAGTTCAAGAACGCAGCAAGTTTCCTTCAGTTCCAGCCCCGAAATCGAAAGATTTCTCCGTGGAATTCGTCACCAGGTATGTGGGATTTCACTAGTGGGTTCCTTTCGCCCATTAGGTCCCTAGAATTCAGTCAGATTCTTGATTCCATGATTATGAACAGACCTAGGGTTTCTAGAATTACAGCAGATCATCATGAATTAGTTATTTAAATGTTCCAAATCAGATTATCATGTTATTGCTCAGTTTATCGCATGAATTTTAGAACCCTAGCTATGTATTTCTTTAGTTCTTGAATTACACATGCTAGGTCAGATATTTCAGTATTCAGTTATACATTCCTCAGTTTATGAATGCATCATTATCAGATTAATTGTTGCATTCTCAGTTTGCATGTTCAGTTCGAGCTATCCAGTAACTTACAGAAATTCAGTCATAATGTATTAATTACTTAATTCATTGGGAGTAGCATAATACCGAGTTGGACTAGGGTTCAGCGTACCCATATAGTCCAGAACTACGAGCCACGTAGGTGTAAGTCCCCTCTGTGCGCAACATCAGTTTAGTGATCACGCCAGCATGCCTTCTATACCTCTGGCAGGGAATATTGGGTCCTCTCGATGGGGCATATACATCAGACTTCACATTTAGCTCATGTATGTCGGTTATTAGTAGCTCCCACAGTTCAGTCAGACTCTTTTGCATTGACCATATTTCTGTACAGTCAGTATTCAGTCTTAACATGCTATAAATTTGGTCATTGCATCAGTTAGCTCAATATTCAGTATTTCAGTATCTATATCATGTTCAGATGATTTCATTGCTTTATTGCTTTGTTCAGTTATATGTTATTTCAACTTTACTCTATCCTGCATGCTCAGTACCTCTCAAGTACTGACGCACATGTCCGCTACATTTTCTCGTGATGTAGGTTCAGGTTCTCAGCATCCAGATCACGCTTAGATCGGTTCCCGATCTCCAGTTCAGCAACTTCAGTGGTGAGTCCTCATTCTTCGAGGACTAGTGACATGTTTATCCTTACTGCTTTTAGTCTTTAGTTTCAGTTTTGCTAGATCTAGTTGGGGCATGTCCCAACATTTCTAGTCAGTTTAGAGGCATAATTCAGACATAGTTAGATTCAACTTAGTATTTTGAGTTTGATATCTCTTTTGTATTAAAGTCTCAGATTTAATATATCTCAGTTATAGTATATGGGTATTCCCCATCTTTTCAGATTTATTTATGATTTAGCTTCCGCATCAATTTATTATCTTTAGTATACTCATGATCATGCCAGGAGGGTTAGCTTGGGATCACTTGTGATCCTAGGTCCCGTGTCCGCGTCTCGGGGGTAGCTCGGGGCGTGACAAAATTCTTCATTTTTCTGAATTTTGTGAGAGTCAATTTATTCTAATAATAGTAATATTAAAGTGATACATATAACTAATCCATTAGCATACGGTCATACTTAAATTCTAATACTCAAATTAAATTAGAAAACCTTCACTAAAAACTTATACTAGTTGTTTGTTTATTTTAATTTTAATAGATTGGGTCCTCCATAACCTGTCTTGTAATTTGAGGTAAGAATAGCTAGTCTCCTTCTTTGTACTTTAACGTGTAATAATAATATAGCACCAACCAGCTCCATATCCTTCCTGGATGCTCTTGGCCCCTTGAAAATGTTTTTTTTTTTTTTTTTTTTTTTTGTGTTCGGCCTACATAAAAACTTGAAACTTGAAGGTTTTTGGCTTGATGCCCCCTTCATATTTGTATTTCTCTTGATAATCCACATGGCAGGGGTCATGTCAAAACCTCCACCACCCCAGGAAGATACCTAAGGTGGTTGGATTGTAATAATAAAAAAAGACTAGCAGATCGATAAATTTTCGCTATGCTAATAAACCCATAAATGGTTTAATCAAATGTCAAAACACAAACCCTAAAACCAAATAGTTTGTAACAAGTCTTGATCAGTACCATATGACCATGGTACTTTATTTAGATTTCACAGCAAGAGCAGTTTCTTCTTCTTTGTTTTTTTCGAAAATATTGGACTACTCAGGTATATATATTTACCCTGAAAGAGCATCTTGAGTAGTTGATACATTAATTTCCTACAGGAACTGAATCATATTGGGACGACGAATTTCATCATCATGTTCTTCATTAGGATCATCCACATTCATCATGTCTTCCAGCCAGATTTCGGACGAAGAAGACTGTTCCCCATAAGTTGAGCTACTAATTGCCAGAGAAAGCTCAAGGTTAGTACCTGCAGCTTGATCAATAACTGGTCGTGGCGCTGGTACATATCTTGTTGCCAGAGAAAGCACAAGATTAATACCAGCTGCAGCCTGCTCATTTTGTCGCGGCGCTGGTTCATTTCTTAATGGTGAAAGCGCTGGTCCATTTCTTAATGCCAGAGAAAGCTCAAGATTAGGTTCAACATCAGCTGCATTTACAGCTACAATAGGCCTAGTAACATACGGCATATTAAATAACTAATTAGTAAAATAATACTCTACTCTACCAGAAAAAAGCTATGTATAACAAATATATATAGCTTAGTGAAGAATAAGAGTGAATTTCAAACGAAGATATATATAAATCAAGTTATAAAGCAAACGCAAAAAAGAAAAAAAATGTAGTATTTTGGTAGAATACATCCTTGATCTCTCCATTTCCTTAGATCAAAAACCAAAACATTTAAATCTTTCTCTCTGGGAATAACTTCAGTATCCAAGTCTCACTTTCACGTTTGTCTCATGCTTCACATATTTCACTCCAAATACTATGTCTTAGTCCTGCTCAACCTGAATCCGACTCCAGAAACTCTAGTTGTATTTATATAATTTTAATGAGAAAGGCATACAAGACATATAATTTGGACTATAAAATATAAGGTAGACTAATCTCACTTATTTATTCAAAGCAGACAATAGTTATAGTTCATAAATTATTCTAGAATGGTAGATGGTGATTCCAATATTAGGAGTAACATGTAAACTGGAGTCTTAATTATTATGGGATAGAAAGTTATGTAATAAACGATATTTACTTGATGAGTTATTTCTATTCTTAGAAAATTAAAGTATGCCAACTAGAAGAATAAAACTCTATAGATATATCTAATAGTTGGTTAGATATCAATAGTAATTTAAGTTTGAACAAAATTTATAGGCTACTACTCATACTCATAATACCACACTTATACCATTCACACTTACTACACTTAAATTCCTCACCTACTTCATGTCAAATCAATCAGATGAAATCTCAAAACTAATATCATTACCCTCATATTTTATTCCTTTTATTACAACACTAACCTCAAATTCAAGCTTGGTGTCTAGTACTAAACACATATATCAATCTAATCACTCACAAACTATACTAGCTTACGACTACTAGATAAAATTATGAAACACTCGTCCACTAAGACCTCATGACAAGTAGTCAATCTTTATCTCACAACTACCTATTTATAGAATACCGTCACTTTTCCTTTCATAAATTAACTACTATTTACCTATTTACTATACATCATTACTTAATTAGTTCTATAACACTTTGAATATCATGGGGTTTTCCTTCAAAATCATAAGGCTATCTTAGATCTATCACCTCATGAATACTCTGCTCATCTATTCAACACATATACTTGGTCTTCACTAACACAATGGCACATCGACTTAGACTCCTTTTTTGTTAAAGTTTACTCTTAACTCATCTTAACTAGTAACTATTCATCTACCTTCTATCATGAAATCCACATAAAATTATTACTCCTTAGCCTACACATAAGGGAAAACTCCTCATTAATGACTTACTGGTACATGACTACAACTATACACTTTACTCAATAACAATCTCCATTTCTTAGGTTACTACACCTCTAAATATGTACACCTCAAAATCAGACTTGGACTTTGTAGCAGAAAACAACATAATTTGGTGAACCACGACAGGGTGCACGAACCGTGAAAGGAATCACGGTCCGTCGACCTGCCCGTGGTTCACACCCACCAAGAAGTGGTGGACCATGGGACCCTTCACGGGCCGTGGGAAGGCTCGTGGAGGCCGGGCAGAACCAACCAAAGCTCATGCCTCAGACCACGGAGCCCACCACGGACCGTGGTCTTGATGACGGACCGTGGGAGGGTCCGTCGTCTTGAGCCAGCAAGCCCTTAGCCCCAAGTAAAGAACCACAAAGGCCTTCACGGTCCGTGAAGTGGACCATGAGAGGGGGTTACCAGGAACCAGTAGACCATGGGCAGAACCACGACCCACTTGACGGGTCGTGGCCCCAACGATGGTCCCTCAATGGCTCCGTGGAAGGTCCCCGTCAACTTTAAAGTTAGGGTCATTTTGGTGTTTTCCACTATGCATTGGGCATTTAAACTACGTCGGTTGATAGCTAAACTATGTCGTTTTAGTCAGTTTAAGCCTGATAATCTAGTCAGGACCTAATCAAAACCTATATTCTCCAAAAAATCCATCGAACTTAGAGCAAAAAGAGAAGAAAGAGTCGACCAGCCCCTTAAGAACACGCAACAGGTTTTCTCCCGTTCCAGCCCAAAATCAAAGGATTTCTCCGTATATTTCATCACCAGGTATGTGGGATTCAACTAGTGGGTTCTTTTCATCCACTAGGTCCCTAGAATTCAATTAGTTCTTCAGATTCTCATAAACTGTTCATACCTAGGGTTTCTAGATTTATTGTGAATATGGTTCCCTTGATCTAAATAACTTATTTCTTGATAATTTTAGTATAATTCCCTCCATAGTACCCAGAACCCTAGTTTGTGTAGATTCTCTTAGTTCATGAATTGCACTTGCTAGGTCAGTTAAGCAAATAATCATGCTCTAGTTTCGAATGTTACTTATCAATATATAATTGTTGCATTCCCAGATTTGCATATCAGTCTATTCAGTATGTCAGTATTTCAGTTACATTTCAGTCATATACATATTCAGTTGGGAGTAGACTTAGCACTGAGTTGGCATAGGGATCATCGTACCCTCACAGTCCCAAAACTACGTGCCTTCGTAGGAGTATAAGTCCCCTCTGTTGGGCAACAGATTTAGTGATCACGCTAGGCATGCCTTTATACCCCTGGCAAGGTATATTGGGCCCTCTGGATGGGGCATATACATCGGACTCCACGTTTAGCTCATGTGGTTTTATGTCGGTTAATAGTAGCTCTCACGGTCAGACTCTTAGTGCATTTGACCAGGTTTTCAGTATATATATTTGTATTTAGTTCAGCATGTCTTGTTCATGGTTAGTACTTGGTCATTGCATTCAGTTCAGCTTTTCAGTTATCTTTTCAGTATTTACCATATTGCTCGGTTATGCCTTGTTCAAATTACATATGTTTATTCAGCTTAGCATCTATATCCTACATGCTCAGTACATTCCAAGTACTTACACATACTATGCGCTACATCCTTTCATGATGTAGGTTCAAGTACTCAGCATTCAGATTGCGCTTAGATCGATTCTTGGTTCGCATTTCAGCAGCTTCAATGGTGAGTCCTCATACTTCGAGGACAATAGACATGCGTTTCATGCTTAGTTTTTTTATTTAGTTTTCATTTTTTTTGTTAGAGTTAGCTGGGGGGCATGTCCCAGCAACTCAACTCAGTTAGAGGCTTTTCAGACATTGTAGTAGAATCATCTTAGATTGTTGAGTTTATCTTTCAACTATCTCTAAACCTTTAGTATGTTTTATACATTAAGACTAGTTGGGTATTCCCCATTTTCCAGTTATCTATTGTTTAGCTTCCGCATAGTACTTGTATTATTTAGTTATTCTCAATATGCTTATGATTATGCCAAACACAAGGTTAGCTTGGGTCACTCGTGATCCTAGGTCCCATGTTACGTCAAAGGGGTAGCCTCGGGGTGTCACAAGCTTGGTATCAGAGCATTAGGTTCAAGAGTCCTAGGATGTCTGAAAGCTGCACTAAGTAGAGTCTCTTTCATGGGTGTGAAGGGCACCACATCTATGAGAGGGAGGCTACAAAGTGTTAAGAAAAACTTCACTTTCTTTATTATTCTTACTGTGCGTGGGTATGATCCAACTTTTCCTTTCTAATTCATCGTTATGCATTTCAGAGCATACCTCCTCGTAGAGCTAATGCACGGAATTCTAATGCACGAAATGCTAACGCAGTTCCTCTAGTCCTGAACTATGAGGTTATGAATGTAGAATTTTGGAATGCGATCCAACTCTTGGCTCAGAGTGTGGCCAATCAAAAAATTCAGTAGGCCCCACTTCCTACAAACACTAATGTTGGATCATCTGCAGCTAGGGTTCAAGATTTTGTTCGAATGAATCTACCCAAGCTTTTAATGTCGCAGTTGGTGAGGACTCACAGAACTTCATTGACGAGGTTAAGTAATTTTTTGGAGTGATACAAGTGACTGGTAATGATAGGGTGGAGTTGGAATCCTACCAACTTAAGGATGTAGCTCACATTTGATTCACTCAGTGGAAAGAAAATAGGGGTGGGAATGCAGCTCCTATGACTTGGGAGTGTTTTACTGGAGCTTTTCTGGACAGGTTTTTCACAAGGAAGTTGAGAGAAGCTAAGGCACAAGAGTTTATGGATTTGAAGCAGGGTACCATGTCAGTCCAGACTTAATTTCACCTAGCTCTCCAGGTATGCTCTACACATGATTGCCGATCTAAGGGCAAAAATGAGGAAGTTTCTGTTTGGGGTATCCGACTTGGTGAAGACAGAGTGCAGGAATGCTATGCTGTTAGAGGATATGAATATCTCTAGGCTTATGACTCATGCTCAGCAGGTTGAGGGAGATAAGCTTAGGGAAATGGCTAAGGACAACAAGAAGGCTAGAATAGGGAATTATGAATACTCTCAGCAGAAATCGGGTGGTGAAAATTGCTCATAATTTCAACAGAGGTTTACAGTCCCAGTACCTTCATCAGCTAGTGCTTCGTCCCCCAGGTTTCGATAGGATTAGAAAGGTAGGGCATCAGGCTCTAAGCTTCAAGAGAGTGCTTCAGGTAATAGGACTTACCCAACTTGTCCAAAGTGTGGTAAGAACCATCTGGGCGAGTGTCTTACAGGCAAGGAAGGGTGTTTTGGGTGTGGTCAGTCTGACAATAGGTTGAAGGATTGCCCTTCTTCTAGGCAGGGGCAAGAAGGTAACAACAATAGGGCTTAGTCTACAGCTCCAGCAGCACCAGCAGGTCGCCCAACTCAGCAGGGTGCTTTATCTGGTACAGGTGGTATTCAGCACTAGAATAGGTTGTATGCTCTCCAGGCTCGCCAGGACCATGAAGATTCTCCTGATGTGGTCATCGATACGTTGCGGGTCTTTCATTTAGATGTTTATGCATTTTTAGATCCACGGGCTACATTATCTTTTGTAACTTCCTATATAATAGTAGACTTCGGTATCAGTCCAGAAACTCTCTCAGAACCCTTCTCAATCTCTACTCCAGTTGGTGACCCAGTTATAGCTAGACGGGTATACAAAAATTGCCCTGTCATAGTCTTTCAAAAGGTCACCTTAGCAGATCTTGTAGAGTTAGAAATGGTAGGTTTTGATATCATTCTAGGCATGGACTGGGTATATTCTTGTTATGCCTCAGTCGATTGTAGAACTAGGATCGTTCAGTTTCAATTTCCAAGTGAGCCAGTCTTAGAGTGGAATGGTAGTAGCTCAGTGCCGATGGGTCGATTCATCTCTACCTTAAGGCCAGAAAAATGATTTCCAAAGGGTATATCTATCATCTTGTTCGGGTTAAGGATTTCAAACTCCAAAACCCCAACTCTTGAGTCAGTCCCAGTAGTAAATAAATTTCCAGAAGTGTTTCCAGAAGATCTTCCTGTTGTTCCTCCCGAAAGGGAAATCGACTTCAGAATAGAATTCCTTCCAGATACCTAGCCTATTTCGATTACTCCCCACAGAATGGCTCCAGCTGAGCTTAAGGAATTGAAAGAGCAATTGAAAGACCTTCAAGATAAGGGCTTCATCAGACCTAGTATCTCTTCATGGGGTGCTCCAGTGTTATTCGTGAAAAAGAAAGATGTTTCTCTCAGAATGTGCATTGATTATCGACAGTTGAAAAAAGTCACAATCAAGAATAAGTATCCTATCCCCAGGATTGATGACTTGTTTGATCAACTTCAGGATGCTAGCTGCTTTTCTAAGATAGAACTCATATATGGCTATCATTAGCTCCTAGTCAGAGATAGTGACATTCCGAAGACATCTTTCACAGCTCGGTATGGTCATTATGAATTTGTAGTTATGTCTTTTGGACTAACAAATGCTCCTACAACTTTCATGGACTTAATGAACAGGGTGTTCAAACAATATTTGCACTTGTTCGTTATCGTCTTTATTAATGATATCCTTATTTATTGTCGGAGTGAGGTGGAGCATGCGAGTCATATAATATTTGTTCTGTAAACTCTCAAAGATCGCCAACTATTCGCTAAGTTTAGCAAATGTGAATTCTAATTATAGTCCATCGCTTTCCTTGGTCATATGGTATCCAGAGAATGGATCTGAGTAGATTCTCAGAAAATTAAGGCAGTACAACACTGGCCCAGACCCATCCCTCCGACAGATATCAGAAGTTTCTTGGGTTTGATAGGGTATTATAGGAAATTTGTTGAAGAATTTTCATCCATAGCTTCCCCATTGACCAAGTTGACTCAGAAAAAGGTCAAGTTTCAATGGTCAGGTGAGTGTGAGAAAAGCTTCTCAAAATTGAAGACTAGGTTGACTAAGCTTCGGTCTTGACTCTACTAGATGGTTCAGACGGTTATGTAATTTAGTGTGATGCATCCAGGGTTGGCCTGGGTTGTGTGCTGATGTAGAGAGGTAAAGTCATAACTTATGCTTCTAGACAACCTAAGGTCCATGAGAAGAACTACCTGACTTATGACCTCGAGCTTGGAGCCGTAGATTTGCCCTAAAGATTTGGAGACACTACTTGTATGGTGTTCATGTTGATGTATTCACAGATCATAAGAACCTCTAGTATGTGTTCACCAAGAAAGAGTTGAACCTTCATTAGAGGAGATGGCTTGAACTCCTCAAATACTATGACATGAATGTGATTTACCATCCTGGTAAGGCCAATGTAGTGGCTGATGCTCTCAGCAGGCTGTCTATGGGTAGTGTAACGCATGTGGAGGAAGAAAAGAAAAAGCTAGCCAAAGATGTTCACCGGCTTTCTCGCTTAGGAGTTGGCCTTACAGACATGTCAGATGGTGGTGTGATAGTTCAGAACTTATCAGAATCTTCATTGGTAGCGGAGATTAAGAAAAAAAAGGATAGTGATCCTATATTACTTCAGTTGAAAGGTGCGGTTCATCAGTGAAAAGTTGAGGTTTTATCCTAAGAGAGAGATGGTGTACTTCATTACTAGGGTCGTGTATGTGTTCCTAATGTGGATAAGTTAAGGCAACAAATCCTCACAGAAGCTCATAACTCCAGGTATTCCATTCACCCAGGTGCCATTAAGATATATGTGATCTACGAGAAGTTTTTTGGTGGAACGGTATGAAGAGGGACATAGCAGATTTTGTGGCTAAGTATCCTAACTGTCAACAGGTTAAGGTAAAACACCAGAAACCAGGAGGTATAACTCAAGAGATTAACATTCCAACATTGAAGTGGTAAGTGATAAACATGGACTTCATTATGGGTTTACCTCGTACTCGCAGACAACATGACTCCATTTGGGGTGATAGTGGATAGAGTTACTAAGTCCGCTCACTTCTTGGCTGTCAAGACTACATATTCGGCGGAGAACTACGACAAACTCTACATTCATGAGATAGTCAGGTTGCATGGGTCCCTTGTCTATCATCTCAGATAAATATCCTCAATTTACCTCTCATTTTTGGAAATCGTTTTATAAAGGTATTGATACTCAGGCAAATCTCAGTACAACATTTCATCCATAGACGAATGGTCAAGCAGAGTGTACCATTCAGACCTTAGAGGACATGTTGAGAGCTTGCGTGATCGATTTCAAAGGAAGTTGGGATGTTCACCTACCCCTTATAGAGTTCCCCAATAATATTATCTACCATTCTAGTATTCAGATTGCCTCGTATGAGGCACTATATGGGCGTAGATATAGATCTCCGATTGGTTGGTTTGAAGTAGGTGAAACAGCCTTGATTGGGACAGATTCGGTTCATAAAGCTATGGAAAAAGTTTAGCTCATCAGAGATAAACTAAAGACAACCCAGAGTCATTAGAAGTCATATGCAGTTTTGAGGAGAAGGGAGTTAGAGTTATAAATCGATGATTGGATTTTCCTGAAAGTGTCACCTATGAAGGGTTGGTAATGTGGTTTATGAGTTAGAGTTGCCAGCAGAACTAGCAGTAGTTCATCCAATCTTTCACATTTCCTTGTTGAAGAAGTGTGTGGGTGATCCAGCATCGATAGTGCTATTAAAGAGTGTGGCTGTAAATGATAGTCTCACTTATGAAGAGGTGCCAATAGAGATTCTTGACAAGTTCGTAGGTTGAGAAATAAAGAAGTCGCTTCAGTGAAGGTTTTGTGGAGGAGTCAGTCCATAGAGGGAGCTACTTGGGAAGCAAAAACAACTATTAAAGCCAAGTATCCTCATCTCTTTCCTTCCGATTTTGTTTAAGCTTGAGATAATAGTTCCTCTCTAGTTTCTTAGTTTACTCTTGCGTAAATTCAGTCTCAGTATCTTGTTCCTTCAGTTGTTCTTGCATTTCAGCATATTTGCATGTTCTAGGAACTCAGTTCAGCTAGATATCGGTTTCTAGTACTTAGTGGTAGGGATTGCAACTCCTTCCCTCCATACTCAGCTAGTTTAGACTTTATTTGAGGACGATGATCCCAAGGGGGAGATATTGTAACACCTCAAAATCAGACTTGGACTTTGTAGCAGAAAACAACAGTATTTGGTGAACCACGACAGGGTGCGCGAACCGTGAAAGGAACCACGGTCCGTCGACCTGCCCGTGGTTCATACCCACCCAGAAGTGGTGGACCACGGGACCCTTCACCAGCCGTGAATCACCACATGAGCTGTGGGAAGGCTCGTGGAGGCCATACAGACCCAACCAAAGCTCATGCCTCAGACCATGGATCCTACCATAGACCGTGGTCTTGATGACGGACCGTGGGAGGGTCCGTCATCTTGAGCCAACAAGCCCTTAGCCCCAAGTAAAGAACCAGAGAGGCCTTCAAGGTCCGTGAAGTGTTCTATGAGATGGGGTTACCAGGAACCAGTAGACCATGGGTAGAACCACAACCCACTTGACGGCTTGTGGTCCCAATGATGGTCCCTCAATGGCTCTGTGGAAGGTCCCCGTCAACTTTTAAGTTAGGGTCTTTTCACTATGCATTGGGCATTTAAACTACGTCGGTTGAAACCTAAACTACATCGTTTTAGTCAGTTTAAGCCTGATAATCTAGTCAGGACCTAACCAAAACCTTTATTCTCCAAAAAAAATCCATCGAACTTAGAGCAAAAAGAGAAGAAAGAGTCGATCATCCCCGCAAGAACACGCAACCGGTTTTCTTCTCTTCCAGCCCAAAATCGAAGGATTTCTCTGTAGATTTCGTCACCAGGTATGTGGGATTCCACTACTGGGTTCCTTTCATTTACTAGGTCCCTAGAATTCAGTTAGTTTTTCAGATTCGCATAAACAATTAAGACCTAGGGTTTCTAGATTTTCAAGATTTATTGTGAATATGGTTCCCTTCATCTAAATAACTTGTTTCTTGATAATTTTAGTATAATTTCCTACATAGTACCAGAACCCTAGTTTGTGTAGATTTTCTTAGTCCATGAATTGCACTTGCTAGGTCAATTAAATAGATAACCATGCTCCCGTTTTGAATGTTACATTATTAGTATATAATTGTTGCATTCCTAGATTTGCATGTCAGTATTTGAGCTATTCAATATGTCAGTATTTCAGTTACATTTAAGTCATATACATATTCAGTTGGGTGTAGACTTAGCATCGAGTTGTACTAGGGTTCAATGTATCCTCACAGTCCCAGAACTACGTGCCCTCGTATGAGTATAAGTCCCCTCTGTTGGGCATCAGATTTAATGATCACGACAGTCATGCATTTATACCCTAGCAAGGTATATTGGGTCCTCTCGATGGGGTGTATACATTCGACTCCACGTTTAGCTCACATGATTTTATGTCGGTTAATAGTTGCTCCCACAGTCAGACTCTTAGTGTATTTGACCAGGATTTCAGTATATACATTTGTATTCAGTTCAACATGTCTTGTTCATGGTTATTACTTGGTCATTGCATTCAGTTTAGATTTTCAGTTATCATTTTAGTATTTACAATATTGCTCAGTTATGCCTTGTTCAGCTTACTTATGTTTATTCAACTTAGCATCTATATCCTGCATGCTCAATACATTCCAAGTACTAACGCATACTTTGCGCTACATCCTTTCATGATGTAGGTTCAGGTACTCAGTATTCACATCGCGCTTAGATTGATTCTCGGTCCATATTTCAGTAACTTCAGTGGTGAGTCCTCATACTTCGAGGACAATAGACATGTGTTTCATACTCAATCTTTTTATTAAATTTTCAGTTTTTTTGTTCGAGTTAGCTGGGGGCATGTCCCAGCAACTCCACTCAGTTAGAGGCTTTTCAAACATAGTAGTAGAATCAGCTTGGATTGTTGAGTTTATCTTTCATCTACTACTAAATTCTTAGTATGTTTTATACATTTAGACTAGTTGGGTATTCCCCATTTTCTAGTTATCTATTGCTTATCTTCTGCATAGTACTTGTATTATTCAATTATTCTTAATATGCTTATGATTATGCCAAACACATGGTTAGCTTGGAGTCACTCGTGATCCTATGTCACTTGTGATCCTAGGTCTCGTGTTACGTCAAGGGGGTAGCTTCGGGGCGTGACAAAATGCATACTTCTAACTTTAGGAACATTTACTACTATAGCTTATAACATCGTAACTCATGCTATCTTTTCGGGTGAAAATACTATTCAAATTCTAAAACATACTCCCCTCTTAAATGGTATCACCTGAAACAAGACTTAGAAAAGAGAGTATGAGAGTACATCTCTTTTTTAGCTTGAACGCATGATTCATATGAATAAGAGTGCATTCTTTTGAATCTAAACACTTAATCTCATTCACGGGCTTCTCTCAAGCCCTTCTACAACCTCATTAATTTCTCAACTCTTTTTGAGAGTAATTCATCGATAAGGATCCGCGCTTTGCTTTACATCTACCTTGAGTATTAGGGGTCGATGAATGGATTTGAGAAATAAATGAGTTTGAATAAGTTCCTCATGACATAGTTCTATTGCACGATTTAGCATATGAAAAATGAAAACTTTTCTTAAATGTCTGTAGTCCCCCATTTATAGAAGTGGGACCTTCACAATTATAAATAAGATCATACTGAAACGGCTTCATAGACACCCTTAGACTCTTGAACTCTGTGCTTTGATACAAAATTTGTCACGACCTGAGCCTACACCATGGACGTGGTTGGCACTCGAGAACCATTGCTGACCCCAAGCGAACCCTCATCCTGACTGACAACAAGTGGAAGACTAATTCATGCATACACAAGCATCAAACTGAAATAAATGCTAAATCAATGGTGTAATAAATCTCAGAACCCTCTGAATATACTGAGTATGAAATATAAATTTTAAATAAAACATCTAAATTGAAAGACTCTCCAAAATTGTCTATCTAAGCCTCTACTGCAAAAATATGAGTGTTGAGACAAGACTCACGACTCCTCAAGAGAACTACTACTAATAATTCATAAAACTGGAGTCCTCCTGAAGCAAAAAGGTCTTACTCAAAAGCTGATGAGCGGATGTAGTGATCTCAATAGACTCTTGTTCAGGATCCTAAGTACATGTATCATCATCATTAAAAGATGCAGTCCGAATGACATCAGTACATTAAATGAAGAAGCATCTAATATAGCTGAATAAAAAATATCTGAGCTAAAACTCTGGCATTAACTCAACTGAAATATAATATAAATTATGATGGAAAAATCATTTAAACTCTTGCCGAAAAAATGCAATAATAGCATATACTGAACTGACTGGGCTGAAAGAAATACTCAACTCAATGTAAATCATGATTAGAGATAATATCATTTAAAGCTTAACAAAGTATAATATAATAACTCAAAGAAAATTGTATGTGAAAATACAATGAAAGTACTCTTTACTCTATTAGGGAGCTTCTCTAACTGACAATCATCACTATGAGTTACGTGATGATACAACGTCTCGCCCATACTGCCAGAATTGTCCTATATCGTGCCGGGATATAGAACCTCTCAACTAAGTGGATCCACGAAGCAATAAGGATTCATCTAAAAAAGTATGATCTATACCCATGTTGGCAAGACATGATTTATTAGGATTTTGACTTTTCTGAACTCCTACCCATATCGGTGTTCAATACTACTCCCAATAATATATATGTTCATGCTCAAATGTATAACACATACTCTTTCTCTAGTTTTGAGATAATTACTCAAAACTATCCTCTTAAAAGAGGTAACTGCTCTGAAATATCTCTGAACCCATAAACACATTTAGAAATCAAAGTTTCTCTTTTCTCAATGTAATAAAATGATACATTTGAGACTACACTGTTCTCTTATATTCTTTCTCAAATCATTTTTTTTCAAACTCCTTCTCAAGACTCCTCTTTGCTTTCTCACACTCAGTTTAAAACCAAAATGTTGGCTTCAAAAGATTCTAAAAAATTATAACTCAAAATTGGGTTCATGTAGAAATATAGACATGAACAAATTAACCCAAGGATCTCAATAACAATATAGAAAAGAACTCAATACTTGGAACTCAAGAACTCAAAACTCAACGATACTACTCATCTCATGAATACTCAAAAAATACAATAGATCAAGGATCTCAATGTATAATAATATATATAACAACTCCAAACTCTAAATGACGTAAATTTGGTGGCATTGGAGTAACGATTCATAGAACTTTAATTTGATAGGTCATGGGTCACCTAATTCTTTATGAGCTAAGAGATATTGTCGTTTGATGTTGACCTAAGTAGAATCTTAATTTGAAACTCAATCGGTAAGAAAGCTTTCAACTCAACTTTGTGGTAGGGGGTTCTAGTAACCTTAATTAGGTGTATAGATGTTGAGGTTTAGATTTATAAGGGTTAGGAAAATACTTAAACTAACTCATTTTAAAAAGTGACAGAAGCCATCTATGGAAGGCCATCTATGGTCATGCTGAGTTTTTGGGATTTCTTAAGTTTGGGATTACAGACCCTTTCTACGGTCCTTTAGAATTTTGATAGGTCATCATGCTCGTCTGTAGAAAGTTTACTGGGAGTGTTTCAGGACTTGGTTTCCATGAGGCCCTTCTACAGATCGTAGATGTTTCTACGACCCGTAGGTTGTCTCGTGAACTTTAGACACGAAAACCAATTTTCAAGAGCATGGTTCCACAGACCCACCTATGGTCCGTAGATACCTCTACGGGTGGTAGATGCCTTTCGTGGCACCAGATTGCAGAAAATTTGCAAGGTCTGATTTAAGGTAGAATTTTCGGGGTGTTACATTGGTGACCTTTTTATATTGATATTTTTTTCTATTTTGTTGTTTAAATATGTTTACAAAATTGAGTAAAGTAAAAAACAATACTACTAAAGAAATGTCACTTTCTCCCGTATTTCAAATTTAAATGTATTTTGAAATGTTTCAATCATATCTGGTCATTTTGGTCTCAAAAAACAATTAGCTCTATGACAATGTGTATTAATCATTTAAAAGAACTTATTCAATGTTTTTTCAATTATAATTATTTACTAAAAAAAGTAATTTAGTAATACTAATTCTATTTTACAACATTGTATAGTATATTATATGATACATATATGCAACACACGTGTCGTGATTATATTAAAAGTAAGAACTCCAACAATACAATAATTATAATTAAGTAATGCACTATAGGGGAGGGAGGAGAAAGCATATCTACGAGGTGTAAATAAGAGATTTTAAGAGTGCCTTTTTTATTTTTACATATTACAATTAATTTTAAAATCAGAAAAATTTAAAAAAATAGGAAAAAAATAAATTTAATTGGAGGCCGAAGAGAAGTGTTTGATCACCTTATCTATATCTAGATTTATATTATAAATAGTTATATGTGTTTTTCGGATATTGATATGACAACTTTCAGTAGTGATCATAAGAAAGTTTACATCCACTATTCATAGGAACTTATACTTCATCATTCTATTGATAACTATTCATTTAATTTTTTTATTTAATAATATTGACATTATTTTTAAAAATAGTGTAGTACATGGATTGATATTCACGTGCAATGCATGTGCATCAAAACTAGTACTTATATATATATATATATAAGGGCTAATCAAAGCGCTTATATGAAAATAAAGTTTGTCATTGCAGATTCAATTTTGTCAAGCTTGATGAATATCAATACTGAACAAACAAATCCTTAGATAACAGTAGTACAAGTCTTATTAAGACTGAGATACATACATATATAGGGGCAAATCAATGTGCTTATATGAAAAAATATTTGTAACAACCCTTCAGTAAATTGTAACTTTGAAATTTGGATGAACAAATTAAGAAACTATTTGAGAGGTTTTAGTAAAAAACATTGCACATATAAGATCACTTATAGCATAAAAACTGTTATATTATAGATTGTGGTAATTTAAATGTGTCATGATTTCATTCTTATCTGGGTTGTAACTAAACTCATGTAAGACAAGTTATATAGATAATACAAAATTAATTGACTTTTGTTGAATTTGGTGTTAGATTTTTAATTTCAAGATATTTTTTCAAACTAGTTTATGGGCACGTGCACTGCACGTGTAGGCGCATTTGACAATATATTTTGCTATCTAACAATAACAATTTTTTCCTTGCATATATTTTTTTATTAGAATTTTTTAGGGGTTATAAAATATAATTAAAAAATCATCATACTACTTATCTCCCATAGATATGATAATGTTTGTCATAAGCACCGATTTTATTTTTTAAGACTTATGCACATCATGTCTAGTCTATATGAATCTTTTACATTGTAACTGGATGAACCGTACATTTAGGGTAAATTATTCAATATTTTTAATCAGTTAATCTGATTAATACATCTAACCATTGTATATGTAATTAACATAGAATAACGGCTCCCGTTCTTAGAAGAAAATGATATTTCCAAGGAAAATGTGAAAGTTTTAATATAGACGACAAGACAATTATTTGCACTAATGTTATCTTAAACTTTTGTATTAAAATTATGTTACTCATCAAAAAACTTTGCTTTAGAAAAGTGTGTTGGAGTAATTTAAACTAATTAATTATTTTTTTCAAGATCAATTTTTTTTTTTCTGTTAAGGATGCAATTCACTTTTGTCACGACCCAGACCGTCGTGATTGACATCCACACTAACCCTCCGGTGGGAGAACCATTACTACAACCCGACTAAGCAATTTTTAAGAAGCTAAAATATTTAAAGATACTAAAGCAGGTTTAAATGACTAAATAAATACGGAGTTCCCATAAACTCTGAAGGTTTAACAAATAACTATTAGGGAAATTTAACCCTAGAACTGAAAGTCATTGTACCAAAACTTTGTTAACCAACAAGTCTAAGAAAAAGGGGTACAACCCCGAAACTAAACATACGAATAAGTCCAACTATATAGTCTGAGTCCGAAAAGAATGGACTAAACAATTAGAGGATCCATGGCAACCTGAAAGAACTGGTTCACCCTCAAATCCGGTCTCGGTCAATGATCCCCTAGCTGAGGTCTATCAGTAGCCGCCTGAAGATGCCCTGTACTCAACAATGAACGAGCAAGTGCAGTATCGGTACACAAACCATAGTGTACTGGTAGGATCACGCGGCTACTCTAGTAAGTGAAATACAACGAGTAATTACAACATAGTAAACACACATATACAGAATGCATAATTCAACTTATCATTTCAGGAGCAACATACAAATTCCAAATATCAATGACAGGTAGACATGAATGTAATAATCACAAGTGGTCCACTCATGGATCCCACACTCAAACTGTTAGTGTATCGGAACGTGACACCCGATCCAATGTACATGTGTCAAAATGTGACACCCGATCCAATATATGTGTCGGAATGTGACACACGATCTAATAAATGTGTCAGAACGTGACACTTGATCCAGTCACCACAACCACAGTCACAATCACACCAATAATGAATAATGTTCATAGTTATACAATCAAGCAATAGGTTCATGACATGTAATTGTTCACACATACTCATTTCATTAGATTTGATTCACATTCCCTATTCACATACATGCATGTATACAATCAGGCAATTAACCGGCATATATCACACAAACAGGAAATCAAGCCATCACTTAGCTTGAAACCAAGTCTGATTACTCCTAAGATACTTGAGCCTTTTAGCATGTTCTTGGTCTAAAACAAGCAATTTATCGCAAGGATCAATAAACAAGGCCTTATTTACCCGGGTAATAATTAAACTATCAATCCAAGGCCAAACCCAAGATCCTAATATTCAACTAGGGCTTTTCCCACCATTAACTTCAGGCCAAAACCCTCCCCAACGAAAATTACCCAAGATTCTAACTTCTAATAATCGAAATACGGATTAGGGGAGTAATTATTACCTTTAGCGATAGAATTCGTGGGAATTTTTCAAGAAACTGCCCTGGGTCGCCTCTTAGCTTTCAAGAACGAAAGTTTGCAGAAAATAATGAAATTAGGGTTTTTCCCCGACTTAATTCGCGACTGGCCCGCCACGGTGGACCCTATCCCGCCACAGCGACCCCACCCTGGCGGCTTGCATGGAGATAAAAGCTCAGAATTTGAGTTCTAAGCTCCCATTTCACAACACACCTTCAAACCTGGACGTTCTAAAACTACCCTTTAATGCCAAGATCAGTTTCAGGAGTTCTACTCGCCCGAATTCTATTCCGTAAAGCCGTACAGGTTCCTTAACGTCTTGGGTATCCACTCATATGATCAAATTCATAATTAAATCCCCCATTCATTACAAGATTTCCCTAGACCTCACCTTATTCAAATTTCGTCCAAGTCTGGCCTAGGCTAGAAATTTCCAAGTGACTACTCAAAAGTTTTCTGGCCCAAATTCTTTTCCCATTGGCTTTTCCATAACGACGGAAACATGTCGTTACAATAGATACCAATTTACCCATCACTCATCCCCAAGTGATAAACTAGGAAAAACTAGCTAAGGTAAGAGTATAGTAGTACCTGAATCATTGAATAACTATGTATACTTGTCTCGCATGTACTTATCGATTTCCCAAGTAGCTTCCTCCACCAGACGATGCTTCCATTAAATTTTCACAGACTTTATCTCCTTGGTCCTCAGCTTCCGGACATCGCGATCAAGAATTTCAATTGGTTCCTCCTCATACTGAAGATCCTTGTCCAACAAAACTAAGTCCCATTTAATGACGTAATCTCCGTAACCATGATACTTCTTCAACATGGACATATCAAGCACTGGATGGACCCTAGATAGGCTAGGCGGTAAAGCCAACCTATAAGCCACTGCCCTATAGAGTCAAGAGTCTCAAATGGCCCGATGTAGCGAGCACTAAGCTTGCCTTTCTTGCCAAATCTCATCACCCCTTTCATGGGTGACACTTTTAGAAGCACTTGCTTATCAGCCTGAAATGTCATGTCCCTTAACCTTACATATGCATACTCTTTCTGTCGACTTTGGGCTGCTAGGAGCTTAACTTAGATTTTTCTTACGTTATCCTGAGCATCCTTCACTAAGTCAGCCCCCAAAGATTTCACATCTCCAGCCTCAAACCATCCTATGGGCGATCTACATCCCCTCCCATAAAGTGCCTCAAACGGTGACATATCAATGCTGGAGTGGTAACTGTTATTATAGGAGAACTCACACAAAGGTTGGAACTTATCCCAATGTCATCCAAAGTCAATCACACATGCCCTTAACATGTCATCTAACATTTGAATATTCCTTTTTGACTGCTAGTCTGTTTTCATATGGAAGGTTGTGCTCATATGACCAGGTTCTCCACAATTATAGCAAGTACGCTCAAAAGACGTCATGCCCTAGCAGAAGACGCGACTCCTTGGCTATCCTGAATAAAATTTTGTTGTGGAGTTCCCGAGTAATTACCTGTAGAAGCTAGCATGGAGGACTGGACGGGATGCAAGTGTCGGCCTACCTGAACCTCTGGAGTAGGAACCCTGAAAGTTACTTGTGCTCTTGGCTTTTTTAGCCAGAGACTTTGCCTGCCCATCATGTCTAACTTCTTCCACTTTCTTCACAAAGTCTGTCACCTCATTAAAGCTTTTTCCTGCAGAAGTCATGTGAATAGAAAATACCTGTAATTCGGGGTTCAATCCTTTGACAAATAGACTAATCCTCTCCTCCTCTGTAGTTACCAGTTTAGTATATCTAGACAAGGCATGGAACTTCTCCTCGTAACCAGCTACAGTTATACCACTCTACTCGAAAGCAATGAACCCATCCTTCTTACGATCCTGTTGCTTCCAATTGCACACACAAGTGTACGCGGTCGCACTAGTAATATAGTGGCTCTTAAAAGAACCAGATTATCGAACCCAAAGGACTCGTCAATTAATTATTCTTACTAAATTATATTAATTCTAATTATTTATTTAAGGGGAGGATTTCAAAAGATAAATATATTAACTAAACTAAAAATAAAGATAAAATAACTAAAAAGCAATTAACTAAGAAAAGATAGATGTTTACACAATCAATGAATGAATCGATCTATGATTATAATTTAACTAACAATCATGTTTAGCATCAATTTCATCAACTTATTTGATTATCTAGTTATTGATTCATAGGGTTAAATGTATGATCATGGTCTCTCGACCTCTAATCGCCTAGGATAAATAACACCCTAACTACATTGTTGAGCGGGGATAGAATGGATTAAGTACCGAGCATTACGATTTCTTCCTGTATAGTGACCAAACATGGTTTCTAGGTATATCCCTATCCTAGATACAAATTAACCCTAATTATTAAGAGAAAATCATGCTCCTTATATTCCACGTTCTATCCTCTTATTCCTCTCTCGAGTTCAATTCGGACAATATGTTTATTTCAATGCTGATCAAACATCAAAATAGCAATCACAAGAATATAAGAACAACTAATATGATAAACAAATCATGCCGAATCAAAATCACTAAACAATCATATTGTAAGTAAATATAATCCAAGAACGAGAAGTTTAATTCCACATAGACATAGAGCAATTACAACGAATCATTCAAATAAAAGATGTGAAGTAAAATAAAAGAGAAGAAAAGAAGAAACCCTAAATCAAAAGTTATTTTCACATTGTATCCTCCTCCCTCTAATAATTATTCTTATGGACTATTTATAGATGTAAAAAACCCTGAATAAAATAATTGAGTCCAAAATAAATTAGGAATTCAAAACCAACAGGAATTGGATTCCTTTCTTTTTCGCGTGAATTGTCATATCCGCCTCAATGTTACCCTTCAACTATCAACTTCACACGTGGCAGCATGTAAGGCTGTTGTTTGATTTCAATTATTGCGCCCACCTTCGTTATACTAAAATATTATTTTTAATCCATTAAGCTGTCTGCTTGATTTCCTTCTTCAACTTTCCATCTTTAATTTTTTTTAGCTCCAAATTTCTTTATTTTTCCATCAATTTAATCCTGCAAATAAAATATACTATTTAATACATTTCATAAAATTCATGCTCAAAAAGGATAAATATAAATAATAAATGTGAGGTAAATAATGATTAAAAATATGTATTTTGGCCTCACATCAACACCCCACACTTAAACTTTTGCTTGTCCTTGAGCAAACATTAAAGCTTATCTCAAAAAAAATCATTGCTACAAACACTTAGGCCATATACAAATTTCCAAACATCAATTACACTTTTTAATCATTATGCAAGATATACAAATAAACAACAAACTTCTAACCTCCTAACCTCAAAGAAGGACTCTGAACTCATTAAATTTAATCTTGCTCACCTATTCTCATCAAAGAAAGTTAATAACATCACCTATCTATCATGAAACAAGTGCCCTCACAAGAAGAAATAGTCCACACACTCAATTCAAAAGATTGAATATAAATTAAGGACTTAACATCAAAGAACACTCTCACACTCACAAAGAAAATTTACATGTATGCACAAAGAACCATAGGCTTGCCCATTATGTACATCTCCACTAATTAAGCATGCTTGAATAGAATCAAATAGGACTTTAACGGGTTGTAATGTAGGCTAGAGGACGAGTAGGAAAACTATATAACAGTGACTTACACTTCCCTAAGCACTTTGCAATTTTAGACTTCAACACCCATTATTTCTTCTCTTTATTTTCAACCCTCTCTTCAACAATCATTTCACACATAATTCTCATCATCTCAAGATTGTTTCAATCATTTTTTAAAAAGTTTTCCTTCATAATAGCCACCCTCAACTTACGTATTTTACATGCGTTAAGGTGCACAATGTCCTTGGAAGGACCAGGGCCATCATCAAGATAACTTCTTTTGTTCATCTTTTTGTTTCCACATCACATTCTTTCAAAGAGGGCTTTTTAAGCACTTTGTAGCTATCATTAATTACCTTTTCACTCAACCATCCCTTTTTCTCATAATTGATAATTAGAATAGGTCTATGTTATAATTCTCAAGGAAGCAAGGTGCAAAAACTAGGGATTCAACAAAATAGTTTAGGGCAAAATATGGCTACCAACAAAAGGGCTAACTAGTGATATAATATCTGAAAAGGCTAAAATTTACCAGACAAATCAAAGAAAGCCTATTATCATCTCCTAAACAAAGCAACACTTTTCATTTTGCTTCAATAACATGTCGGGCAAGTTCTAGACTAAGATGCAAAACATGGAAAACAAAATCTCACCACACATGGTACAAGTATCAATCAAGATGGATCAATTCCACTTTTAAGAGAGACATGATCATCACAAACTACAAAATAAAATAAGCTATTTATAAAGTCACAACCATGAGCCTAGATGTCAAAGAGTTTGCAATTCTTATCAATCAAGCATTCACAAGAAAGTACTACTAAAAAGTTAGGTCTAAATAGTAAGTATCACATAACTCAAAATGGTTTTTTCTTTTCTCTCAAAAACAAAAATTAAAAATAAATAAATTTATTCCTAAAAATAAAATAAAAGACATTCGGTTCAAAGGGACTATCCTCAGGAAAAGAACCAAAAACAAAAGTCAAAGAACCCATCCTAAAAAAGAAAAGACTCAATAAAATGGTAAAAACTAGGAATTCATTCCCTCACCCATACTTAGAACATGACACTGTCTCCAGTGCAACAACATAAGCTAATGAGTAAGAGAAATAATTTATATTTGGGTTGGCTAAATGTGCTCCTACTCACAAAAAAAAAAACTTTATTTTTTATTTTTTTTCCTTTACGATTTTTTTTTTGTACCAGGTCCGCGACGCGGAGTCCAGAAAATATTTTTTTCATTTTTTTTCCTTTAAACAAAACTATATTAAACAAATCTAAAGCACACTTCACCCTAACCAAAATATGCGGAAGGATCCCCACCCCACACTTGAACATATGCTATGTCCCCAAAACATCAATTTAAATTTTAAAACAAGGGTTAGGAAAACTCCCTGGGCCTTTAAGCCTAGCTAGTAGCATGTTTTCTTAATTTTTCATCAAGTGTTGTCACCCCACACTTAAGCTCAAACGTGCTCCTTAGCTCCAAATTTTGGATACTTAGACTTCTCCAAAACCTGTAAAAACCTCACAATAAATGACACTAAAAAAATAAGAAATTACACTATAAATTGGGTTGCCTCCCAATAAGCGCCTAATTTAACGTCACAGCACGACACAAGTAAGTTCACCACTTTTCTTTCCACTTTGAACTTATGAATTGTACCCTTAACTTTACATCTATTTTTCTACTCCTCTCAAGGGGTGGTGGTATAAAGCTGAAAGAACCAAGTAATATATGTCGCATCTTGCACTTCTTGGCCCTTAGTGAGGAATGTCGTTTTGTCTATGTGGACTAAAACATTTTAGAATGTAGGGGCCTTGTTCCTCATTAATACACTCATCCATTAGTTCATATTTTATAGATAAGTGTTTTGAATGAGGTTCAAGTTGCCTCAACTCTAAAGCAACATTTTTTACAACATTCTCACTTTTGTACTCTTTCTCAATATTGATATTAAGGAATAATGTGTAATTGAATGGTTGAAATTCCTCTTTTTGCTCCACTAGTTGGTCATTATCCAAGACAATTGGTAATTGGGCATCAAACGCCTCAATCTTTTTGTTCAAGTGAGTCTCCAAGTCATGAATATCTGAGCCAAATTGATCTATTTCTTGTGTGAGATCAACTCTCCCTTCAATAAGTTGGGTTGTCATGTATGTCAGACCATCACAGATAGACTCTTCAAGTTTTAGAAGTTGAGTTTGTCCTTGTATCCAATATTGGCTTACTATCTCCGTTTCTCCATAATTTTCTCTTTGTTGGGCTGCAATCTCTTCTAATTCAGCTAGGATAGTATTTCTAATTGAATAGCGTCAAGCTCATCTAGCAGTTTCATGATATTTTTTGTGCTCTTCCCCGCATTCAAATATTTGTTTAGTGATTGTTGAATTAACTTTGTCCAGCATGTCCGTACATTCCATAGGTGAATTCACATTGCGCGCCTCTTGTTTTGCGTTCTCCACTTCATCGCACCTACCAACATCACAAATAACAGAAGAATCATAATAGGGGTTCGGGGGAAAGGAATAAGATTTCGGACAAACATTCCAATGAATATATTGACGATCACATATATGACATAAATGACATTCATTACCCAACCACGAGTTATCTCAATCATCCATATCAATAAGAGTACAAAATTATTCAAAATAAAATAATAATAATAATAATAATTAATTGTTTAAAAAAATACGAAATAAAAAAACAAAAAAAAACAAAAAATAAAATTTAAATAAATAAAAAAGAAAAAGTATAACCTAGAAGAATAGTTAATTTCTAAGTCCCCGACAGTGGCGCCAAAAACTTGTTGCTTCCAATTGCACACGCAAGTGTACGCGGTCGCACAAGTAATATAATGGCTCTTAAAAGGCCTGGATTATCGAACCCAAATGACTTGTCAATTAATTATTCTTACTAAATTATATTAATTATAATTATTTATTTTAAGGGAGGATTTCAAGAAATAAAGATAAAATAACTAAAAAACAATTAACTAAGAAAAGATAGATGTTTACACAATCAATGAATGAATCAATCTATGATTATAATTTAACTAACAATCATGTTTAGCATCAATTTCATCAACTTATTTGATTATCTAGTTATTGATTCACAGGGTTAAATGTATGATCATGGTCTACCGACCTCTAATCGCCTACGATAAATAACACCCTAACTATATCGTTGAGCGGGGATAGGATGGATTAAGAACCGAGCATTACGATTTCTTCCTGTATAATGACCAAGCATGGTTTCTAGGTATATCCCTATCCTAGATACAAATTAACCCTAATTATTAAGAGAAAATCATGCTCCTTATATTCCACGTTCTATCCTCTTATTCCTCTCCTGAGTTCAATTCAGACAATATGTTTATTTCAATGGTGATCAAGCATCAAAATAGCAATCACAAGAATATAAGAACAACTAATATGATAAACAAATCATGCTGAATCAAAATCACTAAACAATCATATTGTAATTAAAATAATCCAAGAACGAGAAGTTTAACTCCACATAGACATAGAGCAATTACAACGAATTATTCAAATAAAAGATGTGAAGTAAAATAAATGAGAAGAAAAGAAGAAACCCTAAATCAAAAGTTATTTTCACATTGTATCCTTCTCACTCTAATAATTATTCTTATGGACTATTTATAGAGGAAACCCTAAATAAAATAATTGAGTCCAAAATAAATTAGGAATTCAAAACCAAAAGGAATTGGATTCCTTTCTTTTTCGCGTGAACTGTCATATCCGCGTCGATGTTACCCTTCAAATATCAACTTCACACGTGGCAGCATGTAAGGCTGTTGCTTGATTTCAATTATTGCGCCCACCTTCGATTATAATAAAATATTTATTTTAATCTATTAAGCTGCCTGCTTGATTTCTTTTTTCAACTTTCCATCTTTAATTCTTTTTAGCTCCAAACTTCTTTATTTTTCCATCAATTTAATCCTACAAATAAAATATACTATTTAACACATTTCATAAAATCCAGGCTCAAAAAGGATAAATATAAATAATAAATGTGAGGTAAATAATAATTAAAAATATATATTTTAGCCTCACATCAGATCCCTCAAAGTTCGGGGCACATACTTTTCCAGAAACAGAGCATGGAACTGTGTCCAAGTGAGTGGTGGTAAAACTGATGATCTGCAATCCACATAGGCCCTCCACCATAACTTAGCCTCACCCTAAAGATGGAAAGTCACGAATTCCACCCTATGCTAGTGTACAATACCTAACTTATGCAGACTCTCAGAACAATCCAAAATAAACTAATAGGCATCCTTACTCTCATAACAATGGAACAGAGGTGACTTTAGCTTCAGAAACTTAGTCAACATTTCATGCTCATTACCAATCATCACATAACCCATTAGGGGACGGAAAAAGGCATCAGTGCGTACAAATTCCCCCACCTTGGGAACAGTAGCAACAATGGGAAAGGGGGTAACGGGAGTTTGAGTTGCTTGCGCTGCGGGAAGAACTGCAGGACCAACCAATACCTTCATTAAAGTCATAATTTGTTGAGCTAACACTGGGTCTAAGGGAGGAATACATGTAGCCTCTGCCTGTGCATTCTCCTCTGGTCCAACGTCCTCCTCATTATCGATTTCCAAATTCTCTTCTACCTCTTCATGATGCGCAGGAGGGGCCTCTTCTCTAGGAACATTCTCAACTGGGGTTCCACTCCTGGTAGGTGCTACCCTTCCTAGGCCTCTACCCTTACCTCTTCCTCTACCCCTGCCTCGATCGTGGCCTCTTGCTGCAGATTCCTTAGCTTGCTCATTGATGGGAGCTACGGGACTGACGTTGTTGAAACGTGTGTTAACCATCTGCGAACAGAAGAAGAAAGAAGATTATATACCAAATTGGATCACCAGATACCAATTGGAATCAAGTCATAGCACGAAAAGAGTAGAAACAAAGAGATTTCCTAAAGTCATGTAACCTCTCGAAGAAAAGTACAAACGTCTCCGTACCGTTACGCAAGAATCTACTAGACTAATTTTGGTACAACAAGATCAACAAACCTAGTGCTCTGATACCAACTTTGTCACGACCCAAACCGTCGTGATTGTCACTCATACTAACCCTCCGATAGGAGAACCATTACTACAACCCATCTAACCAAATTAATGAAAATTAGGACATTTAAAGATACGGAAGCAGGTTTAAATAACTAAAGAAATACGGAGTTCCCATAAACTCCGAAAGTTCAACAACGACTAACGAACTATTGCGGAAATTAACCCTTAAAACTGAAAGTCATTGTAGCAAAACATCTAAATTCAAAAAGTCTAAAAAAGGGGGGTACAACCCCAACCAACATAAGAAATATCTAAACAACAGTCTGAGTCCGAAGAGAATGGACTAAACAAAATGAGGCACTCCATGACAGCCTGAAAGAACTGGCTCACCTTTGAAATCCGATCTCGATCAGTGATCTCCTAGCTGAGGTCTATCAGTAGCCGCCTGAAGATGACCTGTACTCAACAAAGAATGAGCAAGTGCAGTATCAGTACACAACCATAATGTATTGGTAGAATCACACAGATATTCCAGTAAACAACATATACAAGCAATAACCGCACAGTAAGCACACATATGCATAATATATAATCAGTTATCATTTCAGGATCAATGTAAAATTCCACATTCTCAATAACAAATAGATATGGCAGTACAATGGTCCTCTCATGGAACCCATATCCAAATTGTTAGTGTGTTGGAACGTGACACCCGATCCAATTAGTGTGTCGGAACGTGACACCTAATCCAATGTATGTGTCGGAACGTGACACTCGATCCAAAGTATTTGTCAGAACGTGACACCCGATCCAATGTTTGTGACGGAACGTGACACATGGTCCAATCAACAGAACCACAATTGCATTCACACTCATAATATACATACTTATAATCATACAATCAAGTGTTGGTTCATGGTACCAAGCTTGAATCACCCTAAGACACTTGAATCTTCCCTTTCCAAATTCTTTTCGCTTGTTCTTGGTCTAAAAACATACAAATAATGTAAGGATCAATAAACGAGACCTAATTACCCGGATTACAATCGACATTATCAACCCTAGGCCAAATCCCAGATCCCAATACCCAAGTTATGGATTTTCCACCATTAATTACAGGTCAAAACCCTCCCCCAATGATAATTACCCAAGAATCTAAGTTCTGTGGATCGAAAAAATGGATTAAGGGAGTAAATTCCTTACCTTTAGCGCTAGAAGAGGTGGAAAACTATTGAGAACTTTCCCTAGGTCATTTTTCAGCTCTCAAGAATGAAAGTTGCAAAATAATAACGTTTTTGGGGTTTAATCCCAACTTAACTCGCGATTGGGCTGCTACGGCAGACCCCATCCCGCCACAGCGGCCCCTCCCTGGTGGCTTGCGTGGAGACAGAACCTCAGAATTAGTGTTTCAAACCCCCATTTCACAACACACCTTCAACCCATATCATTCAAAAACTACTCGTTCATGCTAAGATCAGTTGCGGGAATTCTACTTGCCCGAATTCGATTTCGTAAAGTCGAACGGGCTGCCTATTGTCTTGGCTATCCACTCTTGTAATCAAATTCATTATAAAATCTCTCATTCATTACCGGATTTCCCTGGACCTCACATGACTCAGATTTTGTTCAAATTTGGACTAGGCTAGGAATTTTCAAGTCACTACTCAAAAGTTTTCTGGCCACAATTCTTACCTCAAAGGATTTTCCCTAACGATGGAAACATGTTGTTACATCGAGAATGCACAAAATTTTGTGTCACCAATGCAAAAAAATCTAACAAAAAGTATAATTGTTCAACAAAACTAGTTAGATATCTAATAGACTATTAAATAAGATATCCATCCTTCACTTATTATACCTACTAAAGATATTGGTATTAAGGACAACCTATCATATAAGGAGGTACCCGTTGAGATACTTGATCGTCAAGTTCTCAAGTTGAGAACGAAGGAGGTAACATCAGTCAAGGTCTTATGTAAGAATCAGTTTGTTGAGAAAGCTACTTAGGAAGCTGAGGAAGATATAAAGAAGGATATGAAGAAGAGATACCCAGATCTCTTTGAGTCCGAAGAGTCTGTTCTTGGTACTTTTTAAATTGAAATGTTGTGTTAATTTACATATTGGGTGTTTGAGCTAGGTGTTAGATGTTGCCACCCTTAGTCTACTAAGCATAATCTCATTCGAGGAAAAATGTTCCCAAGGGGGATATATTGGAAAGAGCTAATTTGAGATTTGTTCAAGTTAGGCTTAAGTTGTGAGGTTTGGGTCAACTTCAAATGACCATAACTTTCAATACCGGGTGAGTTAGGTGGCCCATAAGATATGAAATTAAAGGTGTTTGAATCCTCTTTCCAATGCCACTGAATTTGCTAAATTTTGAGTTCGGATGAGGGAGATATACCAGTTTGAAGTCAGCCTGTCCAACTAAGGAAATTTACCTGAATTAATGAGGGGTATTTCGGTCTTTTCCTTTCCCCATCGGCTTTAAACATTTTAAGTAATATTTTTGGGGTCTAAACTGATTTGGGTCAGTTCTTACAACTCTAAATTACGCTTAGGGTTTTGAGAGGAGTTCAAGAGGAGATGTTCAAGGCGTTCGTCAAGATTCTTGATGTCTGTCGAGGAATTTCACCAAATTAAGGTATGTAAGCTTTCATAGTGTTGGGTTCGTTCACCCACACGCCAATCATGTAAATTACGTCCGTAATTTCGTTCTTGAGGTTGCATGATTTGAATTATTGATGGTTGTTCTTGAGGTTTTGTTCTTCATGCTTTGCTTATCGAGTTTGATGAATTATTGAGGTGAGGATTTCAATATTTAAGGGTTGTTCTTGAGGTAAAGTGAGTAGATTCTTATGTACTTGTATTGGCTAAATGAATCTAAGGAAAATTTGAGGAAAAAAATTGATTCTAGTCGAATTAGGGTCAGAAAATGGGAAACAAATTCATCGGATTGATCTAGGGAAAGGTTGGCGTGGCGCCCCAGATGTGCGAGAAGGTCTGGCGTGGCACGCCAGCAGTGCGCCAAGATTGAGTTTCTGAACTTCAGGGGCTGGCTCCCCGCGCCAGCAGTGCGCCAAAGTCGCTTGCCCCTACCCTTTTTCATCGTTTGCTCTGTCTAAGTTCTTTTAAGGTGTACCTTTACTCCTTTCTGATTCTAACTACTCTAAACTACATCTAAACATTGAGAGATCCTTCATAACATGAATCATAACCCCTGAATTCATAATTCAAATTCAAGGTAGAGTTAAGAATAAAGTCTTGAGAGTTCTTTCGAGTCAGTTTGAGAAGTCTTTCACAATCTTTTAAAACTTGTTTTAAGACTTGAGTTTTAGGATGAGGAGAGTAGAGTTTTATTTTTCAAAATGAATATATGGGAACTAAGTATTCCCAAGAGTAAATGTTTTTACATTTAATATGAGAGGAAACATCGATTTCTAAATGAGTTCATGAGGAGTTTTTAAGTATAATCTCTTTTAAGAGAACCTTTTGAGTAATAAAAGCTTGAGGACGAGTTCATACAACTGAAAGTCCTCATAAACCATGTAGCCAACGTGGTAGAAAGGGTTATAATTTTTAGATGATTGCTTATTGTTTTTAAGCATAGCTTAGTGGTTCAACTGAGTTGAGGATGTCTTATACTCCGGCAAGGTATAGGACAAATCTGGTAGCGTGGGCGAGAAACTGTATCATCACATAGCTCATGGTGATGGACGTTATCAGTTAGAGAATCTCCCAATTTGAGTTATTTTGTGTCTTTACATATAAATAAGAGTTATTATTGTATTTTTAAATACATTGAGTTGTTATCTACTATTTTAAATGTTTTATATAATCTGCATCTTTATTGTTGTTTTTATACTGTATTGAGTTGAGTATCCATGAGTTGAGGTTGAGTTGTGTAGAGTTGAGGCGAGTATGTTTCCTTTTTTCCAAGTTCAAGCTTTTATGTTATGTTCAATATTCCCCTTACATGTTCGTACATTCAATGTATTGATGCCATTTTTCCTGCACCGTTTCATGATGCAGATATAAGAGATCAAGATCATCAACAGGAGCGCCTTGATACCATAGCAGTTGGAGTTAGCTTTGGTGAGCCTCTTTGCTTCCGGAGGATCCCCTATTTATTTCTATTATTTCAATTTTGTTAGGATGATCGGGGGACTTGTCCCGACATCCCTCATAGTATAGAGACTTCATAGATAGGCAGCAGTAGTTCTGGAGTCTTTTTCATTTCCATTGTTATTGTTTAAGATTCGAGTTGGCTTCGTTTAGCCAGTTGAATGTATTTATATATTTATGAGTTTATTATTTTGAGACATTGAGTTAAAACCTTACTTTTAAAGTTCTTTTGTTGTTAAGTAAGTCTTTCGTTGGGAATTGAGTCGGGTCAAGGGTTCGCTTGAGGCTTGTAATGGTTCTCGAGTGCCGGCCACGTTCAGGGTGTAGGCTCGGGGAGTGACAATAATTCTCAAAGCATCAAAATGTTCACAAGAATTTTTGGATTTTCTTCACTATTCAACATGTCAATTTGTCTTTTCATAGACTTAGCTGCCCAATTGGTACTCTCAAATCAAACACAAAAGAAGGAAAATCAATTGGACTAAGTGGTGACAATCCTGGTAACTTTATTATTTTATCCTTAGCATCATATTTTTTTGAAATATTCATAATAATCTGTGAATCTATATAGTACATCAAAAACTGTGATTGGTTGGATCCAAAATAATGTAGATGAAATTTTTTTTTGCCACTAAACCAATCCGTTCCATAATAATAATGAAGATGCCATGTGAAAAAGGGGTACCTTTATTTGCATTTGATTGAATTAAATTGAAAATAAATTTTGACCCACGAGACTTTATAGAAGAATAGAACAAGTGGAACTCATCAATTGGACTTAATTAGAGTTTTCCATCATAGCCATCGGAGAAAGGTAAAAGCTTAATCCTTCAACGTTTGAGAGTTTTTTTTTTCTGAAACCTGATAGTCTTGTGGTTAAATTGACTTCAATACCTAAATTGATTAATAGTTTGGAAAATTGAAGACATTGATTAATTTGTCCTTGGCCTGGGAATAGTGCTATAAGAACATGAGATTTTTCATTTTGTAATTTTTTATGTTTTGGGTGGTGAAAAGAGAGGTATTCAAGAAGGAGAATGATTATTTTGGGAAGGAGAACTTTGTAAAGGAAGAAAGAATTTTTGTACTGACTTGGTTACAGCTGATTAAGGTCACACATACTTACACTAGTATTTAAATGGTTTTAGATTTTTAAAAAAGTCTAAATTTTTTTATCATATTTCTTTAAAAATCTACCTTAAATATTCAAGTTTTGAGATAATATAAATTTTATTAAATAAAAATATATCAAAAGATATTTTACTCAAACTTTCTTGAAGTTCCAAGAAGTATCTGGAATTCTTTGTTATACCAAGAATCAAATTTATTATTTAGCAAAAAATAACACAAGAAATGTGTGAGTACTTTAGAGTAATAAGTAACAAAAAAAAACATAATGATAGCAAGTAGTATGTTTTATTATTAGATATAACGTGTGCTAACAAATTAGAGTTACAAAAGCATGACATAAGTACATATTCGATAATGCATAAGTACCCCTCCTAAACTATGGCTGAAATTTCATTGACACACATTAACTTAATTAGGGTCCTATTATCCCTGGAACTAATTTTTTTCTTACATTCGTGCACCTTTTGTGCTGATGTGACACCTTCAACCAAATAAATTTTTTATGGTTGTACACACGCGTCTGTCACGTGTGTAAAATTTTTTAAATTCTTTTTAAAAAATATAAATTAAAGGACACTTTTTAAACAAAAAATTAACATAATTTTCTAAAAATAATTAAAAGTGAAAAGATAAGAAATCAATGAAAGAAAAAAATTAAAAATTTAAAGTGAGGAAGAAATTAATATAATTATTTCAAAAACAAAGAAAATTATTTCATTATGAATATAATTTCAAAGAAATTCACTATTTTTTCTGAAACAAATAACAGACTCTTAAAAAGACTACTTGATTACTAGCTATTTTATTGAAGTCATCTATTCATAAGTGATTTAGTACTCATTATGACAAAGTAAAATCTCATTAGCAAAAGCCTTGAGATTCACACTAGATGTACCATTTTCCTTCATAGCTTCCTTAGCTAAATCACTTCACTTCTTGACATTTCTTCTCAATTCTTCCCCTTCTTCAGTGTCCCCCATCACGATTGTGATACATCTATTGAACTCATCTCTTTCCGCGACACCACTTTCACTAACATTAACTCTAACACCATTCTTCCAAATATCTTGAATGATTTTTGCATTACAAACTTGATCATTCTAGAGTGGACATGCTACGATAGGTACCTTAGATGCTATGCTCTCTAAAGTTGAATTCCATCCATAGTGAGTCAAAAAACAACCAACAGAAGGGTGTTTTAGAACTTCCACTTGCAAGCACCAACTCACTATATTCCCCTGCTTTTCAAGTTCGTCTTTGCAACTCAACTTGTCCTCCATCTTATCCCCGTCTTGTCCTTCCTTAATCACCCACAAAAATGGCCTCCCACATTTCAGCAATCCGTGACCAATCTCCTCCATCAATTGACTTGATATTTCGGAGTAACTACCAAATGCTATGTAGATAATTGATCCCTTGGCCTTTGAGTTCAACCAATCCATATAATTCTTCGAACTAATCTCAATCATATCAACTAGAAAAGTATTATCATAAAGAAATATTGAAGGAATTCAAGGCCCAATTCCCACCATAGTCACATGCTTTAGAATTTTCAAAGTATCAAAAGTGTTCACAAGAACTCTTGGATTTTCTTTACTACTCAACATTTCAATTTGCCTTTTAATAGACTTAACTGCCCAGTTGGAACTATTCACGTCATCAAACACAAAAGAAGGAAAATCAATTGGACTAAGTGGTGGCAATCCTGGTAACTCTATTATTTTATCCTTAGCATCACAGTTTTTGAAATAATCAGAATAGTTTATGAATTTATAATAGTAAACATCAAAAACTATGGCAGGTTGGATCCAAAATAATGTAGATGGGATATTAATTTTTTTGGCCACTAAACCAACCCATTCCATGATAATAGTGTATATGACTTGTGAAAAAGAGGTACCATTTTATGCATTTGATTGGATTAAATTGAAAATGAATTTTGACCCACAAGACTTTACAGAAGAATAGAACATATGAAACTCATCAATTGAACTTAACTGGAATTTGTCATCATAGCCATCAGAGAAAGGAGCAAAGCTTAACCCTTCAACGTTTGGGAGTTTTTTTATTTTACTGAAAGCGGATAGGCTCGTGGTTAAAGTGACTCCAATGCTTAAATTGATTAATTGTTTGGAAAATTGAAGACATGGATTAATTTGGCCTTGGCCTGGGAATAGTGCTATAAGAATATGAGACTTTTCATTCTTCAAATTTTTCATGTTTTGGGTTGTGAAAAGAGAAGTATCCATGAATGAGAATGAGGAATTTGGGCAAGAGAACTTTATTAATAAATAAGGCATTTTTGAACTGGCTTGGTTACAACTGATTAAGGTCACACATATTTATACTAGTTAATAGATGGTTCTAGATATAAAAAAAAATCTAGAAAATTTATCATATTTCTTGAAATATCTACCTTAACTATTAAGTTTTGAGATTTATATAAATATTTATTAAATAAAAAAATATCAAAAGATATTTTACTCAAACTTTCTAGAAGCTCCAAGAAGTATCTGGATTTATTGTTATTCCAAAAATAAACTTTATTATTCAGCAATAAATAAAACAAAAAATGCATGAATACTTTATAGTAAGTAACAAAACAAATATAATGATAGCAAATAGTATGTTTTATTACCAAATATAACATGTGCTGCCAATTTAGAGATACAAAAACATGATATATTTATTTTTCCATGAATCATCATTATTATTCAGTAAAAAAAACGCAAGAAATGCAAGAGTACTTTAGTCTAATAAAAAGCATAATGATAGCAAGTAGTATGTTTTATTATCATATATAACATGTGCTAACAAATTAGAGATACAAAAGCATGACATACTTGTTTTTCCGACAATCATCATTATTATTCAGTAAAAAAACAAGAAATGCATTAGTACATTAGTCTAAGAAACGAAAAAAAAAAACATAATGATAGCAACTAGAATGTTTTATTAATTATTTTTATCATTCAGTAATAAAATGACGCAAGAAATGCATGAGTATATAGTACTTTAGACTAAGAAATAAGAAAACATAATAATAGTAAGTAATATATTTTATTATCAGATATGTCGTGTGCTAACAAATTAAAGATTCAAAAGCATGACATATATACATATTCAATTGTAAATTATTATTTTTTAAAAATAATCAGAAACATGATAACGTAATTTAAAATTAGAATACAAAGAAGTAAGCATATGAAGAAAAAAATTCAACATATCATACATATATATTATCTATCTACACTATAGTTTTTCTATAGGGTGAGAGTACTCAAGAATAGTATTTTTGTCAGCTCTGATGTTGAAATATGTGATTGTATATCTCATCTAAAAAAATTAACTTTTAGAGAAGACACACTTTTATTTACGTAATTATATATGTTGATACTGCTTAGTTCGAGAAAACAAAAAATGTAGAAATCGATTAAATACATCCAATTTTTTTTTGTTGTATCAGTTTCATTTGGAGAAATAGACATGAATGCTCTTATAGTTGGATTGACCTTTTCACCAACCTTAATGAATAACAAGAACAAAATCTTGTAAAAATAAATAAATAAATAACCATCCCTAGTAAAATGACAAGGTATATTCACTTTGAATAATCAATCTTATTTGCCTTGTATCGCTTAAAATATATTTTCCACCGATCATAATAATTTAAATTTCACCTTCACACTCATTACAAATTTTTATTCCTTCAAACTCATTCTAAAACATCCACATACTTATGAAATGCAATGTAGTGTAGTTAAAGGGTACTTTCAGATTGGTTTTGACAAATTATTAGGCACAATACTCATGTTCTTCATGCCTCCAGCCACCGCGTCTCTCCACACAAAATCTTACAGCTTACCATTACAATTAATCATGACCTATTGTTTTCTTTTCTTCGTTAATATTCTATTCTACATACATATGCTCTCTCATGTTCTTCTACTATTTAATTGTTTGTGTTTGTTGTTTCGAATTTCAAATTAGCTATAACATCAACATTTCTGGATTATTGAAGACAAGATTATTTTTGAATTAATGGTTATGATTTATGCATATTGGGTTTTGGTTCAGGTATGAGTGAGGTGCAGAAATAAAATTCCACAATGTATTAAAGCTAGGTCTTGAATTTTTTTTTTTATTTGCATGACGTCCATTGAGTTTCATTAATTAGGGTTTTGAAATTGTGATTTTTCATTTACTTTGCCTCTGCTTTCTCTTTATATAATAGACTTTGTGTTGACGGTTATATGATTTAAAGATCTTTTACATCTTCTGTAATTTATTAAAACTAGGCTTAATATATTGGCTAATGTTGATTTTTGTGGAATTTTTGTTTCTTTTGCTTAAAGAAAAGATACATAAATAGATTACGAATTAATTAAATACATTCAAAGATTTTTACCGAATTAATTTCATTAGGAGAAATATACATGAATACTTTTATAATATAATTTGCATAATCTTTTCACCAACCTTAATTATAAACAGGAAGAAAAATTGTGTACAAAATTTTCATCTCTAATAAAAGAATATTTAACATTTCTCCATGAAATACCATCTGAAAAGGATAAATATATATAAGAAATTATTGATGCGATGTAGAGTTTAAATTGTATACATTTTCAAATTAAAAAGTTTAACATGACAATAATTTTTTCATATTATCTTTCATATGAACCTTGTTTTTTGTTTTTTTGATAGTAGCCACAAGGGCAACAATACAGTCACAACAAAAAAAAAGGGTTGGTCCAATCGAATCAGTCCATACAAAGTGCATTTGACCTATATAGGTCAAAATTAGCTCAAAATTCTCAGGTAGAATTTCTATGTACTAGATTAGGAAACTTGCATAGTCTCCTCTCTGATTATCTAGGTTTTTGTCACCCCTAGGTTTTCCTATCTGGCGAAATGGGTATCTTGTTAACCTCATTCCTCGTGTTTCAGCTCTAAGCGGTTTTCATTTGGAGATAAATCTAGAACTTCTCTTTTTTTTCCTTTGTTTCCAATTTTTTTCTATTATCATTTGATAAGTTATTTTTCTCATTTTGATGAAGTTTATTTTTCTAAAATAATAATATGAATTAACTGAACTTTTTTTGAAAAAGTATTTCCCAAACACACTCTCAGTTTGTCACGACTCGAGACTATATTATAGTCATAACACGGTGCTTAGAACCACAAGTGATCCAAGCTAACCCATGGTCTGGCATAACACTATGATTCATACAAATACTAACTGAAGATAACTTATGCAGAAGCTAAACTGAGATAAATCCAAAACAACTTAGAAGTCAAAATAGAATTCATTTGAACAAATCATAAAGTTAAAACTACCGTGTGACTGTCCGAAAGCCTCTACTAAGATGAGTTATTGGGACAACCCTCCAACTAACTCTAACTATCTGAAACTGAAAGATTAACACAATGAAACAAAAATAGCTCTTGTCCTTGAAAGATAAGGACTCACCAAGCATAGTTGTTGAAATGACACAACAATCGAACTATTTGCGAGTTGGATACTGAGAGTATGAATCTATATTATAAGACAATATAGCGCAAAAGAGTATGTGTGTAGTACTTTGAATATACTGAATATGTGAGATAGACACAATAATCTAACAAGCTAAACATGATAAATCTAAGATGTTGAACTGAATATAAAACTGAAATAAATTAGTTGATGCAATGACCAAGTAATAATTATAAGCATGTAACTAATCAACACTGTGTTGAGTAAACTAAAATGCAAGGTCATCAAATATCTGAGACTGACTGTGGGAGATACTATTAATCGACATACTCCATCTGAGCTAAATAGAGTCCAACCTGTACCCCAGTTGGAAGGGTGCTTTTTACTTTCCCAGGGTACAAACATTATCTAATGTGGATCTACTAAGCTGATGTCCAGAAAACACTAAGGTGTCAGTCCTGGTCTGACGGGTGACCCTTAAAACCTACGTTGTCACGTAGTTCTGAGACTTAAGGATTGGTACTAAAGGTCTCAGTCTTAACTGACAGGTGATATTTCATCCATATGTCTGCTTGGTTTTAAGTAATACTCTGAACTGAACTATACGGGTAAACCACATAATACTGATAATAGTGGATAGCTCAATAATTGAAATCTGAGACTGAAATATTAAATGTTTTATTTGAACCTATCATATACATGTGGAACTGAAAGATTGAAGGTACAACTTATCATAACAAATTTTGTCATCTTGAATGAAGTACGTAATTTAAGCAACACAATTTCAGAGACATGAATTTCCCTATTCGGAGAGCTTAAGAAAATAACCATATAAAAATATTGAATTTTAGGCACAAACATGTATTTATGGGCTATAGGTCAGTTTCCTAATTTTCTAATTGAATTCTTTGCACTATACCTGTACTTGTGAGATTCGTCCCCGACTCTTAGTTGGGTTTTTAGTGCTAACGATCGCTTATTCTCTTACTTGTCTTGAGGATAAATTGAGTGTTATCATTGCATTATCAATTTTTTATCTTCTCTTTTTATACCTCGTTAAAAATCATAGTATTTTTGTTATTTAACTTCTATAAAGAACTTCTATTAAAAGACATAAATTTCGTCGAAAATAGAAAAATGGAAAAATATTGATTGAGTAAATAAGTTAACGTTATCCTATAATGAGACAAATGAACAACTTTAAAAAAAATTTAGTTTGAACAAAATTTATAATGTAATAACCTTATAAACAGATTTCGATGCAAGTAATACAAAAGTAATTAATAAAAATAAAGATATATTTCACAACAGTTTCTAAAAATGAAAGGTTAATAGTAGAAAAAACCTCCTGGTAGCATGAAATGTTTGTAGAAAAGGTTAATAGTAGTAGACAATCGAAAAACCTCGTGGTAGGATTGAATGTCTGGCACGACCGACGGCTACCTAACAATATAACAATGAGAGAACTACTACATGGCCCGCTCCACATAAACGGGAGAGACCTCAAAACTGGAACATTCCTGTCCAAGTATGTCCAGGACGAAAGAGGACCTATGTCATTCAAGTTAACTAAAGAGCTAAAAAAACCTCCTACAGTGTACCTATACAAATAGAGCATTTAAGGACAAAGCCACTTGGAGGCCTAGCCATAAAGGAGTCCTAACAACAAGCTCTGTATATCATTTTCTAATAAAAACAATGTTGAAACCCCTCAACCAATAAATGAATTTACATGGATTTGGTTACTAAAATGCCCAAATAAAATAAAATACTTCATTTGGCGGTGACAACATAATAGAATCCCCACACCGGACTATCTAAGCAACTTAGGAATAGAAATTATTAAGCCATGCCATATATGCACCACTCCCGAAATGATCACCCACATATTCCTAGAATGTGAGATATTTAGGAAAATGTGGCTAGACTTGGGAGTTAAATATGCAATAAATCATATTATAAATAATGGAGGGGGCGATTGGCTAGTTAGACTGAAATACCTAAGTTGTCCCCTCAGAAAAACATCATTAAATTGATAGGAAGCGTACCCTTTCTTTATATGGACCATTTGGAGGACAAGAAATGAGAAATACCATAATAATATAAGTACGAAAATAAGCATTACAAAGACCATAACTCACTCCAGAGAATATCTTTCACTAACTGGACCCTCGAAAAGAAGCATTACCCCCAAAACCACATACATAAAATGGGAACCTCCAACAAAAGGATTCAAACTAAACACGGACCGTTCGTCAATGGGTAACTCGGGGAGCGGAGGAATAGGGGGAGTAATTAGGAATATAAAGGGAGAAGGGGTATTAGGCTATATGAGCAACCTTTATGCTACAAATTCCTTAAAAGCAGAATTGACTGCACTACTACAAGGAATGGAGTTGGCATTGTACAACAACTTGATGCCACTAGAAATCAATATCGCCTGTGAGGATATGATTTCCCTCCTCGAGAATGACAACACCCAACTTACTCTAATATATTGTCTGATTAGATCTAGAAGGGGGGGGGGGATAATTCAGCATAGCTATCGCAAAGCAAACAAAGTGGCATATGCTTTAGAAAAGGATAGAACTATATGACGCATGACAACTATATTTGTTGCTTGGAAGTTCCACCGTTGTTTGTCTTGTAAAAGCTAGAGGCATACATAGAGGGTACATATTTTGTTAGGCTGACTAAAGCCCATACTAATCTAGACAAATGTATTATTAGTACTACTACTACTCCAAATCCTTTCTGGATAACTATAAAAATAAAATACTAAAAATATTAGAAAGATTACCTATAAATATTTAGCATGTAATGACTAGCAGACATCGAAGAGGAAGGTGTGCTAGCCAAGCATACATGCGCTCTTCAAAGTTACAAAACCTACTTTAGTGAAAGAGACCTTCCCACGGATGCTCTTGGCCCTTTGAAAATGATTTTTTTGGTGTTCAGCCTAGATAAAAACTTGAAACTTGAAGGTTTTTGGATTTATGTCCTCCTTTCATATTTGTATTTATCTTTCGATTAATATGTAACACCCCAAAAATTTCTAAGATAAGACTCGAACCATTTTTTCATTTGTGAATAAGATTTTACTGAGTGACTCTTAATTGTTCATAGGTGGTAAGTTCAATTATTTAGTGTTGGGAATGATTTTGGCTATGAATTAAGGTCACTAGAATCCCCTAGCACAAAGTTGAGTTGAAAGCTTTCTTTCCAATTGAGTTTCACTATGAGTTTTACTTGGGTCAACTTCAAATGACCATATCTTTTAACACATAAAGAGTTGGGTGGCCCATGACCTACCAAATTTAAGGTATTTGAGTCTTCATTCCAACGCCGCCAACTTTGCTTAATTTCGAGCTCGAAGTAAAAAGTTATATCCGTTTGAATAAAGCCTTTCTAGTTAAGGCATCTGATTCATTTTAGAAAAGGGTATTTTTGTCTTTTCCTTTTTACCACTAGGCCTAGCACTTTTGTCCTCACCCAATTAATGTTCTAATCAGATGTTAAACCATTCTTTGTCTTTCCTAAACACTTGGAAAAATAAGAGAAGAGTTCAAGATGAGAAAGAGCTAGGTTTTGAGCGTTCGTCAAGATCCCGTCGATTTTCACCAAGAACATTGTTCTTTCCATGTATGTAAGGCATCTCACAGTGTTGGATTTGTTCATCCTCACTCTATACATCTAATTCATCCATGAAATCGTTGTATCTAAAAGATTCTTGAGTAGTTCTTGATTATAGTTTCATTCTTTAACAATGGAGGTTATGAGTTTCTTGTGTTGAGGATCTTTAGTATGAGTGGTGTTTCTTAAAAGGATTGTATGAAATTCTCTTGTAATCGTGTCGGTTTTGAGAAACAAGTAGGAGAAATTTCCCAATTCTAACCTAGTTTAAAGCTGGATTTTTTTAAAAAAATAATCATCAAAGTCGTTGGAAAAGGGTTGGGGTGGCGCGCCACCAGTACTCTAGGAGTGCTTGGGTGTTACACCAACAGTACACCTAAATCTAGCCCCAGTACTTTGGGGCCTGGCGTGGTGCGCCACCAGTTCGACAAGAGTATTGGGGCAATGTGCTAGCAGTACGCCAGGAGTCCCTGAGCCAATTTTTTCTTGTTTCATCATGCGCATAATCCTTTAAGTTTTGGCTATGTTTCACTTATTTTCATTAGCTCCTAAAGGCTCCATTCCCCTTGAGAGTTCATGCATGTTCTAATCACATGTCATAATTTTCTTTCAAAACTAAAGTGAGTTTAGGAGAAAAATTCAAGAGCTTTTATTGAGTTATGAGTACTGAGTTTCTATATTGTTATTGAGGTCCTTGAGTTGATTCATTCATGTCCATATTTCCGCATGAGCCCTATAAATTTAGTATTCTTGAGATTAGTAGTATCGTTGAGTTTTGAGTTCTGAGTATTGAGTTTTTATATATTGTTATTTAGATCCTTGAGTTGATTCGGTCATGTCTATATTTCAGCATAAACCCTATTTTGACTTATAAATTTTGAGAATCTTTAAAAGCCAGCGATTGTGTTTTAAATTGAGTTTTTGAGGAAGTAAAGAGGAGTTTAAGGGAACTAAGTATTTCCCAAATGTTTCATTCTTACATGAAGAAAAAGAGTATTATTTTGAGAAAGGAGAAACTTTGATTTCTAAATGAGTTTGTAAGTTTAAAGATATTTCATAGCAGTTACCTCTTTTAAGAAGATAGTTTGAGCAATTATCTCAAACTAGAGAAAGAGTATGTTTTATACATTTGAGAATGAGTATATATATTATTGGGAGTAGTATTGAGCACTGATATCGGGATGAGTTCACACAACTCAAAATCCTCATAAACCATGTATGTCAACATGGGTAAAGGATCATACTTTTTAGATGACTCCTTATTGCTTTCGAGCATGGCTTAGTGGATCAAATTAGTTGAGGTGTTCTATACCCTAGCAAGGTATATTGCACTTTTGACAACATGGGCGAGACGTTGTATCATCACGTAGCTCATAGTGATGGTTGTCGGTTAGAGAATCTCCCAAAATAAAGTTAAAAGTGTATTTTTATTATATCACCTAACATGTCGAGTTCAGAAATGAGTAAGCATCTTTGCAAGGTTTTAATGATTTCATTTCCTTACTTCCTTACATTCAGTTGAGTATATATCTATATCTATTGCATTTCTTTTCATTTAGTAAATTATTATTCAACTATATTACATACTCGTATATTCAATGTACTGATGTCATTCGACCTGCATCTTTTAAAGATGCAGATACATGTTATTAGGATCCTCAACAAGAATCCGTTGAGATCACTTCGTCTGCTTGCCAGCTTTTGAGTAAGACCTCCTTGCTTCCGGAGGACTCTAGTTTTATGAGTTACTAGTATTAGTAACATTTTGAGTAGTAGTGGGTCCTGTCCCGACACTCGTTTATATACAGTAGAGGCATCATAGATAGACAGTTTTGGAGAGTCTTTTAGTTTTCAGATGTTTTATTTAAACTTATATTTCATACTCAGTACATTCAGTAAAGTTTTTAGATTCAGTAAATTGTTTTTAAACGTTTCTTTCAATTTGATGCTTATATATGCTTGAGTTAGTCTTCCGCTTGTAGTCAGCAAGGATGAGGTTTGGCTTGGGGACCACCAATGGTTCTCGAGTGCTGGCCCTCTCCAAGGTGTAGGCTCGGGTCATGAAAATCTTCGTATCAGAGCACAGAGTTCAAGTGTCCTAGGGTGTCTATGAAGCCATGTCAATAGAATCTTATTTATGATTGTGAGGGGTCCACTTCTATAAATGAGGGACTACAGACATTTAAGAAAAGTTTCTTTTCTTCCATATTCTAAATCGTGCAATAAAACTGTGTCATACAGAACTTATTCATAATCGTGCATTTCTCAAATCCATTCAATTACCCCTCATACTTAAAGTGGTTGAAATAGAAAAGCCCAAATCCTTATTGATGAGTTACTCTCAGGTAAAGTCTTTATAAGGTCATAAGACTGCAGAGGGGCTTGTGAGAAGCCCATGATTAAGCTTAAGTGTTTATATTCAAAAGATTTGCACTCTTATTCATATGACTCGTGTGTTCGAGCTAGAAGTGAGATGTACTCCCAAACTCTTTTCTCTAAATTTTATTCAAATGAGACCCTTATGAGAGGAGTGTGTTCTAGAATGCTTGAGTAGTAATTACCACCAGCACGCCAGGAGTGCTCGGGCTACACGCTAGTAGTACGCCAGGAGTCACTGAGCAAATTTTTTCTTGTTTCATCAGGCACATGTTCCTTTTAGTTGTGGCTATGTCTCCCTTTTTTGCATTAGCTAAAGGCTTCATTCCCTTTTGAGAGTTTCTGCATGTTCTAATCACATGTCTTAATTTTCATTCAAAACTAAAGTGAGTTTAAGAGAAATTTCAAGAGCTTTTATTCAGTTATGAGTACTCAGTTTCTATATTGTTATTGAGGTCCTTGAGTAGATACGTTCATGTCCATTTTACCGTATGAACCCTATGAATTGAGTATTCTTGAGATGAGTAGTATCGTTGAGTTTTTAGTTCTTGAGTCCTTGAGTTCTGAGTATTACGTTTTCTATATTGTTATTGAGATCCTTCAGTTGATTTGTTCATAGCTATATTTCAAAACCCTATTTTGATTTGTAAATTTTGAGAATCTTTTAAAGCCAGTGATTGTGTTTTAGATTAAGTTTTTGAGGAAGTAAAGGAGAGTTTGAGAAAGAGCATAATGGCACTAAGTATTTCCCAAATGTGTCATTCTTACATGAAGAAAGAGAGTATTATTTTGAAAAATGAGAAACTTTGATTTCTAAATGAGTTTATGAGTTTAGATATATTTCAGAAGAGAATAGTTTAAGCAATTATCTCAAACTAGAGAAAGAGTATGTTTTATACATTTGAGCATGAGTATATATATTATTGGGAGTAGTCTTTAACACTGATATGGGGATGAGTTCATACAACTCAAAATCCTCATAAACCATGTATGCCAACATGGATAAAAGATCATACTTTTAGATGACTCCTTATTGGTTTCGAGCATAGCTTAGTGGATCCACTTAGTTGAGGTGTTCTATACCTCGGTAAGGTATAGGACATATCTGGCAGCATGGATGAGACACTCTATCATCACGTAGCTCATAGTGATGGTTTTCGGTTAGAGAATCTCCAAAATAGAGTTAAAAGTGTATTTTTATTATATCACTTCACATGTCGAGTTCATAAATGAGTAAGTATCTTTGCAAAGTTTTAATTATTTCATTTCCTTACTTCTGTATAGTTTAGTATATATCTATATCTACTGCAGTTCTTTCATTCACTAAATTGTAATTCAGCTATATTATATACCCCTACATTCAATATATTGATTTCATTCGACCTGAATTTTTTAATGATGCAGAAAGGTTCTTAGGATCCTCAAGAGTCTGTTGAGATCACTTTGTCTGCTCGCCACCTTATGAGTAAGACCTCCTTGCGAAAGTTGGACTCCATTTTTATGAGTTGTTAGTATTAGTAGAAATTTTGAGTAGTCGTGGGTTTTGTCCCGACACTCATATATATATAGTAGAGGCTTCATAGATAGACATTTTTGGAGTGTCTTTCAGTTTTCAGATGTTTTATTTAAACTTATGTTTTATACTCAGTATACACTACAACAAATTCGATTATTAGAAAAAAATAATTGTCATTTATAATTCATATTTTGTCATTAAAAATCTTGTGTGACGAAAATTTTTTGTCAATCAATCGTCACTAAATCTGTGTCGCTAAAAGTATACAAAGACGATTTAGTGCTTCGTCACTAAAAGTATTATATTAACTACAAAAAGAAAAATCGTCCCCAAATGCATAAACATTTATGACGAATTTATTTGTCATAAAAAGTACTGTAATTATTTTGTAGTTAATAGTATGTTTTGTCACTAAAAAGGTTATTATTACTGACAAAATTATATCGTCGCTAATTCTTTTACTTCAATTAGTGACGACATCAATTGTCTCTAAAGTTATATGTATTTCGTAGTTGAACAAATGTAATTTCGTCACTAATGACTACTTTTTATATACAAAATAATTATTTGTCCTTAAATGTATAAATTAGGGGAAAATTTATTACTATAAAAAAGGGTAACAATTTCGTTGTTAAATTTGTCAGTTTGTCACTAAAAGTATTGCTTTTACCGACAACATATATTGTCACTTTAAATTATTATTATTAGTGACATTTATAGTTGCCACAAAATAAAAAATAAATTCGTATTCAATAAAAAGGGTTACTAGGACAATGGATTTTTGTCACTGAATGTAGTCAACTTGTGATGAATTAATTTATTTTGTGACGAAAACATTTGTCTTAAAAAGTTTAATTTGGTCGTTGCTAAAACTAACTTTTGATGATGAAATATTTTATCACTAATTACTATCAATTAATGACATTTATTTATTTTATATTGATATTATTTATTAAATTACAGTTGCATAAATTTAAAAATATAAAATAAAACATGCTAGATAATAATAAAATTCACTCATGATCATATAATTAAAAATAATTAAAACTATACTAAGTTAATATCTCATTACAAACTCCTTAAATAAAAGTAAAATATGTCCAATAACAAAAAAAAATTAACTGAAATATACTAAATATTACTCCTAAACTAAGAAATATAAGTAAATGTTCCTTCCAAAGTACCAATAATGTGATGACTCATAGCTTGCAATCAATCTTGATTCAATTCTCACATTTTATACTGTATAAAAAAGAGAAAAAAAATAAAATTAAGATTTAATTGAAGTGTTCATACTAGGGTTAAAAAAAAAACTGTAACATGATTTGTCTTTCATATGTTGTAATGACCAATTTTATAAGGCACATTGGATAGATTGTTTATGGAGTATATCATCACAAACTACTCTTCGTGGCAACATAAACTCCATCAATATATTCATGAAAACTAATAACTATCAAAATATAATGTAACTTATGCGGGAATTCTCACATTAGAATCATATATGACGTGAATTAAAGGAGAAACTACATATAACTAGGGGTGTACAAAATCGAACTGAAAACCAAACCAAACCGCAAATCGAGTCAACCCAAAAAGAAACCCGACTAGTGGTTTGGTTTGACTTGGTTTGGTTTTGAAAAAAAAAAACCCGACTATATTTGGGTTGGTTTGGTTTTAACTAAAAATAACCAATCCGAGACCAAACCAACCCGACATTATATATATAATTTTAAAATTTTATTTTATGCATAAAAATATTTATTTTGATATAATTTTTAAATATTTCTTATACTTTTTCATAGTTTTTATCTTTTAATATATTATTTCGAGTTTGAAACTTAGAACTATGAATGGGCCAATAAAGATTATAGTCTACAGATGTTGGTAATTATAATAAAGCTTAGATCAAAATCAAATTAATACTAATGCAAAAAAAAAAAATCAATTCAACACAAAGAATGACAATAATATTGAATATTTGTTCTTTAGTTTACATTGGTTTAGACAATTAAAATACATAATCTAATTTAAATTTCCTTTAATATTTAGTCATGTAACTAATACTTATTAAACTTAATTTTAGCAGGATTTAGTACTTTTAAATTATGATCATTTTCATTATGACTTGTTAATTTGCAATATTTGTTTTACGCGACCTCATTATTATTATTTTTGTTGGATATTTTAGTGTCATTAATCATATCATATAGTGTTATATTTTAAAGAAACATCTTAGATAGTTGTATTTTGGTAGTACTAAAGAAATATTTGAAGTACAAGTAAATTATATGTTTGTATGAATACTTTACCGGAAAACCCGAAACAACCCGAAAAACAGAAAAACCCAAAAAAATCCGAAAAAACCCGAGATTGAAAAACCCGAGTTTTATTGGTTTGGTTTGGTTTATAAATTTAAAAACCCGACACAAATTGTTTGGTTTGATATTTGAAAAACACGAACCAACCCGGCCATGTACACCCCTACATATAACTATAGTCTATACAGTCTCATTAATTTCGTTGCAAAGAAAAAGGAAGATGAGAGTTCTTGAAAACAAAACTTAAACAAATATTTAGAACAAAATAGAAGCAAACCATCAATTTGTAAAACAAATTTATGTGTCTAAGCAATGATACAAATTAAGCAGCCACAAGGCTCTTTTTATCATGAAGCCAGCAGAGAAATACTTGTGAAAGTTCAAATCTTTTTTGTTTGACTCATTTAGCCCAAAAATGAAATGGTATTCTTGTTAGTTAGGTGCATGTTATCAACAAAGTAATTCAAGTTCCAACTAAGACATTTAAAGAAGATATTTTCAATTCTTTGTATACAAAGATCATATAAGCAAAACATAAAAAATATGTTACTTAAAAATGCAACACTTGTAGTTCTAGTTTGGTTACATCAATAATTTAAAAAATATGACATTTATCATAATCAATGCAATTCTTCAAAGATAAATAATATATTAAATAAAATATAATAATCTATAGAATTACCTAATTAATTCTAGAGTTGAAAAATCAGGCGGTAGTTAACCACGAAAGTTTTTAAGAAGATATTTGTCGGAAGTTAATAATAACAATTAATATAGAATAATTAGTAAATGCAAGCCAACAATAGTAGGAAACAAATGACAACAGGATTTAGCAAGCTTTAAAATCAAATTTTCTACTTAAGAGAACCAAAATAGAGCCAATAATAATTTCCTTACTTGTCTCTTCTTTCGAGCATCTTACACATAAAAGTCTCATTATTTTTTTCATTGTAGATGTAACTGCATATATTGCTTTGTAAATTGTTGGTATCTATAGTCCGATATAATTCCTCTATAAGAAAGTCACAAAAAGGAGAAGTCAACAATACTTCTCTCAAATTCAAGAAAAATGAAAAATGAGAAATTCAAATGAATAACTTACATGAATAGTGTGTGTCTTGCCACTACTTGTAATATCATAAACAAAAATTATGTCTCCATAATCATCATAGATTTTGTCAATGATAGTGAACTAAAAGATTCAACCAACTGTACTTAAATTAATGAAAATACTTCACCCCAAGGACATAACTCCATGGAGTTTAGACAGTAGCCTAGTTCTACAAGTACATAGGGCAGATGTCTTAACTATTACCAATGATGAACACATTATACCAATTTTGCCTAAATTTAATCATATAAAAATTCTCAACGTATTTCATATTATAATGTCAAATTAAACACACGTAAATTTGAGCAACTTTATAATATTGGATTCACATTTTATATAATTATAAAATTAAACCATACAATGATTATAAAGTGTTACCTTTTGTGAAAATTAAATCACGAGAAAAAAAGACCACAATCAGAAACCACAAAAACAAACCTCGAACTCAATTACTGTTTATGAGTGAAAACAAATATAATGTGAGGATGGCTTTTTTTTTTAATCTTTTGAACCTCGTGTGTATGTTGGTGATTGGAAAGTTGGGGTGATGTTTTTTTCTTTTTGCTGCCTTTGGGTTGTATTGCTGATTGTGTATATTAGTTGTAGGAATTGGATGTAAGGTGAGGTGGGTAGTGGTGTGAGAGAGTGGGGGTAGTGTAGGTATAGTGGGGAGGATAATGGGTAGTTTAAGATTATTATTACTATTATTATTATTATTACTATTACTATTATTGTTATTACTATTATAATTATTATTATTATTATTATTGTTATTATTGTTATTATTATTATTATTATTATTATTATTATTATTATTATTATTATTATTATTATTATTATTATTATTATTATTATTATTATTATTATTATTATTATTATTATTATTATTATTATTATTATTATTATTATTATTATTATTATTATTATTATTATTATTATTATTATTATTATTATTATTATTATTATTATTATTATTATTATTATTATTATTATTATTATTATTATATTATTATTATTATTATTATTATTATTATTATTATTATTATTATTATTATTATTATTATTATTATTATTATTACTATTATTAGTATTATTATTATTACTATTATTGTTATTATTATTATAATTATTATTATTATTATTATTATTATTATTATAATTATTATAATTATTATAATTATTATAATTATTATTATTATTATTATTATTATTATTATTATTATTATTATTATTCTTATTATTATTATTATTATTATTATTATTATTATTATTATTATTATTATTATTGTTATTATTATTATAATTATTATTATTATTGTTATTATTATTATTATTATTATTATTATTATTATTATTATTATTATTATTGTTATTCTTATTATTATTATTATAATTATTATAATTATTATAATTATTATAATTATTATTATTATTATTATTCTTATTGCTATTATTATTATTATTATTATTATTATTATTACTATTATTATTATTATTACTATTATTATTATTATTACTATTATTATTATTATTATTATTATTATTATTATTATTATTATTATTATTATTATTATTATTATTATTATTATTGCTATACATATATATATGAAAAATTAAATATACTATTTTTTACTAATAAAAAATATAAGAAAAATTAAATAGTTAATCGAAAAATATAATTAATAAACACTAACTTATTTATTTAAAATAAAACATATATTTTTGTAAATTTATTTTCTTTTGATTAAAAATAAAAATTTGCCTAAAACATGACTTTATTTTTTTTGTATTCAAATATTTTAAAATAAACTTACTACAATAAGATAAAAATTAAAATATTTAATTTAGATTTATAATAAATATTTAAGGAATAAAAATGGTGTAAAACTTTATGTTCGATCAAAAATTACGTGTCTACAAAGATTATAGTAAATGACGTGCAAAGGGTTTTATATCTTTTTTTGTGGCTAAATCAAAAGACAACCTTATTTTTGAAAAATAAAAGAATAATAGAATTGTATTGATTTTAGAAAATAAAAATTGGTGTTATTTTTTTCAAATTAAACACGGCCATAAAGTCCCAACTAAAAAAAAAGAAGCTGTCTTATAAATTATAATGTTATCTTAGCTTTTTTGGTTATAATTATCGTTACTTTTGAGCAAAACAAAACCTCAACTCCGTAAAACTCTTATTTTGGTTATAGAGTCCCAACACAAATCTTACTTTGAATTCAATTGAATATTTATTAACATTGATATAGCATTAACATAATAATTTTAAGGATAAACTACTTTATTAGATATACATCACTATCATATATACTAATTTTACCTCTAATTTCAAACTATTACATATCTTATCACTTTTAATATTTCTTATCATATATTATTGAAGATACAATGATTACTCATAATTCATAAAACTAGGACTGATATTATCTTTACATTTAAAATCCAAAGTTAGTGTTTTAATTAAAATCAAATATCTTTCTGAGAGAAAGAGTATGAGTTAGGGTAAAACTCTAACTCTAACTCTTCCTCTTCCTCTTCCTCTTGATCACTCAAAATTTACTGACAAGAAACACTCTATTAAAATGGATGTTCTACGGCTTGTATCAATATAATAACTTTCATTTTCATTATTTGAAATATTGCATTTAGTATAAGGTTAATAATTTTTTTAAAAGGTTGTTCTTTTTATCATAATATATTAATTAACGTGATTCATACGTGCAAAACATGTACTCTAAACTAGAATTATTAAAAATGAGAACAAAAAAAGTTGAAATACCATAATAACCCTATAAAGTTGAGTTATTACAATATATATGTCAAAGGTGGATTGGGATGTCACCCGTATACTTAATGAAAATGTAATAAATAAAATAACCAATGTAATTAAATAACAATAAAAATGTGTTATCTCTACAAAATTAATAAAGAGAAATGTAAAATCACTAAATTACCATATGCAATCTATCGAATACTCGACCAAAATGAAAAGAAAAGTACTTTTTGTCTTGGAATACTTAAAATGTTTCGAATAAATAATAACACTTATTATTTCCATCCAAATTAATGAAACGTTATGAAATTTCAAGTAGTAAGGTGTATGTATCCATGATAAATAGTATCACTTATTATGGCTTGACAAATGTTATTTATATTTATCGATGACGGCACATAATATATATATATATATATATAAAATTAAATTTCTGATTTTATTAAAAGAAATCTAATAATCGGTTCGATTTGATCAACAAATCGATTTTTTAAGAAAAACATCGATATCCATAACTATAGTACTTCATCATAATATGTTTGAAGTCTTAATTGGTTAATTTCTTTCATTTGTGATTTCATTTTTAGTTTATTTCAATTTTACATTGATGGAAAAAGTTAATACAAATCCATGAAAATTTTCGCACATTTGCAATAAATATTAGTGATCTAGTGGTAGAATAGTACCCACTCACGATACTAATAACCTGGATTGTATTTTCCAAATGATGCATTTTATAATTGCGTAATATAAGAAAATTGATGGTGATTTTGTAATTTTTACAAAATCGATCGAATTCATTGGTTTTAATTTTCCCCTCGCTAATTAACGAATTGACTTTTTCTATTTCTTATGAAGCACTTGTATTAATCTTTTTGTCAATTGTCACTAGTAATTTGAACAATTGTAGCAAAAAAAATTGCCTTTAACTATGAATTATTTTCGTGGAAAATAGTTGACTTATTTACTACAGATTTTAAGTCGTCGCTATTTAACACCTAAAATATTTTGTGACAATTTTTTGTTGTCACTAAATCACATGTTGATTAGAGACAATAAAGTCATTGTCACCAATTGTTTATATTATTAATGACAAAAATAAATGTCACAGATAAATCAAAATTTCATAGCTAAAACATATAATATTTAACTACGAACTCTAATTTGTCGATAATGTAACAACATATTTTTTGAGACGGTTTTTTTTTTGTGTCCAAAAATTAATGTATTTTAAGACAAAAAATAGTTTGTCACGAATTAGATACATCATTACTGACAAAATAATGCATCACCGATAACTTTAAATTCGTGACTAACACTACTCAAAAAATGACGCCAATTCATCTTTTGGTGAGAAACTTTTGTTGACAAAACTTTGCTACAAATTTTTATGTTTTGTCACTAAAAGTATGCGTTTCATATATTTAAGCATGAAAAGTAATTTTTGTCACTAAAAATGAACAATTAGTGACAAATTTCATGTCGTAGTTAATACTTTCGTAGCTATATATCATATTTGTTGTAGTGATATTCAACAAAGTTTTGAGATTCAGTAAACTGTTTTTAAATGTTTCTTTCAATTTGATGTTTATGTATGCTTGAGTTAGTTTTCCGCTTGTAGTCAGCCAGGATGAGGGTTCGCTTGCGGACCAACAATTATTCTCGAGTATCGGCCACGTCCAGGGTGTAGGCTCGGATTATGACATATTCCACATATGGGAGGGGTCATGTCAAACCCCCCGTGTACCACCTAAGAAGATACCTTGGGTGGTTTGATTGTAATAATTATTATTTTAAAAAAAAGACTAGTAGATCGATAAAAAAACAATTTAATTTGGATGTTCAAATAAACCCATAAATGGTTTAATCAAAGGTCAAAACAAGAGTTTAGCGATAATGTCAAAACACAAACCCTAAAATAAAATACTTTGCAACAAGTCTTGATAAGTACCACATGACCATGATTTGTTTTTTTGAAAATAGTGTAAAGCAGTTAAACTCAGAGTTGTATTTACAACAACAACTTGGTTTCCACGAGTCCCTTTTACGGATTGTAGATATTTCTACGACCCGTAGGTGGTCTCATAAACTTTAGACCCGAGAATCAATTTTCAAGAGCATTGTTCCACAGACCCACTTACGGTCCGTAGACACCTCTACGGTGGTAGATGCCTTTCGTGGCACCAGACTGTAGAAAATTTGCAAGGTCTGATTTGAGGTAGAATTTTCGGGGTGTTACATTGGTGACCTTTTTATATTGATATTCTTTTTCAATTTTGTTGTTTGAATATGTTTACAAAATTGAGTAAAGTAAAAAACAATACTACTAAAGAAATATCACTTTTTCCCGTATTTAAAATTTAAATGTATTTTGAAATGTTTCAATGATGTATAGTCATTTTGGTCTAAAAACAATTAGCTCTATGACAATATATATTAATCATTTAAAAACACTTATCCAATATTTTTTCAATTATAATTATTTACTAAAAAAATTTAATTTAGTAATATTAATTCTATTTTACAACATCGTATAGTATATTATATGATACACATGTGCAACGCACGTGCCGTGATTATATTAAAAGTAAGAACTCCAACAATACAATAATTATAACTGAGTAATGCACTATGGGGGGGGGGGGGGAGGAGGAGAAAGCATATTTAAGTGGTGTAAATAAGAGATTTTAAGAGTGATTTTTTTTATTTTTACATATTACAATTAATTTTAAAATCAGAAAAAAATTTAAAAATAGAAAAAAATAAATTTAATTGGAGGCCAAAGAGAATTGTTTGATCACCTTATCTATATCTAGATTTATATTATAAATAATTATATGTGTTTTACGGATGTTGATATGACAACTTTCAGTAGTAATCATAAGAAAATTTACATCCACTATTCATAGATAACTATTTATTTAATTTTTTTATTTAATAATATTGACATTATTTTTAAAAATAGTGTAGTACATGGTTTGATATTCATGTGCGTTCAAAACTAGTACTTATATATATATATATGAAAAAATCAAAGCGCTTATATGAAAAGATAGTTTGTCATTGCAGATTGAGTTTTGACGAGTTTGATGGATATCAATACTGAACAAACAAATCCTTAGAGAACAGTGGTAAAAGGCTTATTAAGACTGAGATACATATATATTTGTCATTGCAGATTCTGTTTTGACAAGCTTGATGAATATCAATACTGAACAAACAAATCCTTCGATAACAATAGTAAAAGTCTTATTAAGACCGAGATACATACATATATAGGGGCAATTCAAAGTGCTTATATGAAAAAATATTTGTAACAATCTTCTGTAAATTATAAATTTCAAATTTGGATGAACAAATTAAGAAACTATTTGAGGGGTTTTAGTAAAAAACATTGCACCTATAAGATCACTTATAGCATAAAAATTGTTATATTATATAGATTGTGGTAATTTAAATGTGTCATGATTTCGTTCTTATCTGGGTAGTAACTAAACTCCTATAAGAAAAGATATAGATAATACAAAATTAATTGACTTTTGTTGAATTTGGTGTTAGATTTTTAATTTCAAGATATTTTTTCAAACTAGTTTCTGGACATGTGCACTACATGTGTAGGCCGTTTGAAAATATATTTTGCTATCTAACAATAACAATTTTTTCCTTGCATATATTTTTTATTAGAAATTTTTAGGGGTTATAAAATATAATTAAAAAGACTACTTATCTCCCAGAGATATGATAATGTTTGTCATAAGCATCGATTTTATTTTTTAAGACTTATGCACATCATGTCTTGTCTATATGAATTTTTCTCATTGTAATTGGATGAACCGTACATTTAGTGTAAATTATTCAATATTTTTAATCAGTTAATGTGATTAATACATCTAAGCATTGGATATGTAATTAAGATAGAATAACAGCTCCCGTTCTTAGAAGAAAATGATATTTCCAAGGCAAGTGTGAAAGTTTTAATATAGACGACATGAAAAATATTTGCACTAATGTTATCTTAAACTTTTGTATTAAAATTATGTTACTCATAAAAAAAAAATTGCTATAGAAAACTGCAACACCCCAGAAATTTTTTGAGCTAAGACTTGAACCATCCTTCTTAGTGAGTAAGTTTTTACCAAGGAATTTAAAATTTTCCCAAGTGTTCAAGTCACTAGATGTAGCACATTGTGTTCGAAAAAGAACTAGAGAGAATTCATTCAAGTCATTCCTAAGTTCCTTTAAGTTTTGGATCAACTTCAAACGACCATAACCTTCAGTACAAGATGAATTAGGTGGCCCATAAGATATCAAATGAAAGGTCTTTGAATTATCTTTCCAACACAACCGAGTTTGCTAATTTTTGAGCTCGCATGAGGGAGATATATCCGTTTGAAGTCAGGCTGTCTATTGAAGGAAAGTTACCCGGATTTAAGAGCGGTATTTTAGTAATTAAATAGGGGTCTATTTACACAATCAAAATTCACGCTAGGGTTTTATAGAAGAGAAAAGAGGAGAAAGGTCAAGGTTTCATTGCGGATTTCGCCAAGAGTTTGATACCTAAGAGGTATGTAAGCTTCCATAATATTTTATAGTAAGTGAGAATGTATCTGGTTAAGTATTGATTTATGCATTTATTCAGATTAATAGAATATGAAATATTATTATTAATTGAAAGGCAAATTTAATTAAGTGAAAGGATAAAATGGTAAAATAACACGTTTATCCCATACGAATATATGCATTTAAGTTACAAATCATAAGTGAAATGATTTTCATATATAAATAGGAGATGGTTTATGAAGTAACTATATAGTAACTATATAGTAAGGATGATAATTTTTTTAAAAGGGAGATATTATACGATGTGATTAAATATATGTTTCTCTGTACAAATAAAATATGCATCTTAATAAAATTATAATCTCCTTTTTGTAATTACATATAAGAAGTTTTAGTGGGGAATGAAATTTAATATTTTTTTGTAAGTAGTATAGAGATTCGAACAACATATGTCTTCTTATGATGGCTAGTAAATCATTATGAATTTTATGGAATTTATCTACAAAGAAATATGTATAATAGTATCATGGTTAGTTCAGTCATAATAAAATCACTCTATAAGCAAATAAGAAGAACAATTTCAAATTCATGTTCCATATTACATAAAATTTGCTAAAAAATTTAATAAATGCTAAAACTTCTTTTTCTGAACAAAATACCTAAAGCAATAAGTTTTAAAATTTCATAGAAAAATAAACTTTTAGTTACACAATATAACGAAGATGCAAATTAATGCATCAATAATATTGCGTCTTCTCTTCTTTTTGCTTCAACATTTTCTTCAATTCTTCCTCTTCCGAATTGAGAGTATGTTGTTACAAATGACATATGAATTGATTTTCATTTCATATATAATAAGAGATTGTTTATGAAGTAACTATAGTAAGAATGATAATTTATAAAAATGAACATCCAATTCACAAATTATCAGTTATTCAATTACTACAGTAATACCCAACCCAACTTGTTGTAAAGAATAAAAATCTTAAATCTCTAAAAAATAAAAATTACATCACAAGCACGTAGATGAATGTCATCTTATACAAAAAATTGTTCTTTCTTATATACAATCGATTAACCAAGAAAGAATTGGTACATCGATTTGTGCACCGTCCTTCAATTGAAAATAAATAAATAAAAATTAAACAAAAAGTTATAACATTACATGTTGACTTTGTTTTTATGTACCTTTTTGAAGAATTCATTGAATATACCAAAATACTACAAGCAACCTTCAAGTTGTTACAATTCCAGCCAAAAGTACCTATAAAAACATAAAAGAAAACAACTTATATAAATGACCGAACAAAAGTATCTTTTATTATAAAGAAGAATCAAATTAGGATGAATACACTTAGTAGAAATATGACCATCTAAGTGAATCATTATAGATGAAACTTGTATGTATTATTTTTTTAATTAATGACACATGTTCAAATTCTTTACTTCAATATCAAACAATAGAGTTTACTTAGAAGAGAAAATGTAGCTATTTTAGAAGAAAAAAATCTGGTTAAATTGTTTTTATCAATCATAACTTTTCAAATTTTTCCGTTATGAGATTCATAATTATAATTAAAAGCAATATCAATATACTCATTTATCCAAAAAATAATAATTTAATTGTTAAAGGGCTTAAGGACTTCAAATTCTACCATTACTTAATTATAATAATTTATTTTAATTAAATAATTAATAAAATTTTAATTTAGTAGAAGGGTAAAATGATAATCTAACTTTTCACTTTGGAGCTTCCCACTTATAATAATATACAATGATGATATGATATGATGATATCTTTATGAATATTGAGATTTCGTAATGTTAATAAAAAGTTTTGTATTAGAAATTTTTTTTTTAGGTGTGAAAGCTCTCAAATGGTTAATGAAAATTAACTTTCTTGATTGACGTTGTTTATAAATATTATTTACTTCTCACAATTATGATAAATCACAATTTGCATTGCAATATTAGTCATTAACTTCTGAGAGTTACGAGATTTAATTGAAAATTACTTCATCCGTTTCAATTAATATGAAGTTGTTTGATTGGTCAAGGAATTTAAAACTAAAGGAAGATTGTAATTGATGTAGTGAAAATGATAGCAATTAATAGTTAACGATCGTGGCACAACATGTAGTTGACAAATAATTACTTGTTTATTGAAATTTCTTTTATCCGACAATCATAAGAAATAAATAATATTTTTTTAATCCTAACCCATAAGTAGATAAGTCAATCTTTCACCCAACAAGACAATAAATAATAAAGCAGAGAAGAGTAAAATAATAGAGTAATAAGTTTTATATCAAGCTTTCATAAAACATATATAAAGTGATCAACATGGGTTGTGGTGCACTGGTGGGAGTGCTTCACCCTTAACCAGAGGTCTCGGGTTTGATCCCTGGGTATGGAGAAAATCCTGTTGGGAGCACCACCCTCGAATGGGCACTGCAGAGCGCGATCCGTATTTAGTTGGAGCTCCAATGTGGACTTCAGACATAGGGTGGGAAACCATCTAAGACGAATGCAAAAACATCTAAGACGAACTATAATTGTTCAACAAAACTATTTAGATATCTAAAAGACTATTAAATAAGATAGCGATCCTTCACTTATTATACCTACTGAAGATATTGGTATTAAGGACAACCTATCTTATGAGGAGGTACCCGTTGAGATACTTAATCGTCAGGTTCACAAGTTGATAGCCAAGGAAGTAGCATCAATCAAGGTCTTATGGAAGAATCAATTTGTTGAGGAAGTTACTTGGGAAGCTGAGGAGGATATGAACAAGTTATACCCACATCTCTTTAAGTCCGAAGAGTCTGTTCTTGGTACTTTTTAAATTGAAATGTTGTGTTAATTTTCAAATTGGGTGTTTGAGCTGGGTGTTAGATGTTGCCACCCTTAGTCTACTAAGAGTAATCTCATTCGAGGACAAATGTTCTCAAGGGGGATATATTGTAACATCCCGCCTTAGAAAGAGCTAAATTTAGAAAGAACTAATTTGAAAAGAGCTAATTTGAGATTTGTTCAAGTTAAGCTTAAGTTGTGAGGTTTGGGTCAACTTCAAATGATTATAACTTTTAGTACATGATGTGTTATGTGGCCCATAAGATATGAAATGAAAGGTCCTTGAATCGTCTTTCCAATGCCATCGAGTTTGCTAAATTTCAAGTTCGGATGAGAGAGATATGCCTGTTTGAATTAAGCCTATCCAGTTAATGAAATTTACCCGAATTAATGAGGGGTATTTTGGTCTTTTCCGTACCCCATGAGCTTTATACATTTTTAGTAATATTTTTGGGGTCTAAACTGATTTGGGTCAGTTTTTACAACTCTAAATTACGATTAGGGTTTTGAGAAGAGTTCAAGGGGAGAGGTTCAAGGCGTTCGTCAAGATTCTTGATATTTGTCGAGGGATTTCACCAAATTAAGGTATGTAAGCTTTCATTGTTTTGGGTTCGTTCACCTACACACCAATAATGTAAATTACATCCTTAATTTCATTGTTGAGGTTAAATGATTTGAATTCTTGATGATTGTTCTTGAGGTTTTGTTCTTCATGCTTTGCTTACCGAGTTTGATGAATTCTTAAAGTGAGGACTTCGATCTTTAAGGGTTGTTCTTGAGGTAAAGAGAATAGATTCTCATGTACTTGTATTGAGTAAATTAATCTAAGGAAAATTTGAGGAAACCTAGCCGAATTAGGGTCAGAAAATGAGAAGAAAATATTCATCGGATTGATCTAGGGAAAGGCTGGTGTGGCGAGCCCCAGATGCGCCAGAAGGTCTGGCGTGGCCCGCCAGCAGTGCGCCAGGGTCGCCTCCCCCCACCCTTGTTTCGTCGTTTGCTCCGTCTAAGTTCTTTTAAGGTGTACCTTTACTCCTTTATGATTCTAACTACTCTAAAATACATGTAAACTGTAACATCTCGCAAATTGAAATAACTAGGAAGAAGTTAAAGAATTGGAAATAGTCATTTTTGGAAAGAATATAAAATCTGGAAAATTTGTCAAGTTTGCTAAGTTGGATTTTTGGTCAACTTCAAACGAACATAAATCCTAACCCAGGATGAGTTAGGTGTGGTTCCAGATATCGTAGGAAAGATCGTGGAATATTCTTTCCAACGTCGCCAAGTTTGCACGATTCCGAGTTCGTATGAGTGAGATATTCCCATTTGAAGTTGGGCTGTTCAAATAAGGAAATGTCCAATCCGGATTTTAGAAGGGTAGTTTGGTCTTTTCCTTACCTAATTATTTTATTTCGTTTTTGGGTAATTAATTGGGGTCTAAACTGATCTTAGTCAGTTTACGCTTTTGGAAAAAGAGTTAGGGCTTTAGAGAGGAGAAAAGAAGAGGAGAAAAGAGAAAAGCAAGGAAATCGTCAAGTTCTTGAAGCTAAGATCATGGATTTCGTCAAGGGGCGATCCCTACGAGGTATGTGAGATCACATAGCGTTGGGTTAGTTCACCCACGCGCCAAGCATGTTTAATTCAATGTATTTTCTTTCTAAAAGGATTGAGAATTTGATGTTCTTGATAGTTGTTCTTGAATTGATTTCGTTCTTGAATATGAGTTGGGATTAATGAGTTTTCTTGATGTTAAAGTGTTGTTTCCTTGATTTGTTTGGGTAAGATTTTGTGTATATGATTTGGGTACATGAATCTAAACTGAATTTGAGAAAAATAATCAGATTAATACGATTTATGATCAGAAAATGAGATCAAAAGTTTGTCAGAATTTTGCCTGAAGGGAGGCTGGCGCGACGCGCTCCCGTAGTGCCTGCGGGGATGGCGCGGCGCGCCAGCAGTGCGTCTGAAATGATCCCCAGAAAGTTGGGACTAGCGCGGTGCCCCAAGGACGCGCCCGAATCATCGTTTTTCACCAGGTTTTCATCGTTTAGCCCGTTAAAGTCCTTCTAAAGTGTACTAACACATACTATTGATTCTAACTACTCTAAATGACTTCTAAACATCTAGAAATCATCCAGAAACAAGAATCATAACCTTGATTCCAAAAATTCAAATTCAAGGAATGTTAAAGAGCCAAGTCTAGGAATTTCTTAGAGTTTTCTCAAGAAGTCTTTCACAAGCGTTTTAACTTTGTTTTAAGACTTAAGTTTCAAGTTAAGCAAAGAGTAAAGAGTTGAGTTCATTTTTCTCAAAAAGTTATAAGGGAACTAAGTATTCCCAAAAGTTTAAAATATTTTCACATTTGAACAAGAAAAGGGAAACATCGATTTCCAAGAGAGCTTTTAAGCTAAGTTTTGAGAAATTATCTCAAACCAAAGAAAGAAGTTTTGTTTTAAAACATATGAGCTAAGTATATTTTGGGAGTAGTATTGAGCACCGATATGGGGACGTGAGTTCATAATAACTCAACTCTCCATAAACCATGTAGCCATCATGGGTAGTAACATATCATACTTTTAGATGACTCCTTAAGTGCTTTTTAGCATAGACTAGTGGATCCACTTAGTTAAGGCGTTCTATATGACGACAAAGTATAGGACAGTTCTGGCAGCGTGGGCAAGACGGTGTATCACCACTTAGGCTCATAGTGGTGGTTGTCGTTTAGAGAATCTCCCACATAAACTATATTACTTTATTATTCAAGTATCATTGAGTTTGTTATTGCATTTCTTTAACAAACTAAGTTGCTTTCTACTATTTTAAAAGATTTTTGTACATTGCATGTGTTTTATTGCTTTATATTGAGTTAAGTTATTCAGGAGTTGAGTAAAGCCAAGGTAAGTGTTTCTTTCAAATTCTTTTCAAGCTTAAGTTATCTTTAGCATTCCAACTCGCATACTCGTACATTCAATGTACTGATGCCAGTTAGCCTGCATCATCTTATGATGCAGACGCAGGTAACCAAGATCAACATCCAGCACCTCGTTGATCTAGTTGAGCACTCAAGTTAGTTGGTGATCCTCCTTGCATTCCATAGGACTCTTTTTATCATTTACTTTCAGTAGTTCATTGTTAGGATGATCGGCGGTCTGGTCCCGACATCTCTCTTTGTTTTAGAGGCTTCATAGACATATAGTTATAGTCTTTAGTCTTATTTATTTCACTTGTGTACGTTTATGACTTGAGTTGCCATTTTGGCTAAGTTGTTATTTCGTAAGTCTTTGCATGAGTTGTATTTCTTATATTTAAGTCTTTTGCTGAGTAAGTAAGCCAGGAAAAAGGTTCGCTTGGGGCCAGTAATGGTTCTTGTGTGCTATCCACGTCCGGGGTGTAGGTTCGGGGCGTGACAAACTTGGTATCAGAGCATAGAGTTAAAGAGTCCTAGAGAGTTTATGAAGCCGTGTATGTAGAGTCCTAGTTATTGGTGTGAAGCGCACCACATCTATAATTAGGAGGCTGCAAAACTTAGGAAATTATCTCACTTCTTTCATACTCATTTCGTGCGTTAGAGTTCGATCTCTAAGAAGTTTCCCTCTAATTTGTGTTTCTGTGTGTTTTTTCAGTTAATCATGCCTTCACGAAGAGCTGTCAAAGGTCATCCTGCTAGGTGTAATGTTGAGCAGCAAGAGTTACCAAATGCACCTGAAGTGCAACCTCAAGGGGAAGTCACTAATGTTGAGTTCAGAGAAGCAATAAGGATGCTAAGTCAAGCTGTGACTAATCAGGTTGGGAAACAAAGAGGGGCTCGACAAGAAGAGGCAGACACTTCAAGGATTTGCGAGTTCCTGAGGATGAACCCTCCAAACTTCACTGGTTCGAGCACTACAGAGGATCCAGAGAACTTTATTGAGGAGCTGAAGAGGGTATTTGATGTTATGCACGTTGCCGTTGTTGAGCGAGTAGAGCTAGTTGCAAATCAATTGAAGGATGTTGCTAGGACTTGATTCGATAAATGGAAGAAGAACCGAGCTGAGGATGAACCGCCTGCAAGTTGGGCTTGTTTTGAGGAGGCCTTCTTGGGGCATTTATTCCCCTGAGAACTAAAATAGGCAAAGGTACGAGAGTTTCTTACCCTTAAGCAAGATTCCCTAATTGTTCATGAGTATGGGTTGAAGTTCACCCAACAATCCCGCTATGCTTCGGAGATGGTTGCAGATATGAGGAGTAGAATGAGTCTATTTGTTGCTGGGTTGTCCTATCTATCAAGAAAAGAGGGTAGGGCATCGATGCTAATTGGGGACATGGATATATCGAGGTTAATGGTTTATGTGCAGCAGATTGAGGAAGAGAAGCCGAGGGACAGGGAAGAGTTTAGAAACAAGAAGGCTAAGACAGGGAATGAGTCCGGGCAGCAGAAAAGTAATGTGAACCGTTCGTCCTTTCAGCAAAAGCAAAAGGGACCTGCTCCATCATCTGCTGGTGCACCTGCACCCAGAAACGAAGGTGAGTATAATGGTCAGAATTCGCAGAACTTCAGAGCTAGACCTGTGCAGTCTCAGGGTAGTGTGGCACAAGGAGGTAACTGGGATCCTACATGTGCTAAGTGTGGTAGAACCCACCAGGTAAGTGTCGCGATGGCCGACTAGGTTGTTTCAAGGGTGGGCAAGAGGGTCACTTCATGAAAGAGTGTCCTAAAAATCGGCAAGGTAGTTGAAATCAGGGCAATAGAGCCCAATCTTCATTGGTTGCTACACCAGATAAGGTTGCACCTAAAGGAGCTACATCCGGTACGGGCGGAGGAACAAACCGCCTCTATGCGATCACTAGTCGTCAAGAGCAAGAGAACTCTCTAGATGTCGTGACTGGTATGATCAAGTCTTTTCTCTTGATGTTTATTCATTGCTAGACCCAGGAGCAAGTTTATCTTTTGTGACTCCTTATGTTGCAAATAATTTTGATGTTCTTCTTGAGAAAATTTGTGAACCCTTCTGTGTTTCTACACCTATTGGGTAGTCTATTCTAGCTGAGCGAGTATATCGTGATTGTGTCATTTCCATCAATCATAAAAACACCATGGCTGATTTAGTTGAGTTAGACATGGTGGATTTTGATGTCATTCTAGGTATGGACTGGCTTCATGCCTATTATGCATCAATAGATTGTAGAACTCGAGTTGTCATTTTCCAGATTCCTCATGCGATGACCAGTCAGGTTGTTTCACTTGTGGGCAAGAGGGTCACTTCATGAAAGAGTGTCCTAAGAATCGGCAAGGTAGTGGAAATCAGGGCAATAGAGCCCAATTTTCATCAGTTGCTCCACCAGATAGGGCTGCACCTAAAGGAGCTACATCCGGTACGGGCGGAGGAACAAACCGCCTCTATGCGATCACTAGTCGTCAAGAGCAAGAGAACTCTCTAGATGTCGTGACTGGTATGATCAAGTCTTTTCTCTTGATGTTTATTCATTGCTAGACCCAGGAGCAAGTTTATCTTTTGTGACTCCTTATGTTGCAAATAATTTTGATGTTCTTCTTGAGAAAATTTGTGAACCCTTCTGTGTTTCTACACCTATTGGGTAGTCTATTCTAGCTGAGCGAGTATATCGTGATTGTGTCATTTCCATCAATCATAAAAACACCATGGCTGATTTAGTTGAGTTAGACATGGTGGATTTTGATGTCATTCTAGGTATGGACTGGCTTCATGCCTGTTATGCATTAATAGATTGTAGAACTAGAGTTGTCAAGTTCCAGGTTCCTAATGAGCCAGTCATAGAGTGTAGTAGTAGTTCAGCAGTGCCTAAGGGTCGTTTCATTTCGTACCTTAAGGAGAGAAAGTTAGTTTCTAAGGGTTGTGTCTATCACTTAGTCCGAGTTAATGACTCTACTAGTGTTGAGATACCTTACATTCAGTCAGTTCCAATAGTAAAAGAGTTTCTAGATGTCTTTCCAGATGATCTACCTGGAGTCCCTCCTTAGAGAGAAATGGACTTCGGCATAGAAATTCTTCTAGATACTCATCCTATCTCTATTCCGCCATATAGAATGGCACCAGTAGAGTTGAAAGAGCTTAAAGAACAATTGAAAGATCTCCTTGATAAGGGTTTCATTCACCCAAGTGTCTCACCTTGGGGAGCTTCGATCTTATTTGTGAGAAAGAAAGATTGTTCCCTTAGGATGTGTATAGATTACCACCATTTGAACAAGGTTACCATGAAGAACAAGTATCCTCTTTCGAGAATTGATGATCTTTTCGATAAGCTTCAGGGTGTTTCTTGTTTTTCTAAGATAGACCTCAAATCTGGCTACCATCAGTTGAAAGTAAGGGAGTGTGATATTCCCAAGACAACATTCAGGACCCGTTATGGTCACTATGTGTTTTTGGTCATGTCGTTCGGTTTAACTAATGCACCTGCTACGTTCATGGACCTTATGAATAGAGTATTCAAACCTTATTTAGATATGTTTATTATCGTCTTCATTAATGACATTCTAATCTATTCAAGGAATGAAGAAGATCATGCTAGTCATCTCAGAATAGTTCTTCAAACTTTGAAAGATAAGGAGTTATCTACTAAGTTCTCTAAATGTGAGTTTTGGCTTGAGTCTGTGGCATTCCTGGCCACATAGTTTCCGGTGATGGAATTAGAGTTGATACCCAAAAGATAAAGGCAGTGCAGAATTGGCCTAGACCCACATCTCCAACTTATATTAAGAGTTTCTTGGGTTTGACTGGATATTATAAAAGGTTCGTAGAGGGGTTCTCGTCTATTTCGTCTCCTTTGACCATGTTGACTCAGAAAACAGTGAAGTTTCAATGGTCCGAAGCTTGTGAGAAAAGCTTTCAGGAATTGAAAAATAGGTTGACTACTTCCCCAGTTTTGACCTTATCAGAAGGTACCCAAGGTTTTGTGGTGTACTATGATACATCTAGAGTTGGTTTGGGTTGCGTATTAATGCAGAATGGAAAGGTTATAGCTTATGCCTCCAGACAATTGAAAGTTCATGAGAAGAACTACCTAACCCGTGACTTCGAGTTGGCTGCCGTAGTATTTGCTTTGAAAATATGGTGCCATTATCTTTATGGTGTGCATGTGGATGTTTTCACCGATCATAAGAGTCTTCAGTATGTGTTTACTCAGAAAGAGCTTAATCTCAGACAAAGGAGGTGGTTAGAATTACTCAAGGATTATGACATGAGTATTCTTTACCATCTAGGTAAGGCTAATGCTGTTGTTGATTCCTTAAGCAGGTTGTCTGTGGTTAGTACCGCCCATGTTGAGGAAGAAAAAGAGATTTAGCAAAAGATGTTCATAGACTTGCACGCCTGTAGTCCGACTGATGGATTCCACAGAAGGAGGAGTGGTTGTGATGAATGGGGCTGAATCATCATTAGTGTCAGAAGTAAAAGAGAAGCAACACCAAGATCCCATTTTTCTTGAATTGAAGGCAAATGTTCATAAGCAAAAGGTATTGCCTTTTGAATAAGGGGGAGATAGTGTATTGAGGTATCAAGGCAGATTGTGTGTACCAAGGGTGGATGAACTCCAAGAGAGGATCATGGAGGAAGCTCATAGCTCCACATATTCAATTCATCCGGGTTCCACAAAGATGTATCGCGATTTGAGAGAATTTTATTGGTGGAGTAGCATGAGGAAGGGCATTGGAAAGTTTGTGGCTAAGTGTCTGAATTGTCAATAAGTTAAATTAGAGCATCAAAGGCCCAGTGGTTTGGCTCAGAATATAGAACTTCCGGAATGGAAGTGGGAGATGATTAATATGGATTTCATCACAGGTTTGCCAAGGTCTCATAGGCAGCATGATTCGATATGGGTGATTATTGATAGAATGACAAAATCAACCCACTTTTTGCCGGTAAAGACTACCCATATAGCAGAGGATTATGCTAAGTTGTATATTTAAGAGGTGGTAAGACCTCATGGGGTTCCAGTTTCTATTATTTCAGTAGAGGTGCACAATTTACTGCACAGTTCTGAAAATCTTTTCAGAAAAGTTTGGGTTCAAAAGTGAACTTGAGTACTGCTTTTCATCCTCAGACTGATGTGCAAGCAAAGCATACTATTTAGACCTTAGAGGATATGTTGAGGGAGTGCGTGATCGATTTCAGAGGTAATTGGGATGATCACCTACCTTTCATTGAGTTTGCTTACAACAATAGTTACCACTCTAGCATCTAAATGGCTCCTTATGAAGCTCTTTATGGGAGAAGATGCAGATCTCCTATTGGATGATTTGAAGTTGGTGAAGCTGGATTGATAGGACCAGATTTAGTTCATCAAGCTATGGAGAAGGTGAAAGTGATTCATGAGAGGTTGAAAATGGCGCAGAGTCGTCAGAAATCTACAATGATGTTAGAAGAAGGGAGTTAGAGTTTGAAGTAGATTATTGGGTCTACTTGAAAGTTTCACCAATGAAGGGTGTTATGAGATTTGGTAAGAAGGGGAAGCTAAGTCCCCGATATATTGGTCCTTACAGAATTTCCAAGAGAATTGGAAAAATAGCTTATGAGTTAGAGCTACCCCAAGAGTTAGCAGCGGTTCATCCAATATTTCACATCTCCATGTTGAAGAAGTGCATGGGAAATCCTTCATTGATCATACCAACTGAAGATATTAGGATCAAGGATAGCTTATCTTATAAAGAGATTCATGTTCAGATTCTAGATTGCCAAGTTCGCAAGTTGAGGACTAAGGAAGTAGCATCAGTGAAAGTCCTTTTGAGGAACCAATTTGTTGAGGAAGCTACTTGGGAAGCTGAAGAAGATATAAAGAAGAGGTATCCTCACCTCTTTGAAACCGGAGAAATCCCAGATCAAGATACTAATTCTCTTCTTGGTACTCTTTAATTTATAAGTTGGCATGTTGTATTTGCATTGCTTGATGTGTGTTGAACTGAATGTTAGATATTGCACCCTTAGCCTAGTAAGAATAATCCCATTCGAGGACGAATGTTCCCAAGGGGGATATATTGTAACATCTCGCAAATCAAAATAACTAGGAAGAAGTTAAAGAATTGGAAATAGCCATTTTTGGAAAGAATTTAAAATCTAGAAAATTTGTTAAGTTTGTTCGGTTGGATTTTTGGTTAAATTCAAACGACCATAACTCCTAACCCAACATGATTTAGGTGTGGTTCCAGATATCGTAGGAAAGATCATGGAATAATATTTCCAACGCCACCGAGTTTGTGCGATTCCGAGTTCATATGAGTGAGATATGCCCATTTGAAGTTGGGTTATTCAAATAAAGAAATGTCCAATCCGGATTTTAGAAGGGTAGTTTGGTCTTTACCTTACCTAATTATTTTATTTCGTTTTTGGCTAATTAATTGGGGTCTAAACTGATCTTAGTCAGTTTACGCTTTTGGAAAAAGAGTTAGGGTTTTAGAGAGGAGAAAAGAGAAGGAAAAGCAAGGAAATCGTCAAGTTCTTGAAACTAAGATCATGGATTTCGTCAAAGGGCGATCCCTACGAGGTATGTGAGATCACATAGCGTTGGGTTAATTCACCCATGCGCCAAGCATGTTTAATTCAACATATTTTCTTCCTAAAAAGATTGAGAATTTGATGTTCTTGATAGTTGTTCTTGAATTGATTTCGTTCTTGAATATGAGTTGGGATTAAGGAGTTTTCTTGATGTTAAAGTGTTGTTTTCTTGATGTTAAAGTGTTGTTTCCTTGAGTTTTTTGGGTTAGATTTTGTGTATATGATTTGGGTACGTGAATCTAAAGTGAATTTGAGAAATTTTTTTTTGATTAAAACGATTTAGGATCAGAAAACGAGATCAAAAGTTCGTCAGAATTTTGCCTGAAGGGAGGCTGGCGCGACGCCTTCATAGCGCCCGAGGGGATGGCGCGGCGTGCTAGGGACGCGCCCGGATCGTCATTTTTCACCATTTTTTCATTGTTAAGCCCATTTAAGTCCTTCTAATGTGTACTAACACTTCCTATTGCTTCTAACTACTCTAAATGACTTCTAAACATCTAGAAATCATCCAGAAGCATGAATCATAACCTTGAATCCAAAAATTTAAATTCAAAGAAAGTTAAGAGCCAAGTCTAGGAAGTTCTTAGAGTCTTTGCAAGAAGTCTTTCATAAGCGTTTTAACTTTGTTTTAAGACTTAAGTTTCAAGTTAAGCAAAGAGTAAAGAGTTGAGTTCATTTTTCTCAAAAAGTTATAAGGGAACTAAGTATTGAGTTTTAAAATGTTTTCACATTTGAACAAGAAAAGAGAAACACCGATTTCCAAGAGAGCTTTTAAGCTAATTTTTGAGAAATTATCTCAAACCAAAGAAAGAAGTTTTGTTTTAAAACATATGAGCTAAGTATATTTTGAGAGTAGTATTGAGCACCGATATGGGGATACGAGTTCATAATAACTCAAGTCTCCATAAATCATGTAACCCTCATAGGTAGTAAAGGATCATTCTTTCAGATGACTCCTTAAGTGCTTTTTAACATAGACTAGTGGATCCACTTAGTTAAGGTGTTATATATGATGGCAAAATATAAGATAGTTCTGGCAGCGTGGGCAAGACGATGTATCACTAGTTAGGCTCATAGTGGTGGTTGTAAGTTAGAGTATCTCTCACATAAACTATATTACTTTATTATTCAAGTATCATTGAGTTTGTTATTGCATTTCTTTAATAAACAAAGTTGCTTTCTACTGTTTTAAAAGCTTTCTGTATACTGCATGTGTTTTATTGCTTTATATTGAGTTAAGTTAATTAGGAGTTGAGTGAAGTCAAGGTAAGTGTTTCTTTGAGATTCTTTTCAAGCTTAAGTTATGTTTAGCATTCCAACTCGCATACTCGTACATTCAATGTACTTATTCCAGTTGGCCTGCATCATCTGATGATGTAGACGCAGGTAACCAGGATCAACATCCAGCACCTCGTTGATCCAGTTGAGCACTCAGAGTTAGTTGGGGAGTCTCCTTGCATTTCAGAGGACTATTTTTATCATTTGCTTTTATTATTTTATTGTTAGGATGATCGGGGGTCTTGTCCCGACATCCATATTTGTTTTAGAGGCTTCATAGACAGATAGTTATAGTCTTTAGTCTTATTCGTTTCAGTCGTGTACGTTTAAGACTTGAGTTGCCATTTTGGCTAAGTTGTTATTTCATAAGTCTTTGCATGAGTTATATTTCTTATGTTTAAGTCTTCCGCTGAGTAAGTAAGCCAGGCCAAGGTTCGCTTGGGGCCATCAATGGTTCTCGAGTGCCAGCCACATTTGAGGTGTAGTCTCGGGGGTGACATAAACATCGAGAGATCATTCATAACATGAATCATAACCCATAATTCAAATTCAAATTCAAGGGAGAGTTAAGAATAAAGTGTTGAGAGTTCTTTTGAGTAAATTTCAGAAGTCTTTCACATTTTTTTAAAACTTGTTTTAGTTTGATGATGAGGAGAGTTGAATTTCATTTTTCAAAATGAAAATATGGGAACTAAGTATTCCCAAAAGTAAATGTTTTTACATTTAAAATGAGAGGAAACATTGATTTCCAAATGAGTTCATGAGGAGTTTGAGTATAATCTCTTTTAAGAGAACCTTTTGAGTAATAATCTCAAAGCTTGAGGATGAGGAAATATTTTTAAACATATGAGTTGAGTATATTATTGGTAGTAGTATTGAACACCTATACGGGAACAAGTTCATACAACTCAAAGTCCTCATAAACTATGTAGCCAATGTAGGTAGAAAGGGTTATACATTTTAGATGATTCCTTATTATTTTTCAAGCATAGCTTAGTGGATTAACTTAGTTGAGGATGTCTTATACTCCGGAAAGTTATAGGACAGTTCTAACAGGGTGAGCGAGAAACTATATCATAACATAACTCATAGTGATGGTTGTCGGTTAGAGAATCTCCCAATTTGAGTTATTTTGTATCTTTACATACAAATAAAAGTTGTTATTGTATTCTTAAATACATTGAGTTGTTATCTACTGCTTTAAATTCTTTATATAAACTGCATCTTTATTGTTGTTTTTATACTGTATTGAGTTGAGTATCCATGAGTTGAGGTTGAGTTGAGTAGAGTAGAGGCGAATATGTTTCCTTCTTTCCAAGTTCAAGCTTTTATGTTATGTTTAGTATTCCCCTTACATGCTCGTACATTCAATATACTCATGCCATTTTTCATGCACCATTTCATGATGCAGATACAAGAGGTCAAGGCCATCAACAGGCGCTTCGTTTATACCATAGCAGTTCGAGTTAGCTTTGGTGAGCCTCATTGCTTCCGGAGGATCCCTTATTTATTTCTATTATTTCAGTTTTGTTAGGATGATCGGGAGTCTTGTCCCGACATCCCTCATAGTATAAAGGCTTCATAGATAGACAATAGTAGTTCAGGAGTCTTTTTCATTTCCATTGTTATTGTTTGAGACTTGAGTTGCCTTTGTTTGGTCAGTTGAATGTTCTTATATATTTCTGAGTTTATTATTTTGAGACATTGAGTTAAAACCTTACTTTTAAAGTTCTTTTTATTGTTGAGTAAGTCTTCCGTTGAGAATTGAGTCAGGCCAAGGATTTGCTTGGAGCAACAATGGTTCTCGAGTGCCAGCCACGTCCAGGGTGTAGGCTTGGAGCGTGACAATAATTCTCAAAGCATCAAAATGTTCACAAGAAATTTTTGATTTTCTTCAATATTCAACATTTCAATTTGTCTTTTCATAGACTTAGCTGCCCAGTTGGACTCTCAAATCAAACACAAAAGAAGGAAAATCAATTGGACTAAGTGGTGGCAATCCTGGTAACTTTATTATTTTATCCTTAGCATCATAATTTTTGAAATATTCAGAATAATATGTGAATCTATATAGTACATCAAAAACTGTGATTGGTTGGATCCAAAATAATGTAGATGAATTTTTTTTGCCACTAAACCAATCCGTTCCATAATAATAGTGAAAATGACATGTGAAAAAGGGGTACCTTTATTTGCATTTGATTGAATTAAATTGAAAATAAATTTTCACCCACGAGACTTTATAGAAGAATAGAACAAATGGAATTCATCAATTGAACTTAATTAGAGATTTCCATCATAGCCATCAAAGAAACGAAAAAGCTTAATCCTTTAACGTTTGAGAGTTTTTTTTACTGAAACCTGATAGACTTGTGGTTAAAGTGACTTCAATACCTAAATTGATTAATAGTTTGGAAAATTGAAGACAATTAATTTGTCCTTGGCCTAAAAATAGTGCTATAAAAACATGAGATTTTTCATTTTGTAAATTTTTATGTTTTGGGTGGTGAAAAGAGAGGTATCCATGAAGGAAAACGATGATTTTGGGAAGGAAGAAAATGTTTTTGTACTGACTTGGTTACAGCTGATTAAGGTCACGCATACTTACACTAGTATGTAAATGATTTTAGATAAAAAAAAATCTAAAAAAATTATCATATTTCTTTAAACATCTACCTTATATATTTAAGTTTTGAGATAATTTAAATTTTATTAAATAAAAATATATCAAAAGATATTTTACTCAAACTTTCTAGAAGTTCTAAGAAGTATCTGGAATTCTTTGTTATAACAAGAATCAACTTTATTATTCAACATAAAATAACACAAGAAATGCATGAGTACTTTAGAGTAATAAGTAACAAAAAAAAACATAATGATAGCAAGTAGTATGTTTTATTATTAGATATAACTTGTGCTAACAAATTAGAGTTACAAAATCATGACATAAGTACATATTCGATAATGCATAAGTACCCCTCCGGAACTATGGCTAAAATCCCGTTGTCACACATTAACTTAATTAGGGTCCTATTATCCCTCGAACAAATTTTTTTCTATCATTCGTGCACTTTTTGTGCTGACGTGACACCTTCTACCAAATAAATTTGTTATGTTTGTACACACGTGTCTGTCACGTGTGTAATTTTTTTTTAATTTTAAAAAATAAAAATAAATTAAAGGACACTTTTTTTTTAAAAAAAAATTAACAGAATTTTCTAAAAATAATTAAAAGTGAAAAGATAAGAAATTAATGAATGAAAAAAAATAAAAATTTAAAGTGAAAAAGAAATTAATTAATTATTTTAGAAACAAAGAAAATTATTTCATTATGAATAATTTCGAAGATATTCACTATTTTTTTAAAACGAAGAACAAACTCTTAAAAAGACTAATTGATTACTATCTATTTTATTGAAGTCATCTATTCGTGAGTGATTTAGTACTCATTATGACCAAGTAAAATCTCATTAGCAAAAGCCTTGAGATTCCCACTTGATGTACCATTTTTCTTCATTGCTTCCTTAGCTAAATCACTCCACTTCTTCACATTTCTTCTCAATTCTTCCCCTTCTTCACCGTCCTCCATAACGATCGTGATACATCTATTGAACTCATCTCTTTCCACGAAACCACCTTCACTAACATTAACTCTAACACCATTCTTCCAAATATCTTGAATGAGTGTTGCATTACAAACTTGATATTTCCAGAGTGGACATGCCACGATAGGTACCTTAGATGTTATGCTCTCTAAAGTTGAATTCCATCCATAGTGAGTCAAAAAACAACCAACAGAAGGGTGTTTTAGAACTTCCACTTGAGAGCACAACTGACTATCTTCCCCTGCTTTTCAAGTTCGTCTTCGCAACTCAACTTGTCCTCCATGTTATCCCTGTCTTGTCCTTCCCTAATCACCCACAAAAATGGCCTCCCACATTTTAGCAATCCGTGACCAATCTCCTCCATCGATTGACTTGATATTTCAGAGTAACTACCAAATGCTATGTAGATAACTGATCCCTTGTCCTTTGAGTTCAACCAATCCATATAATTCTTCAAACTAATCTCAATCATATCAGCTCGAAAAGTATTATCATCAAGAAATATTGAAGGCCCAATTCCCACCATAGTCACATTCTTTAGAATTCTCAAAGCATCAAAAGTGTTCACAAGATCTCTTGGATTTTCTTCTCTACTCAACATTTCAATTTGCCTTTTAATAGACTTAATTGCCCAGTTGGAACTCTCCACATTATCAAACACAAAAGAAGGAAAATCAATTGGACTAAGTGGTGGCAATCCTGGTAACTCTATTATTTTATCCTTAGCATCACAGTTTTTGAAATAATTAGAATAGTCTGTGAATCTATAATAGTAAACATCAAAAACTGTGGCAGGTTGGATCCAAAATAATGTAGATGGAATATTAATTTTTTTGGCCACTAAACCAATCCATTTCCTGATAATAGTGTATATGACATGTGAAAAAGGGGTACCATTTTTTGCATTTGATTGGATCAAATTGAAAATGAATTTTGACCCAAGGGACTTTACAGAAGAATAGAACATATAAAACTCATCAATTGAACTTCACTGGAATTTGCCATCATAGAAAGGAGCAAAGTTTAACCCTTCAACATTTTGGGAGTTTTTTTATTTTACTGAAAGCGGATAGGCTCGTGGTTAAAGTGACTCCAATGCCTAAATTTATTAATTGTTTGGAAAATTGAAGACATGGATTAATTTGGCCTTGTCCTGGGAATAGTGCTATAACATGAGACTTTTCATTCTTCAAAGTTTTCATGTTTTGGGTGGTGAAAAGAGAAGTATCCATGAAGGAGAATGAGGATTTTGGGTAGGAGAACTTTATTAATGAATAAGGTGTTTTTGAACTGGCTTGGTTACAACTGCTTAAGGTCACACATATTTATACTAGTAAATAGATGGTTCTAGATATAAAAAAAATCTAGAAAATTTATCATATTTCTTTAAATATCTACCTTAACTATTAAGTTTTGAGATTTATATAAATATTTATTAAATAAAAAAATATCAAATTATATTTTACTCAAACTTTCTAGAAGCTCCAAGAAGTATCTGGATTTATTGTTATTCCAAAAATAAACTTTATTATTTAGCAAGAAATAAAACAAGAAATGCATGAATACTTTATAGTAAGTAACAAAACAAATATAATGATAGCAAATAGTAAGTTTTATTACCAGATACAACGTGTGTTGACAATTTAGAGATACAAAAACATGATATTTTTTATTTTACAATGAATCATCATTATTATTCAATAAAAAACGCAAGAAATGCATGAGTACTTTAGTCTAAGAAAAAAAACATAATGATAGCAATTAGTATGTTTTATTATCAGATATAACGTGTGCTAGCAAATTAAAAATACAAAAGAATGACATGTTTGTTGTTTCGAGAGTCATCATTATTATTTAGTAAAAAATACAAGAAATGCATTAGTACTTTAGTCTAAAAAATATAAAAAACATAATGATAGCAACTAGAATGTCTTATTAATCATTTTTATCATTCAGTAAAAAAAAATGACGCAAGAAATGCATGAGTATATAATACTTTAGATCAAGAAACAAAAATACAGAATAATAGTAAGTAATATGTTTATTATTAGCTATGTCGTGTGCTAACAAATTAAAGATCCAAAAGCATGACATATATACATATTCGATTGTAAATTATTATTTTTAAAAAATAATCAGAAACATGATAACGTAATTTAAAATTAGAATATAAAGAAGTAAGCACATGAAGAAAAAAATTCAACATATAATACATATATATTATCTACCTACACTATAGTATTTTTATAGGGTGAGAGTACTCAAGAATAGTATTTTTGTCAGCTCTGATGTTGAAATATGTGATTGTATATTTCATCTAAAAAAATTAAGTTTTAGAGAAGACACACTTTTATTTACTTAATTATAAATTCTGATACTGCTTAGTTCAAGAAAACAAAAGATATAGAAATCAATTAAATACATTCAATTTTTTTTGTTGTATCAGTTTCATTTGGCGAAATAGACATGAATGCTCTTATAGTTGGATTGACCTTTTCACCAACCTTAATGAATATCAAGAACAAAATCCTGTAAAAAAATATATAAATAACCATCCCTAGTAAATTGACAGGGTATATTCACTTTGAATAATCAATCTTATTTACCTTATATCGCTTAAAATATATTTTCCACTATTCATAATAATTTGAATTTCACCTTCACGCTCATTACAAATTTTTATTCCTTCAAACTCAATCTAAAACATCCGCATACTTATGAAATGCATTGTAGTGTAGTTAAAGGGTACTTTCAGAATGGTTTTGACAAATTATTAGGCACAATACTTATGTTCTTCATGCCTCCAACCACCGCGTCTCTCCACACAAAATCTTACAACTTAACATTACATTTCATCATGACCTGTTGTTTTCTTTTCTTCTTTACTATTCTTGTCACGACCCGAGTCTACACCTTGGATGTGGTCGGCACTCAAGATCCATTGTCGGTCCCCAAGCGAACCCTCATCCTGGCTGACTACAAGCGGAAGACTAACTTAAGCATGCAAAAGCTTAAAACTAAATAAAATTCAATAAACTCAACTTTTCAAAACTTTAAATCAAATGAACAACTTAGAATAAAAATAATATATTCGACTCGCCATAAAATAGGCAACTTAAGTCTTTAAAAAAATTAATAAAATAAATGAAATCCTCCGAAAACAAGGAGGCTCACCATAGCTAACTCGAACTCCCGAATGTATCAACGAATCTCCTGTTGATGATCCCGAATAGTTGTGTCTGCATCATGAAAATATGTAGGCTAAATGGCTCAGTATGTGGAATGTACGAGCATGTAAGGGAATTCTAAAACATAAACATAAGCTTGAAACTTGATAAAAGGAAACATACTTACCTCTTCTCAAACTTACTCAACTTAACAAAAACTCAAGGATACTAAAAACTACTCAAACATATTCAACTCAGAAGTACTCAAGGATAAGATACTCAACTCAGATAAAAGATACTCAACTCAAAGATATGATATTCGACTCTGGGTACTCAACTCAATATAAAACAACAATGCACATGCAATATATGGAAAACTTTATAAAACAGTAAAAACAACTTAGTTCGTTAAAGAAAATGCAATAACAAACTCAACTTTACTTATATAATAAAGTAATATAGTTTTTGTGGGAGTTTCTCCAACCGACAACCACCACTATGAGCCTAAGTGGTGATACAACGTCTTTTCCACGCTTCCAGAACTGTCCTATACTTTATCGTCATATAGAACACTTAACTTAGTGGATTCACTAGCTTATGATAAAAGCATCTTAAGGAGTCATCTATAAAGTATGATCCTTTATTACCCATGATGGCTACATGGTTTATGGAGACGTCACTTATCTGAACTCAAACTCGCCCCCATATCGATGCTCAATACTACTACAAAAATATACTTAGCTCATATATTTGTAAAAACAAAACTCTTTCTTTAGTTTGAGATAATTACTCAAAAACTTAGCTTAAAAGCTTTCTTGGAATCGATGTTCCCTTTCTTGCTCAAAACTCTTTTGGAAATCTCAGTTTCCTCTCATCTTAAATGTGAAAACATTTACTCTTGGAATACTTAGTTCCCATATATCATTTTAAAGAAAATGAACTTTACTCATACTCTTTACTCAACTTCAAAGCTTAAGTCTTAAAACAAAGTTTAAACATTTGTAAAAGACTTCTTAAAATATGGTTCACGCCGAATTATGGACTTGAACGACTTAATGCAAGGTTTTCAATAACCATAGATAAAACTCAAATACTTGGAACTCAAGAACTTCAATGATACTACTAATTTCAAGAATGCTTAATTCAAAGGTTTCATTACGGCATTATGAGCATGAACTACTCAACTCAAGGACTCAAAGATACTTCTCATCTTAAGATTGTTCGACTTATAATGTTCATGCGGAATTATAGGCATGAACAACTCAACTTATGGACCTCATGGGCAATAGGTAATAGTCCCATGATAAGGATTATAATCTCGGAAATGTTAGGAACTCGATACTCAAGACTTAGAAATTGAAGATACTACTCCTTTCAAAGATACTAAACTGATGGAGTTAATGCGGAAGTTATGGGCATGAACAACTTGACTCAAGGGTTAAAATATCAATAAGGAACTCAGGTATATAACTCTTCTCATTCTCATACTTACTTCTCAAAACTTAACTCAAATCGATGATGGATCTCAAAGGATTCATAATTGAACTTAAAGACTTTCTTGAACTCTAATCTTAACCCTCTCTTGAATGTGAATTATGAATTCAAGAGTGGTTCATGATACGAAAGATCCCATGATGACAAAGTAGACTCATGAATACATTCTCCTCATCCTCATACTCACTTGCTTGAGTCTTGGAACAAGTTACTAGAAGTTGTAAAAGGCTCCTCAAAAAGACTCGAAGGGACTTTCTCAAAAAAATTGTTTGAGAGAACTCTTAAGACTTGACTTTCAACTCTACCTTAATGTGATTTATGAATTCGAGGTTGTGACTTGTGACAGGAATGATCTCGTGATGTTTAGGAAAGTTTTTAGTTAGTTAAACATGAAAAACGATCAAGAAATCACTGTAATTGGAAGCAAGTCCGCGACGCGGAGATAAATTAAAATATTTGGTCGCCAATTAACTTTTGAGGCAGAGAGGTCCATGACCTCTCCGCGACGCGAAGACAAACTTTATGAAATGGGGAGGCAGGTCCGCGATGCGAAGACAAACTTTATGAAATGGGGAGGCAGGTCCGCGACGCTGAGCAAGGTGCCAGATTCGCCCGACTTTTTCCTTCTTCGTTTTCTAACCCCAATTCACTTAAAGTTGGTTCTCTTTCTCAATTCCTCTTTAGATTTAGATACTCAACACATGAACACAAGAACCTACTCATAGACAACTGTAAAATCGACAGGATTTCATCAAGGAACTCAATAATCTCATCTAAACTCAAGAACTAAAGCCAATTTCAAGAACATCATACTTTCAACTTTCTAGAACAAACTTAACGCTGATATTAACATGATTGGAGTGTGGTTGAACAAACCCAACACTATGGAAGCTTACATACCTGAAAGAGCTATCTTCTTGAAGGACTTGAAGGAAAATCTTGAAAGATGAACCCTAGCCTTAGCCTTTCTTAAATCCCTTGAGCGTAGAATTTTTTGAGTGGATGAGAGGGTTTGATTTAAGAAAACTGATTTTCTACTCATTTACGACAATTTAGATGACCTCCTAAGGGTTTTTAGGACTAAAATACCCTTAAAATAATAATTCAAATGAGCTGGGAGTCGGAATAATTTTTCACCAGGCAGTGAGGTCCGTATTAGCTCCGTAACGCGGAGCTGCTTCCAGGTTTGTGCGTCATTAGTAAATCAGTCATAAATTTCTACTCAGAGCTTGGAATTTAGCAAACTCGGTGGCGTTAGAAAGAGGACTCGATGGGATTTAATTTTATATCTTGTAGCATACCTAACTCATCATGTACTAGAAGTTATGGTCGTTTGAATTTGACCCAAAACTTAAGAAAAACTTAGGAATGACTTGAATGAACTCTCTTTAGTTCTTCTTGGAACTCAAGGTGCTACATCAAGTGACCTTAATACTCAAAAAATTTTAAATTCCTTGCAAAAATCTCACTCACTACAAAGAACAGTTCGAGTTTTAGCTCAAAATTTTCTGGGGTGTTACAATATCTCCCCCTTGGGATCATTCATCCTCGAATGACGACTGGACTGGGAATGGAATGGGTTACTCTTACTAAGGTCTGCGTCTAATGACATGCTCTTTACTATATTCAAGCTTAACCCAATTCCTTAAGTTCGGGTTCTAAACCTCGTTAGGGAATATCATTCCAAGGCTATTACTCTTTACCACAACATCAGGCTCATATCAAGAACCACCTAATTTTTAACAACACCACATTCAAGCTTTGTACTCTAACAACTCCATGGACTCCTACTAATCAGCTCCTTAAAAAATTAACACTTGACTTGATTTCTCCTCTTATCATCTCCCCCTTAGGTCTATAGCTAACACTTGAAATCTATGGACCTATTCCACATTGACAACTCAATTATGCTATCTAGGCACACATGGAAAATTATAACTTAATTGGAACCTCATCTGGTAACATACCATCTCGGCACACCTCTTCATTCTCTTGCTATTCTTGTGACTTAGACACATTTCACTGCCCTTATCTAAATGTTAGGGTCTCTCACTTGTACCACTCATATTTATTGCAGCTAACATCCCAATTTCCCACCTACTCTATGTCAAGTCTACCGGATCAAATCTCAAGACTAACATCATCACCCTCATGTTGCCATTCTTTTGATCATGACACTCATCTCAAATTCAAGCTTAATATTTATGACTAAACCCGAATATCAATATGATTGCTCACTTACTATACTAACTTACAATTACTAGATGCAAAGTTAATAATCATTCCCCCACTAAAAATTCATGACAGATAGTCAATCCTCACCTCTTAGTATTCATACTTACAATTTACTATCACATTTCCCTTCACAACTTGAGTACTATTCACTCATTCACTATACATCAATGCCTAATTAGTTCTATAGCACTTTGAATATTACGGGCTTTCCCTTAAAGATCATAAGCCTAGCTTAGAGCTATCACCTCATGAATACTCTTGCTATTCTATTCACCACTTACACTTGGTCATTACTAACACGATGACACATCATCATAACCCCTTTCTAGTTAAGGTATACTCTAACTCATCTTGACTTGCAACTCTTACTCTACCTCTTATCCTGAGCTCTTCACAACTCATCACTTCTTAGTCTACCCATAAGGAAAAACTCCTCATCAAAACTTACTGGGTGCATGACTATAATAACATAGCTTGCCTCATCACTATCTCCCTTTCTAGGATTACTAAACCTCTGCATACCTTCATCTAACTTTGGCCTCTTTCACTACTACTCATGATCTCGTACCTCATGCTACCTTTTTGGGATGAAAATACTACCCAAGCTCTGGACATACTTCCTCATAAGGATCTCAACTGAAACAGGGCTTAGAGAAGAGAGTACAACTCACTTTTAGCTTAAATGCACGATTCATATGAAGGCATTACTCTGAAACTGAACACTTAACTTACTCTTGGGCTTCTCTTAAGCCCCTCTGAAGTCTCATAACTTTCTCAAGACTCTTGCTAAGAACAACTCATCCATAAGGATCTTTACACTTTACTTTTCAACCACCTCTTGCATGATGGGTAGTCGAATGAATAGGAAAACACATGAGTTAGAATAAGTCTGTATGACATAGCTCTATTAGACGATTAAGAGTATGAAAGAAGGGAAACTTTTCTTAAATGTATGTAGTCCCTCATTTATAGAAGTGAGGCCCTCACAACCATAAACGAGAACCTACTGATAAGGCTTCATAGACACCTTAGGACACTTAAACTCTGTGCTATGATACCAAGTTTGTCACTACCCGAGTCTACACCATGGACGTGGCCAACACTCAAGAACCATTGTTGGTCCCCAAAAGAACCCTCATCCTAGCTGACTACAAGCGGAAGACTAACTTAAGCATGCAAAAGTTTAAAACCGAGTAAAATTCAATAAACTCAACTTTTACAAACTTTAACTCAAATGAACAACTTAGAATAAAAATAGTATATTCGACTCGCCATAAAATAAGCAACTTAAGTCTTTAAAACATTTAATAAAATAAATGAATAATACAGACTTCTCAACTATACTAACTATCTATAAAACGTCTAACTGATAAAGATTGAAGTTGGGACAAGACCCACGACATCCTAACTAAACTGAAAAGTAAATGAAATCCTCCGAAAAAAAGGAGGCTCACCATATCTAACTCAAACTCCCGAATGTATCAACAAATCTCCTATTGATGATTCTGAATAGTTGTGTCTACATCATGAAAAGATGCAGGCCAAATGGCTCAGTACGTGGAATGTACGAGCATGTAAGGGGAATTCTAAAACATAAACATAAGCTTGAAACTTGATAAAAAGGAAACATACTTACCTCTTCTCAAACTTACTCAACTCAAGGAATACTCGAGGATACTCAAAACTACTCAAACTTACTCAACTCAGAAGTACTCAGGGATAAGATACTCAACTCAGAGATAAGATACTCAACTTAAAGATATGATATTCGACTTTGGGTACTCAACTCTGGATACTCAACTCAATATAAAGCAACAATACACATGCAAAATATGGAAAGCTTTATAAAACAGTAAAAACAACTTAGTTCGTTAAAGAAAATGCAATAACAAACTCAAATTTACTTATATAATAAATTAAAGTAATATAGTTTTTGTGGGAGTTTCTCTAACCAACAACCACCACTATGACCCTAAGTGGTGATACATCATCTTGCCCACGCTGCCAGAACTATTCTATACTTTGTCGTCATATATAACACTTAACTTAGTGGATCCACTAGCTTGTGCTAAAATCATCTTAAGAAGTCATCTAAAAAGTATGATCCTTTACTACCCATGATGGCCACATGGTTTAGGGAGACGTGAGTTATCCGAACTCAAACTCGCCCCCATATCGGTGCTCAATACTATTCCCAAAATATACTTTGCTCATATATTTGTAAAAACAAAACTCTTTCTTTAGTTTGAGATAATTACTCGAAAACTTAGCTTAAAAGCTCTCTTGGAATCGATGTTCCCTTTGTTGCTCAAAACTCTTTTGGAAATCTCAGTTTCCTCTCATCTTAAATGTGAAAACATTTACTCTTGGGAATACTTAGTTCCCATAGATCATTTTAAATAAAATGAACTTTACTCTTACTCTTTTCTCAACTTCAAAGCTTAAGTCTTAAAACAAAGTTTAAACATTTGTAAAAGACTTCTTAAAATATGGTTCACGCCGAATTATGGACTTGAACAACTTAATACAAGGTTTTCAATAACCATAGATAGAACTCAAATACTTGGAACTCAAGAACTTCAATGATACAACTAATTTCAAGAATGCTCAACTCAGAGGGATCATGCGGAATTATGAGCATGAACTACTCAACTCAAGATTGTTCGACTTATAATGTTCATGCGGAATTATGGGCATGAACAACTCAACTCATGGACTTCATGGGTAATAGGTAATAGTCCCATGATTAGGATTATAATCTCGGAAGGTTTAGGAACTCAATACTCAAGACTTAGAACTTGAAGATACTACTCCTTTCAAAGATACTAAACTGATGGAGTTCATGCGGAAGTTATCGGCATGAACGACTTAACTCAAGGGTTAAAATATCAATAAGGAACTCAGGTATACAACTCTTCTCATTCTCATACTTACTTCTCAAAACATAACTCATATCGATGATGGATCTCAAAGGATTCACAATTGAACTCAAAGACTTTTTTGAACTCTATTCTTAACCCTCTGTTGAATGTGAATTATGAATTCAAGAGTTATGGTTCATGATACGAAAGATCTCATGATGACAAAGTAGACTCATGAATACATTCTCCTCATCCTCATACTCACTTTCTCGAGTCTTGAAACAAGTTACGAGAAGTTGTAAAAGACTCCTCAAAAAGACTCAAAATGACTTTCTCAAAAAAATTGTTTGAGAGAACTCTCAAGTCTTGACTCTCAACTCTACCTTGAATGTGATTTATGAATTCAAGGTTGTGGCTTGTGAGAGGAATGATCTCGTGATGTTTAGGAGTGTTTTTAGATAGTTAAACATGAAAAATGATCAAGAAATCATTGTTTGGAAGCAAGTCCACGATGCGGAGATGAATTAAAATATTTGGTCGCGAATTAACTTTTGAGACAGAGAGGTCTGTGACCTCTCCGCGATGTGAAGACATACTTTATGAAATGGGAGGTAGGTCTGCGATGCGGACCAAGGTGCCAGATTCGCCTGACTTTTTCCTTCTTGAGTTTCTAACCCCAATTTACCAAAACTCGATTCTTTTTCTCAATTCCTCTTTAGATTTAGATACCCAGCACATGAACACAAGAACCTACTCATAGACAACTGTAAAATCGACATGATTTCATCAAGGAACTCAATAATCTCATCTAAACTCAAGAACTAAAGCCAATTTCAAGAACATCATACTTTCAACTTTCTAGAACAAACTTAATGTTGAAATTAACAAGATTGGCGTGTGAGTGAACAAACCCAAGACTATGGAAGCTTACATACCTGAAAGAACCATCTTCTTGAAGGACTTCAAGGAAAATCTTGAAAGATGAACCCTAGCCTTAGCATTTCTTAAATCCCTGGAGCGTAGAATTTTTGGAGTGGATGAGAGGGTTTGATTTAAGAAAACTGATTTTCGACTCATTTAGGCATTCAGCATTTTGTATTACACATTAGTTGGAATAATTTTTCACCAGGCAGTGAGGTCCGTATTAGCCCCGTAACACGGAGCCATTGCGGAGCTGCTGCCAAGTTTGTGCGTCGTTAGTAAATCAGTCATAACTTTTTACTTAGAGTTCGGAATTTTGCAAACTCGGTGGCGTTGGAGAGAGGACTCGAAGGGCTTTAACTTTATATCTTGTAGCTCACTTCACTCATTTTGTACTAGGAGTTATTGTATTTTGAAGTTGACCCAAAACTTAAGAAAAACTTAGGAATGATTTGAATGAACTCTCTTTAGTTATTCTTGGAACTCAAGGTGCTACATCTAGTGACCTTAATACTCAAGAAATTTTAAATTCCTTGCAAATATCTCACTCACTACGAAGAACGGTTCGAGTCTTTGCTCAATTTTTTTTGGGGTGTTACAATTCTATTCTACATACATACGCTCTCTCATGTTCTTCTACTCTTTAATTGTTCATGTTTGCTGTTTCGAATTTCAAATTAGCTATAACATCATTATTTCTGGATTATTGAAGAGAAGATTATTTTTGAGCTAATGGTTATGATTTATGTATATTGGGTATTAGTTCAGGTATGAGGTGAAAAAATAAAATTCTACAATGTATTAAAGCTATGTCTTGAAAAAGCAATTTTTTTATTTGCAGAACTTCCATTGAGTTTCATTAATTCGGGTTTTGAAATTGTGATTTTTCATTTACTTTGCCTCTGCTTTCTCTTTATACAATATTGACTTGGTGTTGACAGTTATACGATTTAAAGATCTTTTACATCTCCTTTAATTTATTAAAACTTGGCTTAATATATAGGCTAATGTTGATTTTTGTGGAATTTTTGTTTCTTTTGCTTAAAGAAAAGATACATATATAGATTAGGAATTAATTAAATACATTCAATGATTTTTTACCAAATTAATTTCAGTAGGAGAAATAGACATGAATACTTTTATAACATAATTTGCATAATCTTTTCACCAACCTTAATTATAAACTGAAAAAAAATAATTGTGTAAAGAATATTTAACATTTCTCCATGAAATACCATCTGAAAAGGATAAATATATATAAGAAATTATTGATGCGATGTAGAGTTTAAATTGTATACATTTTCAAATTAAATAGTTTAACATGACAATAATTTTTTCATATTATCTTTCATATGAGCCTTGTTTTTTTGTTTTCTTTAATAGTAGCCACAAGGGCCACAAACACAGCAAAATAAAACTAAAAGGGTTAGTCCAATCAGATCAGTCCATACAAAGTGTATTTGACTTAAAATAGGTCAAAACTAGCTTAAAATTCTCCATGGAAGGTAGAAAGAAGTGGCGGAACCAGGACTTTCACTAAGAGGGTTCAAAATATGAAGAAATAAACACACAAACTAATCGAAGGGGGTTCCACATATACTATATACACATAAAAAAATTATTTTAACCATATATAAATAGTATAATTTTTCGCTGAAGGTCACCCTGATCATAAAGTGGCTCCGCCACTCGTAGAAAGCCATTTCTATGTACTAGATTAGGAAACTTGCATAGTTTCCTCTCTGATTATCTAGGTTTTTGCCACCCCTAGGTTTTCCTATCTGGCAAAATGAGTATCTTGTTTGCCTCATTTCTTGTGTTTGAGCTCTATGTGGTTTTCATTTGGAGATAAATCTAGAACTCTTTTTTTTTTCTTTGTTTCCAATTTTTTCCTATTATCATTTAATAAGTTATTTTTCTCATTTTGATGAGGTTTATTTTTCTAAAATAATAATATGAATTAACTGATTTTTTTTTTATAAAAAAAGTATTTCCCAAACACACTCTCAATTTGTCACGACTCGAGACTATTATGTAGTCGTAACACGATGCTTAGAACCACAAGTGACTCAAGCTAACCCATGGTATGGCATAACACTGTGATTCATACAAATAAAAACTGAAGATAACTTATGAAGAAGCTAAACTGAGACAAATCCAAAACAAATTAGTAGTCAAAATAGAATTCATTTGAACAAATCATAAAGTTAAAACTATCGTGTGATTGTTTGAAAGTTTCTACTAAGATGAGTTATCGGGAAAACCCTCCAACTAACTCTAACTATATGAAACTGAAAGATTAACATAATGAAACAACAATAGCTCTTGTCCATGAAAGATGAGGACTCACCAAGCTCAGTTGTTGAGATGATACAACAATCGTACTATTTGCGAGTTGGATACTGAGAGTATGAATCTATATTATAAGACAATATAGCGTAAAAGAGTATGTGTGTAGTACTTTGAATATACTGAATATGTGAGATAGACACAATAATCTAACAAGCTAAACATGATAAATCTAAGATGTTGAAGTGAATATAAAACTAAAATAAATTAGTTGATGCAATGACTAAGTAATAATTATAAGCATGTAACTAATCAACATTGTGCTGAGTAAACTAAAATACAAGGTCATCAAATATCTGAGACTGAATTGTGGGAGATACTATTAATCAACATACTCTATCTGAGCTAAACGGAGTCCAACATGTACCTCAGTTGGATGGGTGCTTTGCACTTTGCCAGAGTACGAACATTATCTAATGTGGATCTACTAAGCTGATGTCCAAAAAGGACTAAGGTGTCAGTCCTGGTCTAACAGGTGACCCTTAAAACTTACATTGCCACGTAGTTCTGAGACTTAAGGATTGCTACTAAAGGTCTCAGTCTTATTAACTGACAGGTGAGATTTCATCCATATGTCTGCTTGGTGTTAAGTAATATTCCGAACCGAATTATACGGGTAAACCACATAATACTAATAATACTGGATAGCTCAATAATTGAAATCTGAGACTGAAATATTAAATGTTTTATTTGAAATTATCATATAGATGTGGAACTGAAAGATTGAAGGTACAACTTATCATAACAAATTTTGTCATCCTGAATAAAGTATGCAATTTAAGAAACACAATTTCAAACAGATGAATTTTCTCTATTATGAGGATTAAGAAAATAACCATATAAAAATATTGAATTTTAGGTACAAACATGTATTTATGGTCTATAGGTCACTTTCCTAATTTTCTAATTGAATTCTTTGCACTATACGTGAGATTCGTCTCCAACTCTTAGTTGGGTTTTTATTGCTAACGACCGCTTATTCTCTTACTTGTCTTGAGGATAAATTTAAAACAACTTATAAGACTAGATAGAGAATGAGAAGAATTTTGTTTTATTCATAAGCTGATGAAGAGTATATATAGGCGCTGATACAATAATGAATCCTAAAGTGATACAACAAGGAATCCTAGTTATACTAGAAGATAAATTCACGTTATATCTCTTTTTCGCCCCCGCAGGTGTGTGTTGACATCTACAATACCCAACTTGTCAAAAATATGACTGAAAGAAGGACGCGGCAGTGGCTTGGTTAGGACATCAGCAACCTGATTAGCAGCATGTAGATGCTTCACTTCAACCTCTTTGTGTTGCACCTGATCACGAACAAAGTGGAAATCGATGGCAATATGCTTCATCTTTCTAGTAAAGACATGATTTTCACAAATGTATGTAGTTTCAATATTATCACAGAGTATGTGCGGTATGCAAGCAAGGGAAAAGTGAAGCTCACGCAATATGTTGGTGATCCAGTTGGTTTCTGCAGAGCAGCAACAACAGCTCAGTATTCAGCTTCGGTGGATGATCAAGAGACAAACCGCTACGTCTTGGAGGACCACGATACATGAGTACTTCCAAGATGTATAACATATCCAGTTGTGGAAGTTCTATCAGTAGGGTCACCGGCCCAATCAGAATCAGAATACGCCATAATCAGGTTATCAGTCTCACGAGTTATTTGAAGCCCAAAGGAAGAGGTTTGATTGAGATATCGAAGCAGCCGCTTAACAACCTTCCAGTGATTATCTTGAGGACAATGCATAAACTGAGATGTAAAGAATGCATTCCTGCTAGGTCATTTAGAGGAACAAGTTTATATGCGACAACCTCCTGGATTTGAGCATCCAACCTTGTCTAGTCATGTCTGCAAACTTAACAGAGCCATCTACGGTCTCAAATAGGAACCTAGAGCTTGGTACAACGAGCTCAAGAACTTTCTGGTAACACAAGGTTTTTGTAAATCACGCTCTGATACCATAAAACAACTTATAAGACTAGATAGAGAATGAGAAGAATTATGTTATATTAATAAGCTGATGAAGAGTATATATAGGTGCTGATACAATAATGAGTCCTAAAGTGATACAACAACGGATCCTAGTTATACTAGAAGATAAATTCACGTTATATCTCTTTTAAAATTGAGTGTTATCATTGCATTATCAATTTTTATCTTCTCTTTTTATACTTCTTTAAAAATCATAGTATTTTTGTTATTTAACTTTTATAAATAATTTCTATTAAAAAACATAAATTTCGTATAAAATAGAAAAATGAATAAATATTGATTGAGTAAATAAGTCAATGTTGTCCTATAATGTGACAAATGAACAACTTTTCTAAAAAAAATAGTTCAAACAAAATTTATAATGCAATAACCTTATAAAGAGATTCCGATGCAAGTAATACAAAAATAATTAATAAAAATAAAGATATATTTCATAACAGTTTCTAAAAATGAAAGGTTAATAGTAGAAAAAACATCCTGGTAGTATGGAATGTTTATAGAAAAGGTTAATAGTAGTAGACAATCAAAAAACCTCGTGGTAGGATTGAATGTCTGGCATGACCGATGACTACCTAACAATATAATAGTGAGAGAACTACTACATGGCCCGCTCCACATAAACGAGAGAGACCTCAAAACTGGAACATTCCTGTCCAAGTATGTCCAGGACCAAAGAGGACCTATATCATGCGAGTTAACTAAAGCGCTAAAAAAAACCTCCTACAGTGTACATATACAAACAGAGCACTAAAGGACAAAGCCGCTTGGAGGCCTAGCCATAAGGGAGTCCTAACAACAAGCTTTGTATATCATTTTCTAATAAAAAACAATGTTGAAACCCCTCAACCAATAAATGAATTTACATGGATTTGGTCACTAAAATGCCCAAATAAAATAAAATACTTCATTTGGCAGTGGCAGCATAAAAGAATCCCCACACCGGACTATCTAAGCAACTTTGGAATAGAAATTAGTAAGCTATGCCATATATATATGCAAGACTCCTGAAACGACCACCCACATATTCCTAGAATGTGAGACTGTTTGGAAAATGTGGCTAGACTTGGGAGTTATATATGCAATAATTCATATTATAAATAATGGAGGGGGCGATTGGCTAGTTAGACTCAAAGACCTAAGTTTTCCCCTTAGAAAAACATCATTAAATTGCCAGGAAGCGTACCCTTTCTTCATATGGAACATTTGGAGGACAAGAATGAGAACCACCATAATAATATAATTACGAAAATAAGCATTACAAAGACTGTAACTCACTCTAGAGAATATATTTCACTAACTGGACCTTCGAAAAGAAGCATTACCCCAAAAACCACAAAACATAAAATGGGAACCTCCAACAAAAGGATTCAAACTAAACACGAACTGTTCTTCAATGGGTAAACCGAGAAGAGGAGGAATAAGAGGAGTAATTAGGAATATAAAGGGAGAAGGGGTATTAGGCTATATGAGCAACCTTTATGCTACAATTCCTTAAGAGCAGAATTGACAACACTACTACAAGGAATGGAGTTGGCATTGAACAACAACTTGACGCCACTAGAAATCAATATCGACTGTGAGGATATAATTTCCCTCCTCAAGAATGACCACCCCAACTTACTCTAATATATTGTCTGATTACAGGGTGCTAATCCAGAAGGGGGGGGACCCCAATTCAGAATAGCTATCGCGAAGCAAAAAAAATGGCATATGCTTTAGAAAAGGATGGAACTAATATGACGCAGGCCAACTATATTTGCTCCTTGGAAATTCCACCGATGTTTGTCTTGGAAAAGTTAGAGGTAGACATAGCGGGTACTTATTTTGTTAGGCTGACTAAAGCCCATTAGAAAGCTAGAGGCAGACATGTATTATTAGTACTACTACTGCTCCAAATCTGGATAACTATAAAGCTAAAATACTAAAAATATTAGAAAATTACCTATAAATATTTAGTATATAATGACTAGCAGACATCGAAGAGGATGGTGTGCTAGCCAAGCATGCATGCGCTCTTCAAAGTTACAAAACCTACTTTAGTGAAGAGACCTTCCCACAGATGCTCTTGGCCCTTTGAAAATGATTTTTTTGATGTTCAGCCTAGATAAAAACTTGAAACTTGAAGGTTTTTGGATTGATGTCCCCCTTCATATTTGTATTTATCTTTCGATTAATATGTAACACTCCGAAAATTTCTAAGATAATACTCGAACCATTCTTCATTTGTGATTAAGATTTTACTGAGTGACTCTTAATTGTTCATAGGTGTTAAGTTCAATTATTTAGTGTTGGGAATGATTTTGGATATGAATTAAGGTCACTAGAATCCCCTAGCACAAAGTTGAGTAGAAAGCTTTCTTTCCAATTGAGTTGAACTATGAGATTTACTTGGGTCAACTTCAAATGACCATATCTTTTAACACATAAAGAGTTAGGTGGCCCAGGACCTACCAAATTTAAGGTATTTTAGTCCTCATTACAACACCGCCAATTTTGCTTAATTTCAAGCTCGAAGTAAAAAGTTATATCCATTTGAATAAAGCCTTTCTAGTTAAGGCATCTGATTCGTTTTAGAAAATGGGTATTTTGGTCTTTTCCTTTTTCCCACTAGGCCTAGCACTTTTTTCCTCACCCAATTAATGTTCTAATCAGATGCTAAACCATTTTTTGTCTTTCCTAAACACTTAGAAAAATAAGAGAAGAGTTCAAAAGGAGAAAGAGCTAGGTTTTGAGTGTTCGTCAAGATCCCGTCAATTTTCAGCAAGAACGTTATTCTTTCCATGTATGTAAGGCTTCGCACAGTGTTGGACTTGTTCATCCTCACTCTATACATCTAATTCATCCATGAAATCGTTGCATCTAAAAGATTCTTGAGTAGTTCTTGATTGTAATTTCATTCTTTAACAATGGAGGTTATGAGTTTCTTGGGTTGAGGATCTTTAGTATGAGTTTATTTTCTTAAAAGAATTGTATGAAATTCTCTTGTAATCGTGTCGGGTTTGAGAAACAACAAGATTTTAGGAGAAATTTCCCAATTTTAACCTAGTTTGAAGCTTGAATTTTTTTAAAAAAATTCATCGAAGTTGTTGGAAAAGGGTTGGGGCGGCACGCCACCAGTACTCTAGGAGTGCTGGTGTGACACGCCAGTAGTACGCCTAAATCTAGCCCAGTACTTGGGGGCCTGGTACGGTGCGCCACGAGTACGACATGAGTGTTGGGGAAACGCGCTAGCAGTACGCCAAGAGTCGCTGAGCCAATTTTTTCTTGTTTCATCCGCTGCATAGTCCTTTATGTTTTGGCTATGTTTCACTTATTTTCATTAGCTCCTAAAGGCTCCATTACCCCTTGAGGGTTCCTACATTTTCTAATCACATGTCTTAATTTTCATTCAAAACTGAAGTGAGTTTAAGAGAAAAGTTCAAGAGCTATTATTGAAGTATGAGTACTGAATTTCTATATTGTTATTGAGGTCCTTGAGTTGATTCGTTCATGTCCATATTTCCGCATGAACCCTATATATTGAGTATTCTTGAGATGAGTAGTATCGTTGAGTTCAAAGTTCTTGAGTCCTTCAGTTATGAGTATTGAGTTTTTTATATTGTTATTTAGATCCTTGAGTTGATTTGTTCATGTCTATATTTCAGCATGAACCCTATTTTGAGTTATAAATTTTGAAATCTTTTAAAGCCAACAATTGTGTTTTAAACTAAGTTTTTGAGGAAGTAAAGAGGTATTTGAGAAAAAGTATAAGGGAGCTAAGTATTTCCCAAATGTTTCATTTTAACATGAAGAAAACGAGTATTATTTTGAGAAAGAAGAAACGTTGATTTCTAAATGAGTTTATAAGTCTAAGGATATTTTATAGTAGTTACCTCTTTTAAAAGGATAGTTTGAGCAATTATGAAAGAGTATGTTTTATACATTTGAGAATGAGTATATATATTATTGGGAGTAGTATTGAGCACCAATATGGGGATGAGTTCAAACAACTCAAAATCCTCATAAACCATGTATGCCAATGTTGGTAAAGGATCATACATTTCAGATGACTCATTATTGCTTTCGAGCATGGCTTAGTGGATCAACTTAGTTGAGGTGTTGTATACCCTAGCAAGGTATATTGCAGTTTCGACAACATGGGCGAGACGTTGTATCATCACGTAGCTTATAGTGATGGTTGTCGATTAGAGAATCTCCAAAATAGAGTTAAAAATGTATTTTTATTATATCACTTAACATGTTGAGTTCAGAATGGAGTAAGCATCTTTGCTAGGTTTTAATGATTCCATTTCCTTACTTCTTTACATTCAGTTGAGTATATGTCTATATCTACTGCAGTTCTTTCATTTAGTAAGTTATTATTCAACTATATTACATACTCTTACATTCAATGTACTGATGTCATTTGACCTGCATCTTTTAAAGATGTAGATACAAGTTTTTAGGATCCTCAATAAGATTCCGTTGAGATCACTTCGTCTGCTTGCCATCTTTTGAGTAAGACCTCTTTGCTTCTGGAGGACTCTAGTTTTATGAGTTGTTAGTATTAGTAACATTTTAAGTAGTAGTGGGTCTTGTCCCGACACTCATCTATATACAGTAGAGGCTTCATAGATAGACAACTTTGGAGAGTCTTTCATTTTTCAGATGTTTTAGTTAAACTTATATTTCATACTCAGTATATTTAGTAAAGTTTTGAGATTCAGTAAACTGTTTTTAAGCGTTTCTTTCAATTTGATGCTTATGTATGTTTGAGTTATTCTTTCTCTTGTAGTCAGCAAGGATGAGGGTTGGCTTGGGGACCAACAATGGTTCTCGAGTGTTGGCCACGTCCAAGGTGTAGGCTCGGATCGTGAAAAGCTTGGTATCAGAGCATAGAGTTCAAGTGTCCTAGGGTGTCTATGAAGCCATGTCAGTAGAATCTTATTTATGGTTGTGAGGCCCCCACTTCTATAAATGAGGAACTACAAACATTTGAGAAAAGTTTCCCTTCTTCCATATTTAAATCATGCAATAAAACTATGTCATACAAAATTTATTCATACTCGTGCATTTCTCAAATCCATTCAATTACCCCTCATACTCAAGGTGGTTGAAATAGCAAATCCCAGATCTTTATCGATGAGTTACTCTCAAGTAAGGTCTTTAGAAAGTCATGAGACTGTAGAGGGGGTTGTGAGAAGCCTGTGTGTATGCTTAAGTGTTTATATTAGAAAGATTGCACTCTTATTCATATGAATCGTGCATTCGAGCTAGAAGCGAGATGTACTCCCAGACTCTCTTCTCTAAATTTTATTCAAATGAGACCCTTATGAGAGAAGTGTGTTCTAGAATTCTTGAGTAGTAATTATCACCCAAAAGATAGTATGAGTTATGATGTTACAAGGCTCTGGTAATAGTATTGCCCATAGTTAGAAGAATGCATTTCGAGGTGTAGAAATCTAAGGCAAAGAGATAGTGATGAAGTAATTTATGTTATTGCAATCATGTTCTCATTAAGTCTTTAATGAGGATTTTTCCTTTATGTGTAGGCTAAAGAATAAAAATTTTGTGTGGATTTCATGATAAGAGATAGAGGAATAGTTATAGGTCCGGATGAGTTAGAGTAAACTTTAACCAGAGATGATTTTATGTCAATGTGTTACTGTGTTAGCGAAGATCTACTATAGTTGTTGAATAAAAGAGCAGAGTATTCATGAGGTGCTAGATCTAATCTAGGCTTATGATTTTTGAAAGTTAGAGTCCCAGGATATTTAGAAGGTTATAGAACTAATTTTGGAATGATGTATTGTGAGTTGATAAATAGTACTTAGGTTGTGAAAGAGAATATGTTGATAGGCTATAACTAGATAGATAATGAGGCGAGGATCAACTTTTTGTGCCATGATGTTTTAGGGATCTCTTGTTTTATTGATTATATCTACTAGTTGTTAGTTAGTGTAGTATATGAGAAGTGGTTGTTGCCCATGTCTAGTACTAGACACTAAGCTTGAATTAGAGATGAGTGTCGTGATAAAAAAGGATGGCAACATGAGGGTGAAGATGTTAGTTCTGAGATCGGTATATTTGACATAGAGTAGGTGAGAAATTAAGGTGTTAGTTGCAATAAATGTGAGTGGTACAAGTGTGGTATTATGACTTTTATACGAGAGTAATGAAATGAGGCTAAGTCATTAGATTAGCAAGAGCATTAAGGGGTGTACCCGAGATCGTATGTAGTTGAACGAGGTTCTAATTGAGTTAATGACTTTCTATGTATGCCTAGATAGTATATTTGATTATAAATGTGGAGTAGACTGATGTAAGAATTATTTATTACCCTTAAGAGTTGGTCGAAGGGACTATATATAGCCAATGATGAGCCTTTCAAATATAGTTCAAGTATTCCTTCGGTTAGATTGATATGAACTTAGAAGGACAGTACTAGTGGGCTAAGAAGAAGAAGTCATATTATTAAGAGTTCGACTAAACGACTTTATAGGTAATACGGGTAGCGATTATAGAAAGTCTTCTATTGAAGCAGGAAGAGATAAAATAAGCAACTTATAAAGGAGTCCTAGAAGGAATCTTAGTATTTGCACATGAAGAATTGTGTAGACATGGGATTAGCATGCCCCGATTATTATAGTAAAACAAATATAGACTAGTTTAGAGATGATGTAATAGACTCATATCTTTAAAGTATGAACTTTATACCTAAGGGGGAGATGATAAGATGAGAAACCAAGTCAAGTGTTGAGAATCAGATAATAATGTCTTCAGAAAGAGTTAAAGTGATATATCGATCCATTCATACTCTAGCGTATTCCTCAAAGTTCAGTCATTACAACATCTTGTTGTTGTTCTTGATATCAGAATTGTGTCTATGACTTATGCTCATACACTTCAGGTGGATTCACGTCTATGCTCAATTCCCAGAATGAGGGGCAAAGACTTTAACCCATTGATCTCAATCTTACTCCATAAAGTTATCGATATCAACCTCATGATATGAACCTATTCATATAAGCACTTGCATATCATAGTATTCTCAATTTTGCAAATTCAGGATTTACTTTCAATGGCTAGCAACATATTGTTATGTAATGCATATTCTTATATCAGATATCTTGAATGAATCGTACTTATGATCTTTCGCCCTAGGTTCTTTCAGTGATCCTTTTTAGTTTTGATAGCGATGTTGTCAATAGTAGTTGAGTTATGATAGAATGAGAGGGTTGATGTTTCTTATTGTGGTACTGGTGGTCTTCTTTTTCCATCTAAAGTTATAATATGGAGGAGGAATAGGATGGTGTTTTACTATGAGTAATTGTTAAATGAGAGAAATTAGTTGGTTCCTGATAGTAATGTGTGAAATTTCAGTTGGTAGAGATAATGAGAGAATGAGAAATTCTTAGAAGGATTGGTTAGTAGAAGTCCATGGAGTGGTTATAGTCCTGAACTTGAATGTTTTGTTGTTAACATGTGGACAAATGCATGATGCATTAGACGTTTCTTCATATTGGCTCAAGGTTGGTTAAAGGCAGTTATAAGGAGAAGTATTCTTGGGATGAGATTCCCTATAGAGGTATAGAACCTGAATCCTGTGATTTAGATTAGATTATCACCTTATGTTAAGTACGTTGTGATTTCAAGTAGGCTTGAATATAGTAAGAGCATACGGTCACACTCAGACCTTTGTAAGAGTAGTCATATACCCTTGTGGAGCTATAAGTTGCAGCCAATGAGGTCTGGTGACAAGAAAGAAGAGCATAGTTCAGAAGTGTTTCTAAACTTCAAAACTATCAGTCATATCACTCAAGATGTGGTATAGTTATTCTTACTTCATGCCCAGATATCCTTGCTTCACGTAAGATAACTTCAGATAGAGCCTGACTTTGTTCAAAATAATATCGTTCTTGACTTATGTGCTATAGACAGTTCCAAACTCTTACTAGGAATTAGTTCCGCCTATGTTGTAGGCAAGTTTAAAAGTTAGAAAGATAGTAAGAGTAACTCATTTCCTTGCCATTCTTAGTCCAGCCATCATTCGTCCTCGAATGATCCCAAGGATGAGATATTGAAACACCCCAAAAATTTCTAAGATAAGACTCAAACAATTCTCCATTTGTGAGAAAGATTGTACCGAGTGACTCTGAATTGTTCTTAGGTTTTAAGGTCAATTATTTAGTGTGGGAATGATTTTGGATATGAATTAAGGTCTCTAGAATCCCCTATCACAAAGTTGAGTCGAAGCTTTCTTTCCGATTGAGTTTCACTATGAGATTTTACTTGGGTCAACTTCAAATGACCATATCTTTTAACACATAAAGAGTTAGATGACCCATAACCTACCAAATGGAAGGTGTTTGAGTCCTCTTTCATACTCCGCCAAATATTCTTAATTTTGAGCTAAAGTTATGCCCGTTTGAGTGAAGCCTCTCTAGTTAAGGCATCTGATTCATTTTAGAAAATGGTATTTTGGTGTTTTCATTTTCTCACTAGGCCTACCACGGTTTTACTTACTCAATTAAGGGTCTAATCAGATGCTAAACCATTCTTTGTCGTTCCTAAACACTTAGAGAATAAGAGAAGAGTTCAAAAGAAGAAAGAGCTAGGTTTTGAGCGTTCATCAAGATCCCGTCGATTTTTTCCAAGAACATTGTGTTGAACTTGTTAGTCCTCTTGCCATACATCTAATTCATCCATGAAATCGTCCATGAAATCATTGTATCTAAAAGATTCTTGAATAGTTCTTGATTATAGTTTCATTTTTTAACAATGGAGGTTATGAGTTTCTTAGGTTGAGGATCTTTAGTATGAGTTGTGTTTCTTAAAAGGATTGTATGAAATTCTCTTGTAATCGTGTCGGGTTTGAGAAACAAGAAGAGCTTCTGAGAAATTCCCCAATTCTAACCTAGTTTGAAACTTGAATTTTACCAAACAAATTCATTGAAGTCATTAGGGAAGGGCTGGGCAGTGCGCCACCAGTACGCCAGGAGTACTAGGGCGATGCGCCAGTAGTACGCCCAAATCCAGCCCCAGTACTTTGGGGTCTGGCGGCACACCACCAAGTACGCTAGGAGTGCTGGGGCGATGGGCCAGCAGTACGCCAGGAGTCAATGAGCAATTTTTTTCTTGTTTCATCCGGCATATGTTCCTTTAAGTTGTGGCTATGTTTCCTTTCTTTGCATTAGCTCCTAAAGGATCCATTCCCTCTTGAGAGTTCCTACGTTTTCTAATCACATGTCTTAATTTTTATTCAAAACTAAAGTGAGTTGAAGAGAAAATTTCAAGAGCTTTTATTCAGTTATGAGTACTCAATTTCGATATTGTTATTGAGGTCCTTGAGTTGATTCATTAATGTCCATATTTTTGCATTAACCCTATGAATTGAGTATTTTTTAGATTAGTAGTATCGTTGAGTTATTAGTTCTTGAGTCCTTGATTTGTTGAGTTTTGAGTATTTAGTTTTCTATATTGTTATTGAGATCCTTCAGATGATTCATTCATGTCTATATGTCAAAACCCTATTTTGATTTGTAAATTTTGAAAATCTTCTAAAGTCAGCGATTGTGTTTTAAACTGAGTTTTTGAGGAAGTAAGGGGGAGTGTGAGAAAGTGAATAAGGGAACTGAGTATTTCCCAAATGTTTTATTCTTACATGAAGAAAGAGAGTATTATTTTGAAAAATGAGAAACTTTGATTTCTAAATGAGTTTATGAGTTCATATATATTTCAGAATAATTACCTCTTTTAAGAGGATAGTTTGAGCAATTATCTGAAACTAGAGAAAGAGTATGTTTTATACATTTGAGCATGAGTATATATATTATTGGGAGTAGTATTGAATACTGATATGGGGATGAGTTCATACAACTCAAAATCCATATAAACCATGTATGCCAACATGGATAAAGGATCATACATTTTAGATGACTCCTTATTGGTTTCGAGCATAACTTAGTGGATCCACTTAGTTGAGGTGTTCTATACCTTGGCAAGGTATAGGACAGTTCTGGCAGCGTGGGCGAGACGCTCTATCATCACGTAGCTCATAGTGATGGTTATTAGTTAGAGAATCACTAAAATAGAGTTAGAAATGTATTTTTATTATATCACTTAACATGTCGAGTTCAAAAAGAGTAAGTATCTTTGCAAAGTTTTAATGAATTCATTTCCTTACTTGTTTACATTCAGTTTAGTATATATCTTTATCTACTGCAATTCTTTCATTCACTAAATTGTTATTCAGCTATATTACATACTCCTACATTCAATATATTGATTTCATTCGACCTGAATCTTTTAATGATGCATAAAGGTTCTTAGGATCCTCAAGAGTCTGTTGAGATCACTTCGTCTGCTCGCCACCTTTTGAGTAAGACCTCCTTACTTCCATTGGACTCCATTTTTATGAGTTGTTAGTATTAGTAAATTTTTTGAGTAGTCGTGGGTCTTGTCCCGACACTCATCTATATGCAGTAGAGGCTTCATAGATAGACATTTTTTGAGTGTCTTTCAGTTTTCAGATGTTTTGTTTAAAATTATGTACTATACTTAGTATATTCAACAAAGTTTTGAGATTCAGTAAACTGTTTTTAAACGTTTCTTTCAATTTGATGCTTATAAACGAAGATTTACCCTTCTTTATGTATTTTAGTTTTGTTATTTGAAATTTAATTGACACTTCTATTTATATACAATATCACATATTTATTTAAAATTTATAAGCAAGACTATTAAATTGAATAGAGTCAAATGACCTCTAATTACTCTAAACTATTAAAGGATATTGTTCCAATAAATCACATACGTGTCAAATAATAATTCTGAAAACACTTGGTCAGGATAAAGTTTGACTGATACTTATTGAAGGTTTGCTAAAAGTTGATAAAACGGAAGAGGGTCAAAATTGCCCTTGAACTATGAGATATAGACCACTTATACCCTCCGTTACATTTTAGGATAAAAAATTCCCCTGCCATTATCCTAAGAGACCACAATTACCCTTAAGACTTAACATAAGTGATTTGGCAAGCCACATGACACTAATTGTGCCACATAGGCCTGCCAACTAGGATACCCACTAAAATTTTTGACCCAATTAAAAATTCAACCCTAACCCATGAAAAAATAATCAAACAAATGAAGTCCTTCAACATTATATAAACGGAACAAGCTGAAAAACAGGGGAAGAAATCGCTAATTTGTGATACTTTCTGAAGAAATCAACCATTCCTCTAAATACTCAGCACCCAAATCTTCAAACACCACAACATCTTTTCTTGCTCTGTTTCTTCTACTCACACTTTCTCCTCATTGAATATCTCTTCTTCAATTCAATCACCGGCGAACAATTCTCATCAAATCTACACTTAATTTCACTTAATGACTCCTTCACTATCTCCACAAGAAAATTAAGTATAGCCATCGAACCTCTCATAAAAAATGTAGCTTGATCATACGCTAACGCTGCTTCTTCAGCATTATCAAATATACCTAGCCATACACGAACACCATTCCTCGTAGAATCACGAATTTCAGCAGCAAATTTCCCCCATGGCCTCTTTCTAACACCTCTGTAATTCTTTTCCTTTTCGCGATCTTCTTCATATGAGGTCACTTCCTCTTCCTTTATTCCATAGCTAGACGATGAATTCACTGTTTCTAGCGATGATCCTTCAGCAACAAGATTGAAAAGGAACATGTCTTCTGTATTGTTAACGGTCTTATAATTTTTTTACTAAAATCCAAAGAGTGTGTTGTATGGTGTCATTTTTATTATAGGTTACTTCGCGTGGATTTTGAGAGTGGCAAGACAAACATTTGCTCCCACAAAGAGTTGTTCCTGATGTTTCTTCTAGGAATTATGTTGAAGTAAATGAATGGGAAAATCAAATACCTTCATGTTCATGTGTTTTGTTTTAGTTTAAGTCCAATTTAGTTATCTTTGTTATTGTAATTTCATAATTTGTATAGTAACTTGGTTAATAATTTGTAATTTCATCAATGATTTTGGTTGTAATATATAACACCATGGAACCATGAAGTTCAATTTTCAAGCTTATGTATCTTTTCTAGTCCACTGTGTCATTAGATTTTAAAGCTAGCATTCATAAGGTAGAGATTTAAGGTAGACAAAATAGTTTGCAGGTAAGAGAAACAAATATAAAAATCTTTTGCTTCCCCTGCTTATTTACAACTTCATTAATTAGTTATTACATTGATTTCTTCCATACTTTTTTATAACATCATCAATGTACATTATACATTTGCCTTCATAAACTTTGGGAGGTTTACCACTTCTTAAAGAAGTAACAAATTGCTATACCTTCTCCTCGTCAATTCTGGCGTGAGCTATATACTGGATTTGAAACAGAACATGTGGACTGCAGATGGACCGGTCAGTTCAACCTCATGGCGCGACAACCAAGATTGATGTATAACAGATAGCCATGAGATTCCGTTTTAGCCTTGAAACCAATCTCGATGATCTTGAGGAAGCAAAAGAATTTAGCAAAAGCAAAAACACCTGCTCTTTCTTAGTTAGAATCGTGGAGTTATCGGAGTAGTGTCCATTCTACTATATTTAAGCTCATCTAAGTCCAATATTAGATGAACAAAATAAACAGTAGCACAACATCAATTGAGTAATAGTATATTGAAGGCCAAAAGACCAGTGTTATCAAAAGCAAAAAGCGCAAAAAAAACTCTTAAGGTTCATTAGCTACGATATATTCATCACTAACAACTTCAATTGTTAACTCGCCTCCTAATTCTTTTACCGGTCTTATCGCATTTGCATGACCATAATGCATCAGGTCAAAACGCCCATCCATATAAACATGAACGCGCATCTTCCCACACTTCATTTTACGAAAGAACGAAGATTATGCTGCCTGATATGGAGAAAGTAGTTCGATTTAGGATACTTCCATTAGAGGTGGATCGAGTTCAAATTACATGAAACTACACAATAAACGTCGCTATTTCAATGAACAGACAGAATCATTTATATGTATAACAAGAAAACTATAGAATCTTTGCAGCATGATGACTTTCCCCAAGCTTCGCAGTTACTTTCACTGCATTTCCTAGTCATATGCCTGATGCAATCTTCCTACCCTACTCAATACATCTATCAAGCAAGTGTAGTGATGATCTCTCATACGAAAAAAGTATATGTGTGCTTAATCAACTAGTCCAGCGTGACTACAAGCTTTCAAAGGCCCAAGAAAAGTAATTCCAACAAGCAACAATAATAATTGTTGATCACCTCTTAAATTTGAAAAATTTTCCAAACAACAATACTGGAATTCAAACCATAACAATTAACACCTTAACTAACCCAAAACAGACCAAGAACCTGAAACAAAAATTGGCCAAACAAATATTCATTCAAAACAAAGCTTCAATTCAAAATAAAACATAAGCAGTTGTGTATTGTTTGCATCCATAACATAACAACAAAATAAAAATAGTAATGCCATTGTTTGCACTTGCCAGATCATACAAAAACCAACATTTCAGTATCTCAAAAAAAAATTAACAGAAGCTGGCACATACTTAATACTTACAACTACCAAGAGTCTAAATTTGAGATCTTCCATTTGCTTTCTTGGTCTTCAACTTCCCCACCTTCTTCTCTCTTTCCCTTTCCAACTGATTACTATTCACAACTTCTTTTCCTTTCCATGTGACTTTAGTGGGTGAGTAAGGCAAATATGTAGGCTCACTCACTCCTCTATGATCACCTCTGAAAGTGATCACTCTATTAGCATATCTTGTTTGTTGGTTCTACCTCATCTTAAGCCTTGTTAACTCTTCAAAAATTATACGAGGCTTTAAAACAAGATCATTTACAAGTTCTCTAGTAGGACCAAAAGGTTCATATTGTCTCTGTCTTGGTGCAGATATGTCACTTTCAAATCCTTCTTGAGTTAGTTGAGGGGCTGAACTATTGACATCAAAGACTTCTTCATCTTGTTCTACTCCTTCAGTTCTGCCCCTCTTCCTCTTAAGAATTGAAATATAGCCTTCCTCACTAGCCTAAAATATTTTTAAATAAGTCATTAAATTAGTTCATATGAACATTATATAACTAACTTTTAAATAAAAAAATTGTTACCTTGTAAGACCTTGCATTGTGAGCCTGTGAACCACACTTGCTACATGTCATCTTAGTTCCTTTTCTTGAGTGAGACCACTTTCCAACTCTTTTGATTGCTGCATTTTTTTCTCTATCTCTTTTAACTTTTGGCCTTCCAACTGTTTTCACAAGATTAGGTGGGTCCATGGCATGTTCTGGCAATACTTGCCGGAATTGTTCACCTCTCATAGGCAACAGCTTGGCCCCGTATGTTTTAAGATAGGCTTCTTTAGTGTACCACCAACTTATTTCATCTCGAGGCTCAATATTTTTGTAGCGCAATGCCTTGATGGCATGAGGGCATGGGATGCCAGTCAACTACCAAGACCTCAAATGAAAAGCAATAATTAGTTTGTCTGAATATTACATAATCAAAATTAAATAATAGTCTAAATTAATATATTTACCTGCAACTGCACTTCTTCTCCACAATATTCACTATGTGCCTATCTCCACCCTTAGACACTTCAAACCCAAGGTCCCCATTAAACTCAAGCTTGCATAATTTGGCAATCTTACTGTAGGCAATGAACAATTCCATACACTTAGGACTGTGTTTGTAATGAATGTTCCATGTTTCTGTCTCTTTTTCCTTCTTTCTCAACCTGTTCATTATTTTGACTCTAATATCTTCAAGATAGGCTTGCCTCTAGGTACCAAGATCCTAGAGTTGAACGATTCAGTGAAATTATTATCTACCATCTGATTTTTGCACACAGTATCAAAATATGTTCTGCACCTTTTTGTGGTGAAAACTTGACCAAATCTTTAGCAGTTTCCTCTGATAATGCACCAAGAGCATTCAATTGTCCTTAAAATCTTCTTCATAAGTACACCAAGCAGCCCACCACATAAGTTTCTTCATCTCTATGATCCTAAATCTCCTCATCCAATTGGCCTCAACATGTCTTACACAATATCTATAAATAATTAGAAGTTCATGTCAGTTAGCAAAACCAAGTTAGCACTTAAAAGCATCTTAATAGTACCTATGGTTTGATAATGGAAGGACATTTTCCACTGCATTCAGTAATCCCTGTACATGTCAAACCAATTAGTACTTATAAAAAACTGTATATTATTAGGTTACATAAACACAAATAACTACTTACCTTCTGCATGTCAGACATAAATGTGATGCTATCACCATTCTTCAGATTCAATGACTTCTCCAACAACTCCAAGAACCATGTCCATGTACTAGTGGTCTCCTTATCAACTACAGTCCACGCCAATGGCTAGAAAGAGTTATCGCAGTCTTGTGCCATAGCCACCAATAATTGCCCTTTGCATTGGCCCTTTAAAAAGGTCCCATCAAGTCCTATGAATGGTCTTAATCCTTCTTTCCATCCAACCTTCATTGCATTAAAGCATATGTACATTCTGAGAAATTTTATTTTTCCTTGTTCCATTGCATCTTTCGATAAGTTGATCACCACATCACTAAAGGGATTAGTCATTCTAATCTCATTTTCATACGCCTCCAATCTGTTGTACTCATCCAAAAAACTGCCTTGCATTTTTTGAAGGGCCATTCTCTTGGCCCTTTTCAACTTTGAATCATTAGTATTTAAGTTGAAATTATCCATCAAGTCTTGTTTCATATCCTTCAGCGCGTACTTGGGATTATTCTGAACTTTGCTTTTGAAATAATGGGATAAAGTGTTTGTGGTAGCTCTAGGATTGTGTAATGCCTCTTCACAGTTGTGTTCTTGCTTAAAAGTCTTAAGTTTATATCCTGGACCTTTACCATCAAGTGAAACAAGAATTGCAAATGGACAACCCTCTACGCATCTGTATCTTAATCTTTTTCGGTCACTTTTTGCAACTTTCAAAGGTTTTTTAGTCGCCAGGGCATATAAATTACAAGTTTTCCTAGCATCATCTAAGTTCTTAAAGGTCATATTAAGAGACAGGTCTTTGTAATGACTTAGATTAACATTGACTTCCTTGTTTTTTTGCATCTTAATGACCTCTAACTCATCAAAGTCATACTAACCATCTAAAGTAGGATCAACCAAACCATCATCACTTTCTAACTCGGTATCAGTCCCATACTCACACTGAACATGATAGGTTTCACTATGATTGATAATGTTAGGGTCAAAAACAATTTCTTCATAAATCATCAACAACAAATACATGAACTACCCTAAATGCTTCAGTTAGTAATTCCTGAAGTATCCTAATTCCATCAGAATCTTGAACCAAGAACAAATTTCCAGAAGGTCCTTTCACAGGTACTTGTTTAACTAATACAAAACCCAAGTTATTTTCGAACACCTCTTTTATGTCAATCAAATTTAGGTGATTGGAATTAAAGGCCCTCAAAGAATGAACATACCTCTCATCATATAGTAGGTGAGGTTTTAAAGTCCATTTACCTCCATGGTGAAATAAAGGTCAACATTCATATCTTCCATATTGAATTTTCTGCAAAAAAAAAATAGCAAAACATAAATATATAGGACCCCACATTAATAAACAAAGCACATATAAATGAGAAAAAAACTTCTAACAAGAAGATAACGACTTTTATAACATATAAAAACAAAGCAAGTGACTTAGCAGTAAAAAAACACCAAAAAGAGGGATTAAACAATGCTTAGATTGGGACCACACATTCAAATTTGAGAATAACAATCTTAAATTATTTGAAAGTAGCCTAAAAATGTGTCAATACCAACATAAAAACAACAAGAAGGGACCTCAAAACAAGATAAAAGACATACAAGATTTTAACTCCTCCTGACAGATCAAATCCCAACACATGTAAAATTGAAGAAAAAGTAGTATTTTATCTCAAATATGAAGAATCATCAGAATATACATCAATATATACTAAAATATTCACAAACCAATTTTGCATATAAATCCTAACTTCAAAATACAACTATGAAAAATGTTTAAAATCCTACTGAAAGTAAACAAAAAATCAGTTACATACTGAAATAGAAGAGAATTTACCTTCTAGATCGAGATTCCAGAAGAAAAGATTCTTCAAAATTGAGATTCTTCAAGTGAAATATATTCTTCAAAAAATTCTCCTCTATGTGGTGAATTGAATAGTGAAAAACGATTGAGGTGAAAAAGATGATGTTTCCCTCCTAATTTTAGTGGGCTGGCTCTAGCAAAAATGGGTTAGGGTTGAATTATTAATTGGGTAAAAAATTATAGTGGGTATCCTTGTTGGCAAGCCTATGTGCCGGAATTAGTGCCATGTGGCTTTGCCAAATCACTTTTGTTAAGTCTTTAAGGGTAATTGTGGTCTCTTAGGATAACGGCAGGGGCATTTTTTATCCTAAAATGTAACGGAGGGTATAAGTGGTCTATATCTCATAGTTCAGGGGCAATTTTGACCTTTTTCCGTTGATTAAATTAGTTAATTGAAGTAAATATAATCACTTATTTATTAGTTTAAGTTATATTTAAGATTTGCATGCTATAAAATTGAATTGATCGAACAATTAATACTTCTAGTTATATTATATTGATAAAAATAGTATTTTGATGAAACAAGTTTATATCAAACAACAATTTTAAAAGCACTTGATCTAGATGAAGTTTCAATGAGACTTGAAATTATGTTTAAATTCGATATAATTAGTTAATCCAAATTAACAACATAGAATCACTTATTTATTGAAATTTTATTTGAATATAAGTAGGGTTTTAAAATTGAATTGGATCAAACAAATAACACACCTAATTACACTAGATCAGTATTGCTATAACCACATTTCAACTCGCGGTAAAAAATAATTATAAACTACGAAATATATCAAAATATTAATTTTTTGGTTATATTATTTTGTTATGACAAATAATTATAGATATGGAGAGCATTATTACCACAACGTTTTAGTACTCGGGCAAAATTATTTATTTAATTATAATATTTTATTTTAAATAACTCTTTTATGGTTAAAAGATTTCTATCGATATAGCATGTTTCAATACGTGGCAACAATTAATATATAACTACGAAAGTTTACTGTAGCAAAAAGTCCATGACTATATCATTTAACTATTGCCACATTCTTTTTTTGTAACTTGAGGCAAAATGATTTATTTAATTAGAATATTTTGTTTCAAATAATTTATTGTGGCTAAAGTGCTACGATTACCACAATAACTTTCAACTCGTAGCAAAAAACTACTAATTGGCTACGAACTTTTATTATAGCAGAAAAGGTGTGGCTATTTATCATTTAGCTATTGCCACAAGTTTTTATATTTTGAAGCAAAAATGTTTATTTAGCTACAATATTATGTTTCAAATAATTTATTGTGGCTAAAGTGCTACTATTACTACAATAAGTTTCAACTCGTAGCAAAAAGCTACCATTTGCTTCACAGTTTTATTATAGCAGAAAAGACTTGGTTATATCACTTAACTATTGTCACAAGTTTTATAATTTGAAGCAAAAATATTTATTTAGCTACAATATTTTGTTTCAAATAGTTTATTGTGGCTTAAAAGTTACTAATGCTACAACAACTTTTATGTAGTGACAAAAACTTATGATCAGCTACAAAGTTTTATTGTAGTAACAAAGTTGAAGCTATTTAGCCAATTATTGCCTCGAGTATTAATAGTCGTAGTAAAAATGAAGAATTGGTTTTATCAATTAGATTTTCGTGGCTAAGAAAATTTTAGTAAATAGCTACAAAAGTCAAATTTTTGTGGCTATTATGAGGTAACTGCTATGAATTTTATATTCATAGCTTAAATTTCGTAGCTATAGATACATTGTGTTGTAGTGATGCTTGAGTTAGTTTTTCCGCTTGTAGCCAGCCAGGATGAGGGTTCGCTTGGGAACCAACAATGATTCTCGAGTGCCGACCACGTCTAGGGTATAGGCTCGGATCGTGACATAATCCACATATGGGAGGGGTCATGTCAAACCGCCCGTACCACCTAAGAAGATACCTTGGGTGGTTTGATTATAATAATAATAAAAAAAAATTAAAAAAACTAGCAGATCGATAAACAAAGCAATTTAATTTGGATGTTCTAATAAACCCAAAAATGGTTTAATCAAAGGTCAAAACAAGAGTTTAGCAATATTGTCAAAACACAAACCCTAAAATAAAAAATAGTTTGCAACAAGTCTTGACCAGTACCACATGACCATGGTACTTTATTTGGATTTCACAGGAAGATCAGTTTCTTCTTCTTTGTTTTTTTGAAAATATTGGACTACTCAGGTATGAAAGAGCATCTTGAGTAGTTGATATTTTCCTACAGGAACCGAATCATATTGGGGTGAAAGATTTCATCATCATGTTCTTCATTAGGATCATCGACGTTCATCACGTCTTCCAGCCAGATTTGGGACGAAGAAGACTGCTCCCCATAAGTTGAGTTACTAATTGCCAGAGAAAGCTCAATATTAGAACCTGCAGCCTGATCAATAATTGGTCGTGGTGCTGGTACATATCTTGTTGCCAGAGAAAGCTCAAGATTAATACGAGCGGCAGCCTGCACATTTTGTCGTGGCACTGGTTCATTTCTTAATGGTGGAAGCGCTGGTCCATTTCTTAATGCCAGAGAAAGCTCAAGATTAGGTTCATCCTCAACGTGCATTGGCCTTCCATTTGCAGCTTCAATAGGCCTAGTAACATGGGATATATATATGGTCATTAAATAACTAATTAGCCAAATAACACTCTACTCTACCGGAAAAAGTAAAACAAACTCAAAAATAGAAGAGACATAACTATAGTTGAAAGGGATTGTTTTGGTAGAAAACATGAACTTTATTCAATAAATGCAGGAGCATTCACACCAACGTTCAAAACAGGCTACTGATATTGGAGATTTATGGATGGAAAGGAAGTACAATGAGAGAATTTGTGCAGCCATGATTTTTGCAACCTTCTGTAGCTGGGCATTGTGGTGCACAACCATCAATACAAAGACTCTTGGAGGGAAGTTCATGACTGATTAGTTTTTTAAGTAACTTGATATAGCATAATTAGTTTTTCATGACTAGTGTAAAGCAGTTATACTCTAGTTGTATTTATAACAACAATTATGCACTCCGTACAGATACATTGCTGGAACAAACAATAGCCAAACATCTTAGTTTTAACATTTTGAAGAATCAACAATGGATAACAATGATCAATAGATGAGTGAGCAGGAAGCTGATTTACTAAGCCGAAGTACCAGAAAGAAGAAAGAAGATCTAACATCAAATCCGATCTCGAAAGTAATTTTCCTTGAATCCCTGATATCGAATATGGAAGAACCAACAATTAACTATGTTACACAAAGCCTAGACAACATTAGATTCCATGATGAACAAGAAAACTACCAAAATCACCCTAACTTTATCCCTATAACATCAGCGGATAAACTACGATTATATGCTCCTTGGAGGCATGCTCTGATTATAAAACTAGTAGGGAAGAAGATGGGATATATTTACCTCCAAAACAGACTCCTCCAGAGAAAATAAACCTTATTGATCTAGGAGAGGATTTCTATCTTATAAAACTTACTCGGCCGGAAAACTTCGAAAAAATCCTTCACAAAGGGCCCTGGTTCATAGGATCGCAGTTCATCTCTGTTCGAAAGTGGGAACCTAAATTCAATCCTTCTCAATCTCATATAAATTTCTCTACTGTTTGGATTAGATTACCTGAACTACCTACCGAATTTTACAATCTTAGCATACTCCAAAAAATAGGTAACGAAGTTGGCACCATCCTAAAAATAGACACAGTCACAAAGAACACTACCAGAGGCAGCTATGCTAGACTATGTATCCTTGCACCTCTCACCAAATCGCTGCCAACGGAAGTACTAATAGGAACACATCTACAAAAAATACATTACGAACCATCTACTCCCCTATGTACACTTGCGGAAGACTTGGCCATTTAGTCCTCTCTTGTCCTAGGAAATTATCTGATATCCCCTCTACCTCTAACCAAGCCAAATTGAATAATGATCCTAGTGATACATCTACAAATGTGAAAGAAAATGGGGGATGGACCACAGTGACTTATTCAAAAAAGCATAGGAAACAAACCAACAACAATACTACTTTTGATCAAGACAAAAACCTGTCGCAGACAAGGGAACCATAAAATGGACCCATTAAGTGAAAAAGAGCACATGAGCACCAACAATAAATACAACAAACAAACATTCCTAGTAGAAACAAATAATCGAGAACACAATCACACCACCAAAAACAAAGATTTCGTAGGCCCACAAACACAAAAAATCACAGAGGAAAATTCAATTCAGGAAACCAAAAATGACCCTACCAGTACACCCTCAAACATTGTGGAAGCAGAGTTGGACACATCAGTGAAAACAAAAATCAACATACAGCCAAGCCACGTCAAAAACCTTGTTACCAAGTTCTCATTAAATGATACAAAAGCCCAAAACGTGGAGAGAGTAAATGCCACCACGACAGAAAAACAAAAATTATCCACAACAGTAACCAAAGCTACCAAACCAAATCAATTAACAAATAGTATAGGCCACACTCTCGCATCAAAAAAATTCTACCAACCAAATCCCACAAATTTTGGAATAAATAGTACTTCTCCTTCAGATAATAAAGCCAACAAGGCACTAGAACTAGAAACTTTTCCTTCCATCCAAATGGAACTAGATCACAATCAAAACGACCTTAATACTTCTTCAAGTACTTCAAAGAAAGAGAGAATCGAAACCAAAAAATTTAGCTTCCAATCATCTCCTCTGAACATCAGCATCACACGTTGCTCAAACAGGAAGAAGGTACAAGGAAATCTCAAAGTACAACCTACTATGAGTTCTATCACTTTGAATAGTTTACATGAAAGCTTTAAAACCAACTCCCAAGAGGAAATACTACATACAAATTTTAGCCAAAATCTTTTTAAAAATGTCTCAATACAATCGCTTATTCCTCAACCAACAACAACCAAACAACCACCACCAGAGATTCATCATGCCAAACAACCATCTCCCTCACCACCTGATGATGAGCAACATCAACACTCAACCACCCTACTCAATAGAGAACCATCAATTCCAAGAATCCCAAACTACATCCCAAGAAATCCTGTATTCCAGTATCTCATGAATTCATTCACTCCCTTCGACACAAACTACATAACTCAGAACCTACATCTGCTTATGATATTCCCACATGCAGTCCAAACGTCGCCTTATGCGACTTAGGAGAGGATGCTCAACCTGAATCAGAACGATCACAACCCCACTCCTCTACCAAATATAATCGAGGAAATGATGACAAATAGCCTGATACGACTAGCGTCGACATAGCTCGAGCTAACCCAAGAGCTAACCACTCTGGAATTCTACCATATCCTCCACTAACCCACATCCCTCTCCAACCTAAACTTGTAGCACCTCAAGCATATACACCAACTGAGTTGCTTTGTCAACTCCTCGTTAAAACAAATACTGGATATGCACAATAAAAATCAGGAATATGAGGACATGATGTTCAACGAAGAGGACCAAGATATGGAGGACCAAGTGGTCCCTCAGATGCCACTGGAAACGCCACTATCCCCTATGAACCATCATGCCACATATCAAATGAGAAAAGAGGGACCAAACATGCCAGATCATCATACTCCAATCCTCTTCTTGAGGAACCCACTGACTTTGGACATGCTCCAAAGTACCGAATAGAAATGCCAAGTCAGAGTGCCACAAGCTGTGAAGAAAGCATCCATTACAATTCGGCACTACAACTCACAAAGTCCCCAAAAATATGTAGCTATAATCATACCAAATTTGAAGGGGAAGAAAGTAATATTGGAGGGGGAGAACATAACCAAGTTGGATTCAAATGTGAACCTGGAAATGTCGCTGACGCCAGGAGGGAGCTCCACCTCACAGGAAGGTATAACAATGAAGATGTTGCTTTGGAATTGTAGGGGAGCACACAACTCAAACTTTATGAATATATAATATGCATGCATTAATTGAATGGAATAACCCTACAATTCTTGCCCTTACGAGACATGAATGGAAGATCATGACAGTTTACTTCAGGCATTGGACTTCACTGATGTCATACAAATTCCAACGAAGGAATCACACTATTCTGGAGCAGCTCAGAGGTCACAATAGAACCATTTGTGCTAACAGAACAGGAGATTCACGCAACTATCGAGGTAAGCACGACTTCTCCTAAATGGCATATATCTATAGTCTATGCAAAAAATACTTACAAACATAGAAAAATACTCTGGGAAAACTTGAGAAATATAACTACTAGCATAATTGAACCTTGGTTAGTAAGTGGTGATTTTAATGAAGTTACAAACGCACTAGAAAAATTAGGGGGGAGACCTATTAACAACACTAAATGCTCTGCTTTCATAAACTGTTTGGATGATATGAACATGATAGACCTTGGCTTTACGGGCCTAAATATACTTGGTCAAATAAGCATAAAAACAAAAAAAACTCTAATCATGGAATAGATTTCTTAGCAATCATGAATGGTTAAATTTATTTCTGGACTCTACAGTACATCACCTCCCTCGTACTCACTCAGATCGTTGTCCCGTATTATTAAATTGCACAAAAAGTGTTAATAAACCTAACAAAATCTTTAGATTCGAGTCAATGTGGTTAAGGCATCCGGATTTTTCGAATGTAGTAAGGAAAGCATGGGAAAACAATAGAAATTATAGTAATGCCTTGGAAAATTTTACTAAAGCTACTAGAATCTGGAACAAGAAAACATTTGGGAACATTTTCAAACAAAAGAAAGATGTTCTAAAAAGAATTAATGGACTTCAACGGATGGACGAAAACTATAAAAAGCCCTTCCACATATATCTTGAGGAAAATCTCATTAAAGAATACAATGAAATTCTTAAAAGAGAGGAAGAATTTTGGAAGTTAAAATCAAGAGTTCAATGGCTAAACGATGGGGACGCTAATACAAAATTCTTCCATATTTCTACAACTAATAGGAGGCGTAGAAATAGAATTATAGGACTATACGATTCGGTGGGAAATTGGACCTTTGACACTGAAAATATAAAAAATACTATCATCCATCATTTTAAAACCATTTACACTACTGAGCTAAAAAAATGTGACCTTGAAAATCCAAAAATATGCATAAATGCTCTCTCAATAGTCCAAGAAGCCATACATTCTTTCCAAAGAACAAAGGGGAAGTTTGGGAAAATGCTACTAAAAATTGATTTAGAAAAGGCTTTCGATAGATTAGAATGGTTGTTCGTAAAACAATCTCTTACCATCCTAAATTTTCCTAAAAAAATTATTAATCTTATAATGTCTTGCATAAGCACTTCGTCTATCTCAATCCTAGTTAATGGTACCCCCACTAATTATTTTCTTCCATCTATGGGCATTAGACAAGGAGACCCACTATCTCCTTACATTTTCATAATATATATGGAATCTTTAACAAGATTAATAAATTATGCTACTCTTCAGCAACACTGGCAACCGGTTAGGATCGGAAGAATAGGATACCAATCTCCCACCTACTATTTGTTGATGATATTATTCTTATGGAAAAATTAGATAAAGAAAATGCGGCCACGATAATTCAGATCTTTAACACGCTCTCAACACAATCAGGGCAAAAAATAATTTTTAATAAGTCCTTAATTATCTTCTCAACAAATGTTTCTACAGAAAATAAAAATGATCTTTCTACTATTATGAACATCCGACAGAAAAATAGGATGGGAAAATATCTTGGGTTACCCATAACTAGCTACCACCCTAAAAGTTCAGATTATCAATATATTATAGATAACATGAACAACAAATTAAAAGGATGGAAAACTCGGTTTTTAACTCTAGCAGGAAGGACAACTTTAGTTAAAGCAGTCCTTGCATCTATCCCGACCTATGTCATGCAATGCAACTTACTCCCCAAAGAAACTTGTAAGCATATAGATCGAATACAAAGAAATTTTCTCTGGGGATCAATGTCAGAAAAAAGGAAACTCCATTTGGCAAATTGGGATCTTGTGACTACAACTATTAAAGAGGGTGGACTAGGGATTCAAAAAACAAGCGGAATTATTTTTGCTCTACTAGCCAGCCTAAATTGGAGACTTCTTAACAACTCGGACCAACTTTGGGCAAATGTTTTAAAAAATATATATAATAAGAGGAGAAGAGTGTAACATAAGGTAAGTTGAAATAACTATGAAGAGGCTTAAAAATCGTAAATAGTCATTTTTGGAAGGAATTCAAAAAAAATGAAATCTGGAAAATTGGTGGTGTGGAAATCAGTGAGTTTTGGCCAACTTTGAGCAGTCATAACTCCTAGTTCAGGATGAGTTAGGAGTAGTTCCAGTTATTATTTCGAAGCTTGTGGAATGATCTTTCCAACGCCACCGAGTTTGCTCGATTCCGAGTTCGTATGGGTGAGTTATGCCCTTTGAAAGTTAGGCAGTTGGCAGGGAATCCGTCCGGAAATTTTAAGGGCATTTTGGTCTTTTCCCTAGCTATTTCTTTTGGGGTTATATTGTATGTTAAGATGATTTTTTGGATAATTTTTGGACCATTTTAAAGAGTGAGAGCTAGGGCTTGAGAGTGAGGAGGAGAAGAAGAGGAGAAGAAGAGAAGCAAGAAGAGATCAAGCAAGTTTCCGTCAAGGATCGTCGTGGATATCGTCGGGGGTGATTCCTACTAGGTATGTGAGTTCATAGTGTTGGGTTGATCCTTTCCCCCACACACCAAACTCGTTTTATTTTCGAGAAAAGATTTGTTATGTTGTTGAAGTTGTTGGGTTGTGTTGTTGAAGTTCTTGTTGGTTGTGGGACATGATTTGGTTGTGTATTTGAGTTGAATCTCTTGTATGTTGAGGGATTTTATGATCCTTAGTGTTTGGGGTTGAATCCATTGAAGTTAGGGTGGTTTAGAGTTGGGAAAAAGAGGGAGAAAAGTCGGATTTTCTGGGCAAGGGGCTGGCCGTCGCGCCTGCCAGCACGCCCCAAAAGGGACTCTGAAGTCCAGCCTTTGGGGCGGCGCGCCTAGCAGAGCGCCAGCAGGTCCCTTCTGACCTTCAAGGGCTGGCGCTCTGTGCCTTGCAGAGCGCCAAGGACGCCAAGTTCCCCCATTGTTTACACACTTTCTCATGAATGTTCCTTGGTATTGTACCTATGTTTTATAGTTGTTTCCAACACTCTAAGGTACATTTAGACATCCCAAACTTATCCATAAACATGTGATCATATACCTTGAATTCATAGTTCAATTCAAGGCAAGTTAGGATCGAAGTTAAGGGAAGTTAGAGTCAAGTCAAGCAAAGTTAAGAAGTAAGTCCAAGTAAGTCTCTAAAGCTTTTCAAGAGTCGTTATTAAATGTTTTACCTTCGTTTAAGTTCAAGTTCAAGTCGAGTAAAGAGTATAGAGTTCAAGTTAAGTAAAGAGTCTCAAGTTTCAAGTTAAGTTAAGAGCATAAAATCGAGTCCATTTCTCAAAGGTTATTAGGGAACTATGTATTTCCCAAAGAAGTTTCTAAATGTTTTTACATTTGAGTAAGAAAGGAACATAGATTCCAAGAGAGCCTTTGGGCTAGATTTTGAGCAATTATCTCAACTAAAAAAGATGTGTTTAAAACACTTATGAGCTAAAATATATTTTTGGGAGTAGTCTTGAGCACCAAGTTGGGGACACGAGTTCATAGTAACTCAACTCTCCATAAGAACCATGCGGCCAACATGGGATTTTCTCGGGTCATACTTTTTAGATGATCACGAAAGTTAAGCTAGTGGATCCACTTAGTAAAGATAGCTTTCTATACCACGGCCAGATATAGGATGGTCCTTGGGCAACGTGAGGTAAAACGTTGTATCACCACTAGGGCTCATGGTGGTGATTGTCGGTTAAAGAATCTCCCACTAAAGTTATATTACTTCTATATAAGTAAAGTTGAGTTTGTTATTGTTTTATCATTAACGAGCTAAGTTGTTCACACTATTTTTACAAGCTTTGTATATTGCATGTGTCTTATTGCTTTATATATTGAGTTCAGTTATTCATGAGTCGAACAGAGCTGAGGTAAGTGTTCTCTTGTACTCTTTTCAAGCTTAAGTTGTGGCTTAGCTTTCCATCTCTCATACTCGTACATTCAATGTACTGATGCCAGTTGGCCTGCATCTTATGACGATGCAGATACAGGTACCCCGGATCAACATCCAACACGCCGTTGATCTAGTTGAGCACTCCAGAGTCAGTGGTGAGCCTTCTTGCTTTCCGGAGGACTCAGTTGTTTTGTTCTCTTAGTTTTGCTTCATTAGGATGTTGCGGGGTCTGTCCCAACATCCATCTCAGTATTATAGAGGCTTCATAGACAGTCAGTCAGTTAGTTTTGAGTCTCTCATCTATGTATATATGTAAATATCCTATTTTGAGATTCGAGTTGCCTTTGTGGCCAGATGTTATAAGTTAAGTTGTTTTGTAACCTTACGTTTGCATTGAGTTATTTGAGTTAGGTTTCCGCTGAGTTAAGAAAGTCAGGCCAAGGGTTCGCTTGGGGCCAGAAATGGTCTCCGGGTGCCGGTCCCGCCCAGAGTGTAGGCTCAGGGCGTGACAAAGAGGTAATATGATGAAATACTATCCCTACGACTCATATATTTGGAGAAGTCTTAGTAAAACCTTTTCCTTATTCCACAAGGGATATTACGGAATGTGGGAAATGGAAATAAAATTAAGATATGGGATGACAACTGGATTGAAGCCGCATACTCTTTGCGCAAAGTAATCGAAGGCCCCTTAAATAAAAATGACTCCAACGCATCAATATCACAACTCATCATTAATAATAATTGGGACTTATCAAAACTATCCTTCGAGATTCCTAGAATAATAATTGAGGCAATCCAAAATACCTACATCCAAACCTCTCCCCCAAAAAGTGATCATTACTATTGGGATAGAAGCAATGATGGAAACTTTAGCACCAAAGGGGCTTACGATATTTATATATCAGAAACTTGTAATCCTAGTATCAATAAGGACAGCAACCATAACTGGGTATGGAAAACCTTAGCTATAAACAAAGTAAAAAAATTTCTTTGGTTGTTAACTTTAGAAAAGCTCCCTACATCTTTAGCTTTGTACAATAGGAACATAATAAGATATAAAACTTGCTATTCTTGTACAAATGAAGAAGAAAATGTAACTCATATTTTTATGAAGTGTCCAGATGCAAAACATATATGGAATAAGTATGGCATTTTCATCACTGGACCAAACTTTCACAAAGAAATTCAAAAATTATGCTCATCAAGGCAGTACACTTCACTAGCAAACTGGCAGATAGTGACCACAGCTTGCCTAGTTCCGATAATTCTTTGGAATATCTAGAAGAGTAGAAACCATAAGCTCTTTAAAAATCAAAACATTAGTAGACTACCCAGTACACTACAAAATATCTCGTTCCAGGCAATAGAGTACTACCATTTAGTTCACTCCCAACCAAAAAAACTCCCTCGATTTATAGCATGGCCCGGCCGCCTGAAGGAATGCTCAAACTAAATATTGACGGTTCATTTGATTAAAACTCGAAAATGGGTGGAACCGGTGGAGTTATAAGGGACCACCTAGGCAGTTGGATTGTAGGATTTTCGTGCAAAGTAAAAGTCATTAATGCTCATCATGTGGAACTACTAGCCTTGCTCCATGGTTTGAATTTAGCATAGAAAATAAACATTAATCATTTGCTCATGGAGACCGACTCTCACGTATTACTTAACACCTTAGAAAGTGTTAAACCAATACACTCACACATTTATTCGGATTGCAGGTCAATGCTCCTACTGATGGGAGGATCAACAATGAAGCATATAATGAGGGAGGCTAACTTAGTAGCAGAGATATTAGTGGAATATGGAAGCAAGACTATTGATCCAAATATGCCTATGAACAAGTTGTTTGTTTTTGAAGATTCTCCTTCCTTTACACTAAAAGCTCTTGAAGGAGATGTGAATGAAACTATATCGTTTAGATCAGTTCCTTTTTGTATGGATGAACCTACTATTTAATAAATAAAATCCTTCCAATTCCAAAGCAAAGAAAAATTGAGTGAAATCCCACAAAGTGGAGTCTCAGGGTGGTAGATTATACGTAGACCTTACCATTACTTCTCCGAGGTAGAGATGCTATTTCTGAAAAACCCTTGGCTCAAGCGAATCAAATAATTGATTAAAGGAAAAATATGACAGCTAATAGTAAAGCAATAACAATAAAAACATTAATTACATGCGTCCTTAGCCATCATTTCTTGTCCATTTCTCTCATTTTAATCATTTCAACTTTCGTGCACCAAGAATGGAGAGGGAAAAGAATATGCATTCGAAGCCATTAATAATCAACCCTCCGGTACCGCTGGATAAAAAAGATTCAGGCGGCGCATATGAGGAACCGATGACCACTGAGAATGAAGGGAAAATACAACAAATCACAAAAAAGCTCAATCTCTTTCAAAGAGATGCTTATGGCTCCGTACTGAAATAATGAAGTAGAAGGGCAAACAGTGGGCACTCATGAAGAACCAATGGACTTGGGTGAAGTCCCAATCAGCATGAACAACATGGAAATGGATACAAATTTCGAAGGAATAATCCTTACAGAAGAGGAAAAACAGAGGATCTATAAGCCCTGGACTTACTCTGTCATAATCAAAGTTATGGGAAAAAAAATAAGTCATTTATACCTTAAACAAAGACTATCCATTATGTGGAGAGCATCGAAAGAAATAATACTTATAGATTTGGGTCATGACTACTACATTGTTAAATTCTTTAAAGAGGAAAATCTACAAAAAGCTCTACAAAAGGGACCCTGGTTCATTAATGGTTTTGTATTTGTTAAAAGGTGGCATCCAAATTTCGTGGCATCGGAAGCCAAAGAAACCAAATCAGCAATATGGATACACGTTCCAGAACTACCAACCGAGTTCTATGACCATCTAGTTCTGGCTAAAATAGGTCAAAACTCAGGAAGCTTGTGAAAACAGACGTATGCACTTCAGCAGCCTTGCGGGGATGGTATGCTAGAATCTGCATGGAAGTACCCATAGGAGTTCCAGTGAAGAAGCACATATCCATAGGCCACCATAGACAACCACCGGTATACGAGGGATCCGATATACTATGTTTAACATGTGGAGTACTGGGCCATTTAAAACTCAACTGCACGGTGAACATAGGGAAAAGGCAAGAGGGCGTGGACACACAAGCAGAGCAACATGCTAAGGACTACGGAAGAGCACAATCAAAACAAGGAGGAGCACACCACAGGGAAGGATGATGATTGGCAGATTGTCACCTTTGCCAAAAAGCAAAAGCACAGAGCCAGACAAACAGGTGGTAACAAGGCAAAAACAGGTATTAACGTCAAATTATTCCATGCCGAAACAGGTAAGTTCCTTGAAAACAAAGTCTTTCAATATAAGAAAACTACATCTACTGCAGGAGAAACCACAAAAACAAAATGCAACATGCACATCACACACGTGATAGTCACCAAAACAAGCATCAATCTTCAAACTCCCCTAACAATGGTGACGTCAATGAGGATGGCGTCATTTATGACGATGAACAGTTTAAGAAAGAAAATGCTAAATTAAAATCAAAGGTGGCAAAAGAAATAGCCCCTATTGGGACCCCTAAACCTAGTATGCCCCCTAGGATCTCTACAATGTCTGTACTTCCATCACTGCTGGAAATTCCTAACACCACACCTTTCCAAAATATAAATGAAAATAAAAAATTAAATACAACTAATAAATCCGCGTGGACAAACCCTGATGAGACAGAGTTGGCACTAATTAATGCCACATCTTCCAATAACACAGGGAGTAGGAGCAATCATCACACTACCTATGATACTAAGTCGGTATCAACCTATGCCAAAAATAGTATTTCCAAAAGTGACCTTTACACTCCGGATAAGGCAATTAACTACTCTAATAAATTAATACCAAATATTCCTAGGATAGATAGTACCAACCCCATTAATAGAAAGAATACAAACCCCATTCCTATTAAATCCTTATACGTAGAACTACCCCCCTTTCCAAAAAATGTCGCGAATTCCACTATCTTTGCAGAGAAGACGAGCGACTCTCAGGTGAACACTACCTTCCCAATACGCCAGGACCCAACCCTACTGAGCCACATGAACCCTCAAGCCCTTCCTCCACTCCAGACTCATCCAATCCCATTAGGGGAGCACACCTTCTACACCACTCATGCTCTGGAACCAAATCAGACTCCTCACTCGTGCATGGAGATGAGTCTGCAGGGACAAGCTCTCTCCTTCAGTGTGGAAGTAGAGGGCAGGCCAATAGCAATCCTAGTGCAAAACCCAACCTTTCTAGCTCAAGTAGTCTCGGAAGGAATGAGATTGGCTATGGAAACCTACAATAACCACTTATGGTTGTCCACGGTGATTCAGACACCTCTGAGCTTTCCCTTTCTTCAGATCCCATTCAATCATCACCCAACTTGGGAGATGCCGCTCTTTATCCCGCTCAACCAAACAACAAATGTGGAACCTCTATTGTTCCCAAACTTCCTGTATCCATACCAAATCCCAGATGCACGGATGAACCAAGTGAATCAGCAGGAGACAATGCCAAATGCCTCCACAAGTCCAGGGGAGAGCCCTCCACAAACAGTGCCCACTTACACAACTTTGACGTCCCAAGTAACTCACATCCCCAGAACTCCCCCTATCCCCATCTAGCTCCCAGTTTAGAGGAAAGAATAGATGTACAAGAGATGGAAGATGAAATAGAGTTAATGAGGCAAACAAGAACAGAAATAGCAGTATTAAAAGATATAAAAGTAATGATATTCAAGGAGAGATTCGAAAAAAAACACATACTTATCTGTCCACCAAATCTGTCAAGAAGCTCGCTAGATATTCGTATTCCTTACATTCCAGGGACAGGGAACTACATAGCAATAATGAACCCAACTTTGAGGGACCCTTCCAATCGGAGGAGGGAAAGGACATCGAACAACAATCCCCCAACTCTAATAAGATCAATGAATGTTATAATATGGAACGGTAGGGGTTGTAATGGTGAGGATTTTAGGAGAAGTTTCAGAGCACTCATAGACTGGCATAACCCACCATTAGTAGCACTAGTTGAAACTAAAATGCAAGATCATCAACCACTTCTTGATGACTTTACCTTTAATAATATGATCCAAGTCCCTGCAAATGGTAATTATGGAGGCCTAGCAGTATTATGGGATGACACCCTTCTCAAACTAGACGACATAGCTACAACAAGCAAGAAATACATGCAATGGTGAAGGTACATGCTACGAATGACTCTTGGCTTTTTAGTTGTATTTATGCTAGTACTTACAGAGATTTTCGAAGAATATTGTGGCAGAATCTAAAAACTATAAAAGATAATTTTGTTGGGAATTGGCTGCTAGGTGGGGACTTCAATGAAGTCATACACCAATCTGAAAAAAAGGGAGGCAGACCTATAAATCAAGCACGTGCCAATGAGTTCTGGCAAACATTTAACTACTGTGAATTAATCGATATGGGTTTTAAGGGTAATAAACACACGTGGCTAAATAAATGCTTCAAAAACAGAGCACACCTTATTCACGAAAGGCTGGATCATTTCCTTGCAAACGACAACTGGCAACACAAATTCCTAAATGCACAAGTACAACATTTAGCCCGTACTCACTTTGACCACTGTCCTCTATTACTAACAATGAAACCACATCATAACCAAAAAGAAAAAAAATTCTAGTTTGAAACCATGTGGGCTTCACAGCCAGACCTACATAACATTATAAAAGAAGCTTGGCAAAAAGAAGGTGATATCCTAAAAGCAATACCCATTTTTGCAGGAAAATGTAACAGTATGGAACCATAAAACATTTGGAAACATCTTCTTTAAAAAAGGAAACTACTCGGAAGAATAGAGGGGATCCAAAATTCTCCAAACTATCCTCACAGTAACTTCCTAATAAATCTCGAGGCCCAACTAACTAAAGAATACAATAATACTTTAAAAGCCGAGGAAGACTTCTGGAAGTTAAAATCTAGGGTCAATTGGCTAAATGAGGGAGACTCGAATGCAAGATTCTTCCACACAACTACCTTGAATAGAAGGCGCAGAAACAAAATTATAGCGCTACAAAAGGATAATGATGAATGGACATACAATCAAAATGAGATGATAAATCTAACACATAAGTACTTCATGGAGTTGTTTGACACCAAACAATCTTCCTCCACTTGGAGAACCCCCATGAAGGAAGACCATCAACAACTACTTGGGACATCATATCTAGAGGACATCCCAACAATAGATGAGATCAAAAGAGCTATCGATAGCTTCCAGCCCCTCAAGGCACCTGGACCTGATGGACTCCATCCGTATTTCTACCAAAAATACTAGGAAACTGTAGGATGTTCTGTGATTAAACTATGTGTCGAGGCTTTCCAAAATGGACTCATACCGGAAGAAATTAACAAAACACATGTCTGCTTTGTCCCAAAAATGAAGAATGCTAGTAAGCTTAGAGAGTTTAGGCCAATAAGCTTGTGTATTACCACATATAAAATCATCACAAAAATTCTTGCGCAATAGCTAAGGCCAATAATGGAATTATCATCCAAGAACTGATCACTTATTTTAAAAAGATGAAAGGGTAAAGCTCCAATCTCATCCTTAAATTAGATGTAGAGAAGGCTTTTGACAAAATCGAATGGTCATTCCTTAGGTATACACTGTGCTACTTTAAATTTCCTGGAAAACTAACTAATCTAATCATGTCATGTGTATCAAGTAGTAAAGTAGATATACTAGTTAATGCATCTCGAACGGATTTTTTTCAACCCTCCAGAGGTATACGTCGAGGAGACCCCATGTCCCCATACATCTTCATATTATGCATGGAAGTCTTATCCAGGAGCATAAAAGAACAAGTAAGACTAAAAACTTGAACCCTGTCAATATATCAAAAAAAGGTCCCCAGATATCTCATCTTTTCTTTGCAGATGACTTAGTCTTAATGAGTAGGGCTACAGAGGAAAACTGCGACTCCATCATAAGGGTAATGAAGGAGTTCTGTGATATGTCGCGCCAAGTAATAAATATCAAAAAATCCAAAATAATTCTGTCGAGAAAATGCCTGGAAAGGTTTAAAGAATATATCTCTAACAAAATAGGAATTAGAGTTGGAAAATACTTTGGGAAATACCTAGGACTACCAATAATTCACTCTAAATGTTCCAACCAAGATTTCCAATTCATTATAGATAATATGCAAGCAAAACTTTCAGGTTGGAAAACAAAATTCCTAAACATGGCAGGGAGAACAACCCTGGCTAAGGCATGCTTGAACAATCTACCTATTCATACTATGCAATTCACAAAGCTACCAAGAAGGATCATCAATAAAATTGATCAAATTCAAAGGAATTTCATCCGGGGATCAACTAGCGACCATCGTAAGCTCCACATGATCAAATGTGATATTGTTACAAAAAGAAAGATACATGGGGGACTGGGGGCACAACGCACATACATTAAGAACTTAGCATTATTAGCAAAACTTGCATAGAGAGCCTTTAAACAACCAAGCTCTCTATGGGCATCGACGCTACTAAACAAATATACTAAAAATGGAAAACTAGAGAGCAAGCACGGGGATGTTAAGCCCCATAGTAGTAGACAGTGGAAAAACCTTATGATAGGATGGAATGTTTGTCAAAAAGGCATAGAATAGGTGCTTGGAGATGGTTTTGATACCTTCTTCTGGCATGATAGACGGTTACCTAACAATAAAACCATGAGAGAAATCCTGCATGGCCCGCTACACATAAATGAAAGAAACCTCAAAACAGAAACCTTCTTGACAAATATGTTGTGGACGGAAGAGGACCTATATCCTTCGAGTTAACTACAGAGCTAGAAAACCTACTACAATGTACCTATACTAACAGAGCTCTAAAGGACAAAGCCACCTGGAGTCCTAGCCATAAGGGTATACTATCAACAACCTCCGTATATCATTTCCTAACTAATAACAATGATGAGGCACAACTATCCAGTAACGACTTTATATGGATATGGTCGCTAAAGTGCCCAAATAAAATAAAATACTTCATATGGCAATGCCAACATGGTAGAATACCCACAAGAGACTACCTTAGCAATCTAGGAATAGAAATTAGTAAGTTATGCCACCTATGCAACACTCCCAAAACAACTTCTCACATATTTCTAGAATGCAAGATAGTTAGGAAAATGTGGTTAGACTTGGGGGCTATATATCTAATAAATCAAATCATTAACATCGCAAGGGACGATTGGTTAGTCAGACTGAGAGACTCAAACGTTGCCCTTACAAAAACATCACTAAGATGGCAGGAGGCATTCCCCTTCTTCACATGGAGCATTTGGAGGACAAGATATGAAAATCACCATAATAATACAAGTACGAAAATTAACATTACAAGGACCATAACTCACTCAAGAGAATACATTTCACTAACGGGAGCTTCTAAAGAAAGCATACCCCACACACCACATACATCAAATGGGAACCTCCTATAAAAGGTTTCAAACTGAACACGGATGGGTCTTCATTAGGTGTATCGGGGAAAGGAGGAATAGGGGGAGTCATCAGAAACGTGAAGGGAGAATGGGTATTGGGCTATATGAGCAACCTTTATGCTACTAACTCCTTAAAAGCAGAATTGATAGGATTACTACAAGGAATGCAGTTGGCATTAGATAATAACTTGACTCCACTAGAAATCAACACCGACTGTGAGGATATAATCACCTTTCTTTAAAATGATCACCCAACTTATTCAAATATTTTGTCTGATTGCAGGGTGCTAATCCAGAAGCTGGGGAACCCCCCAATTCAGCATAGATATCGTGAAGTGAACAAAGTGGCACATGCCTTAGCAAAGGAGGGAACTAATATAATGCAGGCCAACTATTTTTGCTATTTGGAAGTTACGCCGGTGTTTGTCTTGAAAAAGTTAGAGGCAGACATAGCAGGAACTCATTTTGTTAGGCTGGCTAAAGCCCATACTAAGCTAGATAAATGTATTAGTACTACTGTAAACCCTCCTAGTAGTGTAACTAGCAGACACGCTCTGTCATTATCTTGTATGGCCAAATATTAAGCTATAAATATTATTATCTTGTTAACCAAAAAAAAAAAACAATAAAAACAACTTTTAGTGGCAATAATTGTGCACATTAACAAAGAGTGTTAAATCTTGTACCGACATTAGCTAATTGTCATTAGATTCAATGTCGCTATAAGATTTAGCGGAACTTACAAAGAGTGCTAAGATATAATTTTGACTAGTAGTTGCCTCTAACAAACATATTTAGTAGAAATTAAACTATTGTCATTAAAGTTATTTTTTTTGTAGTGGTGGAGCATATATGCAAGAAACCTTAACAAAAATAACAAGGTGACGTTACCTAAACACAGTAAATCACAGATAAAATCAAATACCTAAAACCAAGGACTACATGAATATGCTAATACTAAGACTTACCCGGAGCTATGTACTTCCACCCAGCCAAAGACATGAATAGGCTAGTAATAAGACAACTATGTACTAACTTTTTACCCTTATTTGCGACCTCCATACGTTTCTATCTAACGTCATATCCTGAGTAAGCTGAAGATGTGTCATATCTTGCCTAATCACCTCTCCTTAATACTTCTTTGGCATACATGTCGCTCTCATCGACCCTACTATATCCAACCTCTCATACCTCCTTACTAGGGCATCTGCACCTCTCCTCTTCACCTGTCCAAAACCATCTTAGTCTCCCTTCCCTAATATTTTCCACCATGAAGGCCATTCCCACTACATCCTAGATTATCCTTATTACTAATTGTATTGCTCCTTATATATATGCCCACACATCCATCTTAACATCCTTACTTTCGCTACTTGCATATTATGAATCTAGGTGTTAACTGACCAACACTCTGCCTCATGTCACAAAGCTCGTTTAGCCACTACTATATAAAACATACCTTTAAGTTTTGGTGGTACCATTTTTCACACAAGACGCTGAATATAACCCTCCACCTCATCCATGCCGCACCAATACGATATGTGTGACATCATCATCGATCTCCCCATTTCTTTAGATCAGAGACCCAACCAGTTAGATCAATCTCTCTTGGTAATAACTTGAGTATCCAAGTCTCACTTTCATTCCTGCCTCATGATTCACATATTACACTCCAAATACTATCTCTTAGTCCTGCTCAGAATCCGACACCAGAAGCTCTAGTTGTATTACATATTTTTAATGACGAAGGCATCCAAGACATAGTTTGGAATATAAAATATAAGGTTGACTAACCTTTCTTATTTATTCAAAAAGCAGACAATAGTTGTAGTTCATAAGTTATTCTAAAATGGGTACACTGGAATCTTATTATGGGATAGCATAGAAAGTTATATGAATAAACTAGTTACTTGAGTTATTTCTATTCTGAGAAAATTAAAGTATGTCAATAGAAGAATAAAACTCAATAGATATCTAATAGTTGGTTAGATATTGTAGTAATTTCAGTTTTAACAACATTTATAGGATACAATTCAATCACATGACAATTCATTTTCTTAATTAACCAAGAAGTATGTCGTAGGTAAACTATTTAACCTTGAATGTGTATGGAAAAAAATATGAGCACTTGAAATCAAATGAGAAAAATATGTCATAGATTATGATTGTTAGTTTACCATATAGTCTCAGGAATATTAGCTTCCACTTCAATGGCTGGATCGAAATACACCTCCATAGGTTCAGGCTGTTAACACATGTTCAAAGGACAAAAATAATTTAAAAGTAAATGTTTATGAGTGAATTGCAAAAAGCATTATTTCCAAAATAAATAGGTAAATATAAAAAAGAAATCAAGAAGTAAATAAATACTATATGAAACAATGCTAAGTATATAACAGACATGCATGATTTAGAGCATCCTTGATCTCTATTTTTTTCATACTTTAATAATTATAGAAGTTAATTATGAGAAGTCCATATATAGGTGAGCTCAAACATAGATTGCAAACTATGTTAGGGTATCCATTCTTGGTACACCTATTTAATTTTGCCCTAATAAGAAATCATATTGTGCAAATTATATATGTACATTTCCGCTATGATATCTCTTCCTCCTCCTTATCCTCCTCAATCTTCCTAATATGTACTATAGAAAACTAAAACTCATTGCTTGTCTGAGATTATTTTAGATTGGTTTGATTGAAGAAACTTCTAAAAGAAAACAAAGTGAGTATTAACTTTTTAATGGTTTGAGTTGAATATATCAAATGAAAAATGTTGGACTGACATTATAGTAGTGGTTATCAACTTTGGAGCCATATAGATTTGATTTTGAAATTTTTTAATCATATTGAACCAAAATGTGTTGTTAAATTTCTACATAATATTTTATGATGATTGTTAGAATTTCTAGCTAAACTTTAATAAATCGCAAGGATTTTTAGTCATAGTGATTAAAAAATTCTTACAATTAGTCATCATTATAACTTGTTGTTTCTGTAATTTTTGTGACTACTATCCTTGTGCATTAGGATTTTTGTCACAAACACACAAGGGTTACAATAAAAAAATAAATAGGAGCATCTAATTAGTACATGATTCACACTTTAGAAAGTGTTTTCCCCTTTCTGCACCCTCCTCCCACTCCTTATAGAAGTTCTAAGATAGTAAATACATAAACTACAATTAATCTGTATCACTTCATAAAATAATTTCAGTAAATGAAAAAGAGAGACGTTTATGCGAATTATTAAACTAAAGTAGGAACTCTAAAAAGCATTTAAAACTTATTGTAGTACCTATTATGTATTACCACCCCGTCTCTGAATAATACTAGAAAGAATAGTAGCAATAAGTTGTCATTATCCTATATTGATGCATATTAATCTATATAAATGAATTATCCCTTTTTCTACCAAAATAAAAATAAAAATAAAAATATAAGCTAAACAAGATTATTCAACATATAAAGGGTGTGAGCGATAAATATTAAATAATCTTTTAAATTACCAGCATTGTTTCATCTTCCTCCTCAGAGTATTGTGCATATGATTGCTCGCCTTCTAGAAATAACCAATTTCCATCTTCTATATCTCGGCAGTTGGGGCAACGCATTAACCCCCCTACATTGAATTCTGACCCTATACAATCTGCACTAAAAATAAATATAATTAAATATATGCACACATACAAATACAATTTCAAATGGAGCAATTTATTCACCCAAAGCTTTTACTCTCATAGAAAAAATCGAGTAGGAAAAGGACGATAACACCTTATAGGTTAACAGAAAAAACATAGATAAATGATAAACAAGCCATTGAATTTCTTGACTTGTGGGGTAAAATGCGAAAAATCTACATAACCAAGAATATAAAGGGGTGTGGGCCGGGTCGATACTTAATTTCCAACAAAAAGACATCTTACTACAGTAATTATGATTTAAGTATATTGGTACAAGTCTTTCATACAATAGGTACAATTTAATCTTTTGTTGTTTCTTTTTTCGTTCTCTTCCTATCACCCTACATGGAGGGGGGGGGGGGGGGGCGGACACAAGGAGATTCATCCCAATCATAACAAATTTGATTCATATCGATAATTGGTTATACTAACAAAACTTGACCTAAGCATTTGTTCTTAAAAATTATGAAAGTGTTTGTTTGAAACACATTCTTATTTATATTTTCAAATCAAAACTTCTTAAATTTAACTGTGGATTAATTATACTTTTTTCTTCTCTAAAAGAATTTCAAAAGTCACTCCTAGAAAATATTCTTCTGAATCTGAAAAGGGTTAAATGGAGAAGAAGAGAAAGATTTACTAAGTCCACTTTAACAAAAAAATAAAATAATGGGTGAGAAAATACCCATAATAGTTCATAAGACTTCAATTAAAATCTAAATAAAGTTCTTCTGAATATGATGAACAAGTTTTATAAATACAGGTCCAATAAAAGTAGATCTAGTAATGAATTAATGCACAAATGGAACATAAAAAATTATATTTTAGCTACTCGACATAACTTAAAATTAATATTTAAGTTGCTTACCTAGGTGAAAAAGGTGTCCACACTTCAACTTGGCAATGGACCTGCTATTATTGTTCGTAACAACCTCCAAGCAAATGGAGCAATCCGAGGCATTCATGCTATTGATAAAAAATGAATATTTAGATTAAAATATTGGAGATGAAAAATAATTTTTTATTACAGATTCAATTTGATGAGCTTGATAATATCAATCATGAACAAACAAATTCTTAGAAAAAAGTAGTAAAAAGCTAATTAATTAAGACCGGGGTAAGATATATACATACATATATCGGGCAAATGAAATCGCTTATATGAAAAAAACTATTAGTAACAACCTTTGTAAATTGTAAGTTTGAAATTTGGAAGAACAAATTGAAAAACTATTTGAGGGGTTTTATTAAAAAAAAAATGGTGCACATATAAAATCACTTATAGCATAAAAATTCTTATACTATATATTGTGCAATTTAAATGTGTCATAATTTCGTTCTTATCTGGGTTGAAACTAAATTCATATAAGACAAGATATAGATAATACAATATTAATTGACTTTTGTTGAATTTGGTGTTATATTTTTTATTTCAAGATTTTTTTCTCTAGTATCTTTATGAATATCGAGGTTTCAAAATGTTGATAAATTTTTGTATTACAAAAAAAAGTTTAGGTGTGAAAGCTCTTGAATGGTGAATGAAAATTAACTTTCTTGATTGAAGTTTTTTATATATATTATTTACTTCTCACTATTCTAATAAATCATAATTTACATTGCAATATTAGTCATTAACTTCTAAGAGTTACAAAATTTAATTGAAAATTACTTCATCTGTTTCAATTAATGTGAAGTGGTATGATTGGTCAAAGAATTTAAAACTAAATGAAGATTGTAATTAATGTAGTCAAAATGATAGCAATTAGTAGTTAATGATCTGGCACTACATGCCATTGACAAATAATTACTTGTTTATTGAAACTTCTTTTATCTGGCAATCATAAGAAAATAAATTATAAATTTTTAATCCTAACCCACCCGTAGATAAGTTAATCTTTCACCCAACAACGACAATAAATAATAAAGCAGAAAAAGTAAAGTAATAGAGTAATAAGTCTTATATCAAGCTTTCATAAAAACATATATCAAGTGTGGAAGATATTAATAATGCACAAAATATTGTGTCACAGCGTAAAAACATCTAAAACGAATTATAAATGTTCAACACAACAAAACTATTGGATATCTAAAAGACTAGTAAATAAGACAAAAGAAGCTAGGCTCTTGCTCTGAAAATAAGTAGAAAGCTGTAAATTGGACATGGTCTTAGACTAACTAGATTAGCTGGGTTTCTAGTGTTAGGATCTGCATTAAAAAGATGCACCAGGAGTAGTATGAGGAAAAAAAACACGCGTACTCAATAAGTTTCAAAGGCCGATTGTCACAATCAAATTCTGGATAGACAAAACTGGCACTGATACCTTGTAAAGCCGAGCGTACCAAACATAGAGTGTATCTTCTGATGTATGTATTAGGACAAGGAGGCCTTCAAATATATCAATCTGCCAAGAGAATAGCCTAACAACAGGCGTTTATAAACTCAAGTACAATAAGGTTGAACTTAAAGATACTCACTAATCACAAGGCAAATAAGGATGTCATAAGATACATAACAACACTTGTGAGTTTGCCATCATAGTCAACAACTAAACATAAAGGTTGACACGTCCATAATCAAGATACTACCATACAATCTAAGTCTAGAAACCTCTAAGAGCATAACACATATCTCATGGTCGGGACACGACCCCTACCTGCATGTAACTGTACGTAAGTAAGATAAAATTCAGAACCTCTAGCTTGACAACTCTAGAAAGAAAATGTTAAGTTGTCCCACATCGGTAGAGGGATGGGAATTTGGTCTCCTTATAATGGACTTGGACAAACCTCCCCTCGTGAGCTAGCTTTTGGGGTTGAGTTAGGCCCATGTGTCATATCTTTACATGGTATCAGAGACAGACACATCCCAATTTGTTGTTCACCGATGATGGGACCCTATTAAGAAGTGTTCACACTCCAGTTGAGGTCTAGGCATGCGGGGGAGTGTTAAGATGTCCCACATCGGTAGAGCGATGGGAATTTGGTCTCCTTATATGGACATGGACAAACCTCCCCTCATGAGCTAGCTTTTGGGGTTGAGTTAGGCTTAAGTGTCATATCTTTACAAAAAAGAGCTCACCAACTTAAACATTGTATTAAAAAACTCCTATTGAAGAAGTCTTCCCATGCCTCTACCTGAATAAGCAACACGAAATACAGAGCCTCCGTTAATGAGACGTTTGCACAAATGAAATGTATAGATTTGTAAGGGATGAATAAACATATACTAAGCTTTAACAAATTACATGTATACGAGTCGGTCTAAATTTTGAATGCCACATCAGGAAATAACCTGAAAGTAAAAGACTCTTGCTAAATCTTGTAGGCATAGTTACTACAAGTTTATGACATAAAAGCTTTTCTTTTGTCGTACGAGAATCATCAAGAACTCGAAGAAATGATATAATAAATAAGCATCATTAAGGGCTTGCAAGTAAAAAAAAATTAGCTTCTTATATTAATGGATATCATCAATGGCTCATACGTACAATACAACAAAAAAGTGTCATTAAGGACCCACGAATATAATAAAACATATGGGCCTGATGCTTATCGTGACCAACGACACTAACCTACAGTATGAGTGTATACGATCGTCGATAGTATAGTAACCCAACTAAAGGTTGGGATCGTGTCCCAAGGGAGTGATTTTGAGAATTGATAGAAAATAAAATTTAGCTCTAACTAGTCGTACCTAAAGACAATAATGAGCAAAAACATAGTAAATTAAAGGGGGTGACACAAAAGTGTCAAATATCAAATGGGGGTTTTGTCACAAGTAGTAAAAATAGCTAAAATTAACACGAAAATCAAGTATGAGGAAAAGTTCTTGGGGTGTGACCGCAATACAAGCTGAGATAAATTGTTGGGTACATGCTTTCGATAGGAAATTTGCAAAATAATAGTGACTAGGCTAAGCTTTAAATGGAAATAAGTTCCCTCTCGGTCAACTTATCCCGTTTCAAATGGGTTCCTTTCGGACACCCATTTGCCGCATGAAGACTAGCCTATGCCTTACCCCACTCACTCTCTCAAGCTGAGTGTTAGGATATGGGACTAGGGCTCACCCTCTCGGACAAAACCTCATGTCGACCCACTCCTTAGGCCATCAGTCTAGTGGTCTTGGTTTCGCAACCTCCCTCTCGGGCAAGCCGAAAACACATGAGTGACTTTGTAGTTGCAACTACAAACCCTTTAGATTAAACAACAACCACTAGGTGAAATCACCATTAAAATACATCTAGCCTATCAGCAAGCAAGACCCAACAACAATATCTACACATATTTGCTAAATCACACCCCAAGAATGGGGGTTTTTAGCCACACATCAAGAAATAACAAAATACACCTAAAATGGTAATAAAATCAATTGCGTATAAGAAATTAAACCTTAATTTAAGCAAAGGAAGAAGAATAGAGAAGACCCACTTCCAACTTGGGGAAGAGGAATTCCTTTCTTCAAGTTCCCAAAAACCCTCTCCAAACTTGAGAGAAAATATCTAAAAAGTACTATTATATTCTGGAAATTAAAATAAAAGTTCAACACTTAAAAATAATAATAAGTTCAGTATTTATAGACTCCAGAAAATAGCGCTGGCAGATCTTTCGACGAAATTAGTTGATGTTGCCGAATGACTTCGGCGACTTGCCCTTCGTCTGTCTCATCGCCGTTTCGTGCTTACCTTCAGCACCTTCACGTTCTGGACCATTGGGCAGTATAGTACTGCTTTGCGTAACTATTTGGCCAAGTGCCGACTGCTCCTTTCATTGCCTTTTTTATCCTTCTCCTTCAGGCTTCGTGTACTAGAACAAAGGGCGGAGTAAATCCCTTCGGCGAATCGCCAAGTATGCTTAGCGATGCTCGGGTTTCAGCTTCGTCGTTCTTTTCAGCCTCTTAGTTCCTTTTTGCGCCTAAGTGTCCATGCTTTCACTAAAACTTCAAATACCTGAAACTTAAGAGTTTTCATTAGATATTTAGACAAAGTAAGCATTCGAGGACACTATTCTTATCAAAATAAAGCCCAAATGAGTCCAATTTGTGGACTCATCAACACCCCCAACTTAAACTTTTACTTGTCCTCAAGCAAACTCAAGTTCAGTCGTTCAAAAGGGGTGTCTCATATAGTGCTACACAAGACTCAATCATGAACATACACAACATGATTCAAATTAATTACGCACAGATCAACTGTGTACTCAAAGATTCAAGTTGTGACACACCATTACCAGAGATTCTCGTGCTCGCAATACTTGCTATTTGGGCAAGTTCAAGCTCTACAAAAAGTATCTAAATGTCCTCACATAAAGAATGATTCCATATTCACACACAAAGGTTAATCAATTCAAGATCATGAATTAGATGCAACGCTCACACTCAAAAAGAGGAACACAATGCATGTTTTTACCCATAAGTTTGCCTTTATTTTCCAATCGAACTTCGATTCGGCTTACTCAAGATCAAAAAGGTCTTTCTAAGGCTTGTAATGGGGATGAGTGCAAATGTATGGTCATTTAGGCTCAATGACTTTGTTCTCGTGAGATGTGGTATTCTCAAGGCATTCCCTTCTTTTCCTCTATTAATTCTTTTTCTAGTGCTTCTAAGTCACCTTTTTATTCACCTTCATGGATTGCTTGGAAACCCGATTTCCTTCGTACCTTATTCCACACATTTATTTATTTATATTTTTTATATTTTTTATTTTTTTAATTGAAGGGTTTTCCACTGTTCTGCAACACCATGGGTTAAGGGGAACTTTTCCTACACTTCTTGACTTCTCCTTTTCCTTTTCACCACACCCCAAACTTAGGCTTTTGGCTTATTCGTTAAACCACAAATCAAGAGGATTATAGGTAGTGGGTCAAGTAAGGTCTAGGTTTCATCAAAGTTCTTCCAAAGAAAGGTAAGGCTCAAAGGGTGTTCAAAAAGAGTTTCACACACTAACGGGTAGGCCACAAAAGAGGTATATGTCAAATTTGGCTCACACTTTTTAAAGTTGCCTAAGATCATATCAAGAGGACACCTTTCTAAATCAATCAGACTAGCAGGGCAAATTCTAGGTTTATTCATGCATGGTTCAAAGCAAGCTAATCATACAAGGCATCAACACTTAGTTTAAGCAAGACTACACACTTTCGCTAGTGTGCAATGGTCATTACAAGAGAATAAATTTGATAAATAGCTAATCACAACGAGATGCAAAGAGTTCACATATTGTCTATGCAACTTCATTTGGCCTCATCGTAGCCATACATTCATGTTCGTTCAATTGAGAGCACTACTCAAGTCATTGGTATTGATCAAAACCGAGGCTCAATTTTTTGCAAAAGAATAGCCACATTCAACTCACGAGGGGTGGCAAAAATGTGCAAAAAATTCAAATTTTTTCAAAAGGGTCAAAATCATTTGCAATTAACCCAAAAGAGAGCCATGAGCTCAAAAAATTACAAAGCAGTTTTTAAAACAATTTTAAACAGAACAACCCAGATATATACAAACACGAGTAAAAAGTAGCACACATAGGTGGGCCTCACCCCACCACAAATAAAATCATTTGTCCTCAAATGGAAGTAATAAATATCCAAAAATTTGGAAGATAACTAAGAACAGAGAGGGAGGTAAAGAAGGGTCCTGTGTATGCAGTCTCAGTGGCTGATGAAACAAGTATGGTTATTAAGGAACTAACCTTCTGTACTTATTGAAATAGTACCGAGAAACTAGGTGGCAATGCAATCCAAATCCGCTCACAAACCAATGAATCAAAATACTTCAGAAGTACAAGAAATATAAAACTATATTGCAGGTGTGGGTTTTGAATAGATAAAAAAAATGAGGGAAAGTGAATGAATTGAGGAGTTTTAATCCTTTGGTTTGCAAAATCCATTCACTCGGTGACGTTAGTCAAACTCGCCAATTCCCTCGGTGAAACGCCGACTGTGTAGTTTTCTCCGCCGAAGTTTACAGAACCTCTAGTTTAAGGGGGTCCAAACGGCGGTATCATCGTGTTCACTAACATGATTGGCAATTCGCCAATGATTTCCAACACTCGCCGAGTTTTACAGATTCTAATGTTGACGATGTCTAGAGTCAAACGACGAATAAAGTCAGATCCGCCGACCCATTCGGCTACTTCGCAGACTGGATTCATTACTCACCTATCTGCACTTTTTGTTCACTCTTCGTACTTACATCTGCATAATCAACATACCATTATTTTATCAAAGCAAAAGAAAGTAATACCTGGTTTTGGGTTGCCTCCCAAACAACGCCTTAGTTAACGTCGTGGCACGATGCAGCAGCGCATTCATGCGTCTTCTAAATACACCACTTCAACCAAAGAAATTTCTTGACAATCCCCCAAATACAATTTCAATCATTGACCGTTCACTGTAAATAGAGGTCCTTCCTGGTCTTCAAATTCTATGGCACCATTGATAAACACTCACGTTACTTTAAACGGTCCAGACCATTAAGATTTGAGGTTTTCGGGGAAGAATCTAAGTCGCGAGTTGTATAGCAAAACCAAATCTCCAACCATGAAGTCTCGCTTGAGTATCCGAGCATCATGCCATTTCTTAATTTTCTCTTTATAGATGGCCGAACTTTCATATGATTTGAGTCTCAATTCATCCAGTTCATTCAGCTGCTCAACTCTCTCCCTTGAAGTTTTTGACCACTCCAAATTTAAAGCTTTCAATTCCCACCATGCTTTGTGTTCTAACTCTACGGGTAAATGACAAGCCTTACCATAAACTAACTGATATGGAGACATCTCGATAGGTGTTTTGTAAGCAGTTCGATATGCCTATAGTGCATCATCGAGTTTCCTAGACCAGTCAGTTCTGTTGATATTCACCGTATTTGCCAATATGCTTTTGATTTCCCAATTCGACACTTCGACTTGGCCATTTTTTTGGGGATGATATGGGTTGCTACATTGTGCTTTACCCCATATTTGTTCAGTGCCATTGAGAACCACTTATTGCAAAAATTGGATCTCCCATCGCTAATGATTGCTCTCGGAGTGCCAAATCTTGCAAAGATGTAGCGTTTCAGGAATTGGACAACACTCTTTCCTTCGTTGTTTGGAAGTGTGATGGCTTCCACCTATTTGGAAACATAATCTACAACCACTAAGATATATTTATTTCCAAACGAGCTCACAAATCGGCCTATGAAATCGATCTCCCATACATCGAATAGCTCGACTTCTAAAATATGAGTGAGAGGTAATTTGTATCTTCTAGACACTTCACCTTGCTACTGACATTTAGAGCATTTTCTTGCAAACTCATGTGCATCCTTATAGAGTGACGGCCAGTAGTATCCACTCTGGAGGACTTAAGCGGAGGTGCGAATACCACCATGGTGACCTCCCACTGGAGATGTATGGCAAGCATGGAGAATTTCTACCGCTTCTTCTTCTGGAATACACCTTCTGATAACATGGTCAGCACACTCTCGGAACAAGTATGGTTCATCCCAAAAGTACTTTTTAACATCGAACATGAATCTTTTCTGTTTGTAAAAAGTTAACTCATCCAGCATCAGCCCACACACAATGTAATTTGCAAACTTTGCATACCGTGGCATATGTTTGAGGGATATTGCAAACACCCATTCATCGGGGAAAGAGTCGTCTATGTCAACCTCATGCTCAATATTCGCCCTTGACTCCAACCTTGATAAATGGTCGGGCACTTGATTTTCGCATCATTTTTATCTTTTACCTCAAAATCAAATTCTTGTAATAGCAGTATCCACCCAATCAACCGTGGTTTTGCATCTTTCTTTGCCATCAAGTACCGGAGTGCAGCATGATCAGTGTGTACGATTACTCTGGTGCCTAGCAAGTATACCCTGAATTTTTCAAATGCATAGACTACTGCAAACAACTCTTGTTTAGTGACCATATAATTTTGCTGGGCACTATTTAGAGTCTTTCTTGCGTAGTAGATAGGGTGAAACAGTTTGTTGCGATTTTGCCCCAACACAACCCTCAGTGCCATACCGCTAGCATCACACATTAACTCAAAAGATTCGGACAAATTAGGGCTGATGATAATCGGAGTGGATATCAATTTCTCTTTCAAACACTGAAATGCAGCCATACAAGCGTCATTAAAGTGGAATTTCATTTCCTTCTCTAAGAGTTTGCATAATGGGAGTGCACTATTTGAGAAGTCTTTAATGAACCTTCTGTAAAATTTTGCATGCCCCAAGAAGCTGCGAACACCCTTTACTGAAATTGGCGGGGTTAATTTCTCAATGACCTCAATTTTTTACTTTTTCAACTTCTGGCCCCTTTTGCAACACCTTATGCCCAAGAACAATACCTCTTTTACCATAAGGTGACATTTCTCCCAATTCAAAACCAGATTTGTTTCAACGCATCTTTGGAGTACTTGTCCTAAGTGGGTCAATCACTCTTTGAACGTATCCCCGACGACTGAGAAGTCATCCATGAATACCTCCATAGAGTCTTCGACCATATCTGCAAAAATAGACAACATGCAATGCTGAAATGTTGTTGGGGCATTACATAGCTCGAATGGCATCATTTTGAATGCGAATGTTCCATAAGGGCAAGTAAAAGTGGTTTTATCTTGATCTTCCGGCACAATAGAGATTTGATTATAGCCGGAGTACCCATCCAAAAAACAATACCAGCCTCTTTCTGATAATCGATCAAGCATCTGATCCATAAAAGGCATTGGCAAATGGTCTTTCTCGGTCCACCAGTTAAGCTAACGGTAGTCCGTGCATACTCTCCACCCAGTCACTGGTCTTGTCGGTACAAGTTCTTCTTTAGCATTTGGGACTACGGTTATACCCCCTTTTTAGGTACACATTGCACCAGACTTACCCATTTACTATCTACAATAGGGTAGATCACTCCCACATCTAGTCATTTAATGATCTCTTTTTTTACCACCTCTTGCATGGGAGGGTTCAATCTCCGTTGATGTTCCACAGTAAGTTTACATTTACTGTCGAGCCTAATCTTGTGAGTACAGATGCCAGGAGGAATTCCTACTATATCAGCTATTGTCCATCTAATAGATTTTATATGTTTCCGCAGTACTTCAATGAGCAAATTCACCTGCCTTTCAAGCAGATTGACTGCGATAATTACTGGTAAAGTATTATTGGCTCCTAAAAAGGCATATTTGAGATGAGAGAGTAGGGTTTTTAATTCCAGAATTTGTGGCTCTTCTGTTGATGGCTTTGTAGGGGGACTTTCTCTGTTTTTCAGGTCGATATCCAACTTGATTGGATTTCTTGAATATGCTCTTAACCCTAATATAGCAGCTACCACTTCCTCGTAACCCTGAACTTCTGCTTCATCATAATTGGCCAGTACAGATTCAAGGGGTTCATTCTTTCGCATTAAATGACTCATACTTGCCACTACCTCATCTATCACATCCTCAGTAGATATGACATGGAGATTACTTGGTTGTTTCATAGATTTATAGTTATTTTTGGTAACCTCATCATCATTCACACGAAATTTCAATTTCCCGCTTTCAACATCTACCAATGCTCGCCCGATGGCTGAGAATGGTCTTCCCAAAATAATGGGGACTTCAGCGTCGATCTCACAATCTAAAATCACAAAATCAACTGGAAAGATGAACCGATCTACTCTTACCAATATGTCATAGAGTATACCCACTGGGTGCTTGATTGATCGATCAGCCTTAAAGAGCCTCATTGTGGTTTCCTTTGGTTCACCCAAACCAAGTTGCTTGTATATTTCATAGGGCATCAAGTTGATGCTAGCCCCTAAATCTCACAAGGCTTTAGCGAATTGGAGCATGTCAATTGTGCATGGGATTGCGAATGCCCCAGGATCTTCTATCTTAGTGATTGAATCATTTATCATAATTGCACTGCAATTATAGGGGACTTCGATCGTTTCATAGTCCAATTTCCTTTTCTTTGTAACTAGTTCTTTCATGAATTTGGCGTATCCCGGCATTTCCAACAATGCTTCCACCAAAGGGAGGTTAATTGATAAGCTCTTAAATACCGACAAAAATTTCTTGAACTTCTCATCTTCATTCTTTTTTTTAAACGTTAGAGAAATGGTGGAGGTATCTTGGGTAAAGGGTGTACGACTTTAGGCACTTGAACGTGTTGCTCTGCTTCCTCCTGTGGTTCTTTAGTGAGGCTTTGTCAAATAGGTGAATCTTGTTCTTCCCCACCTTGGCCCTCTTCATGTTTTTAAGGATCTTCATCTTCTATCACCTTCCCTAATGCCACTTTACCGCTACATTTAACCACATCCAACTCTCTTTCATTATTGTCCATCGGTATTTTGGACGTTAATTGAGCATGGCCTTAGGATGAGAGTCACTTTACTGTTCAATGATGGAAAGTCATCTTTCATTCCTTTTAAAAAATCATCAGAGCCCTCGACTTTATCGAGTATGCGTGATAACAAATCATTTACCCGATGACTACTTGCATTCCCTTTAGATTTCGGGCTTTCACTCAACCAAGTGTGGTCTTCCTCTTGATCATACCACTCAGCCCCATCCTACCAACATCTCCTCGATTCTTCGCCACTATAATAATTCCAACCTTGATTCCCACCCCATGATCGATAGCGTGGGTAGAAACCCTCCTCGTATCTCCTGGAGTTCCAACCTTGATTCTCTCCCGATCTTGAGTAACCAGAAGAAGAACCCTCCTCAATTCGAATTACTCCACGTGTCCCATTCATATGTTCTTGTAGTAATTCCATTTGAGATAACATCTTCTTGATATTTTCATCTCTCTCCCTTTCTTTTTCGATATGCTATTGCGTTAACCGGAAGCATAGTGGGGAAACTTGATCATCTTTGGTATACGATGCCTGGTTTACTCTAGTCATATCGTCTAGAAGAAATGAGGCCACTTCAAATGGTTGTAGCATTATTCCTCCTTGCACCAATTGATCATCTATTCCTTTATTAACCGAGTCCAGACTAAGGTAAAAGTGTTGAAGCAGCAAATCACCTGGCAGTCCATGCGTTGGGCATTTACGCAAACATCTCTTGAACCTTATCCATGACTCGTGAGTTGGTTCGCCTTCCTCTTGCTTGAAATTCTGGATATCGTCCCTCAGCTTCATCATTCTTGATGGGGGAAAGAATCTTTCGTGAAATGCCATAACTAGCTCCTCCCATGATTGAATGGAGTTATTGGAATGCTCAACCAACCATTTAGTAGCTTCCCCAGTCAATGATAATGGAAATAGGCGAAACCGTATGGATTCTTGAGATAGATTCTTGAATGATAAAAGGGTGCACACTTCCACAAAGCTTCGTACATGCTCGTGCGGATCTTCATGCTCTAACCCTCCAAATAAACCTCGGGACTGTATGAGTTGAAGTATTGCATTGGTAACTTTGAACATTGCTTTTCCGTCAGCATGTGATATGCAATTTTCACCCATCTTGCCCATGTCAGCAGAGTTATAAACACTATTAGCATCATCGATGTCATCTCGATGAAAAACACCACCCCTTGAGTGGCCCGCTTGGCAACTATTCTCCCCGTTTGCACTCGTATGTCTTGTTCTGGCACACAAATACTCGAAGCAAAACTGAAAATTAGGCAAGTAGACTACAACTAAGAAGAACAAAAATTCTACTAATCTAAGAATTCTCAAATAACACCACTACTCGGCAGCGGCGCCATTTTGATGCTTATCGTGACCAACGACACTAACCTACGGTATGAGTATCTACGATCGTCGATGGTATAGTAACCTAACTAAAGGTTGGGGTCGTGTCCCAAGGGAGTGGTTTTGAGAATTGATAGAAAAATAAAATTTAGCTCTAACTAGTCGTAGCTAAAGACATTAACGAACAAAAACATAGTAAATTAAAGGGGGTGACACAAAAGTGTCAAATATCAAATGGGGGTTTTGTTACAAGTAGTCAAAATAGCTAAAATTAACACGAAAATCAAGTATGATGAGAATTTCTTGGGGTGCGATCGCAATACAAGATGAGATAAAGCATTGGGTACATGCTTTCGATAGGAAATTTGCAAAATAATAGTGACTAGGCTAAGCTCTAAATGGAAATAAGTTCCCTCTCGGGCAACTTACCTCGTTTCAAATGGGTTCCTCTCAGACACTCATTTGCCACATGAAGACCAGCCTACGCCTTACCCCACTCACTCTCTCGAGCTGAGTGTTAGGATATGGGACTAGGGCTCACCCTCTCAGGCTGAACCTCATGTTGACACACTCTTTAGGCTATCAGTCTAGTGGGCTTGGTTTTACGACCTCTCTCTCGGGCAACTCAAAAACACATGAGTGACTTTGTATATGCAACTACAAACCCTTTGGATTAAACCACAACCACTAGGTGAAATCATTGTTAAAATACATCTAGCCTATCAGCAAGCAAGGCCCAACAACAATATCAACACATATTTGCTAAATCACACCCCAAGAATGGGGATTTTTAGCCACACATCAAGAAATAAAAAAATACACCTAAAATGATAATAAAATAAAATGGGTATAAGAAATTAAACCTTAATTTAAGCAAAGGAAGAAGAATAGAGAAGGCCTACTTCCAACTTGGGGAAGATGAACTCATTTCTTCAAATTCCCAGAAACCCTCTCTAAACTTGAGAGAAAATATCTAAAAAGTACTATTCTATTCTGGAAATTAAAATAAAAGTTTGACACTTAAAAATAATAATAAGTTCAGTATTTATAGACTTCAGAATATAGCGCTGGCAGATCATTTGGCGAAGTTAGTAATGTCACCGAATGACTTCGGCGACTCGCCCTTCGTCTATCTCATCGCCGTTTTGTGCTTGCCTTCAACACCTTCACATTCTGGACCATTGGGTGGATATTACTGCTTCACAGAACTATTCGGTGAAGCGCCGACTGCTCCTTTCATCGCCTTTTTTATCCTTCTCCTTCAGGGCTTCGCGTACTGTAACAAAGGGCGGAGTAAATCCCTTCGGTGAATCGCCAAGTGTGCTTGGCGATCCTCAACTTTCAGTTTCGTCGTTCTTTTCAGCCTCTTTGTTCCTTTTTGCACCTAGGTGTCCATGATTTCACTAAAATTTTAAATACCTGAAAGTTAAGAGTTTTCCATAAGATATTTAGACAAAATAAGAATTCGAGGATACTATTCTTATCAAAATAAAACCCCAAATGAGTCCAATTTGTGGACTCATCAGGGCTTCATCAATGACCCAAAAATATACTACATTAGATGGCATCACTAAGGGTTCGTTTATATAATACCACGAATGGTCATCTTTAAGGTCCCATGTATATAATATGTCTTATCTCTCATGTACTTATATAACTCATTTGTAAACTCTGTAAAGAAATTACTCAGCGACTTTCTCTTTCATGATTATTACAACTTTAATTCTATCTCCATAATTAGACTCGAGAGAGATCATAAATAGAGACTCGCTATTTCTTGATATATTTTCTCAATTCAACTTCCACACTCAAGTAGGAGTTGAGTCTCGACTCGACTCACCTCGATATTATATTATTCATCAATTCTATATTTTTTAACTACTTTAAACTCGTGTATTAATAAGGATTCAACATATTTCTTTTCAATCATAATTAAAACAAATCTAGCTCATAGTGAGTAATGTATACAATGCATTCTCACGTGAATGCATAGGCTGTAACACCTTTTCTCATTGGGAATATTTATCCTCAAATATAAGTAATTGCATGCGGGGATTAAGGCTAGGAATTCTTTTAAAATTTCGATAGAGTTTTCTCTGTATATGACCATCCCAAATCTGAAAATCAACTAAAACCAACCTACACGTGGCAATTCTTAACATAACAATAAGCTATTATTGAAACATTCTCTGTAATCATCGTATGAAACAAATTTCAACTTAAGAGGGAGACCCTAACCTTACCTATATAGAATAGTATACAACATATAAGCATCCCAACAATGTAGAATTTATAATGTTCATCCCAAGGTTATTAAATAATAAATGTATTGTAAGGTTCTTAACTTCTGAGGATGTAAGTCCTTAGGCGTATACCAAATGCACAATTAAACTATTAGAACATGTAATCTTATGTTCAAATGAGTTGTGGATCGATTATTCGGGAGCATGTGTACCAGTGACTTCTAAAATAGGTAGCAAGTTAGGGAATAAACTGATCGGGCAATCTTGTAAGCATGCGGCATACATAATTGTTTTAAACATGAACTCTTAGAATGTAAAAACACTTATAACATACGATTATTCAATTATGATGCATTAGTCCTATAACGCTTAATCAATAACTTACATATTTACAACCTTTAGAAATGGATAACACTTAAAATAATGACCTACGAGGCTTGTTTCATACAAATTGTTACTTATTATAAGGTCTGTAATGTGCAATAAAATTACCAACAACTTGTGAGAGTATAGTCTCTAACATGTATGCGTGTAATATGTGATCAAATGTTCTAGCAGGTAGGTTATATATTGATGTCGTCCAATTACATCCTCAAATGGGAATAAAACGGTTGTTGTCAATATATAGTAACCAAGCAAGGTTGGGGTCGAGTCCTACAAAGAGCGTGATGAGAGAAATTACCAATTCTTAATGAATTCCGATCTGATAACTACAATTTCAAATGTGGGTTTTAAATTGGGATTTATGAACTAGATTATACTAGATTTTGTTATCAAGGATTAAAATTAAACTAGAGCTATGGTTCCTAGACATCAAAATTTAAACAAGTAATTTACTATCAACTCATACAAGTGTGGTTATTGTGCAAAATTGATGAACATGTTAGTCTACTAAAGTCTCTCGGCGAAATCAAGAAATAAATAGATATCTCATTCTTTGTTTCTCAAATAGAACAAAGTGTAATAAAAGGAAAATGAGGTCCCATTGAATAACAAGAAGCTACCTCTTCGAATCCTTGACAAGCCTCGATATTAGGAGAAGAAGAAAGAGGTCACATATGTCTGGGCTCGGAACCTACACAAGTGTAGAAGCAAGGGGTGAGTACCAATAACACGGTACCCAACAAGTAACCTATTAAACAAAGTAACTAGCTAGAAAACGAATACCCCTTACACTCAAACCGAACCTCCTCAAACTACAACTTGCACAAAAATCAGTCCAACCTAGCAATTCTACAATACACAACTCACAGGCCCAATATTCACAGTTCAAATCTTCGCAATTCAATAATCAAATAGTTCAAATAAGTCAATCTCAATGTCAAGTAGTTCAGTTACACGCAGCAAGTACATCAATCACAATTAGCAAACAAGTCACACATAGATAACAAAGGCATCAATTCACAATGACTAACCTCTTAACGGAACACTTTCCCATCAACAAAATATCCCTAGCCGAAACCATTTTCTATCAGCACATTCACTATCCAAAACCATTTCCCATCGGGTTTATATCAAATCACTAGCCAGAACTATTTCCTATCTGCTTTATATCAAATCACTAGTCGGAACCATTTTCCATCGACTTTATATCAAATCTCTAGCCAAAACCATTTCCCATCGACTTTATAAATACTTTTCGGATATGACCTCGGTATCACAACACTCACCGACAAAGATCTCGACATAATAAAACTCACTGGCAATGATCTCGGCATAATAACTCTCGCCAACAAAGACCTCAACATCACAATCATCACATGACTCATCCCGAATTTCAATGATCAAAGCATACAATCAATATCACACCACATAGAGGAGACAACAATTTACACAATTCAAGTCAACATTCATGCTTTCAAGCATTTCATCGATCAATCAATAAGGATTACATTAAGGCAATTCACTTCAACATGCTCAACACATAGTCATTTTCACTTCAAACCCTTTTTATTCATTTAGATGTAATAAGTGGACAATTTAACCCTTCACCTTATCCCCATTACCCCCAATACACAAGCAACAAAGGAAACATACGAATTTAACTAAAATGCAAGGTTTAGGAAGCCACTTGACTTAAATCAATCAACAATCACTCCAAGAGTTGAGTCTTCCCCTTCTGAACCACTTCCAAGCCACACAATAAAAAATAATCAAGTATTCACAATCACCCATTTGAAACGAACACTTCCCAAAACAATTGTGTAAAGAAATTGGTCCAGCAACTCAAAACCCAATATCAAAATAGAGATTTGAATCTGGAAAATAATACTTGAAAATGATGTTAAAGGCTTTAGTAACTTATTAGTGAAAAGTCATTTTGAAAAAAAGGATCAAAACCACTTTAAAATAACCATTTTACTAAATTCTTGGGTTCTTGAAAAACCTTGTCATTAACCCACCAAAATCCCAAAATTTGATGTTAAAACTCATGATTAATCAATGGAAAATAAAGGTTTAAGATTAAGAATACTTATCCAAATGGTCTAGCATAGAAAATCCTTCTGAAATTCGCCACCAAGGGTTCCCAAAGTTCAAAAATGGTGAAATTGGGCGTAAACCCCGAAATGAGAAGCAAAACCCTTCTTTGGTGTCGCACAAGCGACAAGGGGTTCCCTAAAGCGAACCCTGCCATACACACGAGTGACACTTAATAGAAGCCTCCTTCTCAAAAGTGAAGGTTGCTTAAGCCACATGCCTATCGCTTAAGCGAAGGTCACTTAAGCGGCTGGACTTCGCAAAAGCGAGACCATCAACTTCAGCCAATTTCCAAAACATCGAAAGAACCCTTGGGATTCGTTCGAAACCTCAGTATACACAAATAATATATGCAAGTCAATTATACTCGACGCTCCAGCAAAAGCAAAAGGCACTTGCTCCATCATCTGCTAGTGCACGTTCACCCAGAAACACAGGTGAGTATAATGGTCAGAATTCGCAGAACTTTAGAGCTAGACCTATGCAGTCTCAGGGTAGTGTGGCACAAAGAGGTAACTGGGCTCCTGCATGTGCTAAGTGTGGTATGAACCACCCAGGTAAGTGTCGTGATAGCTCCACTGGTTGTTTCAATTGTGGAGTGCCTTAAGAACCGGCAAGGTAATGGGAATCAGGGCAATAGAGCCCAATATTCATCAGTTGCTCCACCATACAGAGCTGCATCTAGAGGAGCTACTTCAGGGGCAGGCGGAGGAGCAAACCGCCTATATGTTATCACGAGTCATCAAGAACAAGATAATTCTCCAGATGTTGTCGCTGGAATGATAAAAGTCTTTACTCTTAATGTTTATGCTTTGTTAGACCCAGGAGCGAGTTTATCTTTTGTGACTCCTTATGTTACAATGAAATTTGATGTTCTTCCTGAGAAAATTTGTTAGCCCTTTTGTGTTTCTATGCCTATTGGGGAGTCTATTCTAGTCGAGCGAGTCTATCATGATTATACCATTTTTGTCAATCACAAGAGTACCTTGGCTGATTTAGTTAAGTTAGACATGGTTGATTTTGATGTTATTCTAGGTATGGACTGGCTTCATGCTTGTTATGCCTCCATTGATTGTAGAACTCGAGTTGTCACGTTCCAGTTTCCTAATGAGCTAGTTATAGAGTGGATTAGCAGTTCAACAGTGCCTAAGGGTCGTTTTATTTCATACCTTAAGGCGATAAAGTTAGTTTCCAAGGATTGTGTCTATCACTTAGTCTGAGTTAAGACTCTAGTGTTGAGGTACCTCCTATTGAGTCAATTCCAGTTGTGAGTGAGTTTCCAAAAGTCTTTCCTAATGATCTACCCGCAGTCCCTCCTAAGAGAGAGATAGACTTCGGTATAGATATCCTTCCTAATATTCATCCAATATCTATTCCACCATATAAAATGACTCTAGCAGAGTTGAAAAAGCTGAAAGAATAGTTGAAAGATCTCCTTGATAAGGGTTTTATTCGACCAGGTGTCTCACCTTGGGTCGCTCCGGTCTTATTTGTGAGGAAGAAAGATGGTTCCCTTAGGATATGTATAGATTACCGTCAGTTGAACAAGGTTACCATCAAGAATAAGTATCATCTTTCGAGAATTGATGATCTTTTCGATCAGCTTTAGGGTGCCACGTGTTTCTCTAAGATTGACCTCAGATCTGGTTACCATCAGTTAAGAGTAAGGGAGTGTGATATTCCAAAGACAGCTTTCAGGACCCGTTATGGTCATTATGAGTTTTTGGTCATGTCATTCGATTTAACTAACGCGCCGGCAGAATTCATGGACCTTATGAACAGAGTATTTAAGACTTATTTAGATATGTTTTTTATCGTGTTCATTGATGGCATTCTAATCTATTCAAGGAGTGAGGAAGATCATGCTAGTCATCTCAGAATAGTTCTCCAAACTTTAAAGGATAAGGAGTTGTATGCTAGTTCTCTAAGTGTGAATTTTATCTTGAGTCTGTGGCATTCTTAGGTCACATTGTTTCTGGTGATGGAATTAGAGTTGACACTCAAAAGATAGAGACAGTGTAGAATTGGCCTAGACCCATATCTCATACTGATATTAGGAGTTTCTTGGGGTTGGCTGGGCATTATAGAAGGTTCATAGAGGGGTTCTCATCTATTTCATCTCCTTTGACCAAGTTGACGCAGAAAATAGTGAAGATTCAATGGTCTGAAGATTGTTAGAAAAACTTTTAGGAATTGAAAAAGAGGTTGACTACTGCCCCGATATTGACCTTACCAGAGGGTACACAAGGTTTTGTAGTATATTGTGATGCGTCCAGAGTTTGTTTAGGTAGTGTGTTAATGAAGAATGACAAAGTTATAGCCTATGCCTCCAGACAACATAAGGTTCACGAGAGGAACTACCAACCCATGATCTAGAGTTGGCTGCCATAGTATTTGCTTTGAAAATATGGCATCAATATCTGTATGGTGTTCATGTGGATGTGTTCACTGGTCACAAGAGTCTCCAATATGTGTTTAGTCAGAAAGAGCTTAATCTCAGACATCAGAGGTGGTTAGAGTTACTCAAAGATTATGAGATAAGTATCCTCTATCACCTAGGTAAGGCTAATGTTGTTGTTGATGCCTTGAGTAGATTGTCTATAGGTAGTACTGCCCATTTTAAGGAAGATAAGAAGGAGCTAGCAAAATAGGTGCATGTGTAGTGGTAATGAATGGAGCTGAATCATCATTAGTGTCTGAAGTTAAGGAGAAACAAGACCAAGATCCTATTATGCTTGAATTGATGGTGAATTTTCATAAGCAAAAAGTAATGGCTTTTGAATAAAAGGTGATAATGTGTTGAGGTATCAAGGCAGATTGTGTGTACCAAGGGTGGATAAACTCCAAGAGAGAATCATGGAGGAAACTCATTGCTGCAGATATTCTATCCATCCGGGTTCCACAAAGATGTATCATGATTTGAGAGAAGTTTATTGGTAGAGTAGTATGAAGAAGGGCATTGCAGAATTTGTTGCTAAGTATCCAAATTGTCAACATGTGAAAGTAGAGCACCAAAGGCCCGGTGGTTTGGCTCAAAATATAGAACTTCTGGAATGTAAGTGGGAGATGATTAATATGGATTTCATTACTAGCTTTCCACGGTCTCGCAGGCAACATGATTCTATTTGGGTGACCGTTGATAGAATGATGAAATCAGCCTACTTTTTACCGGTAAAGACTACCCATTCAGTAGAGGATTATGCCAGGTTATATATTCAAGAGGTAGTAAGACTTCATGGAGTTCCAGTTTCCATTATGTCAGATAAAGGTGCACAATTTACTGCACAGTTCTGGAAGTTTTTCCAGAAAGGTTTGGGTTAAAAGGTGAACTTGAGTACTGATTTTCACCCGCAGATAGATGGTCAAGCAGAGCACACTATTCATACTTTAGAAGATATGTTGAGGGCTCATGTGATTGATTTCAAAGGTAATTGGGATGATCACGTACCTCTTATTGAATTTTCTTACAGCAATAGTTACTACTCTAGCATCCAAATGGCTCCTTATGAAACTCTTTATTGGAGAATATGCACATCTTCTATTGGATGGTTTGAAGTTGGTGAAGCTGGGTTGATAGGACCAGACTTAGTTCATCAAGCTATGGAGAAAGTGGAAGTCATTCAAGAGAGGTTGAAAACAGCGCAGACTCGTCAGAAATCTTACACTGATGTTAGGAGAAGGGACTTAGAGTTTGAATTAAATGATTGGGCATACTTGAAAGTTTTACCCATGAAGGGTTTTATGAGATTTGGTAAGAACGGGAAGATTAGTCCCCAGTATAGTGGCCCTTACAGGATATCCAAAAGGATTGGTAATGTAGCTTATGAGTTATAGCTACCCCAAGAGTTGGCAGTGGTTCATCCAGTATTTCATGTTTCCATGTTGAAGAAGTGCATGGGAGACTCTTAACTTATCATACCAACTGAAGATATTGGTATTAAGGATATCTTGTCTTATGAGGAGATCTCTGTTCAGATTCTAGACCGCCAGGTTCTCAAGTTGAGGACAAGGAAGTAGCATCAATTAAAGTTCTTTGGAGAAATCAATTTGTTGAGGAAGCTACTTGGAAATCTGAGGAGGATATGAAGAAGATATATCCACATCTCTTTGATCCCGGAGAAATTCCAGACCAAGGTACTAATTCTCTTCTTAGTACTCTTTAATTGATATACTTGATGTGTTAGATTTGAATTGTTGGGTGTTTGAACTGAATATTTGATGTACGACTTTAGCTTACTAAGATTAATCTCATTCAAGGATGAATGTAACCAAGGGGGAGATATTGTAACATCTCGCTAAGTGAAAGAGCTAGAATTAGAAAGAGTCATTTTTGGAATGAATGAAAAATCTGAAAAATTGGTTAAGTTATGTTAAGTATGGGTTTTTGGTCAACTTCAATCGACAATACATCCTATATCAGGATTATTTAGGTGTGCTACAAGATACCTTAGGAAGGATCTTTGAATTATCTTTCAAACGCCACTGATTTTGCGCATTTTTGAGTTCATATGAGAGAGAAATGCCCATTTGAAGTTGGGCTGTCTAGATAAGGAAAGTCAAAACCGGATTTTAGAGGGGTATTGTGGTCTTTTCACTACCCAATTAAATTATTTCGTTTTTGGTAATTAATTAGGGGTCTAAGCTGAATTTTTTCAGTTTATGCACTCAAGCAATTCACTCTAGGTTTTTAGAGAAAGAACACAAGAGGAGAAAAGAGAAGAAAGAGTCGAAGTTCATCGTTCTTGAGGTATTTGCTTATGGATTTCGTCAAGGGGTGATCCCTACGAGGTATGTGAGATCACATAGCATTGGGTTAGTTCACCCACACGCTAATCATGATTTATTTCAGCGAATTTGTGTTCTTGAAAGTATAGAAATTGGGTTCTTCATTTGGATTTTGTTGAAGTTCTATTGGGTTCTGGTTGTTGAGTTGTTGAGGAGTTTCTTGAGTTTGATTCAGGAAATTAGGTGTTGTTTTGAGTAGATTCTTACATATTTTGGTCATGTAGTCGAACCTAAGTGTTTCGAAAAAGAACCAATTGAATTTAGAGGGTTTAGAGTTGAAAATCGAGCAAGAAAATTCGTCAAAAACCTGAGGAGGGGGCTGGGGCACTGCGCCTCTCAGAGCGCCCCAAAGGGGCTTCTGAAGTTTGGGCTCTGGGACTCCGCTCCAGCTAGAGCTCCCCAACCCAGCTTCTGAATTTTTTCCTTTGGCGCCCTCTGCCACTCAGAGCGCCAGAGACGCCAGGTCTTCTACCCGTTCCCACTTCTTTCCGTTTGAGTTCCCTAGCAACATACCTATGTTTTCTAGTTGATTTCTACACTCTACGAGATGTCTAAACATCATGAAATCATCCTTAAAAATGAGATCATGATCCTTGAATCCATAATTCAATTCAAGGAAAGTAAGATTCAAGTTAAGAGAAGTTCTTAAAGTTTTCCAAAAGTCTTTTACAAACGGTTTAACCTTGTTTTAAGACATAAGTTTTGAGCCGAGTAATGAGTATGAGTAAAGTTCATTTCTTCAAATGATTATACGGGAACTAAGTATTCCCAAGAGTTAAAATGTTTTTACATTTAAACAAGAAAGGAAACACCGATTTCCAAAAGAGCTTTTAAGCTAGTTTTTAAGTAATTATCTCAAATCACAGAAAGAGTTTTCTTTTAAAAACATATGAGCTAAGTACATTTTGGGAGTAGCATTGAGCACCGATATGGGGACGAGTTCATAATAACTCAAGTCTCCATAAACCATATAGCCATCGTGGGTAATAAGGGTCATACTTTTTAGATGATTACTTAATGTTTTTTTAGCATAGACTAGTGGATCCACTTAGTTGAGGCGTTCTATATCACAGCAAGGTATAGGATAGTTCTGGCAGCGTGGGCGAGACGTTGTATCATCACTTTTGCTCATAGTGATGGTTGTCGGTTAGAGAAATTCCCACAGTATTATATTACTTTATATGTAAACTGAGTTGTTATTATATTTCTTTAATACATTGAGTTGTCACCTACTATTTTAAATATTTTGTATAAACTGCACCTTTATTGTTGTTTTACTTTGCATTTGAGTTGAGTATACATGAGTTGACTAAAGTTAAGGCAAGTGTTTTTTCAGATTCCTTTCAAGCTTATGTCATGTTTAGTTTTCCTCTCGCATGCTCGTACATTCAATGTACTGATGCCATTTGGCCTGCATCATTTTATGATGCAGATACAAGTAACCAGGATCAGCATCCAGCGCCTCGTTGATCCAATTGAGCACTCAGAGTCAGTTGGTGGGCCTTCTTGTTTTTGGAAGACGCCTTTTTACTGCTATATAATTATTTCATTAGGATGTCGTGGGTCTTGTCCTGACATCCATCTCAATTGTTAGAGGCTTCATAGACAATCAGATGTTAGTTCTTTACTATTTTCATTTTCATTCCGGTATGTTGAGACTTGAGTTGCCACGTTGGCCAGTGAATGTTATTTTATTACATTCTTAGTTATCTTTTAGTTTCAGTTTACTTTTAAAGGTACAGTATGTTGAGTAAAGTCTTCCGCTGAGTAGTAAGCCAGGCCAAGGGTTCACTTGGGGCTAGCAATGGTTCTCAAGTGCCAGTCCTGCCCAGGGTGTAGTCTTGTGGCGTGACACAAACCCAATGAAACTCTCTTAATCTTAATCCCAACATCTAAACCCCGAATGTTGACCAAAGTCAACCCAAATGTTAACATTTACATAATTTCACAACTTATAACCTCAAATCCATAAAAAGACTCGGAATCTAAAATTGAAAAGTCCCATGGATCAAATTTCCCATTTTGGGACTGATGGAATCAATGGAATTCCATTCCGACACTCTAAAAAAGAAAAGAAAAAACTCCATAAGACCCTAAAACCACTTTCCTGACAACTTATCCTTTAAAGCTCACAAACTTACCAAATTCTCAACTTTTAACTCAAAGTTCAAAATCAACCTTTCAAGCTCATTCAAAAATGACTCGTGGTCAATAACAGGAAGGGAAAATAGTGAATATATGAAACTTTCCAAAAATAACCGATCGGGTCATTACATTATCCTCCGCTAAAAATCATGTTCATCCTTGAATATAAAGCAAAAGAAAGTATCTGAAGCTTCGAAAAGCTGAGGATATCTGGCATGCATATCAGAATTTGTCTCTAGAGTAGCCTTACAAATGAAATGATGCTTCAACTGCACCTTTACTAAAGTGATATCCTTGGTCCTAAGCTTTAGACCTGCCTATCCAAAATGGATATAGGTTCCTCTTTAAAGGATAAGTCTGGACACAACTCAACTGAATCAAGGGAAAGTACACGAGACTCATCTGACACGTACTTCTAAAGCATGGAGACATGAAACATGGGATGCACAACTGACAAACTAGGTGGCGAGGCCAAATTATTGGCTACCTCTCCCACACGACTCAAAATCTCAAAGGGTTCAATGAATCAAGGGCTAAGCTTGCCTTTCTTTCTAAACCTCATCAGACCCTTCATGGGTGGCACTCAAAGTCAAACATTATCGCCCTCCACGAATACTAGGGCTAAAATTCTCTGATCGGCATAACTGTTCTGTCGACTCTGGGTTGTCAACAGTCTACCCTGAATTATACGAACCTGCTACATAGCATCTCTAAGCAATTTTGTATCCACTAAGTCCATCTCAATTGAATAAAATCATCCGATCGGTGATCTACACCGTCTGTTATACAATGCCTCAAAAGAGGCCATCTTAATACTGGAATGATAACTGTTGTTATAGGAAAACTCTGCAAAGGGCAAATATTGATCCCATCTAGCACAAAAATCAATCACATAAGCTCGATGCATGTCCTCTAACACCTGAATCGTCCGCTTGGGCTGACTATCTGTCTAAGGATTGAAGGTTGTACTCATATATAACTGAGTACCCAAATCATGCTGCAATGCCTTCTAGAAATGGGAAGTGAATGAGGAACCTCAATTGGAGACAATAAAAATTGGGACCCCATGTAGTCGCACAATCTAACTGATATAAAGCTCGGCTAACTTCTCCGTCATATTACTTTACCCGATTTGGGATGAAAAGGGTGAACTTAGTCAATCTATCAGCAACCACACAAATGGAGCCATAACCACCCACAATGGTAGCTAATCCCACAACAAAGTCCATAATGATTTGATCCCACTTCCAAGTAAGAATAGGCATCCTCTAAGATATACCTCTAGGCCACTAGTGCTCACACTTGACTAGTTGGCAAGTCAAACATCTCGAAACAAAATCTGCAATATCTCTCTTCATACCACACCACCAATAGTGTTGGCTCGGGTCATGATACATCTTCACCGCACCCGGATAGATGGAATATTGGGATCAATGGCCTCTTCAAGAATCAGTCAAATCAACTCGCCTACCTTGGGCACACAAATCCTGCCTCTAATCTGCAAGACACCATCACAATCAAAGACAACCTCCTTGGCTTCCGCTCTCATCACCTTATCTCGAATGAGACATAGTTTCTCATAATCAAATGAGTGTTCACGAATCTGCTCAACTATGGAAAAATGATCATCGGTGAAAGCAATCAAACCACTCGCCTTCTCAGAAATCTGCAAACGGACGAGACTGTTGGCTAATCTCTGAATATCTCTAGCTAATGGTCTCTCTTCCATACTAATAGCGGCAAGAATTTCCATGATAGAAGTCTTCCTACTTAGAGCATCGACCACCACGTTGGCCTTCCCTAGATGATACAAGATAGTGATGTCATAGTCCTTCAGTAGCTAAAGTCATCTACCCTCCCTCGAATTAAAATCCCACTGACTGAAAATGTATCGAAGAATATGATGAGTTGTGAAACCCTCACAATGAACTCCATATAGATAATGTCTCCATAGCTTAAGCACAAATACTATGGCTGCCAATTCTAAATGATGGGTAGGATAGTTCCTCTCTTGGGTCTTCAACTGCCTAGAAGCATAGGCAATCACCTTAACCTTTTATATTAGAACACCACCTAACTCGAATCCAGAAACATCGCAATAAATAGTGAAGTCCACACCCTTCTTGGGTAAGGTCAAAACAAGATTCAAAGTCTACAAAATCTTGAGCTTTTGAAAGCTCTTCTCACTCATCAGACCACTGAAAACTCACAATCTGTCGAGTCAATTTAGTCAAAAGAGATGCAATGATAGAGAAGATCTAAACAAATCATGAGTAGCCTGTAACTCCTATGAAGCTCTTCATCTCGGTAACCGATGTAGATCTGGTCTAACCTCTCACTGCCTCAATCTTGGCTAGATCAACTTAAAGGCCCTCCTTGGACACCATATGTCATAAAAATGTCAGAGAATCAAGCCAAACTGTCAGTTTGAGAACTTGGCATAAAGTTTTTCTTCCCTCAATCTCTGGAGTACAATTCTCAAATGTCGATCATGGTCCTCTTCAGTCTTGGAGTACACCAAGATGTCATCAATGAACACTATCAGAAAGGAATCCAAATAAGGTAGGAACACCTCATTTATCAACTCCATGAACGTTGTAGGGGAGCTAGTCAAATTGAAAGACATCACAAGAAACTCTTTATGCCCAAAACGAGTCCTAAAGTTGTTTTAGGGATATCTGATGCCCTAATCTTCAACGGATGATAACCACACCTCAAGTCAATCTTAGAAAATGGAGATGCACCCCGAAGCTGATCAAACAAATCTTCAGTACGAGGAAGAGGATATTTACTCTTCATTGTTACTTTGTTTAACTTTCGATAATCAATACACATCCTCAAAGATCCATCTTTCTTCCTCACAAAAAACACATGAGAATCCCCACAGAGAAACACTAGGGTGAATGAACCCCTTACTCAAAAATTCTTTCAACTGATCCTTCAATTACTTCAACTCAATTGGAGCCATATGATAAGAAGAAATAGAGATGGGCTTGGTGCCCAACTCTAAGTCAGTAGCAAAGTCAATATCCCTATCTAAAAGAACACCTAGAACATCAGTATGAAAAAATCTTTAAACTCTCGAACCACGGGCATGGAATCCATGGGTGGTGGCTCAACACTAGTATCCTGAATGAAAGCCAAGTAGGACAAACACCCTCTATCAACTAATCTCTGAGCTCTAATTAAAGAGATAACTTTGCAAGAGTACGAACCACTAGCACCCGTCTACTCAACCCTCGAGACACTTAGCATCGTTAAGGTCACAGTCTTTGCATAATCCATACCCAAGACAATATCAAATTCTACAATCCCTAAAATGATCAGGTTTACCCAAGTATCATACCCCACTACAGAAACAAGCCAGGATCGATACACTCGATCCACCACAAAAGATTCACCCACATGTATAGAATCATGAATAGGCACAGACGTGCAAGCTGGCATCATATCAAATCCAACAACAAAATAGGTAGACACATATGAGAAAGTAGATCCTAGATCAAACAATACAGACGCAAGTCGATGACAAATTGGACAATACATGTGATCACAACATTAGAAGTCTTAGCCTCAGGCCTCCCTAGAAAAGCATATCACTGGCCATCCAGTCGCCTATAGCCTGAGTAGAACCTCTACCTCCACCCTACGGATTTGGAACACCCCTACCCATAGTCATACCACCTATATCAGTCTAAGATCTACCTCGGCTCCTGGCCAGAGGCATTGAATCCCTAGCTGGGGTAACTGAATATGAACGGTGAGGTCTTGAATGAGTCTATACAGGACACTATCACATCATATGACCTGGATCCCCACAAGTGTAGCAAGATCTCAATGGAAATAACTACTGTTGTTAACCTGATGAACTACCATGGACACCTCAACCAGAACCATAAGAACCTTCGGTTGACTACCCACTCTCAACTGCTGGCATAGTCGACCCACAACATTGGAATGAACCACTACCCCTAGGCGAACCTCTACCTACAGATGAGGCACCAAACAATTGACAAGAGAATGGGCCCTCTTGGGCTCCCCAAACTTCTCTAATATAATCAATTTTACCTCATTGGCGGTGCTCACAATGGACTGGTAGAAAGCCCCCTCTCTAGCTACCCTGAACACATAAGATCTGACAAAGAAAGTCAACCCTCTCACAAATCGGTGAACTCTCTCAGCCTTTTCCAGAAAAATAGCCAAAGCATACCTAGAAAGCTCACAGAAAAGGGACTCATACTCGGCCACAGACAAACTGCCCTAAACCAAGCTCTCAAATCTCAAATGACTCACCTCTCTCATGTTCCAATAAATGAAGTGGTCCTCTAAAGCACTATAGAATGCATTCCACTATTCCTGAGAAGATCAAACTAGTCTAGACCTACCACGAAGTTGAAGTGCAACAAACTGGACACCACAAGCATCCACCATACCTACTGTCTCAAGCATCTCATGACACAAAGTCAAAAACTCATGAGCATCCTCGCTCTTACCACCCTAAAATTATGGTGGTTTCATTTTTTGAAATCTCTCATAGCACTGCTTATCAGATGTTGTCAAGATAACCTTAGGAGCAACCTATGCATTAATAGCCGGTGTAGGAACAACTAGTGGATGTCCCACCTGAACATGAATGTAACACCCAGAAAAATTTTCAAACTAAGACTTGAACCATCCTTCGTTGTGAGTAGGATTTTACCGAGGAATTAAAATTCCTTAGGTGTTAAGTTCACTAGTTGTAGCACCTTGAGTTCGAAAAAGAACTAAATTGGAAATAGCAAAAATCTGAAATTTTGCAAGCTATGCTTAAGTATGAATTTTGGGTCGACTTCAAACGATAATAACTCCTAGAACAGGATGATTTACATGTTCTACAAGATACTGTAGGAAATAACTTTGAATATCTTTCCAACGCCGCTGAGTTTGCTAAGTTTCAAGTTCGGATGAGTGAGATATGGCCTTTTGAAGTTAGGTTGCCCAGTTAAGGAAAGTTTGCCGGAAATAGTAAGGAGTATTTTGGTCTTTTCCTTACCAATCAGATTTAATTCGTTTTTAGTAATATTTTAAGGGCATAATCTTATTAGATTCAGTTTTATAATCCTAGTTTACGCCTAGGGTTTTAGTTGAGAGAAAAGAAGAGAAAAGAGGAGAGGATCAAGAGTTCGTCGAGATTCTTGCGTCTTGTTGTGGATTTTCACCATGGGTTTAATCCCTAAGAGGTATGTAAGCTTCCATAGTGTTGGGTTTTTTCACCCACATGCCAATCATATTATTTTCAGCGAAATTTCCTTCTTGAAGTTGAAAGATTAGAGTTCTTGATGAATTCTTGATAGGTGTTCTTGAAGTTCATTCTAAATCTTGTTGTGTTGGGTTTTGGATGATTTCTTGAGATCAAACTGAGTGTTTTAATGGATGTATTGAGTATATTAGAGTGTACTTATGTTAAGTAATCAATTCTAAGTGATTAGGGAAGAAACCATTCGGCGAAATAGGGTGAGAAAACGAAAAAAGAAACTTGCTGAATTTTCTAGGTTGGGGCCTGGTGCCCCACGCCACCCATAGTGCCAGGGTCGCCTTCCCCATCCATTTTGTCGTCGGTTGCCCCTTTTGAGTTCATTTAAAGTGCACCTTCACTCCTTTTCGATTCTAACTACTTTAAGCTACTTCTAAACACCTAAAATCATTCCTAACATGATCATAACCTTGAATTCAAAAATCAAATTCAAGGTAGAGTTGAGAGTCAACTTTGAGAGTTCTTTCAAACCTTTTTGATAAGGTCCCTTAGAGTCTTTTTGAGGAGTCTTCTACAATTATTAGTAACTTGTTTCAAGACTCGAGCAAGTGAGTATGACGATAAGGAGAATGTATTCATGAATCTACTTTGTCATCATGAGATCCTTCATATCATGAACCAACACTCTTGAATTCATAATTCACATTCAAGAGAGAGTTAAGAGTAAAGTTCAAGTAAGCCTTGAGTTCAATTGTGAATCCTTTGAGATTAACTATAGATTTGAACTAAGTTCTGAGAAAGTAAGTAAGAGAATGAGAAGAGTCGTATACATGAGTCCATGTTATTATGTAGATCATTGAGTTGAATATTTCATGCCCATAATTCCGCATGAACTTCGTAAGTTGAGCATCTTTCAGAGAAGTTGTATCTTCAAGTTTTAAGCCTTTAAGTGTTGAGTTCCTAAGCCCTTTTGAGAAGTATCTTGAGTCCTTGAGTTGAATATTTTATGCATATAATTCCGCATGAACACTAAAAGTCAAACAGTCTTGAGAAGAGTAGTATCATTGAAGTTCTTGAGTTCCAAGTATTTGAGTTCTATCTATGGTTATTGAAAACTTTGCATTGAGTCATTCACGTTCATAATCCGGCATGAACCTCATTTTAAGAAGTCTTTTACAAATGTTTTAACTTTGTTTTAACACTAAAAGTTTCAAGTTAAGCAAAGAGTAAAGAGTTGAGTCCATTTCTCAAAAAGCTATAAGGGAACTAAGTATTCCCAAAAAGTTTTAAAATGTTTTCACATTTGAGCAAGAAGAAGGAACATCGATTCCAAGAGAGCTTTTAAGCTAAGTTTTGAGTAATTATCTCAATTCAAAGAAAGAGTTTTGTTTTTACAAACATATGAGCTAAGTATATTTTGGGAGTAGTATTGAGCACCGATATGGGGATGCGAGTTCAGATAACTCAAGTCTCCATAAGCCATGTAGCCATCATGGGTAGTAAATGATCATACTTTTTAAATGACTCCTTATGATGCTTTTAGCATAGACAAGTGGATCCACTAAGTTAAGCGTTCTATATGACGACAAAGTATAGGACAGTTCTGGCAGCGTGGGCAAGACGTTGTATCACCACTTAGGCTCATAGTGGTGGTTGTCGGTTAGAGAAACTCCCACATAAATTATATTACTTTATTATATAAGTAAAATTGAGTTTGTTATTGCATTTTCTTTAACGAACTAAGTTGTTTTTACTGTTTTATAAAGCTTTCCATATATTTCATGTGTATTGTTGCTTTATATTGAGTTGAGTATCAAGAGTTGAGTATTTCAAGTCGAGTATCATATCTTTGAAGTTGAATATCTAATATTTGAGTTGAGTATCTAATTTCTGAGTTGAGTAAGTTTGAGTAGTTTTGAGTATCCTTGAGTATTCCTTGAGTTGAGTAAGTTTGAGGAGAGGTAAGTATGTTTCCTTTTTATCAAGTTTCAAGCTTATGTTTATGGTTTAGAATTCCCCTTACATGCTTGTACATTCCACGTACTAAGCCATTTGGGCTGCATCTTCTCATGATGCAGACACAGGTCTTCAGGATCATCAATAGGAGCTTCGTTGATATCACTTGGAGTTCGAGTTAGCTATGGTGAGCCTCCTTGCTTTTAGAGGATTCCATTTACTTTCAATTGTTAGGAGGTCGTGGGTCTTGTCCCGACTTCCATCTTTTTTCATTTAGAGGCTTCATAGATAGACAGTAGAGTTTTAGAAGTCTTCATTTATTTGGTTAAATGTTTTAAAGAAAAAAGTTGCCTATTTATGGCGAGTTGAATATATTATTATTATTTTATTCGGAGTTTTCTTTTGAGTAAAAGCTTTCCATTTAAGTTTCATGAATTGTTATTCAATTTTAAGCTTTTGCATGCTTAAGTTAGTCTTCGGCTTGTAGTCAGGCAGGATGAGGGTTCGCTTGGGGACCAGTAATGGTTCTTTAGTGCCGGCCACGTCTAGGGTGTAGACTCGGGTCGTGACAATAAACACCTAGAGCCTTTTACTAACCTGGGATCTACATCCCCAGAGAAAGGTTCTCTAAAACACCAAGCATCCTCAACAAGGTCTCCTAAAACAACAAAGCTCCAAACTCAAAAAGAACCTGGTCCTCAAAAACCTCAATTTATGGCTCAGGAGAACGCTCTCTAGCCCAGCCTCTGGCTGGTGCCGCTCCACAGGCACGACCTCTACCTGGTGCTAATCTATGATCACGACCTCTAGCTCGGGCCCTACCTCTACCCCTAGTTGGGGTATAAACAATAGCCTCGGGAATGCCTCCCCTCTACCACCATAGGACTAAACTAGGGTTTTCATACGCGTAAAACAAGCAACTATAAAAAGAGAATCTGAAAAATGAAAAACTTAGCTTTTGCGTCACTAAAATCGGGATTCTTTGCAAGAGCAAGAGGCGGCACAAAGAGCACATAACTATAGAAGGAAAAAGAACTAAAATTAGGTTTTCTTTTAAAAGTTAGCATATTGTCCGTTTAACTTTGAGTTATTGTTTGGTGATAATTATTCTAAGATTGAAAATAAGTTGGCAAGTTGTTATAAGAAGTGTGTTTGACTTCTTGGAGAGTAGAGACAATGGTTATAGTTGATTGTTAGAGTTGAGGTACTAGAGTTAGTCTCTTAGATTATAGAGTTGTAATCTAAAATTGATCTTTGAAGTTTTAGTGAATGTTTTTGAAATCCTAATAGATGTAGGTTGTAGTTTTTCTTCATTTGAGCAAGGAGGTTTTCCATGATAAATTTGTGTGTAGTTTATGTCATAATATAATTACAAAGTCTTTTGTTAGTATTACAAGACCAAGTTCTTGTATTTGTTAGGTGGTATAAATTTCTTCAGTTGAGTAGTAAACTTTTTTCTGATAGATCAAGAATTTGAATATGGAGAATCTATCATTGAAGAAAATACGGAACAAGTTGAAATGCAAGAGGGATTTTACTTTGGTTAGGTGGTTTAAAGACGATATCTTATGAATTATAAATGTTGGATTTTTTCTTTGCTTAGGAGTTAATAAAGATATGTCATACAACTTGAATATGGTATATCTTTCCTTAATAACCTCAACACCTGTCATGGCTAAAATATCAGCTTTAGTGAAGGGGATTAGGTTGGCTATCCTACACAATTTAACACCTTTAGAAGTCTCCATAGATTGCGAAGAGATCATCAAAAATCTAAAAGATGATCATCCACCATACTGCAATATATTATTTGATTGCAGAGATCTAATCAAGCAGTTGGGAAAGCCTCTGGTGCAACATAACTATCGAGAAGAGAACAAAGTGACAGATATTCTAGCTAAGGAGAGGGCACTAAGTTAAAGAAGACTAAGAGGGTGTTTGGATTGACTTAAAAGTTGGTCAAACGTACTTTTAAGTTAGTTTTTGACTTCTGGAAGCATTTGCCAAATATAAAAATTAACTTAAAATAAGTTAGGAAGTGTTTGGCAAGATAAAAAAAATGACTTAAAATAAGTTTTAACTGACTTAAAATGAGTCAAAAGCCAAAAGTAGGTCTTCCCCTACTTTTTATTTTTTGACTTAAAAGTCATTTAAGTTTGAATTTTTATTTTTTATTTAAAAGATACTTTTTTTAAGTCAATCCAAACGGGCTTTAACTTTGTTTTGATATTGGCAGTTCCCCCCTTTGTTTGTAGTAAAGTATCTGGAAGCAGACAAAGCTGGAACTATTTTTGTTAGGCGTATAACGCCCAATAGTACTAATAATCTATATGTAATCAACCCCTACCCTCCTCCCTACATGATAGCAGTTCCCATGCTCTTCCACTCTCTTGTACTAACGCATATTAAATTATAATATACTACTATCCTTTTGTACCCAAAAAAAAATAGTTCTTGTATTACCAATGAAGGTTTATATTAGTTTAACTATTTAATATATTTTCGGGTGTTTCTCTGTATGAAACAATTAATATTATTCCCTAGTATAAATATTCGTACACTAACAAATGAAAATGGGATATTTGAAACTCTTTTATAATTGGCTTATCAAATATTGAAATGACCATTAACAACGGAAAATTTGGTCGTTAATTGTATGGTGTTGAAACTATTAACATACCATAAACGAAAACAGTTTTGATAGTTAAATTAGTATGTGTACGGAGTGAATATCCGGCCACTAAAAAGGACATATAACCATACTTTCAACAAAATTGAAATCCAGTCGATAAATTTTAACATTACGGCTTTTAACGATTGTTTTTTTTTCTTAATCGTTGTTGACATTTAGCAATAGGTTTTGGACTTTTAACGGCAAATTTTCCACTACTAAAGAATTTTTCCTTTGTAGTAGTGTTAGTATATGTATGTTCATTATATATTAGATTATAGAGTTATAGTGATATATATACGACAAAGGGTGTTGTTATTACATTGAGAATACAACACATACATATAACCATGGTTTTGCTACAAAATTATACCAAGAGCAAAATCAGTACCAACTAGTATATATTATAAGGGACGCGCATTTGGTGTCGGTTAGAACAATTGGCGAGATATATACCATCATGCAACTGAGCTGCCTCGTAGCTATTTAAAGCCACTGGTGGTGTACTTGGAGTTGTGATAGCTTCTTTTTTAATTGGAGGAATTGCCTGATAAACGCGAGGCGAAGAGTAGTGATAGTGGTAGCACTGCTATGTCACCCAGAATTTTGTACTAGCACTGGCTTCCACATTGTGTGCCACTGTGGAATTCATCCTCTTTTTACCAAAGTATTCGTCAATTAGAGCAAAGCCTTCTGAGCCTATTTTAGCAAGATCTCTATGTGCTGTCATTTTGATTTACTTTTCTTAGGTTTTGGTTGTTGGAAGAGAAAAGATCAAGTGTTTGGTAGTAATGTTTATGAATAAACTTTGTGGTGTTTTTATGATGTAAAGGCCGATGGGAACAATGCCCTTTTTATACAAATTACAAGGTTGGCCAAGATTCTTGGAAGAAAAAAAAAAATTCACTTTTGATCCTTCAATTTTAGGATAAAGCGTATTAGTTCACTTAAGAATTTGATTCAAAAAATTGATAAGTTGATACTATATTTCACTTTAATATGTTTCTTGTAATGCTTGAAAATGACAGCACCCTAATTTTAGTTTTCCACGTAACATACTTAAGACCTCAAGATTTAAGAATCTTTTGATATATTTAATATAAATTTAATTTTGAACCATAAGATTAAAAAGTTTTTATTATCTTAAATTTTATATCAAGTCAAAACTGAGGACCAAAAGCATATGTATGGCTTAATTATATTTGTAAGTATTGAACAGGCCCTGATTCTGTATAGTGAGACTAGTGTTTGGTCTGTAGTTGAAATTAATGAGAAGAGTGTATATATTCCATTTACTAGATATATAATTGGTAACCCTTTAGGTCTACCAAAATATAGATGCGGATAGAAGGATACAACATTGGCGGTCCTCTTCTTTTTTCGGTATAAATTCCATTTAGCCTTGATGCTTATATTGGTTCGAAGCATCTAAGTCTAGTTTACTAAAATGAAACATCTTTAGAATTGGGCGGTTTACAAATTAATTCTTACCACTTATATCTTCATTAATGAAAATATATCAAGATAAAAGGTAGATTTGTGCAAATCTTTTGGTTCAAGAAATTGGAGGATATCTTTTGGAAAAATCTATCAAGATGAACTTTCTTATCTACTATACAAGTGACTTGAGATCATTATGATATGTTGCCACTTTCGAAACTTAATTTGAGCGATAGTCGTTGCATTCCTTTAATTTATTTTGTAGTGTTAGGATTTTAAAAAGGAAAAAGTGGGGTAGGTTTGTGGGGTCATGGGTCTCTTTAACATTTTTAAAATTTTGGGCTATATTGGATTGTGGGGTCAGGGACCTATTTATTATTTTAAAAACTTGGGGTAAATATATAAGCTTACAAACACAAAGTTAAATAATTATTATTTGAACAAAATTGAGACATTTTTTATGAAAAAGAACTTTCGACCTTTCTTCTCCAAACCGCCTTTTCATCTTCTTCAACTTTTTCATCTTCTCCAACTGGCCGGCTTGTCTTGGAACCGTACGTAACTCAAAAATAAGTCTAAATTTTTCTGATATCTTCATTTGTACCCTACACTACTGGTGAAAACTTTTATTCAATCTTCTTCCTCAAGTTCAAAGATCTTATCTTTGGCAAGTTGAACCTTCTCTAATGGTGTTTTTCAGTAATTCTTAGCCCTATTTGGTTGTTTATTTTATTATGATAGTGTAATGAAGTTTGAATTTTTGTTGTAATGACCTCTTTTTCTTCATGTTTTTTTATTCGGACGACGTTTTCGCCCTATTCAAGGAATATTTGTTTTCTCTAATGACGTTTTTCTTTGGATAGAAATTTTTAGCCCTATTTGATTTCTTAGAATTTTTTATTATTTTAATGTTTATATCGCCTATTGATTTTGAAATTTTTACTGAACTTTGATTGACTTTAGTGGTGTTTTTGTCTATAGTTGTTGATTTATGTTGGAACTGCTATTTATTTTGCATGTTTTATTTGAGCATCATTCTGCCTGTGTTAATAAACTAGTGGTTGATAAATTTGTTTGCTTGTAAATTATAAAGTATAAGCCAAAACTAGAGGTTAAATCACTAAAACATCTGCTCTTGTTGCTTTAGAATTAAGAAACGAAAGGTCTAGAGATCATGATCATAATATCACACTTGAACTTGTCCTGAAAAGTCAGTTACATGTTTAAACTAATATAGTGACCTATTACACATCTCTGCTACTAAAAAGTAAATTTATTTACCCCCTAGACGTATAGCACCACTCTCACAACGGGAGGTGTATCACACTTGCGCCACATCAATGTCATCTCACTGCCACATTAGCTGTCATGTGAGATTTTGAATAAAATGTTCCATGTCATTCAGTTGTTTCTTCTTCAATGAACATCACCATGAAACCACTACTGGCGCCATATAAATTAGTACCAAATCTATATATCTCACCATAAAAATCAAAATAGTTGCCACAAATTTAACCAAATACAGTCAAACCCACCATCAAAAGCACACTATCACCATCATCCCCACAAAAATTATAAAGATCCACCCTAAAATTTGACACTCATAAACAAACTCATCAGCAAAATTACATTATCACCATCAAAAGGTACAAACCTATCACCAAATATCACCACCACCATTATCAATATCAATTTTTTTCTTTTTCGCCATCTTCAATTCCCACTTCTTTGTCATCTGTCCCCAATAAATACATCATTATATTTTATTTTTTAAACTCAATCATCAATTTTATCAATCACCAACAAAGCCGAAAAGAAAAATCGAATACAATAGAGATGATGAAATCTTTTTTTTTTAACCCTCCCCTAGGAGCTCCCACCTCTTTTGTTCCCTTGGAGACTCGAACTCGGAACCTTCGGGTTGGAAGTGAGGGGTGCTTACCTGATGAGAGGTGGGGGAGATGATTTTGGTAGAGGTATGGTGGGGTGGATGGAAATTAGGTATGAAAAATGATGAAAAAAAATAAATAAATTAAAGAAGATGAAGAAGACGAGTTGCTTATGAAGAAGAAGAAGTAGCAACATGAGATGGGGGTGGAGGGTCCGGTAGGGTGGTAGTAGAAATTAAAAGGATTTTGATTTAATTTTTTTTACTTTATTTATTACAAAACGCGCTTTTATTTTTTTATTTTTTAAATTTTTTGCCACGTCAGTTTGAGGGGGTAAAAATTCATTTTTAAATAATAAAGGTGTGTAATAGGTCGGCATGATAGTTTAAGTGTGTAACTGACTTTTTCGAGACAAGTTCAGGAGTGAATTTATGCTTTTTCCCATCTTATAAATCAGTAATTTTATAAACTTATGAAATCTATGAAAGTGATGTGATGTATGAATTCTTAGTATGTTTGCCGCCCTGAAATTGTCCCAGTCATTGTTTAAACATGGAAATTGAAGTTGATCATTGTTACTTATTTTTTATTCTTAAATATTTACAATCGTAGCTATAAATAAAATTCAAACTTTTGAGATACACTTGCATTAAATTGTGGAGTTAGTCTAATTAAATATAGATTAATCGTAAGTACTTTTAGTTTGACAACTCACACTTTTAGAACCACTATATTAGTTGCATGTGCATTTGGAAGCAATATTATTCCTATAATACATGTATTAATTACTTGCCATGCCAATTTATCTCTGTTGTCTACAATTCAACCCCCAAGGGTGTTCTGTTACAAATAGAAGATTCTGGTGAATTTCTTTTGAAGAGCATATTTTAAGAGATTGGAGGATACTTAAAAAGCTTTTTAGCTAAAATATGATATGAGTTTCAAGCACTCAAATTGTATTCTAGTAGAATTTCAAATTAAGAATCGTAGAATTTTTGAGGTTGTTTGAGAAAGTTATATATAAGGTTATAGAGTTATAGAAATACATAATACAAGGACTGATGTTATTACATTGATTCAAGAGCACTCTTTGCATTTGGTACATCCGCATTAGTTAGGCAAAGGAACTTTTCAGAATAAAGAAGAAAGTTATACTGAGGGAGAGTAGTTTGTTCAATATCCATCTAATAGAAGGACTAAACTGAAAATAGGATAGTTTTCTTGGTACAATAATTGAATACCTAAACTGAATTCAAACAAAGGAGAACAACGGAATATTACTTTGTCATCAATTATTATGCACACTCACTTGTTTTTTTGGCTTATAAGTGATGTGGATGGGTCAGTTTAATTTGGGATTTTTTTTCTTAATTTAGATGGATTTTACATTTTGGCTGATTTAATTAATGACGTAAACATATTATAGTTAGCCATGTGTATAAAATAATACGGTAAAACAAGATATGTTTTATGTCAAAAAAATAAAGGCATGAATGAACAATTTGTTAGACGACAGTGGCATAAATGAGCTAAACTTTTAACGAATAACATAAATGAATTTTTTTTTAAAAGTTCGATAGCATATTTAATCTTTTTTCCTAAAATAAATAACTAGATTCCAACTTCCAAATAGGGGTGTACATAGTACGGATTGGTTCAGGTTATTCAAATACCAAACCAAATCATTTGAGTCAGATTTTTAAATCTATAAATAAAGTCTAACTAATAAAATTCAGGTTTGTCAATCTCAATATTTTTCGAATTTCTTGGGTTAAGTATTCATACAAATATGATTAACTTGTAATTCAATTTCTTCTTTAGTCCTACCAAAATACAACTATCTAAGATGTTTGTAAAAAAAATAACACAAAATATGAGATGAGTGATGACACTAAAATAGTCAATAAAAAATAATAATGAAATCACATAAAACAAATATTGCAAATTATAACAACAATAACATACTAGTGAAACAAATATTGCAAAGCAATTCATAATGAAAATGATCATAATTTAAAAATTATTATATCATGCTAAAATAAATCTAATAAAAATTAATTACATGACTAAATATTAAAAAAATATTATATATTTTAATTATTTAAACTAATATAAAAAGAGTGAGAGAGACTTGTAATATTCCATTCGCGAGATAATTAGGCTGTACCAAAAACAGATGTGGATGCAACATTATATTGATTGTCCTGTTCTTCTTTCGGTGGAAGCATCTAAGTCTAGTTTACTAAAATGAAACATCTTTGGAACTGGGCTGTAAGTGGCTGTTTAACAAACCCTTCCCACTTCATAAATCAAAATATATGTTGTGGAACAAGATAAAGTTTGATTTGTAAGAATATTTTGGTTCAAGAAATTGGATGATATCTTTGAAAAAATCCACCATGAATACTCTTGTCTTACTTAATTATATGGAATTTCAAGATGAACTTTCTTATCTCTTATCTACTTAGGGTGTCAAATTAGCGGGTTACGTTGAAATTGGAAATATTTAAATGGGTTAAAATAAAAATTGGGTTGGATCGTGACCCGTTCAAGTTTACTTTAGACTCAAATGTGTTGGGCTCAAATGGGTTGTAACACCCCGGGTCTCAAAATGAAGAAAATCCTAGTTTTCAGAAAAACTGGTGCCAGTACCAACATAACCACCCACGGACCGTATGTAGGACCACGGACCATAGGTGGGGTTCCATCGTTAAGGCCCAAATCTTTATAGTCTCTGATCTCACCTACGGTCGACTTGTATGATCCGTGGTTAGACCTACGGACCGTAGGTGTAGGTAAGTAGCCAGTTAGACGGAAAATTACTGATGGGTAAACTTCAAACGGTCATAACTCTTAGCACAAAAGAAATTAGGTAGCCCATGACTAGGGTTGTTCATGGTTATGGTTATAAAACCAAATCAAACCGTAATCTGAACCAAACCGATTAAAAAAACCAATATTTGGTTTGATTTGGTTTTAAATTTTGAAAAAACTGATATTTTTTTTGTTTGGTTTTGGTTTTACTAAAAATTAACCTCAAAAATAACCAAACCGAACCAAGAAGTTATATATATAAATTTTATAATCATATAAATATATAAAAGAGAACCCTAGGCCCGCCTACGTGGCACCACCACAAACAAGGATTCCCTTTTAATTTATTTATTTCCAAAATTAGCCTTTCCCTTTCATAAAATGTTGTGACTTTTATTGAAAAGTTCTGACTTTTATCAAAAGTTCTAACTTTTATGAAAAGTTGTGACTTTTATGAAAAGTTGCGACTTTTATGAAAGGTTGTGACCTTTTCGAAAAGTTGTGACTTTTCCAAAAAAATGTACTGCAGATTCACATAAACTTTTTAAAGAATACATTTATTTACAACATTCTCCAAATAAATCTTTTCTTCTCCAAGAGATCAAGCCTAAAAATTTATATGATTTTTTGTTGTTGTCAAAATAATGTTAATATTAATAATTAATTAGAGTTAAAAAAAATAGAAAGTCAAATGATAGAATTAAAACAAGCAATTAATTATAATTATATGATACACAATGATGACTATTCTCTCACACCAAAGTACTTTTTTGAAAATTTTCCCATCATCCCTTACTTCTCTTTCATCATTTTCAAGGATCCTTAATGTTTTGTTTGTGCACAACTTCAATTACAAAATACTATCATAATTATATTACATATGAAATTTGGATTTTGGAAGATTGCAAATTAATTTTTAAACACATAATGACTACATATTACTTATTGATATATCATGATATGGAATCTTTGCTCTTGATAAACATATTAGTTATATATATATATATATATATTAAAAAATATTTAATATTTTGAAAGTAATTGATAGTGTTATACTAACGAAATTTGCAAAGAAGAAACTTGAGAAAAATATTTATTTGACTCTCTAATTAAAGACACTATGTAACCATGGTAAAATGAAATTATGCAAACTAGGAGAAAATAGTGTTATGATTTGTAATTTTGCCTTTTCTTTTAATAAAACAAAGAAAGTCTTACTTCTCTTTCATCCTTTTCAAGGATCCTTAATGTTTTGTTTGTTCACAACTTCAATTACAAAACACTTTCATAACTATATTACATATGAAATTTGGATTTTGGAAGATTATTGCAAATTAATTTTAAAACACATATGACTACATATTACTTATTGGTATATCATATGATTATGGAACCTTTGCTCTTGATAAACATATTAGTTATATATATATATATATATATATATATATATATATTAAAAAAATATTTAATAATTTGAAAGTAATTGATAGTGTTATACGAAATTTGCAAAGAAGAAAATTGAGAAAAATATTTATTTGACTCTCTAATTAAAGAAACTATGTAACCATGGTAAAATGAAATTATGTCAACTAGGAGAAAATAGTGTTATGATTTGTAATTTTGCCTTTTCTTTTAATAAAACAAAAGGTAAACTAGAATTGAATAACCTCTATACTCTTAAAAAAAATTATATAAAAATACCATAAAATCAAAATACAAGAAAAGTTCTATTCTAATAAATTTTAAAGAAGAATGTTACAACTGCGCGAAGTGCGGGCCCATTTACTAGTTATTCATAAATAAAATATAAGTATTTTGATAAATTTTAATTAACTTAATCTTTAATTTTACTATTTTCTGAAGTCCAACACTTAAATTTTAGCCAAACTATTAAAACCTTAAGTCTAAATCGCTCAATATCTATTACTTTAAAGATCAAACTTTCTCTGTTCTTTATAAAATTTTCTAACGCAATATTGAATAATTTAAAGCTCAAGCTAAAGAAGATGGTAATTGATTAGTTTTGACTATGAAATATTGGTTGTTTTTTTTAGAAGTAATTTCTCAATATTTTAAGGTGTAATTTTATTGAAAAGTCTATTGATAAGATGTTGAGATCTCCAGAATATTAAACCAACTTTATGTTATTAATAATGAGTTTTTTAATTTCTGAAACTTGGTACATTGGATGAATCCTTTTGTTCATGTAATTGCTTATTTGTGAATTATTCATATACTAAGTGTTTGTGTGTATCGGGATGCGTATGTCCTCAACAAACTTATTACTTTCGAATCGAAAAAAAACCAAAAAAATCCAACCAAACCGACGGTTACTTTTTTTATTTGGTTTGGTTTGGTTTTAGAAATTTAAAAACCAATTTAAATTGGTTTGGTTTTGGTTTTAACTAATAACCGATCCAAACCGAACCATGAACACCCCTACCCATGACCTATGAAATTGAAGATAATTGAATTCTCTTTCTAACGCCACCAAGTTTGCTAAAATCCCATCTCCGAGTAAAACGTTATGCTCGTTTTAGTGAAGCCCTGTCAGGTATACTTGACCGACGACCCCTACCTACGGTTTGTAGATCAACCCACGGACCGTAGGTCCCTCCGTGGGTGGCCTTCAACAGCTTTTAAGTTAGGGTCATTTAGGTCTTTTTCCTATGAGCTGGACACTTAAACTAGGTCGTTTGATCCCTAAACTATGTAGTTTTGGTCAGTTTACGCCTAGTAACTTAGTCAGATCTTTCCCTAAGCGATTCATTCACTAAAAATTCAAACTTAGAACAAAAGAGGAGAAAAGAGGCGACCCAAACCCTTCCAAGAATGCAACAAGGTTTCTTCAGTTCCAGCCCCGAAATTGAAAGATTTCTCTGTGAAATTCATCACCAAGTATGTGGGATTTCACTAGTGGGTTCCTTTCACCCATTAGGTCCCAAGAATTCAGTCAGATTCTTGATTCCCTCCATATTATCTATACGTAGGGTTTCTTCAATGTTAGAAATTGTTGTGGATTAGTTGTTAGAATATTCCTAATCATAGTTTCATGTTGTTGTAACACTGTTGCTTAGTTCCTTGCATGAAATTCAGAACCTTATTTGTGTAGATTCGTTTAGTTCATGAATTACACTTGCTAGGCCAACTTATACAGTTATACATGCATCAATTCCAAATGTTTCATTATCAGTACATTGATGTTGTATTTTTAGTTAGCATGTCAGAATAGTGAGCTATCCATTATGTTTCAGTTATGTTGTATTGTACATTTATTCAGTTGGAAGTAGGCTTAACATCGAGTTGGACTAGGGTCAGTCACCCTCATAGTCCCAGAACTACATGCCCCCGTAGGTTTGTAAGTCCCCTCTGTGGGAATCATATTTAGTGATCACGCCAGTCATGCATCTATACCCTTGGCAAGGTATATTGGGTCCTCTCGATAGGGCGTATACATCAGACTCCACATTTAGCTCATGTGGTTTTATGTCGGTTATTAGTAGCTCCCACAGTCAAATTCTAGTGCATTGATCAGGTTCCAGTTATATTTCAGTATTCAGTTTCAACATGTTATGTACTTGGGCATTGCATTCAGTTCAGTTCATTTTAGTATATTTCGGCATTTCCATCATGTTCAGATTATATCATTGCTCAATATGCTTTGTTCAGTAATGTATATGTTGTTTAGCTTTATCCTATCCTGCATGCTCAATACCGTTCAAGTACTGACGCATACTCTGCGCTACAACTTCTCGTGATAAAGGTTCAGGTCCTCAGCATTCAGATCACGCATAGATCGGTTCCTGATCTCCAATTCAACAACATCAGTGGTGAGTCCTCATTCTTTGAGGACAATAGACATGTTCTTTATATTTCAGTCTTTCATTTTGGTTTCAGTTTTGCTAGAGTTAGCTAGGGGCATGTCCCAGCAACTCTAGTCAGTTAGAGGCTTATTTCAGACATAGACAAATTCAACTTAGTATTTGATTTATAGTTCAGTGTTATAAACTCTATTCCAGTATTGGGTATTCCCCATTATTTCAGTTGTCTCATGATTTAGCTTCTGCATTATTTTATCTTTTCATAGATTCGTTCAGTTTGCTTATGATATGCCAACTCAGGGTTAGCTTGGGGTCACTCGTGATCCTAGGTCCCATGTTTACGTCAAAAGGGTAGCTTTGGGGCGTGACATGGGCTAAAAATTGGATTGGGTCATGACTCACTTAATCTCAATAATTCTAACATATTGTTATTTAACTTGTATAACCATAATTTGAATTTCAACTCAAGAAAATTTTAAAAAAGAAGTTACAAATGGATAGATAATCCTAAAAGATATAAAATAGATCGTAATTCATATCTTCACTATAGGAACATATCTTACATCAATGCAAATAAAGAGTTTTAAAACAGGTTGAAATTGGAGATTAAATTTGGCTCAATTGAGGATTCTCTTAAAATGGGTTAAGGATTGAATGAGTCGATGAACCCAATTTAAATTATCTTGAGCCTGATCCTTAAAATTCGAGGTGAATTAAGCAAGTTATCTATAGTTGGACTCATTTTTAATACCCTTATATCTACCATACAGTGTATTTGATTGTTGGTGAATATTTTTTTGGTTTCATTGTGGGTGAATATACCCATCAGTAGCAAATGAAAGAAATATCACAAGGAGAAACAATTTTTTTTCTACTCGTAAATTTGATAAAACAAAAACAAATTAACCATTGTCAAAATTAAATGACTTCTTTTGTGCTCGAAATTTGAAATTGCTGGATTGGGAAAGGAAGGTAAAACAGGGGAAAAACAGAGTTGAGTCTCTAAACCATTATGGCGATTTTCTCTATCACAAAATACCTTTCGCCATAGTAGGAGCATTATAGCGGTCTGACATCCGCAATGGCGACCCAACAAATATTTTGCTAGAATTTCAAAATTCAACAACGTTTCCCCCACTTCCATATTGTACCAACACATTAAACACCTTACCATTAACAATGCGACCGCAAGACCGTTCTCAAACACAAATGTCATAGTCATTCAAACCATAAACTCATTCAGGATTCCTAGATTCTACCTAGACATGTATTACACAGACCTTGCCTCATGACAATAAAATCTCTGGACTGAATTACACAATACATATTCAATAATCACATATAAGTTCAATCATCCAGGCAAGTATAATTCACACATAGTTAGTTTTTCAAGTAAGGCAATGCACATAACAATAACCATTAAACATTCATCATCAAATTAATCAGGTTTATGACAAAATATTCTCATGGATGACGACTAACTGACCATGCATGCACTCGTATAACCCTTAAAGTCAGTTACCAATTGGAACATTTCTGATTTCAATCTTTCCTTGTTTGTGTACCTTCAATCGCAACGACATCCAGATTTCTTCGTTAAAATTCCGATTGGAATCCAGGTACTAGTTGGACACAACCCATACCACAGGCGACAAACCACATGAAAAGAGTGAAGAAGTGAGACAAATTCCCAAAATGATTCATAGCCCCTTAAAGATTAAATGTGGATGTCAACGCACCAATCCTCGAGACTCTATTCAATGTTTGTTTTTGTATTGGGAGACTGATAACCTGAGCTTTGATACCAAGTTGTCATGACCCAACCCAACGAATCGTGCAACACCTATTTAACACCTAGATAGGAGAATCCTCAACCCCCAAACCGAGTTTACGGATATTCTCTCTCAATTGCTCATTATGTTATTCTCTCTCAATTGCTCATGCCATTATGTTATTCCCTCTCAATTTCTAATGCCAACCTCTGGCCCTTATTGGAACAGGACATGAAATTGGTTTCTTTTTACCCCTTGATCCCTACGAGCCCCCATCCTTTTTGCTCATTTAGTGATTCGAACTCATAAATTTAAGGTTGGAAGTGAGGGGTGCTTACCATCCTGAATTCTGAATAATTCTCTTATTATCTATTTTGAAGTCTCTCATGTGTTATGCATAATCTATTGTTGTCTATTTTCAAAAAGATCAAATCTATCCTTAGATGTCTTCCTCAAATTTCAAGCATTTCAACAAATTATCATTATATTGAAGCAAAACAATACTATTTTTATATCATTATAGCAACTTATCAGATTTAGCGCAATACTATTTTGATATAGCTTTATCAATTTATTTAATTCTTGATCAAGATTTTATTATTCTAACTTGATATTATATTTTTTCATTGAAAATTTGCAATCATTGTTTTCTTACTTCATAAGGTCTATGTACATTACACTTTCCGCAGACCTCTCACTTATAGGATTACACAGGGTATTATATTTTTGTTATTGTCATGTCACCTAGAGGAAAAAAATAGGGTCTACTAATGAAGTTTGACTTTAATTTAATCCCTCACTCCCCTTGGTGAAGGAACCTGATTAACGTTACAAGGACACTTCTTCCAATTCTAAGTGTCAACGATCGCTAGGCAGTATATAACCCAACTAAGTGAGTTGGGATCGTTCCCACAAAGAGCGATACGTGCTTAAGATTCAATAAGTACGAATAAGTTCAAATCAATCATAGGAATAGACATTATCGAATAAAACCACAATTTAAGTCAGGGGTGACACGAATGTCAAATGGGGTTTTTGCTTGTTTCACTTATCAACTACAACAATAGCAAATAACGCTAAATAACAATATGGAGACGGGTTCTTGGGATGTAATTTGATTATAGGCTAATGTAGACAAATGGGTAATTGCAACTGTTAGTAAATCGCTGTAAATTGGTGAATAAGCTAGAATACAGAGGGGATAAACTATCTCTCGAACAATTTACCTCGAATCAGGTCAATTTCTCTCGAACATCGACAAGCATGCAATTAGGAACAACCTACGCTTCAGTCCATTCACTCTCTCGAGCTGAATGTGTGGAAAAGGGTTTAGGATTCACTCTCTAAAGATGAACCTATGACAACCCAATACCCACAAACCATCAATTCAGTAATCTTGGTTTCAAAACCTCTCTCTCGAGCAAGCTAAAAACACGAAGGTAGAACTGCATTTGCAACTATAATTCTTTAAATTTAACCACAATTACTGATTGAAATCACTTCTAAACAACATTTAAACTAACAATTAGTAATACCTACAAGCTATATCAGCCCATAAACACATAATCACACCCCAAGAATTGGGGTTTTAGCTAGACATCATAGAAAGATAGAAATCGTTACCAAATTGTGTTTCCATCAACTGGGTACAATTAATTTCGTCTTTACAAAGGTCCAAATTAAAGAATCTCGAAGACCCACTTTCAATTTTTCAAAAATGGAAAGTTTCAATTCTTCAAAGCTAAGGAAAACTTGTCTCCAAACTTAGAGTTCAAACTCAAAATTAATTCTAAAGATTGTTCAGAATAAAAATTGATTTTCAAAATAAAAATTGATATCTAACTTAATATTTTAAAATGTATTTATATTCGCCAAAAATATGATGCGAAGGTCCATTCGGCACAGTAAGTCGGGCTCGCCGATCAACTCGGTGATGCGCCCTTTAGCCAATTTCATCGCCTCTTTGTCTTGGCCTTCAGCATCCTCCAGGTCTGTAACTTTGGGCGATCTAACACTGCATCGCAGAACCACTCGGTGGTCCGCCGACTGCTCCTTTCTCTCACCGAGTTAGATTTCTCCTTCAGGGCTTGGCACACTGGATTTTTAGGAGGTCATTGAGGCCACTCAATGAGTCGCCAAGTGGACTTGGCGATCACCATGCTCTCTTTTCTTCCTTCTTTCAGCTCGCTTTGTTCCTTTTGCAACTTAGTATCCACATAATTTGCTCCTGCATCCATGATCCTGAGAATCAAGGACTTTACATCAGTTATTGGCATAAAACAAGCATTTGAGGACACTGAACCTATACAAATAAAGCTCTAAATGAGTCCAAATCTCGGACTCAACAACACCCCCAACTTAAACTTTTGTTTGTCCTAAAGTAAAACTAAAGTTCAGCGATTCAAAAAAGATGTCTCAAATAGTGCTACACAAGACTCAATCATGAATGAACACAACAAGACTCAACTTACTCATGTAAGGATCAATTGTGCACTCAAAGGTTCAAATTGTGACTCACCACTATCAAAGATTCTAAAGTTCACAATACTTGCTTCAAATGCAAGTTCAAGCTTAACAAAGGTACTCAAATGCCCTCACACAAAGATGATTCCATATTCACACACAATAGTTTAACAATTTAAAGTTCCGGAAAAAAAACAACTCTCACACTCAAAAAGATGAATACATACATGATTTCACCCATAGGTTTGCCCTTATTTTCCAGCCAACATTTGCTTCAGCTTACTCAAGATAAAAAAGGTCTTTTCAAGGCTTGTAAAGGGACTTAGTGTAAAGGTATGTTCATTTAGGTTCAGTGGCTATTATCCTCATGAAATGTGGTGTGAACAACACTTTATTTCCTTTTCTTCATCATTCTCATTCAAGCTCACAATTCACCCCATTATTAACTTTCCATGGAATACCAGACACCCCATTTTCTTTTGCACTTTCACAACTTTATTTCAAAACTTTTTCGTTCTTTTTCTTTTTCATTCACCTTTTCTTTTTCTCCCCTTTTTTTTTGTATGGAGGGGTTCCATCTTTCTCAAAACCATGGATCAAGGGGGATTCTTTTGCATTTCTTGATTTACCTTCTCTTTCCACCACACCCCCAACTTAGGCTTTTGGCCTAAGCTGACTATTCAAACAAACCACAATTCATGAGGATTATGGGTGAAGGGATAAAGAGAGGTCTCATTTGCATCAAGTTTCTTCCAAGTAAAAAGGACAAGGCTCAAAGGGGTTCAACATAGTTCACACACTCACAAGGTTGGCCACAAAAGAGGTATAATATCAAATTGCTTCACTCTTTAAAATTGTTGCCTAAGATCATTTCAAGAGCTTGCATGACTTAGTCAACCGGGCCAATGGGGCAAATTCTAGGTGTCATCACACATGGTTCACGGTAAGTTCATCACACAAGGCATTGACACCAATGTCAAACAAGACTCCACAATTTTGCTAGTGTGCAATGTTCATAACAAGAGACTCAATTCAATAATTGGATAGTCACAACGAGATGCAAACAATTCACATATTGCCTATGTAACTTCATTTGGCCTCATCGTAGCCGCATAATCATGTTTGTTCGATTCAGAGCACTATTCAAGTCGTCGATATTTGTCATGACCCGAGAGCACCCGCTAGTCGCAACACGACATACTCGACCTTGAAGAGGTCTTATACAAGCCTCATAGATCCTTCATTGCATAAGATGCTTGAAAATAGAGAAGAATTAAAAACTTTGTTTACAATCGAAGACACTTTTATTAAATAGCAAGCGGAAGACTTTCTAGACTTTATACATTATGTCTCAAACCATCTTTTACTTTGAATACAACATAGGGACTTAGCCCATACAAAAGCTTTAACATAAACTAAAGACAAAAAGGAAACACAATGGGTTTTGTCCTCGAAACTATAAGGACTCACCAAGTCTTCATCTTCAAGCACTTTAGAAACCTATCCATCAAGCATAGAACACACCAACATCTCCAAAGCCTACACTTTGGTAAAAAGGGAAAAGAATGGGGTTAGCACATTAGATGTACTAAGTGTGATGACCATGCAAAAATATGCTTAAAAAGGATATTTGAGTTGAAATCCATGCTTTTATGCCATTTTTTGTAAAACTTCAAGAACATTGATACAAGAGGCATAATATAAGTCGCAACCAACATACAAAGTAACATAATTCACATTTGAACAGTCACATATAAACCCTTACCTTCACTTGGAGCCTCCATCTCAAGTAACCCTCAAGCTACACCTTGTGCAATGTATGGATAGCGTCCCATACCACCATCCACACCAAGGCACCACCTTAAGGTCACCAAAATTGAAGTTACCATTCAACCTTTCCATCTTTACACAAAAAAGCATTTAAGAGACATAGACAATACATGAATCACATCATCACATTAAGACCGTCATCTAAGACAACTCTAAGTCATACTTGTGCAATGTGCAAATAGCATCCCATACTACTACTCACACTAAGTACTCCTTTGAAGTCACCATGGACAAAGCACATTCATATCCAATAAGTCATGAGAAGGAAGTAACTAATAATACAATCCAAGTATAGCATGCATCTTTACATTTAAGCATTTAAGCCAACACTCTTCATTAAATTCATTTAGGACACATTCATGCATAGAGAGGACTTTCATTCATTAAACATTAGGGGACTTTGAGACACTAGTCAATAAGACTTAGAGAACTCACTATAGCACCTTCAAAGCCTACTCGTGCAATGTATAGATAACATCCCATACTACTACCTACACTTTGTAGTACCTATCAAATAACTAGAGTGCACATCTCACATGAAGGGAATAGGCATTAACCGACATAGACCATGAAAGCTAGACATGGAATCCGATGTCATAAACCCTACACTGTGGAAGGTTTTCTACTTGCCAAGGGTAGAACTAAAACACATCCTATGTTGGCACATAGTTTATGGGATATCCAAAGATGTTCATTGGACTCTAGCCTCTTAATTGGGAACAGCCACCTTCTTAACCATATCCACTCGGTATTTAGCCTTAGTTCCCATAGAATAGTTTCATTCACATTAGTGTACTAGAGAGGGCCACCAACATTAGCCCTACCGACCCAAAGTACTTTTACCAAGAAGGGACACCACCAATAGGTCTACTGTTCAAGGTACATTAAGGATAGCTCATTAATCTTCCTAGAGAGAGCCACCACCATTAGGTCTACCGTCTCTAGGTTCATCATTTCACACAAGAAGGAGACCACCACTATTAGGTCTACCATTTCAAGGTTTAACATTCACATAGGGTTTTAGACTCACTATGAAGGGCCACCAACTTTAGGTCTACCGATTCAAGTCATAGTCCAAAATACCTCATTAGTTATTTATAGAAAGGCTACCAACATTAGGTCTACCAATCAAGACATTCATTCATTCATTAATGAAGAGGCTACCAATATTAGGTCTACCAATTCAAGACATTAAGACATCAAGTCAAGATACATTCATTACTCAAGAGAAGGATGCCTAAGTCTACCAAGTCAAAATATCACATTCAATCATAGATTTCATTTATCAAGAAGAGGGCACCTAAGTCTACCAAGTCAAGATAAGACATTACAATATAGAAACCCTTCACATTCTACCATCAACATTCATAGGTTTTTAGTGAGAATACACTTTGAATCACAACACATTCACATTCCATATAAGATCGTCATTCTACCATTGAAACCACAAGTATAACTTTCACATCACAATCATTTGCACAACATTATGACAATACTTCAATTCCTCATATAATGCCTTCAAGGCCATGATCTCAATGTACATGTAAGTAAAAACCTCCACCTTTCAAGTGGATCAATATACAAAGTAAATAGACACCTCCACCTTTCAAGTGGATCAACAATTCAAGAACAATTCTACTTTACATGAGAATTAGGTCACAACTTACCCTTTCCAAAGCCATGAATTACAATTCCTCAATCCTCCAACAATTCACCATATATAGGCATATTTAACAATAGAATTCAATAATATAATTCAATCTAAGCATAATTCCACCAACATTCATTCATAATCATAAAACCCACTTCATAAGCCAAATTTAGGAATTTAGAGAAATCATGGGTTCATAGAGTTTTTCATCTTAAAACATCAATTAAACATCAATGTAATCATACTTTATCATTTGAAATCTTTTGATGAAAGAACCCATGAGTTTGAGTGAAATCTAGGTTTTTGGTAGAACTTGAAACCTTTGAAAACATCTTTGAAATTGACTCTAGGGTGAAAACTAACCTTAGATGAAGCATCACCATACCTTATACTTGAAGAATCCTATGAAATTGAAGAAGAAACACCTTGAAATCCCCAATCCTAGCTTGAACTTGACCTTGATCTCCAATGGAGTTTCTAGAGAGAACTTTAAGGAGGGAAGGGTTTTGTTTTGGGGAAAAATGAATAATGAATTCTAAAATTGCTTTTTAATGTTTTAATACTCTTAAAATACCTTAAAACACTTGAAATAATCATCCATGCACTTTAAAATACTTGAGGTGAATTTACCAATTCACCCCTCACTTGGCCGTGTCACTTGACAGCAAGCAGGTGCGAACCACGAGACCTAGACTCATGGACCGTGAGTCCATTCATGGACTGTACTGCTGGTCCGTAGTCTGGGTCTGTGGCTTGGTTTGGAGGGGCCTGACCTATGGAGGCCATCCACGGGGCATGGATGGACCTACGGGGCGTGGACCCCTTCCGTAGGTCACCCAATTTTGGCCAATTTGATGGTTTCCTTGGGGTCTTGGGGTTTAGCCTTAGGGTCCTCCTCAAGGACCCTAAAAGGGTGATCCTTGGGGAGTCGTACCTTGATGTCTAACCCCTAAACACCTTAACCATGGCTCGGGACAACATTAGCCCACATCAAAACTCATGAAGAACACAAACGCACACACGTTAGGCTCTAGTTTCACTAGTTCATTTTTAGGGTCGTTACATTATCCCCTACTTAGGAACATTCGTCCTCAAATGACACTTAAATAAATAAGGGGTAACGACTCAAGACTAGCAGCCCACAATCATGCATGCAACATTAATATAAATGCACACAACTAGGAGGAAACATCAACTCCACATCAATAAGCTCAAAACACCACAAGAAGGTAGGAACTACTTCTATAAACTCATTATGCATCAAAACTTCACATTTTTCATTTCATTGGAGGAAATTCCCTCTCCAAATCACCTCATGCTCATCTCAACATCATTAGGCACATTTAAGCAATTTTCTCACAAAATTACAATATGCAACTTTTTAATAAGGCACATTTAGTCATGCTTAACTATTTCACCTCATGAAGCAAATAGACAACTTATACTAAATGCACATTAGCATGAGGAGCAATAAATCATGGAAACTCATTTCCTCAACTAAACAAGAATCCAACTAGAACATGCACAACATAAGGAGACCATGGAAACTCATATTCACACAAGACTCCAAAACATGACACAAGCTACAAGGAATTCTTTGTCTTAGGCTTGAATAGGCACATAAAGGAATAGGTAAGGATGTCAGAACTCTCAACAACCTTGCTACTCAACATACAATTCCCCACTTAGGAGTAAATCCAACTAAGGTCAACATGAACACCACAAGGGAACCTTAATCAAGACATTCACAACTTACTAGAAACCATCAACATACCGGAGCTTTACACTAGGAAGATCCTCATTAAGCAACTCTTTCTCATAATCAACCTTACCACAAGGCCTCATATGAGTCTACCACACCGAGTCTAAACTCCTCACACTCACTACACCTCATAAGGTGAGAACATCAATCAAGCCTAACTCATGAACATCAAGGACACTCAAAGGCCTTACCATCTAGGTACATTATCCCCCACTTGGGAGTAAGCCTATACCAACTCTTTCAAACTTCACTTCTTTCCACTCTAAGGTCGGAGGAAAGCATCACTAAACCTTCATACTCATCACACCTAGGCATTTCTAAAGCACCACATTTCATCAACTCTTTCAACATACCTCAAAACTCAACATCACCTTCTACCAACAACACACATAACCAATAAGCAACTCATTCATACTACAGTCACACCACAAACTATCATCTCACATCTATCAAGTCACATAGCCATAGTTGGCATCACAACCAACCTTTTCTCTCCCTCAACCCAAGTAACATAAACCTTTCAAGGGTCACACTCTATAGACCTTCACATAAGGAACAAGAGAGAGATATTATAGAGTTAAACTCTACGGCACGACTTGAAAAATAAAGAAGTGAAACTTTCTTAACACCCAATAGAAACTTATTCATAAGATGGCACGCATCACATTATGAATAAGACTCTACTAGATGTGGTTGGAGACATCCTAAGACCATTCTAAAATCTTGTGCTCTAATACCACGTTTGTCACGACCCGAGACCACCTCCTAGTCGCAACACGGCGCACTCGACCTTGAAGAGGTCTTATACAAGCCTCATAGATCATTCATTGCATAAGATACTTCAAAAATAAGGAAGAATTAAAAATTTTCTTTACAATCAAAGACACTTTCATTAAATAGCAACCCGAAGATTTTCTAGACTTTATACACTATGTCTCAAACCATCTAATACTTTGAATACAACATAGGGACTTAGCCCATACAAAAAGCTTTAACATAAACTAAAGACAAAAAGGAAAGACAATGGGTTTTGTCCTCGAAACTATGAGGACTCACCAAGTCTTCATCTTCAAGAACCTTAGAAACCTATCCATCAAGCATAGAACACCAACATCTCCTAAGCCTACACTTTGGTAGAAAGGGAAAATAATGGGGTTAGCACATTACATGTACTAAGTATGATGACCATGTAAAAACATGCTTAAAAAGGACATTTGAGTTGAAATCCATGTTTTTATGCCATTTTTGTAAAACATCAAGAACATTGAAACAACAGGCACAATATAAGTCGCAACCAACATACAAAGTCACATAATTCACATTTGAACAAAGTCACATATAAACCCTTACCTTCATTTTGATCCTCAACCTCAAGTAACCCTCAAGTTATACCTTGTGCGATGTATGGATATCGTCCTATACCACCATCCACACCAAGGCACCACCTTAAGGTCACCAAAAGTAAAGATACCATTCAACTTTTCCACCTTTACACAATGAAGAATTTAAGAGACATAAACAATACATGAATCACATCATCACATTAAGACCGTCATCTAAGACAACTCTAAGTCATACTTGTGCAATATGCAAGTAGCATCCCATACTACAACATACACTAAGTACTCCTTTGAAGTCACCACAGACAAAGCACATTCATATAAAATAAGTCATGACAAGGAAATAACTCATAATACAATCCAAGTATAGCATGCATCTTTACATTTAAGCATTTAAGCCAACATTCTTGATTAAATTCATTTAGGACACATTCATACATAGAGAGGACTTTCATTCATTAGACACTAGACGACTTTCACACACTAGTCATTAAGACTTATAGAACTCACTATAGGACCTTCAAAGCCTACTCATGCAATGTATAGATAGCATCTCATACTACTACCTACACTTTGTAGTACCTATCACATAACCAGAGTGCACATCTCACATGAAGGGAATAGGCATTAACCGACATAGACCATGGAAGCTAGACGTGGAATCCGATGTCATAAACCCTACACTGTGGAAGGTTTTCTACTTGCCAAGGGTAGAACTAAAACACATCCTATGTTGGCACATAGTTTATGGGATATCCAAAGATGTTTATTGGACTCTAGCCTCTTAATTGGGAAGAGCCACCTTTTTAACCATATCCACTCGGTACTTAGCCTTAGTTCCCATAGAGTAGTTTCATTCACATTAGTGTACTAGAGAGGGCCACCAATATTAGGCCTACCGACCCTAAGTACTTTTACCCAAAAGGGCCACCACCAATAGGTCTACCGTTTAAGGTACATTAAGGATAGCTCATTGATCTTCCTCGAGAGAGCCACCACCATTAGGTCTACTGTCTCGAGGTTCATCATTTCACACAAGGAGGAGGCCACTACCATTAGGTCTACCGCTTCAAGGTTTCACATTCACATAGGGTTTTAGACTCACTATGAAGGGCCACCAACCTTAGGTCTACCTATTCAAGTCATAGTCTCAAATACCTCATTAGTTATTTATAGAAAGGCTACCAACATTAGGTCTACCAATCAAGACATTCATTCATTCATTAATGAAGAGGCTACCAATATTAGGTCTACCAATTCAAGACATTAAGACATCAAGTCAAGATACATTTATTACTCAAGAGAAGGATTCCTAAGACTACAAAGTCAAAAGATCACATTCAATCATGGATTTCATTTATCAAGAAGAGGGCACCTAAGTCTACCAAGTCAAGATAAGACATTACAATATAGAAACCCTTCACATTCTACCATCAACATTTATAGGTGTTTAGTGAGAATACACTTTGAATCGCAACACATTCACATTCCATATAAGATCATCATTCTACCATTGAAACCACAAGTATAACTTTCACCTCACAATCATTTGCACAACATCATGACAATACTTCAATTCCTCATATAATGCCTTCAAGGCCATGATCTCAATGTACATGTAAGTAAAAACCTCCACCTTTCAAGTGGATCAATATACAAAGTAAATAGACACCTCCACCTTTCAAGTGGATCAACAATTCAAGAACAATTCTACTTTACATGAGAATTAGGTCACAACTTACCCTTTCCAAAGCCATGAATTACAATTCCTCAATCCTCTAACAATTCACCATAGATAGGCATATTTAACAATAGAATTCAATAATATAATTCAATCTAAGCATAATTCCACCAACATTCATTCATAATCATAAAACCCACTTCATAAGCCAAATTTAGGAATTTAGAGAAATCATGGGTTCATAGAGTTTTTCATCTTAAAACATCAATTAAACATCAATGTAATCATACTTTATCATTTGAAATCTTTTGATGAAAGAACCCATGAGTTTGAGTGAAATCTAGGTTTTTGGTAGAACTTGAAACCTTTGAAAACATCTTTGAAATTGACTCTAGGGTGAAAACTAACCCTAGATGAAGGATCATCATACCTTATACTTGAAGAATCCTACAAAATTGAAGATGAAACACCTTGAAATCCCCAACCCTAGCTTGAACTTGACCTTGACCTTGATCTCCAATGGAGTTTCTAGAGAGAACTTAAAAGAGGGAAGGGTTTTGTTTTGGGAAAAAATGAATAATGAATTCTAAAATAGCTTTCTAATGTTTTCATACTCTTAAAATACCTTAAAACACTAAAAATAATCATACATGCACTTTAAAAGACTTGGGGTGAATTTACCAATTCACCCCTCACTTGGTCGTGTCACTTGACAACAAGCAGGTGCAAACCACGAGACCTAAACTCACGAACCGTGAGTCCATTCACGGACCGTATTGCTGGTCCGTGGTCTGGGTTTGTGTCTTGGTTTGGAGGGGCCTGACCTACGGAGGCCATCCACGGGGCGTGGACCCTTTCGTAGGTCACCCAATTTTCGCTAACTTGATTATTTCCTTGGGGCATTCGGGTTTAGACAAGGACCCTAAGGGTGGCCCTTGGGGAGTCATACCTTGACGTCTAACCCTTAAACACATGTACCATGGCTCGGGACAACATTAGCCCACATTAAAACTCATGACGAACACAAACGCACACACGTTCACTAGTTTATTTTAGGGTCGTTATAGTATTGATCATAACCAATACTCTAATTTATACAAGAACAACCACATTCACACAAAACAAGGGGTGGCAGAATTTTTAGAAGGGTCCGAAAACCATTTGCATTAAAACAATGAGCCACAAGCTCAAGCATCCACAAAACAGTTTCAAAAACATCAATTTCAGTACAAAACCCAATATATACACAAAAATCATAATCACAAAAGGTGGGTATGGAAATACCTCACCCCACCACAAATAAAAAGTCATTTGTCGTCAAATGCAATAATAACAAAATATTCAAAAAGTAAATAAAGATGACAGAGAGGGAGGTAAAGAGGGATCCTGTTTAAACAGTCGCTCCGTCTGTCGGGGAATCAATGCCCGGCGTAACACTCTAATCTTGGACATCAGTGCCCAAAATCACATCAATACTGCTAACTCCTCTCGGGTCGGCCAAGGGTGTGTCTGCCAAAGAAGTCTGCACAGTTGCATCTACCATGGCATCTTCAGTCTCCGTAAGGCTCTCATAAGAAACCTCCTCAGCAAACCCAAGCATCTCCTTATCTGTCTCAGCCTCAGACTCGAGATCAGAAGCCATTTTCTCATCTTGAACATCCTCTCCGGTGGTAATCGGAGGCATCTCTGGCTCAACTGGATCCCACTGTCCCAAAAATCATCGACATGTCGATGGACTTCATTTGGAACACATCTCTCCACAACTCAGCAATATTGGCCTTTAGGGCCGTCACCTCCTAAGTATCCCCTTGGCCTTGCTCACACACTATTATACGTGCCACAAGGGCATCAATGGTAGAGCTCAATGGTGTCATGTCATCAACAAGTGCCCTCTCGATCATGCCAGGATGGTGGCCTTCAGTTTGGCGGCACGTCTATCCGCAAAGTGGGCTAGCTGCACTGTCCGTATCAATACAGCCTGGGTGAGTGGAGGTCGAGTAGTAGCAGCAACACTACCAGGTCTAGGGGGCAAAGAAGCAGTGGAGGAACTGGGAGTAACAGAAGGTGCAACACTAGATGTACTTGAATTTCCAGGGTCAGGAGTAGGCAAAAGTGCCTCTACAGGTAATGCATCTGTATCCACAACCGGCGAAGTATCCACCAGGGTTGCCTTCTTCTTCTCCACCTCATCTTTCAGGTACTCCGCCTCAATTCTCCGGATGTCAGTAGAAGAAGTGGGAATCACTTCCACATCCTTCTTGTCATCTTGAGCTACTCGAGCTTTTTCACAACTCGGTAATCAATATCGAGAATGGAAGGGAAGTTTGTCTCTGCTTGGCCCTCATTAGCATCTCTTAGGAAATGAGCATCCCCAAGTTTAACCTCGTCCCATCAATAATACAACCAAGGCAGATTGCTTTGGCATGGTGAAGAATCGACTCGTTCTGGTATGGTATGAGAGTACTGCTGATGAAGCCAAACCAGAACCTTGATGCTATATTTAGGTCCTTCTTCTCAATAGGTGCTCCATCCTCGAGCCACTTGGGAGTGCCGTCTGAAATCAGAGGAGCCAACCACTTATTCATGCTTTCTAATATTTGCGTCATGATCTTATACTGGCAGTCATCCTCAATTCTTGTTGAAACTCCCAAGACTGTATTGATAGCATCGCTATCACACTTCACCTTTTTTCCTTTGACAACCACATAGTCAACCGGCTTGAATTTGGCTGCCAGCTTCTTCCCTTGTGGTACCAAGGCTCTGTAAGCAGTGTAGAACTCCCGAACCCAATTTGGAACATGAGAGCTTTAGGGTTGGGTGAGCAGTTGGAACTTGTGAGCCTTCACGCAGCTCACGATCTCTGGATACCTGTCTATGACGTCATCAGTCGATAGTCGTTTCTCCTCTATAACGCTCCTCAGCCCCTCAGTCTTTAATCAGTTTATAGACCATGGGGGAGGACCCTGTACTGGTGGTGCTAGGACCACAGCCTGTGCTAGAGCAGGAGGAAGAGTAGTGGCTCGGGGAGTCCTGATCCTAGACGGATCATTTAGCATCTTAGATCTCAGCTCTACTCGCTGGGCTAACTGAATCTCATCTTCAGGCTCAGAAGTGGTAGCCTGCTGGTCCTAGTGATCACCCTCACTCTTATAAGTGGTGAGGTGAGTGGCATATACTAGGTCATTGTCGGAGCTGACCTCCGGTGATGCGGGTGGAGGTGTTTTCCCTTTCCATTTTCCTTTCCCACCTGTGGTGGGAAGTTTGGCAACCTTAGCCTTGGATGCAGCTGCATCCTCATTGATCTTGACTCTCTTGGCCCTGTTGCGGGGCGGCATGTCTCTACCAGCCACTTTAGGTCTAGCCATATCTTCAAAAACATCAAAAAGAGTTAGAAATAGTTCAAATAGAGTTGCAGCAAATAGTTAAAGAAAGACTCGCCGAACTAATCGGCGAGTCACCGAATTGCTTTGGCAAGTTTAATATAGCTCGCCGAAAGGATTGACTCAAAAGTTTCTAAGACAAAGGGCCGACAACGTTCGGTGAGTAAAGACTAGCCCACCGAAAGTTACAGTTTATTTCAGGGGTTATGGGCGCAGAAAGGGCGATCAAGAGGGGCTTTCGGCGAGTCACCAAGTGCACTCGGTGAACTCAGGCTTCTCGCCGAAATTTATAGAACCCACATTCAACAATTGCATGAAATTAAAGGCAATATAGGGGGATTCGGCGAACCGCCGAGTGGTTCGGCGAGCTCGACCAAGCTCGCCAAACTGCCCAATGTGCCTACTTTCTACCCATCTTCCAAATTCAACACCGCAGTCCCCGAAAACAAAATCAGACCATGCACTCATTCAATTAAACTAAGAACCATTACACCCATCCCCCCGAGATAATCAAACTTCTCTCGATTTGGCCAAATTTGGCCATTTGACGACTTTAGCCATTAGGACTGACGTCAAATGCTCCATCATCGGGCAAAATACGTCTTTTAGCACAAATGTGGGTTACTTAGACTTCACCCGACTAGACTGAACATTAACAAAACATCACCCAATAGTTTTTATCAATTTTAAGGCAAGAAACTTTCGGGAAATCAGCGATTTAGGAAATAGGCAAGATATTCAAATTAAAACAAGCACACAAGCATACAATTATAGATCAAAAAGGCCCATCACACATCACTAAGATAAGAACAATTACAAATGAGTCAAAATTGCTAAATATAAGTTCGAGGTTCGAAAAACCAACCTTAGAAGCCGAATAAATAAGTTGTAAAGCTAGGCGGCAATGATATCCACTCCGAACACACAATCGACGACCAAAAAGTAGTAAAAACATGAAAATATGGGAAATTATAGAGCGGGTGTGAGTTTGGGAAGTTGAAAAGTGAGGGAATGCGAAAGAGTTTGAAAGTTTAAATCTTTGGCTTTTAAAAACCATCTAGTTCTTGCCCATTCAGTGACATTAGTTTTGCTCGCCGACCCACTCGGTGACAGACTGAGTGGGCACTTACCTCGTCAAGTTTTACAGGACGTCCAGTTAATGTGGGGGTCCAAATGGTAGACAAGGTGGTGATCGTCGACCTGTTCGGTGACACGCCGATTTGCTCCTAGGCTCGCCAAGTTTTACAGACTCCAACCTTAGAAATTCTAGAGTCCAACGGCGGGACAAGTCGGGCTCGCCGACCTCTTCGGTGAGTTGCCGACTGGACATTTAGCTCGCCAATCACCACTTTTCAAACACGTTCCACTTTCTAACATGCACAATCAACACATCATTATTTTAAAATAAAAAAGAAAGCAAATAAAACTTGAGTTCCCTCCCAAGTAGCGCCTTAGTTAACATCGTGGCACGACACAAGTCCTCACTCAAACTTCATTCCTGGGGTTGGTTATAGTGTCACTAGGCAACCCCTCTATTTGTTTGGGGTAGAGATTGTAGACACGTAATTTTTTACCGAACATAATTTTACCACCATTTTTAGAGCTTAAATGTTTTATAAATTTAAATTAAATATTTTGATTTTTATCTTATTTTATTAAGTTTATTTTAAAAGATTTGAAAATAACAAAAATAGAGTCACACTTTAAAGTACATTTTGTTTTTATTTTATTCAAAATTTTAATAAATAAATTAGTGATTTAAATATTTTCTTAATTATATTTTTTGATCTAGCTAATTAATTTTTCTATATTCTTATTTATTCCAAAATAATTAGTTAATATTATTATTATTATATTTTTATTAACAACAAAAAATTAAAACCTACCCATCTCCCATTACACCCACTTACCGACTACCCCACTTACCCAACTCACATACTACACACACGACACAACATACATACTACTGCATATACTACAACACCCATATGCACACACGGAGAATCAAAAGAGGGAGGACATCAAAAAGAATAAAAAGCATACTACAACATCAGCGTACATAGACTCACACATCTGGGAAAAAACAACATCGCCAAACTTTTCCCTATTAACTACAAAAAAAGAAGAAAATACCATCTATCATACCAAAAAAAAAATCATCACTACAATTCACGGAAGAAAGAAAAAAAGAAACAACTTTGTAGGTGTTCTATCTAGTTTCGGTCAAGATTTTACTGTACTTATTCTCTTTATTTAAGGTTCAACTTTGCCTAATCTTTTTAATTTAATCATGAAATTTGATGTAATTTTATGATAAGTTTTTTTTTTTTTTTATTCATAATTTGATTGAAATGAATAATTTGTTAGTTGTTATATCTCTATTTAATGAATGAAGTTAGCTTTAATCGGTGATTATTTTATTTATGTATTTTTATTCATGAGTTGTGATCTCTTAAAAATGAATGGATCATGACATTGTTCTTATCTTTGTTCATATAATAATGATAAAGTATGTATAGTTAGGCTAAAAATAAAAAATAAAAAAATAAAATTATCGGTGTTTTATTTTATCAAACGAAAAATGAGATTTATTTTTAGCAATTCGTTATTGTTTTGTTTGATTCGAAAGTGTATACTTAATTTCGATGTTAATTTCAAGAGTGATAGAAATATAAAATATAAAATAAAAGGATATAGAAATGATGTCCGAATTATATATTGTATCCTCAACCTTTAGATTTATTTTACTTTACTTAGTTTTATGTATTGAAATTTTTTATTTTTTAGTTTTTATTAGTTCTTGTAACAATAATAATTAAATTTCATCTCAAGTAAGAATGTGGTTCCACATCTTTTTGAGATATTTAAGAAACTCAAGGATGCGGTTACGCACCTTAGACAAATTATTTTAATAATTAACTTTCATTAAATCAAGCGATGTAAATAGAAACTATTAGGTGTGAGGTACTTTAGAGGAAAATGCAATTATGCCTCTAAATGTCAAGACCAAGAATGCGGTTACGCGTGTAGGTTCAGACAAATAAAAATTCAACAAAAAATAAATACAAGCGAGTCATTGCCTGAAAATAATATATCCAAAAATATTTTAAGTCAATAAAAGCAACCGTGCTAGAATCATGGGACTCGAGCATTGCCTAATACCTTCCCCTCGATCAACAGAATTCCTTACCCGAATTTCTAGTTTGCAGACCATATAAAGAGTCATTTCCTTTTGATTAAGGATTAAATAAAAAGGTGACTTGGAACACCATAACTCAATTTCAAGTGGCGACTCTGAAAAAAATAAATTAAAATAATCTCTAAATCAATACTGTCACTTTAATTGGAAAAATCCTATCCGTCGTGCGCGAAAAAGGGGTGTGACATCTCTGGCAATTCCGTTGGGGACTAACCAGAATTCGAGCTTTGTTATATTGACTTTTACTTGATTTTATTATTTTACTTTTTGGATATATTTTTTTTGATGGCCTAATATGCTATTTGTTGCTCATTTATTGCTTTTTATATTTATATTGTTGAACTATACTAAATTCTTTTTTCTCACGTACACCTTATGAATCTTTGGATTAACATAACACACGTTCACATGTATGCAGTTATGCATCCTATATCCCCTTGAGATAAAGTTGGAGTGTCTTGACACCCAGTGAAGGATATTTAGTCACATATGTTAGGCGATGTTGAACCAGCAATGAAGTTGGAATAGCGCTGCTACCGATAAGTTGCCCCTCCCTGGCTCAAGTTGTCCACTCGGGTAAGCTAGTCTAGATACCTATCTTAATTCAGGTTTGAACCTAGTAAAACTAGAACATAGACATGGTTATCCCTAGAAGACTCCGATTATTTGCATCATTTTCATGTGACTTAGTGAGCCTCAAAACAAGAGTTGGATCCGTCCAGGACAAGTATCCCTCTCTTACTTGACCACTTAGCTCATTTTATGTGTTACATGAAAATGCATTTATTTGAAAGTCTCTGTAAGTTGACGCATCTTAGTATGATTAATGTAATGGGAAAAAAATTATCTTTTTATCTTATTAAAAAAAATGAAAAAGGAGAAAACAGGAAAATATTTCTTCTTTTAGAAGTTATTATACATTTCTTAAAATAAAATAAAAAATTTGCATTACTTAATGAAAAGAATAATAATATTTTTATTTAGATTTTTTTTTCCATAAAGTTTGTATAAAGAAAATTGGCAAAAGGGTCTGGTGGACCCTTGTACTTGTATTAATTTCTATTTTGAACCATTCTACTTAACTATTTCTCATTTGAACCCTTAAACTTAATTAAAATGAGATTTTTAAACCCCTTTGACGGGTTACCAGACTTATGTGGCATTTGTTTTGCTGAGTAAGATCTGGCGCGTGTTGTCACACATATAAAAGCAAGTGGAAGCAATGAATTTGCTTTAAAAATATTAAATAATAAAAAGAAAAAGAAAACGTCCCAAACCCCACCCTTTTCTTGAAGGCAAAGAATTAGATGCAAATTTTTAGAGGATTTGCATATAATCATAAACCTCATCAGCTTGCCAAGATCAAATTTAGGGGTCTTTATTTTTGAGGATTTTACCTTTCGAATATAATCATATTTTAGGGGAAAGGTGTTGAAGTTGTTTTCTTAATTTTCCTGCAAATTGATTCATGGATGAATTTTACAAACATCTTCCTGTGGATCTAACAATGGTTGCCATATCTTGTTTGGTTTCCCTTAAAGTCACAGAAACTTGCTTGATTTCTCATGATCGCGATCATCTTTCTGCAAATCTGACCATGCGTTGAGATTTGTTTTTGACTATGCATACTTTTGTTTTTCTGTTTTCTTCTACGAAGACCCCAAAAATGGCCCAATCTATTTTCACAAAGTTGTTCTATTTCTGTTTAATTTCTTCAACTAAAGTAATGTCTCTTTTTGGTATAAAAAAAATGAAGAAGAAAAGAACAGGGGATATGGAAATGGTGTTGACAGTGATTGTGGGTTAGGGGAGGTGGAGGAATGGTGAGAGAAACAATAAACTTTATTTTATTTGGTAAAATAGAAAATTAATTGCTTTTGTCTTTTGTTTAATATTTTTATTAATAATTAAAAAATAGTTATGAAGATAATTATGACATGTCATTAATATATGACATGAATATGACATGTCATTTATGTAAGGGAGAGTGAGTTACACACATAGCTGGAGGGATTTAAAAGTTTCATTTTAAATGAGTTTAAGAGTTCAAATGACAAAAGGGTAAGTAAAATGGTTCACAATACAAATTGATACAAGTATAAGGGTCCACTAGACCCTTTTGCCAAGAAAATTCAAAATATTTTACTTTCATAATACTTTGAAAAGTTACATTTGTTAAAATAAAAATAAAAGTTTTAATATCTTAAAAGTTTTTTTTACTGTTCAATCTTAACGAACTACGCACACCTGATTCTCACCTCAATGAGATACATAGGCAACCCTCTTTGGGTTCGATGATCTTTATTTAAAAATAAAAAAAAATCTTTTTTCAAAAATTCAAAAAAAAATAAATGAAAAACAAGAAGATTTAATCTTTATCAAAAACAAGTTTTTATTAATTTTCTTTTAAAAATTCAAATAAAAAAAACTAAAGGATTTTATCTCAAAGATCTAAAAAAAAAGATTAGTTATTGAGTTTTTTAAAAAATATGCAAAGATCTTAGTCATGTTCGCAAGCGTGTTACGTACGCAATCTCAAACGGATTTGATCAATGTATTATTAAATCATTTTAAAAAAACAACTTATAACTGAAGAAGGTCTAACCCTAACAAGCATTATTATCCTTGCACAGTTAAATTAAGGTGGTTGATTTGTGGTTAAGCTGGCATCTCATCCCTACAATACAAGGTCAAAAGGGAAAAAAAAATGACTCACAAAGACAGAAATGAGTCGGACAATGATGAGGTCCAGAACCAGATGATGTCACAAGAAACACTGTCAGCCGAAGAGACAAGGATGCTAAGACAGCAAATGACGGCAATGTACGAAGCTTGGATGCGTGGACAAGCTCCACCACCTTCAATCTGTGACTATCTAAATACAAATATGTCACCCCCTATCTAAGTATCGATAAGTGATCCAATTTATCCACCTGGATTCGGTCCCTATGCTAACGCATCCAACGTAGCTGGAACTTCTATGGTGCACCATTTGAGTACGCCTATGACAAGTAATCCACTATTCATTCCAACTGAGCCGACTAATGTCATTCAACAACCTATAATGGAGCCAAAATCCAACAACGATCCTCCACCTAAAGTTCAATATGATCGAGATTATACTCCTAAATTGACTTTTAAAATTCCAAACTCTTACCCTCACACTCATCAGTATAGTTCCCATGTTGAGGCTAAAAAAGCTGTTAAGAACGAGGAACATGAAGAAATGACTAGAAAAATAAAGAGTTTGGAACATAGTGTAAGAGATATGCAAGGATTGGGAGGTCACAAAAGTGTTTCATTCAATGATTTGTGCATGTTTCCCCACGTTCATCTACCCATCGGTTTTAAAACTCCAAAGTTCAAAAAATATGATGGACATGGAGATCATGTAGCTCATTTAAAGAGATATTGTAATCAACTGAGAGGGGCTAGAACCAAAGAAGAATTGCTCATGACTTATTTTGGGGAAAGTTTGATGGGAATTTCCTCAGAATGGTTCATAGATCAAGATACTTCTAACTGCATACATGGGATGATTTGGCTCGATGTTTTGCTCAACAATTTCAATATAACATTGACATAGTTCCAGATCTTACTTCACTTGTCAACATGAGGAAGAAGACCACTAAAAATTTTCGTGAATATGCTATTAGGTGGAGGGAGCAAACTGCTAGGGTTAAGCTGCCAATGAAAGAGTCTGAAATGATTGTTGTTTTCCTTCAAGCGCAAGAACCAGACTACTTTCATTATTTACTTTCCGTTGTTGGAAAAACATTCGCTGAAGTTATTAAGATTGGTGAAATGGTGGAGAATGACATCAAGTCTGGAAAAATTGTAAGTCAAGCTGCCTTGAAAGCCACAACACAGGTGATTAAAAATGGATCAGGAAATCTTGAAGGAAAGAAAATGAAAGAGGATGTAACAAATGTTGTGTCAGATACACAAAAAAGTTCAAGGGTCCACTTTATCAATATGCACCACCTCAATTTCATCAGTATCTCCCCATGCAAGATACACAATACTCTATTGTTCCACCTCAACATGCAGTCTATGGTGCAACCATATGCATATTTACCAAACTATCATCAATGGAGAGCGCCAACAAATCAAAATGTTCGTCCTTCTTCTCAAAATTTTCAAGCACCTTATAATCCCCGTCCAAGACAGGGATTTGAAGGAGGTCAAAGACCTATGAACAATTTCACACCAATTGGAGAGTCTTACATAAGTGTATTTGAGAAATGGAAACGTTTGAATATGATAGAGTCAATTCCTCAAAATTATGTTGATCCATATGCAAAATGTTTCAATCCAACAATACGGTGTGCATACCATTCTGATGCTCTAGGGCACAGTACTGAAGATTGTCGAAATTTAAGAAGAAAGGTGGAAGAGATGATTCAAACAAAGATGATTGTGGTTCAAAATGATGACCCCCCAAATGTTACTAAGAATATGACAATTCTCTCAATAGGAAAAGACAATTGAAATTGTTGGAGCTTTCATGAAGGCTTGCTTGCAAAGTAGTGGCTAAGAAGTCAAGCTTGGTGATTGGGATACACTCTTCTTTTCTCTCAAAAAAGAGTGTATGGATAGTTTATTTTTTCATCATTTCTGCTATGCAATTCTTTTTTTATTTTATTTTAGTAAGTCAGACCTTTCTATCATTTCTCTTATGTGTTTGTTTGTTGAGTCTTGTCATAGTTTGGGTTATTATAGAGTTGTAACCTAAAATTTAGTTTGTTGTCTAGTCATCGAGTCCTTTTTTTTTTATCTTAATATAATCTTTATTTTGTGTCAAAGTGACCTGTTCTATTTGGCTTTCCACATACATCTCTTTTCAATTCAATTTTTGTGACATGATATGCAAGAGGATTTGGTAAGATCTTAAGATTATATCTAGCCATGAAATGAATACACCATAGAAGTCAAAAAATAAATACATTCAAGGAAATGAATAAATGACTTAAACACCTTGATACGTCCTTTAGTATCGAAAATGGTTAAAAGAATAAATTTCATTTAAATTAACGTATGTCATTTTTTGTCAAGAAGGTATTACTCAAATGGAGATTTCAAGCTGATATACATATCCATCAATGCATACGTTGCAAAGAGATAATGTATGATTTTCACTTCACATCTTAAAGGGCATGCTTGTATTTGTCATTATTAATAATCGATATGACGAAGGCATTTCATTCTACTATTCAAACATTGTGTAATCGTTTGCTACCCCTTTTGAGCCTTAAATGTATTCTCTTTCCTACCCCTCTTTTGGAATCAAAATATAGTCAAAAAGAAAAAGAAAAAAGAGTCACAACTTCAAAAAAAAAAAAAAATGAAGTCACAAAAAAGAGTCAAGGAAAAAAAGTGAAAAAAAAGGTTGAAAAAATCAATAACAACAAAAGAACAAACTTCCTGAACTACGTACGACCTGATTCTTTCTTTGACAAGATACGTAGGCAGCCTTATTCTGAGGTTCGGTCCAACCAAGAAAAAATATCTAAGATCCTCCTCACAAAAACTGGGGCAATAATAATAATAATAATAATAATAATAATAATAATAATAATTATTATTATTATTATTGTTGTTTTATTTTGTTTATTTTTGTAAAATAAAGTCGTTTCCAAAAGTCATAAGTCTTAACTGTCTTATAAGTATTATATTTGAGATTTCACCCTTTCTTTGTAACCCTGTCCAAAAGCCACGTTACAATCCAAATAAAGACCTTCTGCTCAATTTTTAACAATGACAAGTCAAGCAAGCTTTCAGTGTTGATTATCATATAAGGAAAAATGTCATGTCCCTCGCATAAGGAGCGAAAAATGAGGGAATCTTATCGATGAAAATTCTTGAAAGCACTATAAGTCACCATTTGTGTTGAAAGAAAGTGAAAAATGAGAGAGTCTTATTGGTGAAAACTCTTAGGGCACCATAAGACGATGTGAGTGAGAGACATACAAAATGAGAGAGGTTATTGGTGAAAAACCTTTCGAGGCAGCACAAGTCGAATGTGAGGTATGAATCTAGTGCAAAAGTTGGATTATAAAAGTCTGACTTCAGAAGGTTGAAAGTTTGACAAAGATAAAGTTTAGATTGATTAGACAAATCAAACCATTTAATCTCACATGCATGTCATGATCATTAGAATTGACCATCACTCTCAAAGGAGTCTCTTTTTATTTTCATTTTTTTTCTCTTAAAGGGTCAATTTTTATTTTTTACTTTCCTTCTTCTTATTTTGTATCGCTCAATTTGGTTTTATTTTTTTCCTTGGGTTAGTCTTCATTAAAGCAAGCAGAAAATGATTTCAAAATTACTACCATCTTTTCAATCGTACAAAGCAAAGTTTGGTCAGCACCTCAAAGGTGACATGATTCAAGAAATATTGATATGCATAGTAACTTGCCAATAATTAAAAAAATTTGAGAATTTATATGAATACAAGATTCAATGATTGTTGGAGGGTAGAAACAATATAACAAGTATGAAGTTGGAAGTTCTGAACAACTAGAGATGTTTTCAAGATTATCAAGGTGAGCTGACTAGCAAACGAAAATAGTTTATCTCAAACCTAAAATTAGCTTCAAACATGGTAACAATAGGAGAAACTATCCTCAAAGCCAATGCCACAAATCGACTGCCATTAAAAAAAAAATAAAAAAAAAAATTGAAGACTCAAATTTGTGAACATTATTGCAAAAATAAAATAAAATAATTACATGCATTTTTTCTCCTAGGATAAACATTTCCTAGCTTGAGACATTTATTTCTCATTTTCTCCTAGGATAAACACTTCCTTATCCTAGATCGTTATTACTATTATTATTTTATTTGTTTATTTATTTTCTCTATCCTAGAATAAACACTTTCTAGTTTGAGGCAGTTATTTTTCATTTTTTTTCTTTTAGGATAAACATTTTCTAATCCAAGCAATTAAAAAAAAACTATTTTTTTTTTAAATGTTATGGTAATTGTATTTGATGATTTAATTTAGCAGGACCCTCCTAAACAATGGGAATTAGTGTAGGAGGACCCTCCTAAACAATGGAAATTAAAGTAGCAGAACTCTCATAAACAATGGGAACTAGGGTAGCAAGACCCTCCTAAACAATGGAAATTAGAGTAGTAGGACCCTCCTAAACAATGGCAATTAGTGTAGCAGAACCCTTCTAAACAATGGGAATTAGTGTAGCACGACCTTCCTAAACAATGGGAATTAGAGTAGCAGGACCCTCCTAAACAATGAGATTTAGCGTAGTAGGACCCTCCTAAACAATGGGAATTAGTATAGCAGGACCCTCCTAAACAATGGGAATTAGCGTAGCAGGACCCTCCTAAACAATGGGAATTAGAGTAGAAAGACCCTCCTAAACAATGGGAATTAGCGTAGCAGGACCTTCCTAAACAATGGGAATTAGCGTAGCAGGACCCTCCTCATAATGGGATTAGCAGGACCCTCCTAGAAAATGGGATTAGCAGGACCCTCCTTATAATGGGGTTTAGATTAGCAGGACTCTCCTCATAATGGAATTAGCAGGACCCTCCTCATAATGGGACTAGCATGACCCTCCTCATAATGGGAATAGCAGGACCCTCCTCATAATGGGATTTAGATTACCAGGACCCTCCTCATAATGGGACTTAGATTAGCAGGACCCTCCTACATAATATGATTTAAATTAGCAGGACCCTCTTACATAATAGGATTTAAATTAGCAGGACCCTCCTACATAATGGGATTAGCAGGACCCTCCTACATAATGGGATTAGCAGGACCTTCCTACATAATGGGATTTAGATTAGCAGGACCCTCATACATAATGGGATTACCAGGACCCTCCTACATAATGAGATTTAGATTAGCAGAACCCTCATACATAATGAGATTAGTAGGACGCTCCTACATAATGGGATTTAGATTAGCAGGATCCTCCTACATAATGGGATTTAGATTAGCAGGACTCTCCTACATAATGGGATTTAGATTAGCAGGACCCTCCTACATAATGAGATTTAGTTTAGCAGGACCCTCTTGCACAATGGGATTAGAAGGACCCTCCAACATAATGGGATTTAGTTTAGCAGGACCCTCCTAGACAATGGGATTAGCAGGACCCTCCTACATAATGAAATTTAATTATTTTCTCCTAGGATAAATGCTTCCTAGTCTAAGACCGTTATTTTTTCATTTTCTCCTAGAATAAACACTTCCTAGTTTGAGACCTTTATTTTTTATTTTCTCCTAGGATAAGCACTTCTTAGTCTGAGTTTTTTTTTGTTTTTAAAATCACATTTGCTAATAACTCACAAAAATTTTCCAGTGAAAACTGGGGTAAAATTTTTGTTTATTTCTTTTGTTTGTGATGGTTTTTAGGTTTCTTCAAGCGATACATGGATTTGACTTTCAAGAACAAAGTTTCAATACTTTTCAGAATGATCAATCCCCATGATAGCCAGAATTAGTTTCTTCAATGCATGTAGCAGCCTGACTTCCTGACATCTATTTCTATTTAGCTTCTGATTAAGAAAACATGCAATCATTCAAGAACATATTAAAATTGTCATTTTGAAGAGTGCCAAAACCTCACTCTAAGTGGCAAGTTAAGCATCAAATCCATTCAAGATCAAGATACTCCCTCAAAAAATAAAGGTGATATCTCAAATTCAAGACGCAAGAGAAGACTCAAGAGAAGCTGAATAGATATGAGCTTGTACTTTTATTTTCCTTTTAACTATTAGCTTTCTTTTTTTATGTAAGGATAAGAGCCGCGACCTAGAGCCTCGATGGAACCTCACTTAACTTCCAACTCATCACCTCATCTCCTTGAACTACACGTGACCTGATTCCCTTATAACCCGGGATATGTAGGATGTCCAAAACCAAGACTTGGTCGCACAAATTTTTTCTTCAAATACAAGTCCGTTCAAAATTTGTCACGCTATCTACTTCTTTGTTTGAAAACTCTTCGTGTTTCCAGTCAAAGAGGGGCAATCTGTAGACACGTAATTTTTGACCGAACTTAATTTTACCACCATTTTTAGAGCTTAAATGTTTTATAAATCTAAATTAAATATTTTGATTTTTATCTTATTTTATTAATTTTATTTTAAAAGATTTGAAAATAACAAAAATAGAGTCACACTTTAAAGTACATTTTGTTTTTAATTTATTCAAAATTTTAGTAAATAAATTAGTTACTTAATATTTTCTTAATTATATTTTTTGATCTAGCTATTTAACTTTTCTATATTTTTATTGATTCCAAAATAATTAGTTAATATTATTATTATTATATTTTTATTAACAACAAAAAATAAAAACCTACCCATCTCCCATTACCCCCACTTACCCACTACCCCACTTACCCAACTCACATACTACACACACGACACAACACACGTACTACTACTACATATACTACAACACCCATATACACACACGGAGAATCAGAAGAGGGAGGACATAAAAAAGAATAAAAAGCATACTACACATCAGCGTACATACACGCACACATCTGGAAAAAAAAAAAACATCGCCAAACTATTCCCTGTCAACTACAAAAAAAGGAGAAAATACCATCAATCATACCAAAAAAAAAATCATCACTACAATTCACGGAAGAAAGAAAAAAAAAACAACTTTGTGGGTGTTCTATTGAGTTTCGGTCAAGATTTTACGGTACTTATTCTCTTTATTTAAGGTTCAACTTTGCCTAATCTTTTAAATTTAATCATGAAATTTGATGTAATTTTATGACAAGTTTTATTATATTTTGTTTTCTTCATAATTTGATTGAAATGAATAATTTGTTAGTTGTTATATCTCTGTTTAATGAACGAAGTTAGGTTTAATCGGTGATTATTTTATTTATGTATTTTTATTCATGAGTTGTGATCTCTTAAAAATGAATGGGTCATGACATTGTTCTTATCTTGGTTCAGATAATAATGATAAAGTATGTATAGTTAGGCTAAAAAATAAAAAAAATAAAAAAAAATAAAAAATTATCGGTGTTTTATTTTATCAAACGAAAAATGAGATTTATTTTTAGGAATTCGTTATTTTTTTTTTGATTCGAAAGTGTATACTTAATTTCGACGTTAATTTCAAGAGTGATAAAAATATAAAATATAAAATAAAAGGATATAGAAATGATGTCCGAATTATATATTGTATCCTCAACCTTTAGATTTATTTTACTTTACTTAGTTTTATGTATTGAAATTTTATTTTTTATTTTTTATTAGTTCTTGTAACAATAATAATTAAATTTCATCTCAAGTAAGAATGTGGTTCCACATCTTTTTGAGATATTTAAGAAACTCAAGGATGCGGTTACGCACCTTAGCCAAATTATTTTAATAATTAACTTTCATTAAATCAAGCGGTGTAAATAGAAACTATTAGGTGCGAGGTACTTTAGAGGAAAATGCAATTATTCCTCTAAATGTCAAGACCAAGAATGCGGTTACGAATCTAGGTTCAGACTAATAAAAATTCAACAATAAAATAAATACAAGCGAGTCATTGCCTAAAAATAATATATCCAAAAATATTTTAAGTCAAGAATAAGTCAATAAAAGCGACCGTGCTAGAACCACGGGACTCGAGCGATGCCTAAAACCTTCCCCTCGGTCAACATAATTTTTTACCCGAATTTTTAGTTCGCAGACCATATAAACAGTCATTTCCTTTTGATTAGGGATTAAATAAAAAGGTGACTTGGAACACCATAACTCAATTCCAAGTGGCGACTCTGAAAAAAATAAATTAAAATAATTCCTAAATCAATACCGTCACTTTAATTGGAAAAACCATATCCGCCGTGCGCGAAAAAGGGATGTGACAGAGATGAGGCAACACATGACCCATAAGGGTCACAAGTAGCTGGATAGATTTGGAGTGAGAGGCAATCATCTGATTTAGCATTGCGACATTCTCATGTATCTCTTCCAACACTATGTCATGCCAATTTACCTTTTGGAGAATGACTCAGAGCATTTCTTCGACATGTCTACCCTCATTGTCCTTAGTCTTTCTCCGCTCATGAGGGGGTATGTATCTATCTTTTATTTTGCACTGGACTTCAACCTCCAATATCTTTTTGGCCAAATCATCCAGCTGAGTTAATAATGTGGCCAAATAGTGGTCTTTCTCTATTTCTTGATTTGTTTCAGTCATGCGATCGAGGAGTTAGGCAACTATCGTGTAGGATTTCCGTACTAGACCACCCGAAACAAGTTGATCAGCCACTCTTTTGTTCTCGGGACCAAGACCTCTATAGAAGCATTCAAGTAGGACCTTATATGGAATCCCATGAGTTGGGCATTGCATCAACAATGCCTTAAACCTCAACAAAAAAAATAGAATTTGTTCACCTTCCAATTGCCTAAAGTTTAGGATGTTATCCCTAAGAATCATCATTTAGAAAGGAGGGTGGTACATTGGGTCATTGTCGCTACAAGACATGCTCTTTTCTTCAACCAAAACTAAGAGTTCAAACCGAAGAATCTCAAAGACCCACTTTCAATTTTTCAAAAATGGAAAGATTCAATTCTTCAAAGCTAAGGAAAACTTGTCTCCAAACTTAGAGTTCAAACTCAAAATTTATTCTAAATATTGTTCAGAATATAAATTGATTCTCAGAATAAAAATTGATATCTAACATAATGTTTTAAAATGTCTTTATAGTCGCCAAAAATATGTTGCGAAGGTCGCGTCCATTCAACGCAGTAAGTCGAGCTCGCCGATCCACTCGGCGATGCGCCCTTTAGCCAATTTCATCGCCTCTTTGTCTTGGCCTTCAGCATCCTCCAGATCTGTAACTTTGGGCGATCTAACACTGCATCGCGGAACAACTCGACGATCCGTCAACTGCTCATTTCTCTCGCCGACTTGGCTCTACAATGAAATCTGAATCTATCGCTTTAGATAAGATCGGTGAAAAAGCTGAATGGGTTTGAAACTTCTAAGAAGATATTCCATTTTGGCCTGAACCTCAAGGACATATATGCTTACATTGTGATAATCAAGCAGTTATAGATAGGGCAAGGGGTGTTATGTATAATGGTAAATCTCATCAAATGCGACGAAGACATGATATTGTGAGGTAACTACTCTCTAGTGGAATTATCACTATTGACTATGTAAAGTACAAAGATAATATGTCATATTCGCTTACAAAAGGCCTAACTAGAAAGGCGGTTGAAAGAACATCTAAGATAATAGATTTAAGGCTTAGAACAAGTCACCATGAAGTAACTCTATCTAGCAGACTGAAGATCTCAAGAGTTTGACATTATCAAATAACTCAATCCATTCTCGTGATAAAGAAAATGTCTAGTAGCAAGGATAAATTATGAAGGTTTTTTAACGAGTTAATAAAGTTTTAATTTTTTAATGGTTTCTAGGTTTGACAGATTTATCCAAATAGTGTAGCTATCCATACTACCGATAAGACACAATAAGCACATATCCATACTACCATTTTTTATTTATAAATAGAGAAATTTTCTCACATTTTTCACAACGTATTTTCTGAACTTCTTCTTCTTTTTCACAAATAAACTCTAGTGTTCTTTACTGCCATTGAGTGGTTCGGTAACACCGTGATTTTAGGTACTAATACATCGGTGAGTAAGATCGTTCTATCATGTGAGGATATATTCCATTAACATTGGATTCTTGATGGAAATATTCTCCATAAAAAAATATAGTACATTCAATGTGCTTATCAATTTTCTTTCTTGAGAAAAATATTTTTGATATTGCTTCTGATTTTTTTCGGATTCTATTTTGTTTACTAGTTTTAAAGTTTATAGTTTTTAAAAATATTCTTTAAACTTTATTGTTTCTTAAGAAGGTCTGGAAAGTTATTATTCTATAGTAGTATATTTTAGTAATATAGATTAACAACAAACCGTTCTTACATTGAGAATACAACACATACATATATACATATAACATGGTTTAGCTACAAAATTATTCCAAAAGCATAACCAGGACTACATGCGTAAGTAGCGTAATTAACTATTTCTACATAGAAGCAACACCAATTATAGTACCTAGTAAGGCATGCGCATTTGGCGTCTATTAGAATAACTGGCGAGATATATACGATCATGCAACTGAGCTGCCTCATAGCTATTTAAAGCCACCAGTGGTGTTGGAGCAGTGATCATAGCTTCTCTTCTAACCGAGGGATTTACCTGGTAAACACGAGTTTCCGCGGAAGAGTAGTGATGGTTGCAGTTCTGCTGTGTCGCCCTGAATGTTGTACTAGTGCCGGCTGCCATATTATGTGCCACGGTGGTGCGAGGTCTATTGACTATCCTCTTTTTACCAAAGTATTCATCAACTAGAGCAAAGCCTTCTGAACCTATTTTAGCTAGATCTCTCTGTGCTGCCATTTGCTTGGTAGTAATGTTAATGAAGAAACTTTGTGGTTATGTTTTATGATGCAAAGGTCTATGAGGACAATGTCCTTTATATACAAGGCTGGCCATAACTCTCGGGAGAAAATAGTACTAATAAATTTGCACCTTTGGTCCTTCAATTTTAGGATAAAGAGTATTAATTCAAGAGCATGCTTTGTATTTGGTACGTCCGCATTAGGATTTAGGACATTCTATTTAGCTAAGGAATTTTTTAATGTAAATTACGTAAATATCAGTGTTAAAAACTAATTACATTATTACTCTATTTTTTTCTAAATTATCGAAATCCCTTAAAGTTTATGGATTTCAGATATATCACTCGAATTTCGAATAGCTCAGCAGACATCCGGATACATAGGAGAAAGATGTATAGAGAGGGGATAAGACATCCAGATACATAGGGATTAATGGATATATCTGAGGAGGGGAGAGATGTATTAGAGAGGGGAGGGGGGAGGGATGTAGCTGAGAGGGGGATAGGGATGTATTAGCTAGCGATAGGGGAATCATGTATCTAATTAAGAGGGACTTTTGAAATTTTTTAAAATTGTAGGAAATTTTTGAGATTAAATAAGATGTGTATCTACATATTTTTTCCCTTTTTATTAAATAAAGAAGAAAGTTAGAGTAGTTTGTTCGGTAACCATATAATACAGGGACCAAATTGAAAATTATTTCTCCCTCTGTTTAAAAAAGAATGACCTCTTTTCTTTTTAGTCTGTTTCGAAAAGAATGACATCTTTTCTTTTTTGGTAACATTTTAATTTCAGCTTTCCACGTGACATATTTAAGGCCACAAGATTAAATGTCAATTTAGTACATTTGACATAATTTTAGTTTAGGACCACAAGATTAAAAAAATTTCTTTATTTTCTAAAATTTTGTATCAAGTTAATTAAACTAAGTCACTTTTTTTAAACAGAGAAAGTATTATAGGATAGACTTGTTGGTACGTCCGCACTTGGTAGATTCTATTTAGACAAGTGTTTGGTCACTCTTATTGAATACCGAAAATGAAAAATGGAATATTACTTGTGATCAATTATTAGGCACAATGACTTGTTTTAGGTTATAAGGGATGTAGGTGGGTGGATTTAATTTGGATTTTTTTCTTAATCTAGATGGGTTTTGTATTTTGGCTGATTTAATTAATAATGTGGACATATTATAGTTATGTGTACAAAGTGGTATGTTAAAACTGGAATGTTTTATGTTAAAAAACAAAGGAACGAATGGATACTTTGTTAGACGACAGTAGAATAAGTGAGTCATATTTTTAACGGATGAAATAGATGAATCTTCAATTAGTTATCAAAAAAGAAAAAGATATAGATGAATCTTTTCTTCTCAAAGTTCAAGGATGAAACTTTTTCCTAAAATAAATGACCCAGATTCCTACTTCCAAATAGGGGTGTACATGAACAAGATTGGTTCAGGTTATTCAAATATCAACCAAATTATTTGTGTCGGAATCAAATTAATAAAATTTGAATTTTTTTTATTTGCCAGATTTTTTCTGATAAAGTATTCATACAAACATATTATTAACATGTATGCTTCAAATATTTCTTTAGTTTTAACAAAATATAACTATCTAAGGTGTTTCTTAAGAAACATAAAATATGAAATGTGTGATAACACTAAAATAGTCAATAAAAATAATAATGAAATCACATAAAATCAGTGAAACAAATATTGCAAAGTAATAAGTTAATTATAATGAAAATGATCATAATTTTAAAAAAAATACAAAATCATGCTAAAATAAGTTTAATCAGTATTAATCACATAACTAAACATTATATAAAGAAACACTAAAGTAGGTTATGTATTTTATTGTCTAAATTAATATAAAATTAAAGAAAAAATATTCAACGTTATAGTCATTCTAATTAGCGTTGAATTGGATTTTTTTTTTGTTAGCATTATAGTATTGATTTGATTTGATTTAAACTTTATTAGAGTTACTAATACGTATGAACGATAACCTTTATTGGACCATTTAAAATTTTAAGTCTCAAGCTTAAAATAACATGTCATGAAAAAGTATTTTAAGAAATATTTATAAATTATGTCAAAATACATATTTTTATGTATAAAATAATTTTTGAACATTATGTCTAAAATGTTGGATTAATTTGGTGTGAGATTGACTTTTTTTTAGTTAAAAGTTAAAACCAAACAAATTCAATTATTATTGAATTTTCCTTTCCAATTTATTTCAATTTACAATTTAATGCGATTTGTGGTTATTTTTTCATCCCTACATCCAAATATGACTCTATACAAAGAGTCTGTACATTGAGGCAAATGTTTGATGAAATAATGAGAAGACTATATGTGTTTGTGGTGTCCATTAAGAGAGAGAAACTTATAATATTCCATTGAGGAGATAATTTGTAACGTTGTGGGTGTACCAAAAATAGATGCGGATAGAAGGATGCAACATTGACGGTGGAAATTCAATTACCATCTAAGTTTAGTTTACTAAAATGAAACATCTTTAAAATTGGGGTTGTTCTTTCGGAGGATTCAGATGGTTCGGAGGGTGCTCGTTCACATGGATAATTTAAAATTGATTCTAATGTGTTCTAAGTTAAATTTATCGCATAGGAGCTTGCCTAGTGCGGTTTATATCTCTGATATATATAGTTATATAATAGGGGTTTACCCAATGCGCAGTGGCGGAGCCACATGTAGTTAGGAGTGTCGATCGACAGCCCTGTGTCGGAAAATTCATTGTATAGCTAGAATAAATTTCTTTTTTTTATGTGTATGTATTACATAGTAACAGTCCTTGACTTCTATACGATTTTATTTCTTCATATTTTAACACCCCTTAAATGAATTTTAGCTCGTCACAACAATGCTCACAAAGTATTAACCCAAAGGATAAAGACTGTGACAGCGGCTATGAATTATCCTATAATTTCAAAATAAAATAAAAAAAAGTTGGGCGGTTTAGCATGTGCCAAACGTTGTTTAGAAAACAAATTAAATAAATAAACCATCTTGTGTAAGTGGGCGGTTTAACAAACCCTTGGCACTTCGTTAATGAATATATATAATATGTATGGAATAAGATGAAGTTTAATTTGTACGAATATTTTGGTTCAAGAAATTGGAGGATATCTTTGGAAAAATCCACCATGAATATTCTTGTCTTAATTATATGAAATTTCAAGATGAACTTTCTTATCTACTATACAAAATTGGGGAGTCCGACCCCAAAATGAACATTCATTGGGCGCTATATTTTAAAAGAGATCCTTTTTTTTTTTTTGCATTTAGGTGAATTGATGGAGTTAAGTTTATTTGTCACAATTGACCCACCCACAAATGGACTAAGGGTCCATTTTAATTTGTGTTTTAAAGGAAGATCCCTTTTGACATGTAATGCCAAAAAAAATAATCGTTTTAGAGCCGGACTAGTTTTTGGGGATGGATTAATGTACCCATATGTAGAATAAGTTGCAAATGTAAGATGTATCAAAGGAAAAAACGTAAATTTCTTGTCGCTCAAGATATTGCCCCTAATTACTTTCTGATAAATTCTGTCACTCGATAATTATTGGGAAAAATCAAATTATGTGTGAAGAAGGAATCTTTTCTTTGTTTCTCATCCAAATTAGCAAGATAATCCGTCAGTCTAATTACTTCTCTAAAACAGTGCAGAAATTTGTAATTATAATATTTCTTCTGGGAAATATTAATGAGACGGATGATGATATGAAAATTGACTTTAGAGTGATGAATGGTTATGTTAATGATGATCTGTGATCATATAGTCGAAGTCAATGTTCACATTCTTGTATCCATTAATGAGATTCTATTTTGCTTCTTCTTAGGGAAAAAAAGCAAAACAATTGAATACCTAAACTGATTTTTTTTTTTATTTTAGAAAAGGAGTATCGTTTGTGATGTGTATATGTTATTAGAAAAGACCTAGAGAGAGTTATATTCCATTGGTAACCCTGTGGGCTGTGATAATTCCAACAATAGATGCGGAGTTAAAGGTTCTCATCTTTATTAGGTGGAAAATATTCTATTTCTATTCGCATGTACTCTTCTATGAACAGCATGCATGAGCCAAACGCTATTTAGAAAACAAATAAATAAACCATTTTGTTTAACAAACCCTTACCACTTCTTTCATCAAAATATATATTCCTCCGTTTCATTTTTATGAGTTAGTTTGACTCGATATGGAGTTTAAGAAAGAAAAAAAGACTTTTGAAATTTGTGGTCTAAAATAATTGATAGATATTTGTGTGGCTTTAAGTCAATTCATTAAGGATAAAATGAATATTTTAAAATTAAATTATTACTTAATATATAAATGTATCATTCTTCTTAGGACTGACTAAAAAGGAAAGTTGTCATATAAACTGGGACATAAGATATGAACGAAAGCAACAACATTAAAGTTGTCTTCAAGCTGTGTATGTTTGAACTGAAAGAGTGACGGGGAAAATGGAAGAACTTTTAATTGAACATATAATATGGTGCAATCATTTAAAATTTATTAAATATAAATATATAAATAGTTCAGATTATATTAAAGTCATGAATATATTAGTTCAAATAAATATTATGGATTAATATAATTAAATTAATTATTTAAGTCTAATAAATATTGATTTAATTAAAGTCCAAATTAATTGATTTGAGCTATAATAGATGAGTTTAGTTTGTTAAGCTCAATGTCTTTAACCTAGAGGTCCAGCTTGATGCCACGTATCGAATGACATGGCATGTCAAGTTAAACAAAGAAGTTAATAGAATTATGTCATGTGTCAAAATGACAAGTCTAGTTCGCTAAAACCCAATATGTCATGTCACTTAAATTTGATTGACCGGAGGCAAGTCTATTCTTATCACAACTCCTCTATTTAACAACTATAAATAGGTGAATGTGATAGATCAATTCTTGCAGCGTATGACTTGGCATACATATGAGAGACTTGACGGAGACTTCATACTTATCTTTGATGGTCCCTTTGATGAACTCTTTCAAACGATCGAGTGGGATGATTCCATCAAAACAAACTAGCATCTCCTTGACAAGCAGTGCTTGCTTCACATGATTTTTCCATCAAGAGAAACTAGCATCTCCTTGACAGGCGGTTGCCTCACAAGATTTTTGATATCTTGAACTTTAACACTATTACCACGCACATGACTTGATTCTCTATCTAAAAATCTTTCCATCTTATCCATCAACTTATTAATTCGGGACTCTTGATGGTACATATGCGTTGTCAATCGAACCTAATAATTTTTATCTACAAATCTTATTTTAAATTAAAGAGATCTAGTTAATTATTGTCACGCCCCAAACTCGAGGGGCGCAACTGGCTCCTAATGCCAAAACTCAGGCTCGAGCCGACCCTGTTGAACCATTTGCTACTAGCACATGGCTGCCACACGCAATCAAGGAAACAAACAAGTATATCTCGGCTTAAAACTAAGCCTTCGGCCGGCAAGGCCCCTGTCAACTAATCTATAAAAGAAACAGCTACTCCCAGGAGAACATATAAATAAATAACCAACTAGCACAGAAGTCCTGATTGGGCCGTCGAGGCCACCATGATATCTATACCAAAAATAAAAGCAGGAATATATCAATACAATACATCAAACAACTCACAAGCTTCAGCAAAGCACAACCTAGGCCAATATGGCTATAACGTAGCTATACACCCCACACACTAGTCTACAAGCCTCTAAGAGTAGTAAAGATTGGCAGGACAGGCCCCAACCTACCAATCAAAATATACACAACAAAAGCTAACAAACGTCCAAACTCTGTTAGCTCCAGAGGAAAGGGTCTAGCCAATCGTATAAAAGTCAATCCTGCTACTGAGGAGGTCTACTCGGTCGTCTGTCAGGACTTGCATGCATGAAAACAGCGTTCCCAGGCAATGGGGCGTCAGTACAAAATACAGAGTATGAAAGGTTGTAGACCAAATGAGCAAGTATCATAATATACCAAAAGCAATCAGGTATGGACATCAAATTTCGAGAAGCATGCCGACTAAAATACAATAATGATCAAACATCAACCTAACCAAGCCCCCATAAGCCCAGTAGGTACAAACAACATACCACCTACTTAGGCCCTCATAAGCCCAGAAGGTGCCAAATCAATCTACATAACCTTATCGGTAGCCTCTTGTCTTTGTAATAAGTCACATAGCCCTTTTTGGCAACGATATAGCCCCGTAGGCAGCGCATAGCCCTCTTAGGCAACATCATAGCTCTATGGGCTGCACGTAGCCCTCTTTTGCATCACATGGCCTTGTAGGCAATACATAGCCTTCTTTGGCGTCAAAATATCCCCGTAGGCAACACATAACACTCTTTGTCATCAATATAGCCCCATGGGAAACACATAACCCTCTTTGGCAATAACATAGTCCTATTAGACAACATCATAGCCCCCATAGGCAGTTCATAGCTCAATTGCTAACCACAATATCCCCAAGGGCGACAACAAACAATTAAATAGGCTGAAGGCTAGAAATTTAGCTATAAACAATATGTATGAATAATCTCCAAGTCATTCCTAACTTAGGGTCTTTCTTAACAGATCGTGAGTCCCTAAAATGAGGGTTTATAACCACCCAATCAGCCAACCACTCACAATTACATCTACAAGATCACCAACGTTAACTACCTCTAAGGAAACATGTTGAACGAAGGGAATAACCTTAACATACCTTTCCAATGAACGCTCGAAAGACCGTAGTTCCATCACGAAAGTTGTTCCTTATGTCTTAAGCTTCACAAACACTATATATACACAACTGGTACGCACCTATAAACAATTCATAATTAATCTTATATCGGTAGATTTGCCATATTACCCCAACTTGTTGAAACGTCCGTAGAAATTCATAAAAACAAGCATAAAAGAGTCACGAGATGATTACCTTAGTTAACAAAGTTTAAACATTGAAGAAACACCAATAACTACAAATTTATATCTTCAAAAACTAGCTCCAAACGTAGCTAATAGAAGGGAAAAATGACTGCCATGTGTAGGGATTACGTTTCTAGGCACGGGGGCAATGTTTAATGGTAGAAATCATCAAAAACTAACCTTCATCATGCTAGAACTCCATAGGAACCCTCTCTTATGCTTTCTCTCTGGATTGGAACTGAAATGAAATGTTTTTATGGCTTAAAACATTAAATAAGCCGACATACCATTTTGTTGACCCGACCCGAATCCGACCCGAATTTTACCCCGACAGTCCCTAGTAAAACCCTCATAACGTTTTACTCTAATGTCAGTTTTATACGGGGATTTGTGCGTTGCAAACTAGACTCGTAGACTTTCGATTTAATGGGTAATAAGACTTCTAACTCTTTATATATTGGGAGAAAACATCCAACACATTTGACCCAAATTTTAGAGAAATCTTTAAAAAGAAACTTACGATAACTTTCGCCCACATTTATTTTGCGACTTACCTTAATTACTTCAAAACTTGAGATACAACCCTTGAGCACTTAAAATATGACATACCACATCATTCTTAATTTATTACTCACCGTCCTTATCTTTCCACGAATATACGAGTTAATTTAGACGTTTTGAAAAGTCGGGATGTTACATCCTTCCCCTCTTAGAAACATTCGTCCTCGATTGAAACAAATACTGAGTCACGCGGTTAAGTCCTTAAGACTTTCAAAAAGTTAGGCAGAATATCCTTTGTAAATGTGACTATCCAGGAACATGAAATGCATAAATTCTAACCTAGGAGTAGCTAAGCACTATAGCTCCACAATAACAGTGCGAGCAAATATGCAACGACAACAACAATAATAATAAGCAACAATAAAAAATAAATTCAGATTGGTATTTAACCTCACTGCACTAATAAACACTAATATGCCATCACCCTGGGGTATGAAACAAGTGAGGATATTTGGACCTCATGTCATCATCATCAGCTTCCCAGGTCACTTCTTCTCTATTCTTGTTTCTCCACAATACTTTAACCAAAGCCACCTCTTTGGTCCTTAATTTACGGACTTGTTGATCTAATATGGCAATTAAAGTTTCCTCGTAGGACAAATCCTCTGTGATTTGAACATCCTCAACTGGGACAACCCGATAAGGGTCTCCTACGCACTTTCTTAGCATCGATACATGGAAAACTAGATGAACAGATTCTAGCCCTGAAGGCAATTCTAACTCATAAGCCACTCGTCCTACCCTCAGGAGGATCCGATATGGCCCAATGAATCTTGGACTAAGCTTGCCATTTTTTGCCAAATCTCATAACACCCTTCATAGGTGAGACTTTTAAGAATACCCAGTCATCGACACAAAATTCTAAGTCCCTTCGTCGCACATCTGAGTATGACTTCTGTCGGCTTTGAGCTGTTAACAACTCTCCAGAATGAGCTTAACCTGCTCCACTGTCTGTTGTACTAAGTCGGGTCCAATAAACCCTAACTCACCTGCCTCGAACCATCAGATAGGGGACCTACATTTTCGCCCATACAAAGCCTCATAAAGTGTAATCCCGATGCTGGAATGACAACTATTATTGTATGTGAACTCTATAAGAGGTAAGTGGTCATCCCAACTCCCTTTGAAGTCTAGCGCACAAGCCCGTAGCATATCCTCGAGTGTCAAAATTGTGCACTCAGCCTAGCTTGTACTAAGACTAACCTATGTCCCAGTCCTTTCTGGAAGGACTTTCAGAAGTTGGTGGTAAATTGTGCTCCTCTATCAGAGATAATAGATACTGGGACACCGTGTAGCCTAACAACCTATCTAATAAAGAGCCCTGCATAGTTTTCGGCTGTAAAAGTAGCCCTGACTGGTAAGAAGTGGGCTGCTTTTATTAGTCTATCAACAATTACCCAGATAGAGTCAAATTTGCGACGCGATTGAGGTAACCCTGTAATAAAATCCATATTAATTGTTTCCCACTTCCACAAAGGAATGACTATCTCCTAAACTAGCCCATCGGGCTTTTGGTGATCAACTTTCACCTGTTGGCAGTTAGGACACTCTGCAACAAACTCAGCAACGTCTTTCTTCATCTCGTGCCACCAATATATCTCCTTAATAGCATGGTACATCTTGGTCGAACCAGGGTAAATAGAATAACGGGAATGATGTGCCTCTTTCATAATTCGATGTCGAAGCCCTGCAACATTTGGAATAGACAATCGACCACTACTTCTAAGGACTCCATCTCCTGCTATATCAAATGCTAAAGTCTGTTGATTCTGAGCCTTGGCTCTGAGCTGCTCTAAGCTAGGATCCTCTTGTTGCCGTGATTTTACTTCTACAACTAGAGATGATACGGCCATGTCCTGAATTATTACCCCACTATCTTCTACCTCTAACAATCTGACTCCCAAGCTAGCTAACTAATGAAGCTCTCGCGCTAGCTTACGCTTCTTAACACCTAAATAGGATAAACTACCCATATATATTCGACTGAGGGAATCAGCTACCACATTCGCCTTTCCTGGATGATATAAAATATCCACGTCATAGTCTTTCAGTAACTCAACCCATCGACGTTGTCGCAGATTTAACTCTTTATGTCTAAAGATATATTAAAGGCTTTTATGATCTGTGAAGATGTCAACATGAACGCCATACAAATAATGTCCCCAGATTTTCAACGTATGCACAACTGTGGCCAATTCTAAATCGTGGGTCAAATGGTTCTTCTCATGCTTTCTCAACTGCCTTGAAGCATATGAGATAACCTTACCATGTTACATTAGATGACATCCCAACCCAACACCAGAAGCATCACCATACACCACATAGCCTTCTGAACCCTTTGGCAAAGCTAGAACTGATGCTGATGTCAACATGTCCTTCTGCTCCTGGAAACTATGCTCGCAAGCCTTAGTCCACTGGAACTTAGTTATTTTTTTAGTCAACTTCGTTAATGGTGCTGAAAGTGAAGAAAACCCCTCTACAAACCTTTTGTATTACCCAACTAACCCTAAGAAACTATGAACCTCAATCGGAGTCATGGTTCTGGGCCAAGTCTTTACGTACTCAATCTTTTTTGTATCAACTGCAATGCCTGAATCTGATACAATATGGCCTAGGAAAGCCACAGAGCTCAACCAGAACTCACACTTGGAGAACTTTGCATAAAGTTCCTGCTCTCGAAGAACCTGAAGGATTGCTCACAAATGATTTGCATGCTCAACTTTTGAACGTCAATACACCAAAATATCATTAATAAATACAATCACAAACAAGTCTAGATACGGCCTGAATATACTATTCATCAGGTCCATAAACACTGTTGAGGCATTAGTTAATCCAAATGACATTACCAAGAACTCAAAGTGTCCATATTATCATTTAGTGCAGCGGTAGAACAAGCATCGATATAGTCTGAGTCGACCCCTCCCACAAATCTACGTACCCTATCATGCATCGTATCAACAAATGTTGGTGTATATCTAGCCAATGAATCAAATCTCAACCCGTACTCTCGGACACTAATGCTGCCCTGTCGGAGGTTCAAAAATTGGTCCACCCGACTATCCCTAATCTCTCGAGGCAAATAGTGATCTATGAAAGCTTCTGTAAAGCTATCCCAAATAGGTAGAGATGTATCTTTTCCCCTAGATCTCTCCCAACTCTCGTACCACAATACTGAAACATCACGCTATTGAAATGCTGCTAACTAAACTGACTCAGTCGTTGAGGCATGCATGACTCTAAAGATCCAATGAAGCTGATCAACAAAATGTTGAGGGTCTTCTCTATGATTTGTCCCTGTAAACTGTGGAGGATTCAGGGCAAGAAATTCATGAACTCTAGAACTTTCGGGCCCTTCAGAAGGTCCGGCAATATCTAGCACAACTGGTTGGCGCTGTGCAGCTACTAAATATGCTAACATATATACTACACTCTTGAAATCCTGATTAGATGGAATAAGAGGAACTAGAAGTGGTACTGCTGGTGGAGCCGAAAGTCCTGTAGCCCTCGGAGGCTCCTGAAGCGGTGGAGAAGCTATAGGGGGCTGAGAAGATGTCTCCCCATCGGTCTCACAATGGGTTACCTCCACCTATGGTACTTTGCCGGTACCCTCGCATGCAGCTGAATCTAGCCCCTGGCTAGCTGTGGTCTGTCCAGGGTCAGCCATATCTATCTGCATACAAGTATCAATTATAAGAAAGAAACCTCAACTCTTAATACTCCACTCTATAGCACGAAGTGAGAAAAAAAAGCATAGTCATTCTAACATGCCCGGTAGCTTCTTGCTTATCGAATGTGGTGCATAACACATTTTATAAACAAGACTCTACTAGACACGGCTTGCAGACTCCCTAAGATACAACGTTGCTCTGATACAAAGTTTGTCACGCCCCAAACTCGAGGGGCACAACTGGCTGTTAATGCCAAAAGTCAGGCCCGAGACGACCCTGCTGAACCATTTGCTACTAGCGCATGGCAGGAGATCATATAAATAAATAGCCAACTAGCACAAAAGTCCTGATTGGGTTGTCGAGGCCACCATGATATCTATACCAAAATTAAAAGTAGGAATATATCAATACAATACATCAAACAACTCACAAGCTTTAGCAAAGCACAAACTAGGCCAGTATGGCTATAACGTAGCTATACACCCCACACACTAATCTGCAAGCCTCTAAGAGTAGTAAAGATTGGCGGGACAGGGCCCCAGCCTACCCATAAAAATATACACAACAAAAGCTAACAAACCGCCAAACTCTGTTAGCTCCGGAGGAAAGGGGATAGCCAATCGAATAGAAGTCAATCCCGCTACTGAGGAGGTCCACTCGGTCATCTGTCAGAACCCACATGCATGAATGCAGCGCCCCTAGGCAATGGGGCATCAGCACAAAATAATGTACAGAGTATGAAAGGCTGTAGACTAAATGAGCAAGTATCATAATATACCAAATGCAATCAGGTAAGAAAATCAAATTTAGATAAGTATGCCGACCCACTACTGAATCTAATAAAATACAATAATGATCAAACATCAACCTACCCAAGCCCCCATAAGCCCGGTAGGTACAAACAACATACCACCTACTTAGGCTCCCATAATCACAGAAGGTGCCAAATCAATCTACATAACCTTATCAGTAGCCCCTTGTCTTTGTAAGAAGTCACATAGCCCTTTTTGGCAATGATATAGCCCCGTAGGCAGCACATAGCTCTGTGGGTTGCACGTTGCCCTCTTTTGCATCACATTGCCTTGTAGGCAATACATAACCCTTTTTGGTATCAAAATATCCCCGTAGGCAACACATAACATTCTTTGGCATCAATATTGCCCCGTGGGCAACACATAGCCCTCTCTGGCAATAACATAGTCCTATTAGACAACATCATATCCCTCATAGGCAGTTCACAGCCCAACAACTAACCACAATAGCCCGAAGGGCGACAACAAACAATCAAATAGGCTGAAGGCGAGGAATTTACTATAAACAGTATGTATGAATAATCTCCAAGTCGTTCCTAACTTAGGGTCTTTCTTAACAGATCGTGAGTCCCTAAAATGAGGGTTTATAACCACCCAATTAGCCAACCACTCACAATTACATCTACAAGATCACCAACGGTAACTACCTCTAAGGGAACATGTCGAACGAAGGGAATAACCTTAACATACCTTTCCAATAAACGCTCGAAAGACCGTAGTTCCTTCACAAAAGTTGTTCCTTATGTCCTAAGCTTCGCAAACACTATATATACACAACCGGTACACACCTATAAATAGTTCATACTAAATCTTATATCGGTAGATTTGCCATTTGCCCCAACTTGTCGAAACGTCCGTAGAAATTCATAAAAACAATTATAAAAGAGTCTCGTGATGATTACCTTAGTTAACCAAGTTTAAACATTGAAGAAACACCAATAACTACAAATTTATATCTTCAAAAACCAGCTCTAAACGCAGCTAATAAAAGGGAAAAAATGATTCCCACGTGTAGGGATTACGTTTCTAGGCATGGGGGCAATGTTTAATGGTAGAAATCATCAAAAACTAACCTTCATCATGCTAGAACTCCATAGGAACACTCTCTTAAGCTTTCTCTCTGGTTTGGAACTGAAATGAAATGTTTTCATGCCTTAAAACGTTAAATAAGCCGACATACCATATTGTTGACCCGACCCAAATCTGACCCGGATTTTGCCTCGACAGTCCCTAGTAAAACCCTCATAAATTTTTACTCTGATGTCGATTTGATACGGGGTTTTGTGCGTTGCAAACTAGAATCGTAGGCTTTCGATTTAATGGGTAATAAGACTTCTAACTCTTTATATATTGGGAGAAAACATCCAATACATTTGACCCAAATTTCAGAGAAATCTTTTAAAAGGAACTTACGATAACTTTCATCCACTTTTTTTTTTGCGACTTACCTTACTTCAAAACTTGAGATACAACCCTTGAACACTTAAAATATGACATACCACATCATTCTTAATTTATTACTCATCGTCCTTATCTTTCCACGAAGATACGAGTTAATTTAGACATTATGAAAAGTCGGGGTGTTACAATTATATATTTGGATAAGGTGTGTCACCACACACATCCTTGAGTTTCTTTTTAAGTGTCTCAAAAAAGATGTGCAACTGCATTCTTAATCAAAATAAATGTTTTTAGTGGGCCTAAAAGTTCATCTAACGTTAAAAGAAAATATTTGTCCATTATAATAAAATCAAATAAAGTAAAATAAATCTAAGGTTCTAGGATACAATATAAAATTTTGGCCGTCAAAATTAAGAAATTTCTTTCTAACCCAACAAAACAATGACCAGTTGGTCAAATAAATCACTTTTTTGTTCAATACAATAACAATTACAATAAATCTTTTGAGTCTAATCATCTCTTCTTAATCATTATTGGCATCTAAATCAAGAAAAGAACACAATTACGACTCATTCTTCTCAAGCAAGGACTAGGTTCTTCATTTTCAAGATCTAGTTAAAGATTTAAGCTAGTGTATTCTTCTTTCCAGGTATGTGAGATTTCATATATGGATATCCTGTCACACAGAGTCTGAAAGAAAACCCAGTTTTCCAAATAATGAATTATATAAAAATTATGGTTCTTATGAATGCATGATCTTCATCATATTTCCCAATCTTTTCATGAATAGTGTTATTACGTTATTTCATCCATAAATACAATCCTTCTAAATAATATTTTCATGAACCCTAAAAATATAATTTTTTTCATGACTTAAAATTATAGTGTTTTAGAATGCGTATCTCAGGTTAATAAGTCATAATGAAAATGATCGCACAAAATAAATATTGCAAATTAATAAGTCATGATTAAAATGATCATAACTTAAAATTACTAAATCATGCTAATATAAGTCTAATAAATATTAATTAAATAATAAAGAAAAAATAAAATTAGGCTATGTATTTTAAGTGTCTAAACCAATGTAAAAACTAAAGAACAAATATTCAACATTAATATTGTCATTCTTGGTGTTGAATTAAATTTGTTTTGTTAGCATTAGTATTGATTTGGTTTTGATTTGAGTTTTATTAGAGTTACTAGGGAGAGTTGGCAAAATAGTCACTCTCAAGACTTAATGTGACATTAAGTCACATGTTTTAAAAAAATTAGTGGTATAGCCACTAATTATGACATCAACCATGTGCCCTACTTGAGACATACAAAAGCATCTCCTACGTTTTAATATATACACTTTGGCCCCCCTTCTTTTTCCAACAAATATGGAAAAATATGTGTATTTCCAATTTTTAAAATTATATTTGAAAAAGAAAAACTCTCCAACAAGCAACTCATTTTTGCTGCTGATTTTGCTGATTTCGGGGAATTTTCCGGCCATATTATCCATTTCACAAATAAAATCATCATCATCCTATTCATTGCTTTCATTTTTACTCCATTTTCTTTCAAAAACCAAGCTTCAAAATTATTTTTCCGCCATTTTAGAAGCTTGAGAAATCTTCCATAATAACTTGATAACTCATTAGAAGATACATTTCACTAGTTTAGAAGCATTATAAATACGTTTTTCATTGCGGGAACTCAATTTTGAACCCGATCTCATTCAGTCACGTTATTGTACGTATTTCATATCTCATCGATCGTTAAAGACTGATACTGTAATCTAGTATCTATCTTTGTAGTCTATAATGACAGTAGCTGAATTTGTTGTTTCTGGTGGTGATTATATGAGAGTATGGGAGGACACTCCCAAAACTTAGAATTGGAAATCTTTTAGTAAGACGACAGTGTCGATTGTGTTGCGTTGCAATGGTTCATATGGCATTATGATTGCAAGCGTAATTGAGGTCAGTGAGTTAACTTGGATTCTATTAATGTTGTCCCTCTCGAGTCGGAATGATGTGTGCCACAAGAATTGCTTAATGTGAAGATTCTTCCACATACCAAGCTTGGAAGAAAAAGAAGAAAATGTGTCAAGGGCGTCGGTAAGAATTTCAAGAGCAAGAGAAGGAACAAATGTTCAATTTTCAAGAGAAGCACATGTATGAACAACAACAAATCTTAAATAACCTTAATTGGATTTGTTTTTGTAATCAATATACTAGAGATTTCAAGCTACTGTTTTTTTGGACCCCATCATTTTGGTCAATTTAATGTCAGCTATTATCAAAATTACTCCTGATCTAATATAGATCAATCAAAAGATGACATACATTTTGTACACTATCTATTAATTTTTATTATCAAGTCCACTCGTTGTGTATTAAGCTTTGTATTATTAATATATAAAAATGTATGGTATTCATAAAGCAATGATTTTAATGCATGGCTTAGAATGATTAACGAAGGAAGTGCTTTAAAAAATTATCATGATCTCAAGCTGTGTATTTTAATGCATGTGTATTATTTCATGCATGCTATTTTTAATGCACCAAATCAAACAATCCATAAGAAATAATCTAAGTATAGCTTTTGTTACCTTTGTTAAATTTGAATATCTAAATATTTACTGGTTGTCAAAATATATAGACCCTTTATACATTCGATACATCTCTATGTGCGTGGTATCTATCTGACCAATGTGATTTATACTGACATTAATAAGATATATTCAGGTTTATATCTATGTTAAACAATGATCGATACTACACCTACTAGAATATGATACTTATATATAGACCATAACTAGTATAATTTAAAAAAAAGGGAACAATTAATTAATAATATATTATATTTTTTAAATTATCCAATTAAACTAATTTAAACAAGTCATATGATCATGTAAGGGTCCACATAAATTGGGGGTGGTGATCAGAGATGTACAAGGAAGAGTTGTGGTTATACAATCAACATCCTTATGCGGACTCTTATTTTGATCAAACACAAGTATGTTATGAGGAATTTGTTTGCTCAACCACAATTCATTATCATAAATCTATGATTACTATGCCCAATTTATGCGAACTCTTATATGATCATATGACTTGTTTAAACTCATTTAATTGTGTTAATTTCAATATTTTTTTTTATTAATTAACCATTCTCTTTTTAAAATTCTACTAGTTATAGTCTATACACGTGTATCATAATCTAGTAAGTTTATTATGGATGAAGGTATTAGTATAGGCTAGACTATACTCAATTTGGTACTTTACTTCTTATAGTCAAGTCTATCCTAAGACCTTCATCCATAATAAACTTACTAGATTAGGATACATATGTATAGACCATAACTAGTAGAATTTTAAAAGAAGAACAATTAACTAATAAAAAAATAAATTATTGAAATTTATACAATTAAGTAAGTTCAAACAAGTCATATGATCATATAAGAGTGCACATAAATTGAAGATAACATTCAAAGATGTATGAGGATGAGTTGTGGTTAAACAAATGAAATCCTCACAAAACATACTTGTACTTTAGTATACATTATTTTTAGGATGTTCATTGTATAACCACTATCCATCCTCACACACCTCTGATCATCGCTCCCAATTTACGTGAACTCTTATATGATCATATGATTTGTTTAAACACATTTAGCTGTGTAATATTTCAATAACTTGTTTTAATTAATTAATTATTTCCTTTATTGATAATATGCTAGCTAATAATTGCTATAAACTCATACAATATACTATAGATAAAGCGTGTAGTTTAGAATTTATAGTGAATTCAGTTGATGGTCTTCAATATAATCTAATTTATGTAGTACTTTTTTTATATACTAATTTATTTTATCATTGCCTCAACCCGTATATACCTTATAAATGATGAAGTGTCAATCTATACAATCCATCATCTACCAGCCACGTGAGAAATAATTGATTATATTTATTGATGCACAAGACTAACAAAATTTAAATATTCACTTTTTGCAATGGTAGTAAAGTACAATTCAAATTACATTGTAATATCTGACTTTTTTTTATATAAAAAGAAAGCAATCTTTGTTTTAACTCCCCTCATTTTATTGACTTAATTTTATATTCAATTTAAAATAACTACAATGTTTCAAGCACCTCAAATATCCAATGCAAAATAATTTTCGTTCCACTTAACTAAACAAAAAATGGGTTGTCTTTTGTTATGTTGTCGTTCCATCTAAATAAATGATGAATACACAAAGAAGAACATAAAGAGTTTCTGACATTCTTTTTTATATAAAAAAGAAGGTAATCTTTGTTTTGACTCCCTCATTTTATTGACTTCATTTTTTATTCAATTTTAATTAACTACAATGTCTCAAGCATCTCAAACATCTAATGCAAAAAAAGTTATTGCTCCATCTAAGTAAATGAGGAATGTGTTGCCTTCCGTTATGTGTCTTCCGTTATGTTATCGCTCCATCTAAGTAAACGAGGAATGTGCAAAGGAGAATCTAAATATTTCTCGGCATACTTTTCAAGATGAGGAAAAATCTCATATATCCAACCCTGCAATCAATAGAAGAATAGATAAATTTATAGAGTCTATGCGTTACTGCATTAACGTATAAGAGTTCAAATCAATCTTCCTCTTCAAACAACTCAATGTTAGCCCAAATGGTTCTTTTTCTAATGGATATGCTAACAATTCAACCCTACAATCAAAGCAAATTTCTTTAAGTTGAAACAAGTTGGCTTATCGTTCACATAGAACTAGATGTCAATTAATTCTTTTATTCTTCGCACATCGCAACAACATATAACAAATCATTTATTTGTTGAATTTAAAATGCTTCAACAAATGTCTCAAGTGTTCAAAACAGTTTTTCTTGAAATCAATATAGAGTTTTGATCAATTAAAATTTTTCTAAAGTGATTAAGATAAACCGCCACTTTACTCTTCAAGTTTACGTTTCTTACTGATGCAAGCAGTAGAAACATATTCTTCAATCATTTTCTATCTTTCGACATACTATTCAATCTATAAGCAAAAATAAATTTGTAGTGATCAATCTATCGACCACTAGTCTATTAACTGAAACAAAAAAAGTACTCCAAAACAAGTAGTAGTAATTTTAGAAAGGAAGAATGCAAAAGACAACAATCAAAACACCATTAACATCTACTAAAACGCAGATTTATTTTTGAAAAAAATCGATAGGCAATGTAAATATAAAAGTTCAAAATTTTTTTAACCATCATCCAAAGCAAAACACAATTAACGATGCGGAATCAAGAACATGAACTCAAAACATATTAAATTTTGATTTTGACAAATTTATTCAAGAACAATCAACTTTTTGTAAAAATTCAAAATCCACTAAACTAAAATGCAACAAAAGAAATAGTAAAACGGAGCTAAAATTGTTCGGAAAAGAAAAATGAACTTACCTGAGCAGAAGAGGATGAACGTTTCGACTTGGGAAGAAGATTGGAGAAAAAAATATTTCAACTATTTGAGATACTCAAGAAAATAGGGAAAAAGAAAGCTTGAGAAGAGAGAGAAAAATTGTTGAATAATTAAATGAATTTTAAAAAGGTAGAATATTTAATAAATATAAAAAAAGACTTAATTGTATTTTTGTAAACTTGTATTTTATCCCCCAAGTTTTTAAAGTGATAAAAAGGTCCCTGACCCTACAAGCCAACCACACTTTTCCACATTTTCTTAACCAAACCCTACAAAATAAATCAAAAAGAAATTGGGTGTCTATGGACTAAAATAACTTTTGTTGGTGGGCACACAATCAAATCTTCTCAAGTTACTAATATCTATGAACTATAACATTTATTGGACGATTCAAAATTCTAAGTATCAAAACTTGAAATAATATGTTAAAAGATAAAAATTATGAGAAAATATAAGAAATATTTTGAAATTATATCAAAGTAAATATTTTTTATGTATAAAATAAAATTTTAAAATTATTTATATATTGTCAAGTTGGTTTGGTCTCGAGTTGACTTTTTTAGTTAAAAACCAAACCAACCCAAGTATAATTGATTTTTTTTTCAATACCAAATCAAGTCAAAGCAAATCATTAGTCAGATTATTATTTTTCCTCTTAGACTCCATTTACAATTTGATTTCAATTTTCGGTTTGATTCTGTATATCCTAGACCTCAATTAATGTTCTTGTTCAGTATTTTAACTTTTGTGTTTGCTAAAGAATGCTCACACGCTTCAACAAGCTATAATAATGACGTGTCATAACTTGAGTTACAATTTTCATCTTCTATTTTATTAAATTGTTTAAAATTAGCTACATTGGCATAAATCGAATCAAATCGACAAGAACTAAATCATTGATTTTTATTTTATTTGATGTTAGAAATTAAAAATCAATAAAACCGATTTAGTTATAATTAAAAATCAGTCCAAATAGAACCATAAAAAACCTTATATAGAAGTGGCAGCAAATGAGATATATCAAAGGAAAAATGTAAATATTTTTGTCACCTAAGAGATCGCCCTTAATTACTTTACTCCATTTCCATCACTCGATTGTTGGGAGTTGGGCATTTCCTAATCTATATGATAAAATATTAGCAATAATATATAATTGGAACGTTGAATTTTTGTCCAAACCTCCTTGAGGCATAATAAGATGGATGAATAATTCATCGTTATAAAAATGTTCTCAACACAGTACTAAATTGGATTGGTCCTGGTGGTTGTATGATATCCTCTGACATTCATATTTGGTATAATGCTAAGTATGTGTTGGAAAAATAATTCTAGTATCTCAAAAAGAAGTATTTGTTATAAATTATTAGGATATGGATGTCCATTACACTAAGAAATTACTATCACTAATTAGCTCCATTACTTCCATCCATTATGAAGATAACCTCCACCTTTATGGCCATTATTCTTGTAACCTTTCACCTCCATAACTTCCTCCATTACATTCATGTTAATGTCATGTTTATGACTAACCTTTTGTATGTCTCTATGTTACACTATAAATAGAGGCATAAGGGTTCATATTGTATGCACTTGAATACTTTGAACAATAAGAAATACTCTCATAGCTTGTCTCTATAATTCTATTGTTTTCATCTTCTATATTTCTTGTCTTATTTTGCTTTAGTTTTACACCATGTTATCAACACGAGTTGTTCATTCTCCATCAAGAATCAATGATAGGTATTTCTTGATTTTTATGAATTATCCTAGTAATTCTTCAGTTGCAAGGTATACTTCATATCCTATATATTATTTGTACTAACACAACTTGTTTTGTGGTTATTTTAAAATGGTTAGTAAATTATGATAATCTTCATAACAATACTGAGAGGGACTATTAAAATGTTTTAATTTATTTTATCTTGGGACTTTTATATGGTTCCAACATGTTGTTCTAATTAATTAGTTTTGTTCATTTTTATTCAATTTTAAGTCAAATTCAGATTATATTTATGGTATTCAATATTTATTTTTTGGTAATGCAATTGTTTTTTGAAGACATTGATTGAAGGTAAGATGGTGAATTCAAGTTTCAACGAACCAAATGGGTAAGCCATCGAGTTAGAGTCTCGGTGCATCATGATAATAAGAAGTTGGGTTCAAGTCCCATTGATTTATGACCAAAGGCGTCTTTATATGGGTAAGACATTGTGCTTAAGTCCTAATACACTCTAGTGATGATATGATGATGACTAACATAATGTTGTATACTTTTGACTGAAAGTCATGAAATCTCCCCAATTAATTTGTTCAATTCTCTTATGTGAATGTGGTAGCAGTGCATAATATGTCTGAAAAATGACAAGTGGTTGGATGTATGAATATGAGTGTGGTAAATTTTTTAATGATCATCATTGTTGTAATTAAAAGGAAGAACATTATGGGTTCTTAAGATGGTCCTTCAAATGTGAAGGTAATTTTGTCCATTAAAGTGGTATGAAAGGTTATTGGGCACATTATTTCTTAAGATGGTCCTTTAAATGTGAAGGTAATTTTTATCCATCAAAGTGATATGAAAAGATATTGGGCACATTGTTGTTGATGCAATCCAATTTGAAAAGTTTTGTAAATCCTCCATCAAAATAAAGAAATACAAAGTGGTAGTACATTAGGTACATTTGACCTCTTAAAGTGATGTTGAGGTGAGTCACATAAATTTGATAATGTCAAAGCATAACAATGAGTTTCTAATAAAAACTTATGGAGCATGTACAAATGGTTATGGTCCATTTCTTGAAGAAAATGTCACTTGTGTTCGTATGGATAAGAACATGTTCATGTAGTATTGGATAGATGTCACATCTCACCTCTACGGGAGGTTTGCGAGATTGAAAAGAAATATTTTGACATAAATGATTATTTGGTCATATACTTTGAGTACATCACAAATATTGTGGTATGTTCTATCATGAACTATTGCAGGAAAAAAAAAAGAAATAATTCTTTTCTATAAAGATTGTGGCCATGACCAAAATAAATATTATTGTGTGGCAACACAAATTTTCCATTGGTTGTCAAGAAATAAGTCTTGCAGTAATAATTTTAACCATGACAATAATAATAATTTTCTCCTAGAAGGAGATGGTCACCGTAAGAATGGTGTTGTGAAATTTGTGGTAGTACACAAAATTAATTGAAAGTTTCGGAAGGACTAATTTGTTACTATCCAGAAAATGTAATAATTCATAATATTGAGGTTGTAGTAAGTCTCAAAAGAAACTTTTTAAGTTTCGGAGGAATTGAAAATAAAAATTATTATATTAAGACTGTAAATTATTGAAAGATTAAATATCTTTAGATTACTACAATCAAAGTGGGTTATGAATATTTACATAAAAGGTTACCCGTCTTTCTCTTGTTTGTTGTATAAAGATATAGGCATGATGAAGGAATCACATGCAAAAGTAAACTAGAAGTTTACTAGAATAAATATTAGTTGGCATAACCGGTTGACCATTCTGGTTCAGATGTGATGCAAAAGAAATTGAGAGTTCATGTGACTATATGTTTGATGAAATAAAAGATTCTTCAAGAATTCTCTTGTGTTGCTTGTTCTCATGATAAAATGATCATTGTACCAGCTAAGGTTGGAGGTTGGGATTGTATCCCCTAATATTATTTGAAACATATGAAAAAGGTGAATATGGGCCCGTTAACCTGCCATGTGGACCGCTTACTATTATGATTTAATACATGCATCTATTTTATGGTCACATTTGCATTTGTATCAACTTAAAAATTGGTTTTTGTAAGGTTGTTTGCTCAAATTGTTAAATTAAGAGAACAATTCCAAACTATAAAATTATGTTGATAATACTTTGGTTTAGCAGAAATTGTTGCCTCCAATTATAGCTAGATCATTGATTATGAGAACAAATCTCTCAAATAAAATTTGGTGTGGGATGAGTTTATCTAACATGTATGCATCAAGCCAACAAGGTTCTCCCATCACAATTGGTTCAGGGTCAGGAACCAAATAATTTCCATCTAAAAATTTGATGTGTGCACATATGATTTTATTGCTCCACCACGCACAAAGATGGATCCCCAAATGAGGTTGGGAGTAAATGTTAGACTTTCTGACATTAGAGTGAGATATGTTTAGCAGCTGAAAATTATGTGTGGGGTGAATTATCTAGATCCTCATTAAAAAATGTGAACTTGAAGTTCAAGAGATAATTCATTTGTAAAAAGTTGCAAATAATTTTCCAGATGTATTTCCTGACCCAATATTTTAATTAAGCTGCAAATGCTCCAATAAATAGTCCTTGAAGGACAAAGTCTATGGTACGCCAGAACCGTGATAGATCAATCGATTCCAAACATAAAACTCCTTGAGGAAGGATATGAGCAAATTATCAAAATTTTCATGATAATGAGGTAAGGCTTTGAAAGAGCGCTATGACATAATACTTCATAAAACCTTGGCAAAGGTTCCGGTACCTGAAAATGATGAAAAATGAAGAGATCTCGATAAGTTATGTCATATTGGAATCGAATCAAAATGACCGTCGACGGTATCTTTGATATGAAGTAGCACTCAATGCTATAAATGATTATGAGGATCTTAAATTCAAATTTGTCATATAGTGTGGACAGATAAATGATTGGTCAAATAAAATGCAATATTCAAGTATATTTTATTTCACTTAGAAAAGTGATGTTTTTGAACTTATAGTTCATAGATCAAAATAAATGTTAGTGGGGTACATATGAATCATTGTGCGAAAGTATAACCGTAAGATATAAAGTACGGTTTGTGTCTCGGAGCATAAATGATTTTCACAAAAATCATGACATTATTAAATGGAGATATATTCTTCAGTGATGGATGCAATGAGAGTTTTTTTAGTTTGGAAATAGATGAAATACTTGAATATGTATAATGAATTATTATTATGTCTAACTAGACGATGAATGTTATATGAAAATCCTTGAAGGATTTAGAAGGTCTTAAAGCAATTCCATTGAGTACCCAATGATTTTGAGACTGCTTAACACAGAGAAAGAATCTTTTTGATCTCATGAAAATAATTTAAAATGCCATGTATTAGTGCAATTGGTGCACTTATAGATTGCTGGTTATGCAAATGCCAGAAGATTATTTGATATACATGACAAAAGTTATATGAAAGGATTGTCATATTATCATTCAAGTTATGACAAGAAACTAACAAAGCAAGTGACTCAACACATAGAAGGTGTATGATTTTCTTTGAGAAGAAAAAATGAGCTTAAATAAAATTGAAATGATCAATCTCCGAGTCATAAATGATTTGATTATGTAGATACAAAATATTTATCTGATCCGCATAAAGGTAAATCACAAATGGACTATTTATTTACATATGGAGGCACAACAAAATCTTGACATTCAAAGAATCAAATCATGCAGAAATAATATTGATCTATAAAGTATGTCGAAGTATGTTTGGTTGGAATCATGATCTGTCATATTCAGAAAATATGTGGTTTTCTTTCGAAAAGGATATTCCAGCCACCATATACGAAAAATAGCTCAATTGAAGGGAGGATACAATCAAAGGAGATCGGACAAAGTATATTTCACCAAAAGTTTTTTCCAGACATGATATTCAACAAAATGGTGAGATGGACATCCAAAGACCCATTCAAGTGATAATCTTGTAAACTTATTCACTAAGGATTGTCAACATCAATATTTGAGAAGTTGTGATATAAGATTGGAATACATCGTCTCCAAGATATCAAGTAAAGTTTTTATCAGGGGGAGAAAAATACGCGTTGTACTATTTTTCTTAACCATGTTTATCCCAATTGGGTTTTCCTGGTAAGGTTTTTAACGAGGCAGCATTCAAAGAGTACTATTAAAAGATTTGTGTACTATTTTTCCTTCACTAGGATTTTTTCTCACTGAGTTTTTTCTTAGTATGGTTTTAACGAGGCAGATTATCTATGGACATCCAAGGGGGAGTGTTGTAAAATATTATGATATGGATGTCCACTCCACCAAGAAGTTACTATGACTAATTATCTCCATTACTTCCATCCATTATGAAAATAACATCCACCTTTATGACCATTATTCTTGTAACCTTTCACCTCCATAACTTCCTCCATTATATTCATGTTAATGTCATGTTTATGACTAACCTTTTGTATGTCTCTATGTTACACTATAAGGCGTAAGGGTTCATATTGTATGAACTTGAATACTTTGAAGAATAAGAAATACTCTCATATCTTGTCTCTATATTTCTATTGTTTTCATCTTCTATATTTCTTGTCTTATTTTGCTTTAGTCTCACAACAGTATTCATATTATTGTCTAAGATTCATTCCTTAATCTCTTTGTTAATAATTCTTTATTATATGACAATAATATTCTGACGTTGCTATAAATTGCTAATAACTTCCATATTCATTCTTTATGAGCAGCCGTTAATGAGTTATTATTGCTCATTATCACAATCCCTTTATTTCCATTAAATCATCATATTTATGGGCTATTAATATTTCTTTCTATAGCTGTTGAAACTATACGTTGAGGAGGGGATTTCCTATTCCTTTTGGGAGATATTATCTTATATATATATTCCCAGTGTTTCCACTTAGAAGGGGTAGTAGAACACAGTATCAATACTAAGAAACACATTTTTCTTCTTCCATTCTTGAGTGATGGGTTATCTTTAAATAAATCTTTGTTAGTTTCTGGCTCTTAGTTTTATACTAGAAGAGCTTGTTGAATCCCGGGGGATACACCCATACCGGATAAAATATCCTTAAGGACAGTGTCTTTCGACACGCCTCAAGCTTGGATAATTTCCTTACAAAAAATTGTGGTGAAGTAAAAGCTTGGTGAACTCCATATTAGTATTCGTGATAAAGGTATTTCCGTAAGTTTTCCAACAGTATGTAATTAAGTAAAAGGGCAAGACTGGTAGAAGAACATATGCTGGAACTATTGGAACATGTTTTTGCAATTGCTTCATCGATCTCAATTATGCATTATTATATCAAATTGATTTGAAGTCCTCTTCATTTGTCAAGTCATTAATGAAGACATTGCAATTGTCGAAAACACCAATTTTGGAAGAACCTTTAATTATGACCTTCCTCTTAAATTGGGATATGATTTTGTCAATTTGAGATCGGTTTCTTGAGAATCTACCTACAATTGTGTATAGACACTCATCAACCATTACTCCATAATAGTTTGATGGTAGTCTAAGTATAAGCGTCTCAGCATAGAGATTAGGGATGCATGTATATACCCCTTCCCTAGATCTCAATTTATGTAATGTATAGTTTGACTTACAAGAGTCTACATTTGTAGACTTTTAAGGATTCTTGCTATGTTTTCAAAAATACATTCACAAGTGTACATTTGTAGACTTTTTTGCCAAATAAATAGTATCCGACTTTGATAAAATAATATTGCTTGTGTCGTTAAATATTTGTCAAATAAGAAAATATGTCCTTTTTTTTTTTGTGAAACTGAGGAAAAAAGAAAATATGTCATAAATTAGGACAAGAAAATAATAAATTTATGCAGGTAGGTAATTAGTATATATGTGTACAGGTTATAGTGTTATTATAGAGATACATATACAAGGAGTGCTTTTATATTATATTGAGAATACAACACATACATACATATAACCATGGTTTTGCTACAAAATTATACCATGAGAAAACCCATGACTTACATGCGTAGGTAGCCTAATTAACTACTGTAACATCCAACAATTTAAAATGAATATGATGAAGCTTGAAATTGGAAGTAGTCATTTTTGGAAAAATTCAGAATTTGGAAATTTGGCTAAGTTCAGAATCTGGAAATTTGGTTAAGTGTGGGAAAAAGTGAGTTTTTGGCCAACTTTGAGCAGTCATAACTCCTAGCTCAGGATGAATTAGGAGTAGTTACAGTTATGTTTGCGAAGCTTGTGGAATGATCTTTCCAACACCACCGAGTTTTCTCGATTTAGAGTATGTATGAGGGAGCTATGCCCTTTGGAAGTTGGGAAGTTGGCAGAGAAATCCGTCAGGAAATTTTAAGGGTATTTTGGTCTTTTCCCTAACCAATTCTTTTGGTTATATTGTTGTGTTAGACTGATTTTCAGATCAGTTTGTCCCATTTTAAGAGAGTGAGAGTTAGGGCTTGGGAGATAAGAGAGAAAGAAGAGAAGAAGAAGAGGAGAAAGGGAAGATCAAGCAAGGAGATCATCGTGGAAATTGTCGGGGGTGATCCCTACTAGGTATGTGAGTTCTTAGTGTTGGGGTTGGTCCTTTCCCCCACACTCCAAACTCGTTTTTAATTCCGAAAAAGATTAGTTGTGTTGTTGAAGTTGTTGGTTGTGTTGTTGAATGTGGTGTTGAAGTTCCTTGTTGATTTGGGACATGATTTGGTTGTGTTTTTGAGTTGAATCTCTTGTATGTTGAGGGATTTTATGATCCTTAGTGTTGGGGTTGGTCCTTTCGCCCACACTCCAAATTCATTTTATTTTCAAGAAAAGATTGGTTGTGTTGTTGAAGTTGTTGGTTGTGTTGTTGATTGTGGTGTTGAAGTTCCTTGTTGATTTGGGACATGATTTGGTTGTGATTTTGCTGCTGGAACCTTTGAGGTTGAGAAGGTTTAGAGTTGGGAAGAAACAAGGGGAAAAAGTCATATTTTTGGGGAAAAGGGCTGGGCTGTCGCGCCAGCCAGCGCACCCCAAAAAGGGACGCTGAACTTTCCCCTTGGGGCAGAGCGCCCAGCAGGCCCCTCTGAAGTTTGAGGGCTGGCGCCCCGCACCTCTTAGAGCGCCAAGGACGCCAATCCTTCACTTTACCTTTCATTCCCCACTTTTTCATACATGTTCCTTGGTAAAGTACCTATGTTTTATAGTTGTTTCCAATACTTTAAGGTACATCTTAACATCCCAAACTCATCCATAACATGTGATCAAACACCTTGAATTCATAATCCGATTCAAGGAGAGTTAGTTTCCAAGTCAAGTGAAGTTAGAGCCAAGCTTAGAAGTTAAGTAAGTCAAAGCAAGTTTTTTTTAAAGTTGTTCAAGAGTCTTTAGTGAACGTTTTAACTTCATTTCAAGACTCAAGTTTCAAGTCAAGTAAAAGGGTATAGAGTTTCAAGTCAAGTAAAAGAGTATAGATTTTCAAGCTAAGTAAGAGTCTCAAGTTTCAAGTCGAGTAAGAGTCTCAAGTTTCAAGTTAAGTCAAGAGTTTAAAGTTGAGTTCATTTCTCAAAAGGATATTAGGGAACTAAGTATTCCCAAAGGAGTTTATAAATGTTTTTTTACAATTGAGTAAGAGGGGAACCATGTTTTCCAAAAGAGCCTTTGGGCTAAGTTTTGAGTAATTACCTCAACTAAAGCAAGATGTGTTTAAAGACACTTATGAGCCAAAGTATTTTTGAGAGTAGTATTGAGCACCGAATTGGGGACATGAGTTCATATTAACTCAACTCTCCATAAGAACCATGCGCCAATATGGGATTTCATGGGTTATACTTTTTAGATGATCACGAATGTCACGCCCCGAGCTACCCTCGAGACGCGGACACGGGACCTAGGATCACAAGTGATCCCAAGCTAACCCTGCTGGCATGATCATGAGCATACTAAAGATAATAAACTGATGCGGAAGCTAATTCATAAATAAATCTGAAAAGATGGGGAATACCCATATACTAAAACTGAATATATCAAATCTGAAAGTTTAATACACAAGAAATATCAAACTCAAAATACTAAGCTGAATCTAACTATGTCTGAAATAAGCCTCTAAATTAACTAGAAATGTTGGGACATGCCCCAACTAGATCTAGCAAAACTGAAACTAAAGACTAAAAGCAGTAAGGATAAACATGTCACTAGTCCTCGAAGAATGACGACTCACCACTGATGTTGCTGAACTGAAGATCGAGAATCGATCTAAGCGTGATCTGGATGCTGAGAACCTGAACCTACATCACGAGAAGATGTAGCGCACGTATGCGTCAGTACTTGAAAGGTACTGAGCATGCAGGATAGAGTAAAGCTGAAATAACATAGTGTCACGCCCCGAGCCTACACCCTAGGCGGGACCGGCACTCGGAGACCATTGCTGGCCCCAAGCGAACCCTTGGCCTGGCTTTCTTAACTCAGCGGAAACCTACTCAACAAAATAACTCAATGCTATGCAGAGACATATACAACTTAAATGATACATATCTGGCCAAAAAGGCTACTCGAGTCTCAAAATAGAATACTTACATATATACATAGATAAGAGACTCAAAACTAACTGACTGACTATCTATGAAGCCTCTAAAATACTTAGATGGATGTTGGGACAGACCCCGCAACACCCTAATAAACAAAACTAAGAGAACAAAATAACTGAGCCCTCTGGAAGCAAGGAGGCTCACCACTGACTCTAGAGTGCCCAACTGGATCAACGGCGTGCAGAGTGCTGATCCTGGGTACCTGCGTCTGCATCATAAAACGATGCAGGCCAACTGGCATCAGTACATGGAATGTACGAGTATGCGAGCTGGACCGCTAAAAACAACTTAAGCTTGAAAAAGGGATACCAAAGAGAACTTACCTTGGCTCTGTACAACTCAAGAATAACTGAACTTAATATAAAGCAATAAGACACGAGCCATACATATAAAGCTTGTAAAAAAATGTAAACAACTTAGATCGTTAAGGATAAAATGATAACAAACTAAACTTTTCTTTTATAAACATAATACAGCTTTTGTGGGAGGTTCTTTAACCGACAACCACCACTACGAGCCTTAGTGATGATACAACGTTTTACCTCACGTTGCCAAAGGACCATCCTATACCTTGCCATCGATATAGGACCTTACTTTTGCTTAGTGGATCCACTAGCCTAATCTTACGTGATCATCTAAAAAGAATGATACGTCAAGTCCCATGTTGGCGCATGGTTCTTATGGAGAGTCGAGTTAATATGAACTCGTGTCCCCAATTCGGTGCTCAATACTACTCCCAAAAATACTTTGGCTCATGCTTTTAAAATAACTTCTTTCTTTGATTGAGACGATTACTCAAAACTTAGCCCAAAGGCTCTTTTGGAAGACATGGCTCCTTTCTTACTTAAATGTAAAAACATTTAGAACTTCTTTGGGAAGTACATAGTTCCCTAATAACTTTGGAGAAATGGACTCGACTCTTTACTCCTTACTTTACTTAAACTCTTTACTTTTTGACTTGAAACTCTTAACTCAACTTGAAACTTGAAACGACGTTAAGACGTTCAATAACGACTCTTGAAAAGCTTTAAAGACTTGCTTTGACTTGCTTAACTTCTAAGCTTGGTCCTAACTCCACTTGACTTCTAACTTCACTTGACTTCTAACTTCACTTGACTTGATCCTAACTTTCTTGAATTTAATTATGGATTCAAGGACTTGATTGGTATTTGGAAGGACCCCAGGGTGTTTAGGAATGATTTGGGACAGCCAAACTAAAGAAAATCTTCGAACATAAATTCTGAAAACAGTGGAGTCCGCGTCCTGTCCGCGATGCGGAGAAGATTTTTGTTCACAGAGGGAACAAGTCCGCGACGCGGACGTGCTCCTCGCAAGCTGCCCGACTTTCTCCTTCACGTCTCCAACTCTAAATCCTCTAACCTCAAGGGTTCCAGCCCCAATCACTTAGAAACATAATATCCCTCAACATTCAATAGAATACCACTCAAAACACAATCCAATCATGTTCCACAACCCCCAATAATTCCAACAACAACAACAACCAACTTTAACAACATAACCAAACCTTTCTTAATGAATAAAAGGGGTTAGGTGTGTGGGGGAAAGGATCACCCAACACTAAAAGCTCACATACCTTGGTAGGGATCACCCCCGACGAAAATCCACGATGATCTCCTTGCTTGATCTTCTCTTCTTCTCTTCCTTCTTCTTCTCTTCTTCTTCTCTCAAAACCCTCACTCTCACTTCTTTTAAAATGGTAAAACTGATCAAAATGATCAGCCTAACACATTTATAAAACCAAAATAAAAGGCTAGGGAAAAGACCAAAATGCCCTTAATGATTCCCGGACGGATTTCCTTGTCAACTGCCCAACTTTCAAAGGTCATAACTCGCTCATACGGACTCGGAATTGAGCAAACTCGGTGGCGTTGGAAAGATCGTTCCGAGGGCTATGCAACCATAACTGGAAATACTTCTAATCATCATGAGCTAGAAGTTACGACTGATCAAAGTTGGCCAAAAACTCACCTTTTCCATACTTAGCCAAATTTCCAAAACTTTAAAATTCTTTCCAAAAAAAGAAAAATTCCAATCCTAAGCCTCTTCAAAGCTATTTCAAATTGTCGGATGTTACACATAGTACTGAACCAAAGCAATAAAGTAAAGAAATGATCTGGACATGATATAGATACTGAAAATACTGAATACTGAGCTAACTGATGCAATGACCAAATTTATAACATGCTGAGACTGAATACTGACTGTACTGAAATATGTCAATGCAAAGAGTCTGACTTAATTGTGGGAGCCACTAATAACCGCCAAAAAACCACATGAGATAAATGTGGAGTCCGATGTATACGCCCCATCGAGAGGACCCAATATACCCTGCCAGACGTATAGAGGCATGCTGGCGTGATCACTAAACTGATGTTGCCCACAAAGGGGACTTACACCTACGTGGCTCGTAGTTCTGGGACTATATGGGTACGCTGAACCCTAGTCCAACTCGGTATTATGCTACTCCCAATGGATTAAGTAATTAATACATTATGACCGAATTTCTGTAAGTTACTGGATAGCTCGAACTAAACATTCAAACTGAGAATACAACAATTAATCTGATAATGATGCATTCATAAACTGAGGCATGTATAACTGAATACTGAAATATCTGACCTAGCATGTGTAATTCAAGAACTAAAGAGATACATAGCTAGGCTTCTGAAATTCATGCGATAAACTGAGCAATAACATGATAATCTTGATTTGGAACATTTAAATAACTATTTCATGATGATCTGCTTAATTCTAGAAACCCTGAGTCTGTTCATAATCATGGAATCAAGAATCTGATTGAATTCTAGGGACCTAATGGGGCGAAAGGAACCCACTAGTGAAATCCCACATAGCTGGTGACGAATTTCACGGAGAAATCTTTCAATTTCGGGGATGGAACTGAAGGAACCATGCTGCGTTCTTGAACTAGGGTTCTTGACCTTTTTCTCCTTCTTGATTCTAATTTTCTAAGTTTTGATTAATGATATTGACTAAGGGAAGTTCTAATTATGTTTCTAGGTTTTAAATTGACTAAAACCTCATGATTTAGGGGTCAAAACGACGTATCTTAGGGGTTAAACGAGATAGGAAAAGACCAAAAGACACTTGAATTAGCTGCTGTCGGAGTGACTAACGGACGGGACTGACGGGCCGTCATTCAATCAACGGTCCATCGAGTGGATCCGTAGGTCGAGTCTGCCCGACAGGGCTTCACTAAAACGAGCATAACTTTTTACTCAGAGGTCGGAATTTACCAAACTCGGTTGCGTTGGAAAGGTAATTAAATTATCCATCATATCATAGGTTATGGACCCCTAATTCATTTTGTGCTAAAATATATGACCATCTGAAGTTGATCCATCAACAATTTTCAGCTAACTGGGTGTTAATCCTCACCTACGGTCAGACCTACGGATCGTGGATCGATTGACAGTTCGTGTGGTCGACCGTAGTTTGTGTTAGAGGCTGGGTAAGGGAAGTCTTAATCCACGGACACAGATCACAGACCGTGGTCTGATCTACGAACCGTGGGTCTGTGGATGAGACTTAGCCAAATTTTCTGACTGAGTCTGGGGAAGTTTTCTGTCACGAACCACGGACCTGCAGGACGGACCGTGAGTCCATCTACGGTCCGTGGATGGTGTCCGTGAGTGCCACCTGTAACACCAGAAATCTGAAATCTCTATTTTCGGATACGGGGTGTTACATTATCTCCCCCTTGGGACCATTCGTCCTCGA